>NC_092333.1:487404038-488031730 GCF_046630445.1 Rutidosis leptorrhynchoides
AGTCCTCCCCTCCTATTTAGACTATCAAATTTTATTTGAATGTACTCTAAGCTTTTATTTATATGTTAATTTTATTTGGTGATTAATGATATATTAGCAACATTTCAAGTGCATTATACTTACATTTATGTTCTAAATATTCTTCATCCATAGCTGATACAGTTTGTTGAGTTATCTAATGGAAATAAGAGAGGTGAAAGAGTAATTCTTATTAATAGTGCTTAATACATGAGACTACACTAAACTTGGAGTCTAACAAACGTGGTAAGTGCATACATGATTGATATGCATTCATTATTGTTGAGTCTTTTTGCAGGCCCTTGATAAAATTACAAACCTACCACTAGCTAATGGTTGGGGTGAGAAACACCATTTTTATGTCAAGTCACGATATATGTCCAAGCCAAGGTATTTGCTTCTTATATTTGTACATACTTACTGAATTTAGGAAAGGCTGCATCGCAGTTCTATTAAATGTTCATATTCTATAAATAAAGCTCATTTATTCGATTGAGTTCGATTATCAGCATGTTGGTCACATAGAGAAATGATTCATTCCATTTGCTCTCTAACGTATCATTATTTGCTTTGACAGATATTTGAACTCCGCGTAACTCATTCAGTGATAAATATGGTTATACATTGTGTAGGCAGTCGCTTATCTTTATCAAGGGTTAATTCTTGGCGAAGGGTAACAAGGAAAACTCAAATTGAATGGATGTATCTGCTATATAACCAGCAACATCTCAAAATAGGGCTTCAATCATTTTCTGATCAATAATCAAAGTATTTGTTTAAAATTTGTAATAGATGTATATGCATAAACGGATAATTACCTCAATTAGGAACATTTATTGTGTTTGTATATTGAAAAACACTTCTACCGCTGCATTTAACATAGTTAATTCTATGAGTGCTTTTTGTATGTGTGAAGTCTTTTGTAATAGATGTAAAAACATAAACGGGTAATTACCTCAATGAACATTTATTGTTTTTAATAAGTGTAGCAACATTGTGAATTTCCATTTTACATGAGTTGTAAGATTAAAGTGATAACATGTGTTTGATCTTATTATGACCAGTTAAAGTACGTCTTATTATGACCCCTTAAATAACTAATTGTACGATCAACATTCTTTTAAATAATTTATGTTGTATAATCTCGCGAATTCGCGGGTTATAAACTAGTAATATTAATATTAATATTAATATTAATATTAATATTAATAATATTAATATCAAATATTAATATTAATTTAAATATTAATAATTAGAGTATTAATTAACTATCCTTACTTACATGTTCATGTGTCAGGATATTCATGGAACATGTAATAGGTAACAAAAGATTAATACAAACTACAGAGAAAAAGGGAAAAAAACTGTGTGTTTTTTGCCCGACAGTTATACTTTTTTGAAAGCTATATTGCTACTTGGACCGTCTTAACCTCCATAGGTGGACTGATGGCTTGGATCTCAAAAATTGGCTAGCTTCGGCCTCTCCAAACCCCAAGTTCAAGCTCGTGTTGTATTTCATTTGCATTGTTGCTCTCTGGTCTCTTTGGAGGTTAAGGAATGATATCGTCATTAATTCAATAAAGTTTAAGAAGAGTCAAATTTTGATTCTATTGTTTTGTATTCTTTTGATTGGTTATCTTCTAGGTTCATGAAATCCAAGGTGAACTGGAATGTCTGAAATTCTTTAAATTATTTGTAATGTTTTTCTAGCGCTTTGCTATTTTTTATTTATCGGCCGTTCTAAAATAAAAATATAAACATCTCAAATATAAATATATTTTCATATAATAATTCAAATATCAAATACTATCAAATACGGAGTATCAAATATCATCAGCCACTAATTTACATACACACTAATAGCAAAAACTTATTAATAGCACTATTTACGCGCATCAATCGCTTGTACATTTCTCAACAATGGTATGTACATTTCTCAACAATGGTTGTACACCGGTCACTATTTGATCAATCCTTAATTAATGATGTTACTTAATTACGGATTGAGTGCAATAAGATTATGATGGAGTGTTTGATGATTGTTTTGGGCCCCGATGATCGTCTTTCACTTTAACTATCAAGTGATCAACCACCCCGACCCGGTCTTGATTGTTAACTAGCTTAATTCACCTTTGCGCGATGTAAAAATCCCTTGGGCAAGGTCACAAGTGGAAATCACAAAGGCGTAGGCAAATGACAGAGAATCAACAACCTATAAATGAGAGGCCAAGCTCCCTATTTATAGTATTCGAGATATCCGAGGTCTGCGAATTACTTAACTATCCGCGGAAACTCAGCGGATTAAACCGCAGTCCTTTATTTGTGCGGAAATATAGCTGCTATACTTATTTGCAGCGAACACTTCATAACTTTGCATTATAATTCGCATAAATCTGCTTTAGGCTTTTAGCAAATAAAATATACATATACAATACTATGTATATGATCAAGTCCCCCCAGTTTATTATGATACATTTCGCGAAGCAAATGTACCATGATAAACTCTACAAATAAAGAAGTGCTCCTTCAAAATTTTCGCAGTTAATATTTTATAATTTTTACCAACCATTTATTACCGTTGATTTTATTGCGTTTAACGCATAGGCACAACGGTAACTTTCGCAATTCTGTTAAATCGATACGCTGTAACGGCTAGATAATTACCGTTTACTCGTTGCAGTAATTTTACCCGTTTAAATGTAATCATTACCTTTTCAACTTGCTCGCCCTAATTCCAATTATAAATAGCTGGATAACCCGCATAAAAACTTTACGATTTCTCTTTCAATTACGCATTCAATCATATTCATCTTGATCATACTCGTTCCTTGCAATTAATCAATTCAACCTCTAATTTCTTCAATTCAACATCCGTTTTATTTTTCTTACAACAAATGGCATCCTCTTCTTCTATGCATACACCTGGAGGCTTCGTTTCCTATATGACGGAAACGAAACTCCACACCCTACAGGAGTGGTACCCCCCACTTGCACAGTTTGTTCCTACCGCACCTGCAGCAGAACAACGAGCCGACACCCCCCCTAAGGGGATGATTTCCGTTTACGAGGCTGCCATCTCTTAGGGCAACCTACGATTCCCGCTTACTCAATTCTTCCGCAGTGTTTGTGAGTATTACAAGATTGCCATGGCGCAGCTTCACCCAAACGCAATTAATAAAATTGTGTTGTTTGAGATGTTTTGCAATGCCAACAACAAACAACCGCTGCTAAACGTGTTTCGCACGTGCAATAGCCTGGTGCTATATGATGTGGGATGGTTTTCATTTCGCAGCAAACTTGGCACAATGACATCGCCAAAAGACTCAATTGGCAACTGGCGCAGTTCTTTCTTTTATATTAACGACACCGCCTATGTGGATAGCGATATACCACGAATATGGTGTACAGAACTTGATCTCACTCTCAATGAGAAGCCTATACTTGATGATCTTGAGAATGACATTCTCAATACATTCAAGAATGCGGGCCTAATTCTGCGAGCATGTTCGAATGTACCTCTGTACATTCGTGGGGTCTCAATTCAATGGCCATGGAGCGATTATGACGCTCTTTTGGTCGACCAGGTAAATAATGGTATTTCGCTTATATTTTTCTCAATGTATTAATATAATACGCTTATGCTTATTCATCGCATAACCTTATACAATTGACTGTCACAGTGATTACTCTTGACCTAATCATCAGGTCGACATATATTAGCAGGATCAGTCCTGCTCGTCGCTTAAAAAATGGCGACGGCGAGATTATTCCTATTGATGAGCCAATCATCAATACATGCTTTATTTCTGTGGGGGAAGACCGCGGTAAGCGGAAAGTTGCGAAAAGTGCCCCCACTCCTCGCAAAAGACGACTGCGGTCTCTTTCTGAACGAGAAGCGAGTAAGTGCTTATGTATTCGCAGTATTTATTTATTACGCGTGTATTATTTTCGTATAAGCTTGCTATATTTGCTTATCTGTTTGTAGTTGTCCTTTCAGATTCATCCGCTGAAGCGACACCACTTTACAATATCACTGGGAGCATCCCCACAGATATTCTGGAAGAGCCCGGGCATGAAAATTTATCTCTTCCTTCTGACACAGAAGCATCTAATCGAGAGGAAGAAGGAGAAGATGATGCGGAAGAAACAGCAGCAGTAGAACAGGCCAATCAACTATACCGCAAACTTTACAAATTTGTTCCCAAGGATACAAAAGAACAATATCGCAATCTATCATATCCCAAAGCTGCAAGACAGCGACTGCATAATTGCTACAATGCAATTTGTCTAACTGTAGACAGCATGGAACGTTTCACCGAGATGTCGGATGAATATGATAATGTAGTGAAGATTGCCAATGCTCACGAGAAAAGAGCGCAAAGGGATGAGGCACGGCTTAAAAAGGCTATGGAGGAGAACGCCAGACTCAAAAAGAGGGTGGAAAGTGCAGAAAAAGAATTCGCACAGCTGGTCAAATATCTGCCAGAGTTCGCAGATAAAGTGATGGATTCCAATCCAGTCACTGAAAAATTTCAAGCGTATGCCCAAGCATCAAAACTTTCCACTCGCTGTGAGTGGTATGATCTGTTGTGCCAGCTTGGCGATCTTTCGCAACCCCTCCCATCAGACATGGCGAATGAAATTTGTGCCACTGATGATGCTCAAGAAGCGCTCTTGAGAGCAAAGAAGGAAGTTGAAAAGGTCAGCATACCTGCCCTGGAGGAATTCAGCCAGCGCGAGGCATTACGTTCGCAGACATTAAAGCGTTGGAGCTTTAAATTTGTCTTAGCTAGTTTTCATATGTATATTTCGCAATCTGAATTGCGTTTTTTGTAACGATCCGCGCTGTTTACGCGCTAAATATTACTATCATATTTACATTTCGCGGTTGCAACGTTTTAATTTATTTATATAGCGCTTTACTTTATTATATATTCATAATTCAGACTTGCCCTTTGCAATTTCCACATTCGCTATTGTGCACATAACAAACGCGTACTTTATGTGAAACAATCTTTTAATAATTATGAATCTTCTAAGTCCGACAAATCGATCCTTAGGAAAATTTAGCATTGCGAAGCATCTAAGTATTGGCAAGATCAAACACTTAGAAAATTTTATCCTTTCGCAACATTTTCAAGTCAACATAAGTGGGCAATTCCATCACTTGGTGTTTAGCATATTATTTCGCAATGCATATTTGCATTATTACATCTTTTAAGCAGGCCATGCTTTAACGAAAAGCATGTTATTTTACTTAAAGCATCCGCAGAACAAACATTAACTTAGTGTTATAAAAGATAAGTAATTGCATTCTGCGAAATAATCACTACGCGTGGCCACACATAGTGATTTCGCTTTGTAAAGAAACAACTACTAACACTGAAATTAATTTTGCTTTATTCATTACTTTTTCGCAGTACAAAGTTCTAAAGATAAACGCGACATATTATGCATTAATGCCATTTGCCTTAGCATTTTATTACAACTTTTTTCTGTAAATTTTCGCACTATTCCAGGTGAACTGAATGTCCTTCAATACCCATATTAGCATTTGCCATAATCATAGCGCAGAATGGCTCTACTTCCACAGAAGTTAGTGTGCCAATTCCCTTATTAGCAGAAAATTTAAGCATGTCATGTATAGTAGAAGGGATAGCGCCAAACATGCGCAAAGCAGTACGCCCAAGTATCATATTGAATCGCGACTGATTTCGCATTATGTACAGATTCAACAAAGCTTGGCGTCTCAGCGACTCATCGCGATCATCGACTAATTCCATTTGCAATTCCAACTGGCCAACAGGCCAAGTTGACTCTCCTGAGAATCCGGCAAGTGAAACCGCAGTAGGTTTCATCAATGCCTGAATGTTGCGGGCAGCTTGCTAAAACATTGTTCGTACATGACGTCTACACTGCTACCAGTGTCCACATGTACCTTCATGATCATAATGCCGGTATCTGTAATGCGGCATGAAACCACCACTGGTTTGTCAACATCCTCAAACAGACTTGCAGACGGGAAAGTAATAGAGGGACATTTCCAACTTTCAATCTGCTCGGATATTTGAAATACCGATATTTCGCCCTGCACCTCTACCACATTAATGACCTGGATTCCGCACTGATTTTCCTTCTTACTCACCATCTTAATACCCAGATTTTTCACTATGAGAGTGTAGTGACCCGAACTTTTCCATGTTTATATATATTAATTGAGATTGATATTTACATGATTAAATGTTTCCAACATGTTAAGCAATCAAACTTGTTAAGACTTGATTAATTGAAATATGTTTCATATAGACAATTGACCACCCAAGTTGATCGGTGATTCACGAACGTTAAAACTTGTAAAAACTATATGATGACATATATATGGATATATATATATAGTTAACATGATACTATGATAAGAAAACATATCATAAAGTATATTAACAATGAACTACATATGTAAAAACAAGACTACTAACTTAATGATTTTTAAACGAGACATATATGTAACGATTATCGTTGTAAAGACATTTAATGTATATATATATAATATTAAGAGATATTCATACATGATAATATCATGATAATATAATAATTTAAAATCTCATTTGATATTATAAACATTGGGTTAACAACATTTAACAAGATCGTTAACCTAAAGGTTTCAAAACAACACTTACATGTAACGACTAACGATGACTTAACGACTCAGTTAAAATGTATATACATGTAGTGTTTTAATATGTATTTATACACTTTTGAAAGACTTCAATACACTTATCAAAATACTTCTACTTAACAAAAATGCTTACAATTACATCCTCGTTCAGTTTCATCAACAATTCTACTCGTATGCACCCGTATTCATACTCGTACAATACACAGCTTTTAGATGTATGTACTATTGGTATATACACTCCAATGATCAGCTCTTAGCAGCCCATGTGAGTCACCTAACACATGTGGGAACCATCATTTGGCAACTAGCATGAAATATCTCATAAGATTACAAAAATATGAGTAATCATTCATGACTTATTTACATGAAAACAAAATTACATATCCTTTATATCTAATCCATACACCAACGACCAAAAACACCTACAAACACTTTCATTCTTCAATTTTCTTCATCTAATTGAACTCTCTCAAGTTCTATCTTCAAGTTCTAAGTGTTCTTCATAAATTCCAAAAGTTCTAGTTTCATAAAATCAAGAATACTTTCAAGTTTGCTAGCTCACTTCCAACCTTGTAAGGTGATCATCCAACCTCAAGAAATCTTTGTTTCTTACAGTAGGTTATCATTCTAATACAAGGTAATAATCATATTCAAACTTTGGTTCAATTTCTATAACTATAACAATCTTATTTCAAGTGATGATCTTACTTGAACTTGTTTTCGTGTCATGATTTTGCTTCAAGAACTTTGAGCCATCCAAGGATCCATTGAAGCTAGATCCATTTTTCTCTTTTCCAGTAGGTTCATCCAAGGAACTTAAGGTAGTAATGATGTTCATAACATCATTCGATTCATACATATAAAGCTATCTTATTCGAAGGTTTAAACTTGTAATCACTAGAACATAGTTTAGTTAATTCTAAACTTGTTCGCAAACAAAAGTTAATCCTTCTAACTTGACTTTTAAAATCAACTAAACACATGTTCTATATCTATATGATATGCTAACTTAATGATTTAAAACCTGGAAACACGAAAAACACCGTAAAACCGGATTTACGCCGTCGTAGTAACACCGCGGGCTGTTTTGGGTTAGTTAATTAAAAACTATGATAAACTTTGATTTAAAAGTTGTTATTCTGAGAAAATGATTTTTATTATGAACATGAAACTATATCCAAAAATTATGGTTAAACTCAAAGTGGAAGTATGTTTTCTAAAATGGTCATCTAGACGTCGTTCTTTCGACTGAAATGACTACCTTTACAAAAACGACTTGTAACTTATTTTTCCGACTATAAACCTATACTTTTTCTGTTTAGATTCATAAAATAGAGTTCAATATGAAACCATAGCAATTTGATTCACTCAAAACGGATTTAAAATGAAGAAGTTATGGGTAAAACAAGATTGGATAATTTTTCTCATTTTAGCTACGTGAAAATTGGTAACAAATCTATTCCAACCATAACTTAATCAACTTGTATTATATATTATGTAATCTTGAGATACCATAGACACGTATACAATGTTTCGACCTATCATGTCGACACATCTATATATATTTCGGAACAACCATAGACACTCTATATGTGAATGTTGGAGTTAGCTATACAGGGTTGAGGTTGATTCCAAAATATATATAGTTTGAGTTGTGATCAATACTGAGATACGTATACACTGGGTCGTGGATTGATTCAAGATAATATTTATCGATTTATTTCTGTACATCTAACTGTGGACAACTAGTTGTAGGTTACTAACGAGGACAGCTGACTTAATAAACTTAAAACATCAAAATATATTAAAAGTGTTGTAAATATATTTTGAACATACTTTGATATATATGTATATATTGTTATAGGTTCGTGAATCAACCAGTGGCCAAGTCTTACTTCCCGACGAAGTAAAAATCTGTGAAAGTGAGTTATAGTCCCACTTTTAAAATCTAATATTTTTGGGATGAGAATACATGCAGGTTTTATAAATGATTTACAAAATAGACACAAGTACGTGAAACTACATTCTATGGTTGAATTATCGAAATCGAATATGCCCCTTTTTATTAAGTCTGGTAATCTAAGAATTAGGGAACAGACACCCTAATTGACGCGAATCCTAAAGATAGATCTATTGGGCCTAACAAACCCCATCCAAAGTACCGGATGCTTTAGTACTTCGAAATTTATATCATATCCGAAGGGTGTCCCGGAATGATGGGGATATTCTTATATATGCATCTTGTTATTGTCGGTTACCAGGTGTTCACCATATGAATGATTTTTATCTCTATGTATGGGATGTGTATTGAAATATGAAATCTTGTGGTCTATTGTTACGATTTGATATATATAGGTTAAACCTATAACTCACCAACATTTTTGTTGACGTTTTAAGCATGTTTATTCTCAGGTGATTATTAAGAGCTTCCGCTGTCGCATACTTAAATAAGGACAAGATTTGGAGTCCATGCTTGTATGATATTGTGTAAAAACTGCATTCAAGAAACTTATTTTGTTGTAACATATTTGTATTGTAAACCATTATGTAATGGTCGTGTGTAAACAGGATATTTTAGATTATCATTATTTGATAATCTACGTAAAGCTTTTTAAACCTTTATTGATGAAATAAAGGTTATGGTTTGTTTAAAAATGAATGCAGTCTTTGAAAAACGTCTCATATAGAGGTCAAAACCTCGCAACGAAATCAATTAATATGGAACGTTTTTAATCAATAAGAACGGGACATTTCAGTTGGTATCCGAGCGTTGGTCTTAGAGAACCAGAATTTTGCATTAGTGTGTTTTATCGAGTTTGTTAGGATGCATTAGTGAGTCTGGACTTCGACCGTGTTTACTTGAAAAATGATTGCTTAACAAATTTTGTTGGAAACTATATATTTTTAACATGTGAATATTATGTGATATATTAATCTCTTAACGCGTTTGATATTATGTGATAGATGTCTACCTCTAGAACAAGTCCCATTGACTCACCTAATAATAATGAAGAGTCAAATGTAAATTGGAATGATTTGTGGACTGATTCACAAGTTCCCGAAGAGGAACCGGAAGAAGAGTCGGAACCGGAAGAAGAATCGGAACCGGAAGAAGAATCGGAACCGGATGAAGAAATAGAACCGGTGGGGGAAATAATAAAACGGTTAAGTAAAAGAAAATCCTCAACCAACCGACCAAGGTTAATTATGGTCAATGGTGTTTCCGCCAAGGAAGCAAAATATTGGGAGGATTACCAATTCTCCGATGAATCGGATTCCGACGAGAATTCCGATGATGTTATAGAAATTACCCCAACTGAATTTAAAAAGGCAAAAGAAAATAATAAGGGAAAGGGCATAAAAATAGAGAAATCTAATTCCAACCCCGATGAACTTTATATGTATCGTCAACCCCCGAAGTCCTTAAGTTGTAACAATGACCCGGGAACCTCTAAACCACCAGGTTTTTCTAAACCAATGTGGATCACGACGGCTCGTATTAGGGGAAAATCATATATCCCTAGAAACTTGGCAAAACGAACCAAAACCGAAGAAGAAGAAACGAGCGAGTCGGAATAAGATAGTTGTATTCGTGTGGTGTAATATATGTAATATAGTGTTCTTATGCTTTATGATATATGTAAAAATTGCTTGTATTAATAAGTATTTTTTTATGAAACTAACTCTTGTCTATTTTACAGTTTAAAAACACAAAATGGATAGACAACCCAATATTTTAAGAGACCTACCCGGAGACATGATTGATGAAATCTTGTCTAGAGTCGGCCAGAATTCTTCGGCACAACTATTTAAGGCGAGATCAGTTTGTAAGACATTCGAAGAACGTTCCAAGAATGTCTTGGTTTATAAGAGACTTTCGTTTGAAAGATGGGGGATATCACATTGGGAAACCCATAAGTTACGATGTGTTTACTTTGACGCATATATTGCGGGGAACCCAAATGCTATTTTACGCAACGGGTTAAGAAATTATTTTGACTCAATATATCCGAATATTGGACTTCGTGATTTAGAAAAAGCGGCTAACATGCAACATAAAGAAGCATGTTATGCTTACGGATTAGTAATGTTCGCTTCTCACCAAAGTGAGAACAAGAACATCGGGCTACAACTATTAAACAAAACGTTTCCACAAGTGACGGAGTCGGTAATTGGGGTAAGAAATGAGGTTTTTAGATTATTACGGGACTGTTGGACATTACGTAACCCTCGTCCCTTTGATGACGCTACAACACGCTGTCTTATCAACGGCCATAACGGTTATGTTGCACAAGACCAAGGATGGGAAGTAGTCCTAGTAAAACCAGAATGCATGACTTGTTTCTGGACGTATGAATTACGTGTCTTTATTGCCTTTGCCGAACGACTTGTGTACTAGCTAGAATTGTCTTCACAACTATCTTGTATCAAAGTTATTGTGTGCTATATTTCATGCTTTATGTAAAATAAGCGGTATTGTAAGTTTGTAAAATATTGTATAAAAGTTTGAACGCGAAATATTATTACAATCAGTTTTTCATATAGAATTGTAGTAGTTGAATTGTATATTAGCTACTAAGTATGAACTTAACGGGTAGGTACTACCCGAATTTAAACTTATAAAACGCTAATATGAAGAAAAAGCTTTTATAAATGAGTTCATATTATGCTACGAAATACTATTAACTACTCTTAATATTCTGTATGATTAACTTGTTCCATTTAACTATTTTGAAGGAAATGGCACCGACTACTCGACACACCGTGAATATGAATGAAGAGGAATTCCGTACTTTTCTAGCTTCAAACATAGCCGCAGTACAGGCTGCGCTACATACCAACAATAACCTTGGATCTAGCAGTACAGGAAATCGTGTAGGATGCACCTACAAAGAATTCACTGCCTGCAAACCTTTGGAATTTGATGGAACCGAAGGACCGATCGGATTGAAACGGTGGACCGAGAAGGTTGAATCGGTGTTTGCCATAAGTAAGTGTACTGAAGAGGACAAAGTGAAGTACGCTACGCATACCTTCACAGGTTCTGCGTTAACATGGTGGAATACCTATCTAGAGCAAGTGGGACAAGATGATGCGTACGCACTACCGTGGTCAGCATTCAAGCACTTGATGAACGAGAAGTACCGTCCCAGAACCGAGGTCAATAAGCTCAAGACAGAACTTAGAGGGTTACGAACCCAAGGATTTGATATTACCACGTACGAAAGACGATTCACAGAATTGTGCCTATTGTGTCCGGGAGCATTCGAAGATGAGGAAGAGAAGATCGACGCGTTTGTGAAAGGATTACCGGAAAGAATCCAAGAAGATATAAGTTCACACGAGCCCGCCTCCATACAACAGGCATGTAGAATGGCTCACAAACTAGTGAACCAGATTGAAGAAAGAATTAAAGAACAGACTGCTGAAGAGGCCAATGTGAAGCAAGTCAAAAGAAAGTGGGAGGAAAACGGTGATAAGAATCACCAATACAACAACAACAGCAATTACAACAATAATCGCAACAATTATCCCAACAATCGCAACATCAATCGCAACTACAACAAACGGCCCAACAACAACAACAACAACAACAACAGCAACTACAACAATCATCCCAACAACAATAATAACCGCAACAACAACAACAATCAGAAGCAGCTATGCCAAAGGTGTGAAAAGAATCACTCGGGGTTCTGCACCAAATTTTGCAACAAGTGTAAAAGAAATGGTCATAGCGCGGCGAAGTGTGAGGTCTACGGACCAGGGGTTAATAGAACGAAAGGAACAAATGGTGTCGGAACGAGTAATGGCGGAGCAAGTAGTGTCGGAGCAAGTTATGCCAATGTAGTTTGTTATAAATGTGGAAAACCAGGCCACATTATTAGAAATTGCCCGAACCAGGAGAACACGAATGGACAAGGCCGTGGAAGAGTTTTCAATATTAATGCGGTAGAGGCACAGGAAGACCCGGAGCTTGTTACGGGTACGTTTCTTATTGACAATAAATCTGCTTACGTTTTATTTGATTCGGGTGCGGATAGAAGCTATATGAGTAGAGATTTTTGTGCTAAATTAAGTTGTCCATTGACGCCTTTGGATAGTAAATTTTTACTCGAATTAGCAAATGGTAAATTAATTTCAGCAGATAATATATGTCGGAATCGAGAAATTAAACTGGTTAGCGAAACATTTAAGATTGATTTGATACCAGTAGAGTTAGGGAGTTTTGATGTGATAATCGGTATGGACTGGTTGAAAGAAGTGAAAGCGGAGATCGTTTGTTACAAAAATGCAATTCGCATTATACGAGAAAAAGGAAAACCCTTAATGGTGTACGGAGAAAAGGGCAACACGAAGCTACATCTTATTAGTAATTTGAAGGCACAAAAACTAATAAGAAAAGGTTGCTATGCTGTTCTAGCACACGTCGAGAAAGTACAAACTGAAGAAAAGAGCATCAATGATGTTCCCATTGCAAAAGAATTTCCCGATGTATTTCCGAAAGAATTACCGGGATTACCCCCACATCGATCCGTTGAATTTCAAATAGATCTTGTACCAGGAGCTGCACCAATAGCTCGTGCTCCTTACAGACTCGCACCCAGCGAGATGAAAGAACTGCAAAGCCAATTACAAGAACTTTTAGAGCGTGGTTTCATTCGACCAAGCACATCACCGTGGGGAGCTCCTGTTTTGTTTGTCAAGAAGAAAGATGGTACATTCAGGTTGTGTATCGACTACCGAGAGTTGAACAAACTTACCATCAAGAACCGCTACCCACTACCGAGAATCGACGACTTATTTGATCAACTACAAGGCTCGTCTGTTTATTCAAAGATTGACTTACGTTCCGGGTATCATCAAATGCGGGTGAAAGAAGATGATATTCCAAAGACTGCTTTCAGAACACGTTACGGTCATTACGAGTTTATGGTCATGCCGTTTGGTTTAACTAATGCACCAGCTGTGTTCATGGACCTTATGAACCGAGTGTGTGGACCATACCTTGACAAGTTTGTCATTGTTTTCATTGATGACATACTTATTTACTCAAAGAATGACCAAGAACACGGTGAACATTTGAGAAAGGTGTTAGAAGTATTGAGGAAGGAAGAATTGTACGCTAAGTTTTCAAAGTGTGCATTTTGGTTGGAAGAAGTTCAATTCCTCGGTCACATAGTGAACAAAGAAGGTATTAAGGTGGATCCGGCAAAGATAGAAACTGTTGAAAAGTGGGAAACCCCGAAAACTCCGAAACACATACGCCAGTTTTTAGGACTAGCTGGTTACTACAGAAGGTTCATCCAAGACTTTTCCAGAATAGCAAAACCCTTGACTGCATTAACGCATAAAGGGAAGAAATTTGAATGGAATGATGAACAAGAGAAAGCGTTTCAGTTATTGAAGAAAAAGCTAACTACGGCACCTATATTGTCATTGCCTGAAGGGAATGATGATTTTGTGATTTATTGTGATGCATCAAAGCAAGGTCTCGGTTGTGTATTAATGCAACGAACGAAGGTGATTGCTTATGCGTCTAGACAATTAAAGATTCACGAACAAAATTATACGACGCATGATTTGGAATTAGGCGCGGTTGTTTTTGCATTAAAGACTTGGAGGCACTACTTATATGGGGTCAAAAGTATTATATATACCGACCACAAAAGTCTTCAACACATATTTAATCAGAAACAACTGAATATGAGGCAGCGTAGGTGGATTGAATTATTGAATGATTACGACTTTGAGATTCGTTACCACCCGGGGAAGGCAAATGTGGTAGCCGATGCCTTGAGCAGGAAGGACAGAGAACCCATTCGAGTAAAATCTATGAATATAATGATTCATAATAACATTACTACTCAAATAAAGGAGGCGCAACAAGGAGTTTTAAAAGAGGGAAATTTAAAGGATGAAATACCCAAAGGATCGGAGAAGCATCTTAATATTCGGGAAGACGGAACCCGGTATAGGGCTGAAAGGATTTGGGTACCAAAATTTGGAGATATGAGAGAAATGGTACTTAGAGAAGCTCATAAAACCAGATACTCAATACATCCTGGAACGGGGAAGATGTACAAGGATCTCAAGAAACATTTTTGGTGGCCGGGTATGAAAGCCGATGTTGCTAAATACGTAGGAGAATGTTTGACGTGTTCTAAGGTCAAAGCTGAGCATCAGAAACCATCAGGTCTACTTCAACAACCCGAAATCCCGGAATGGAAATGGGAAAATATTACCATGGATTTCATCACTAAATTGCCAAGGACTGCAAGTGGTTTTGATACTATTTGGGTAATAGTTGATCGTCTCACCAAATCAGCACACTTCCTACCAATAAGAGAAGATGACAAGATGGAGAAGTTAGCACGACTGTATTTGAAGGAAGTCGTCTCCAGACATGGAATACCAATCTCTATTATCTCTGATAGGGATGGCAGATTTATTTCAAGATTCTGGCAGACATTACAGCAAGCATTAGGAACTCGTCTAGACATGAGTACTGCCTATCATCCACAAACTGATGGGCAGAGCGAAAGGACGATACAAACGCTTGAAGACATGCTACGAGCATGTGTTATTGATTTCGGAAACAGTTGGGATCGACATCTACCGTTAGCAGAATTTTCCTACAACAACAGCTACCATTCAAGCATTGAGATGGCGCCGTTTGAAGCACTTTATGGTAGAAAGTGTAGGTCTCCGATTTGTTGGAGTGAAGTGGGGGATAGACAGATTACGGGTCCGGAGATTATACAAGAAACTACCGAGAAGATCATCCAAATTCAACAACGGTTGAAAACCGCCCAAAGTCGACAAAAGAGCTACGCTGACATTAAAAGAAAAGATATAGAATTTGAAATTGGAGAGATGGTCATGCTTAAAGTTGCACCTTGGAAAGGCGTTGTTCGATTTGGTAAACGAGGGAAATTAAATCCAAGGTATATTGGACCATTCAAGATTATTGATCGTGTCGGACCAGTAGCTTACCGACTAGAGTTACCTCAACAACTCGCGGCTGTACATAACACTTTCCACGTCTCGAATTTAAAGAAATGTTTTGCTAAAGAAGATCTCACTATTCCATTAGATGAAATCCAAATCAACGAAAAACTTCAATTCATCGAAGAACCCGTCGAAATAATGGATCGTGAGGTTAAAAGACTTAAGCAAAACAAGATACCAATTGTTAAGGTTCGATGGAATGCTCGTAGAGGACCCGAGTTCACCTAGGAGCGTGAAGATCAGATGAAGAAGAAATACCCGCATCTATTTCCAGAAGATTCGTCAACACCTTCAACAGCTTAAAATTTCGGGACGAAATTTATTTAACGGGTAGGTACTGTAGTGACCCGAACTTTTCCATGTTTATATATATTAATTGAGATTGATATTTACATGATTAAATGTTTCCAACATGTTAAGCAATCAAACTTGTTAAGACTTGATTAATTGAAATATGTTTCATATAGACAATTGACCACCCAAGTTGATCGGTGATTCACGAACGTTAAAACTTGTAAAAACTATATGATGACATATATATGGATATATATATATAGTTAACATGATACTATGATAAGAAAACATATCATAAAGTATATTAACAATGAACTACATATGTAAAAACAAGACTACTAACTTAATGATTTTTAAACGAGACATATATGTAACGATTATCGTTGTAAAGACATTTAATGTATATATATATAATATTAAGAGATATTCATACATGATAATATCATGATAATATAATAATTTAAAATCTCATTTGATATTATAAACATTGGGTTAACAACATTTAACAAGATCGTTAACCTAAAGGTTTCAAAACAACACTTACATGTAACGACTAACGATGACTTAACGACTCAGTTAAAATGTATATACATGTAGTGTTTTAATATGTATTTATACACTTTTGAAAGACTTCAATACACTTATCAAAATACTTCTACTTAACAAAAATGCTTACAATTACATCCTCGTTCAGTTTCATCAACAATTCTACTCGTATGCACCCGTATTCATACTCGTACAATACACAGCTTTTAGATGTATGTACTATTGGTATATACACTCCAATGATCAGCTCTTAGCAGCCCATGTGAGTCACCTAACACATGTGGGAACCATCATTTGGCAACTAGCATGAAATATCTCATAAGATTACAAAAATATGAGTAATCATTCATGACTTATTTACATGAAAACAAAATTACATATCCTTTATATCTAATCCATACACCAACGACCAAAAACACCTACAAACACTTTCATTCTTCAATTTTCTTCATCTAATTGAACTCTCTCAAGTTCTATCTTCAAGTTCTAAGTGTTCTTCATAAATTCCAAAAGTTCTAGTTTCATAAAATCAAGAATACTTTCAAGTTTGCTAGCTCACTTCCAACCTTGTAAGGTGATCATCCAACCTCAAGAAATCTTTGTTTCTTACAGTAGGTTATCATTCTAATACAAGGTAATAATCATATTCAAACTTTGGTTCAATTTCTATAACTATAACAATCTTATTTCAAGTGATGATCTTACTTGAACTTGTTTTCGTGTCATGATTTTGCTTCAAGAACTTTGAGCCATCCAAGGATCCATTGAAGCTAGATCCATTTTTCTCTTTTCCAGTAGGTTCATCCAAGGAACTTAAGGTAGTAATGATGTTCATAACATCATTCGATTCATACATATAAAGCTATCTTATTCGAAGGTTTAAACTTGTAATCACTAGAACATAGTTTAGTTAATTCTAAACTTGTTCGCAAACAAAAGTTAATCCTTCTAACTTGACTTTTAAAATCAACTAAACACATGTTCTATATCTATATGATATGCTAACTTAATGATTTAAAACCTGGAAACACGAAAAACACCGTAAAACCGGATTTACGCCGTCGTAGTAACACCGCGGGCTGTTTTGGGTTAGTTAATTAAAAACTATGATAAACTTTGATTTAAAAGTTGTTATTCTGAGAAAATGATTTTTATTATGAACATGAAACTATATCCAAAAATTATGGTTAAACTCAAAGTGGAAGTATGTTTTCTAAAATGGTCATCTAGACGTCGTTCTTTCGACTGAAATGACTACCTTTACAAAAACGACTTGTAACTTATTTTTCCGACTATAAACCTATACTTTTTCTGTTTAGATTCATAAAATAGAGTTCAATATGAAACCATAGCAATTTGATTCACTCAAAACGGATTTAAAATGAAGAAGTTATGGGTAAAACAAGATTGGATAATTTTTCTCATTTTAGCTACGTGAAAATTGGTAACAAATCTATTCCAACCATAACTTAATCAACTTGTATTATATATTATGTAATCTTGAGATACCATAGACACGTATACAATGTTTCGACCTATCATGTCGACACATCTATATATATTTCGGAACAACCATAGACACTCTATATGTGAATGTTGGAGTTAGCTATACAGGGTTGAGGTTGATTCCAAAATATATATAGTTTGAGTTGTGATCAATACTGAGATACGTATACACTGGGTCGTGGATTGATTCAAGATAATATTTATCGATTTATTTCTGTACATCTAACTGTGGACAACTAGTTGTAGGTTACTAACGAGGACAGCTGACTTAATAAACTTAAAACATCAAAATATATTAAAAGTGTTGTAAATATATTTTGAACATACTTTGATATATATGTATATATTGTTATAGGTTCGTGAATCAACCAGTGGCCAAGTCTTACTTCCCGACGAAGTAAAAATCTGTGAAAGTGAGTTATAGTCCCACTTTTAAAATCTAATATTTTTGGGATGAGAATACATGCAGGTTTTATAAATGATTTACAAAATAGACACAAGTACGTGAAACTACATTCTATGGTTGAATTATCGAAATCGAATATGCCCCTTTTTATTAAGTCTGGTAATCTAAGAATTAGGGAACAGACACCCTAATTGACGCGAATCCTAAAGATAGATCTATTGGGCCTAACAAACCCCATCCAAAGTACCGGATGCTTTAGTACTTCGAAATTTATATCATATCCGAAGGGTGTCCCGGAATGATGGGGATATTCTTATATATGCATCTTGTTATTGTCGGTTACCAGGTGTTCACCATATGAATGATTTTTATCTCTATGTATGGGATGTGTATTGAAATATGAAATCTTGTGGTCTATTGTTACGATTTGATATATATAGGTTAAACCTATAACTCACCAACATTTTTGTTGACGTTTTAAGCATGTTTATTCTCAGGTGATTATTAAGAGCTTCCGCTGTCGCATACTTAAATAAGGACAAGATTTGGAGTCCATGCTTGTATGATATTGTGTAAAAACTGCATTCAAGAAACTTATTTTGTTGTAACATATTTGTATTGTAAACCATTATGTAATGGTCGTGTGTAAACAGGATATTTTAGATTATCATTATTTGATAATCTACGTAAAGCTTTTTAAACCTTTATTGATGAAATAAAGGTTATGGTTTGTTTAAAAATGAATGCAGTCTTTGAAAAACGTCTCATATAGAGGTCAAAACCTCGCAACGAAATCAATTAATATGGAACGTTTTTAATCAATAAGAACGGGACATTTCAGAGAGCCTTTCGCTCAACCATGTTTGGCGCATTTGAGGTATTGGCTTCTGCAGGCATTATAATCGCATTCGCAGTACTCTTTGTATTCTGCGCGATTAAATGGTCCAGCTTGCCTTGTTCATATGCTTCCGCGATGAATTCCGCCAAATCCATACAGCGATTAGTATCATGACCATAATCGTCATGGAAAACACAAAACTTTGATCGATCGCGTCTGCTATTCTCTCCCAAAGGCTGCGGATCAGGAAAAGATTTAGCAACTCTTTCTTGTAACAAAATTTCCTTAGGCGTCTTTGTTAGCAACTGAATAATATTGAAAGAATCATTGATCCACTTTCGCGTAGAATAGCGATCGCGACGGCCATTTCCATGATTATCATTTTGCCCTTGAAACCTATCATTTCGCAGGTATCCAACGCCGCTATTTCTCCGCGAAAAACTTGGTCTGCGATAATTGTCACTGTTACCATCACGAAAAGAGTCATTGTCATCTCACCAACTTTTGTCTCTACCCCACCCACATGCAGGGGTTATAGTGCTATCCTCTCCACCGCGGAGATAATCATATGTTTCCTGTTGAACTTTAGCAAAAGTCTGCGGGACATCTCTTCGCAACCTTCGCACAAGGGTTGGATGTCGCTGTGGATTAATAGCATGCAAAAAACCAGAAATTTTTTGGTCTTCATGCAAGCTTGGAATCTTTTGACATTCATAAATGTACCGCGTAAGTAACGCATTCAAGGTTTCCTTGTTGCCTTGTTTAATATCGTGACATTCGATATGCGTATTGATGTGTAAAATCGTGTCTATAATTTATAATGGAAAATGCCGGTTAAAAGATTACTGCACACTAACGGGCAGTGTACCCGATTGTGTAATAGTATAAAATTGGTAATTCCGAAATCGTTCCAAGGACAGTTTAAATGTGAGAATTAAGATTGTAACTAATAAAATAAACTAAGTTAATCTATGAAAATCGAAAGTACGAGAAAGTTTGTTTTGTGGCTATTTAACGATTAGCCAAATTAAAGATTGATTAAAAGTAAAAGACGATATTTTTGTGTTTTTAAGTTTATAAAAATAAATGCTGACTCAACAAAAAGTAAAGATATTTGAATTCAATGGATAAAAGAATGTTCGCCTAGATCTCCTATTCGTAGTGTCGGATGATTTGTTATTAAGCACCAGTTCAATTTATCAATACATGCAACTACAAAGTCGGTTTACCCAGAGTTCTCTTTTAGCAAACACGTCAAACTTAGATTTATTGGCTTAGGGTTCTCTTTCACCAAAGACCTCTTTTGTTTATGACTTAATAATTAACTAATTACAAGATTAAGATTCAATTGGTTACGCGTTCGCTCCACACAATTCACCCCTGTTTTGTTTAATCCTTGTTACCCGGTTTACCCCCTGGTCCAGTAAGCACCCAATTGGTTAAGACAAATCAATTGAAAACTAGTGTACTAAATTGAAACAGGGTTCCCTTTGTTCAAGCAAGATCACTAATCAACCTAGTAACAATAATCAACAACCACAAGAATGGTTCTTAATCAAAACTCATAATTATCATGCATTAATCAATAAAACGTTAAAGTATCATCCAAACACATACGAATATTCAATCTAGACAAACATTAAAAGCTTAGCCAATCATGGCTAGAACAAAAATCACAAATAAACAATTAAGAGTATTCATAATGATGATAAGAATTAAACCTAATGAAAATTGTGTTCTTGAATGATAGACGGATCGAGACTTGTTTCCGGAATGATTGATGTGTTAGAATGACCTTGAGAAACCCCAAAAATCACCTAGGTTCATCAAAAAGCTGCTGGAAATCGTCTGGATGCGAAAGTTTAAAGTTAGGGTATTTTTCGGGCTTTAAATAGGAAACAAATCTGAACCGGGCTCAAAGTGGCGCGGCGCCAAATCACTGCGCGGCGCGCCATTTGCTGTAAGTCTGATTCCTGGCCACTTGAAAACTGTCGAACTGATTTTCTAGCCTAATGGAGCGGCGCGCCAACTTTTGGAGCGGCGCTCCAGACCCTTTTTGCTGAATCTGAGCTGAAAACTCACTAAAATCACCTATTTTTTAACCAAACTCGAATCAAACCAATCCCTTTCACTTGCTTTCATATAAAATCACTAAAAACCATCAAATATCTTCAAAATTCATCTCCTTGGTCTTAGAACTCGAACTTTCAAAACACCTATCAAAATAACACCAAATCGTATCCAAAAGGACCAAAATGAACCCGATATCGCTAAGGAAAACGCGTATGAAATATGCAATATCAAACAACCCCACACTAGAGTTTTGCTTGTCCTCAAGCAATCGAACTCGATAATAATCTTCTACCATATAATAACTCTTCAAACATGTATGTAGAACCAAACGAACAAGAAACCAAACCAACAACTAGCGTGGGCACGATTTGGAGTAAATAACAACCATGTTTCCCACTTGCATTCCCCCGAAATAACTTCTCAAACCGCAATCAATATGTAATGGATATAGTAACCAAAGATAATCTCGAATAACTTACCATACTGATGAAGTAGAGAATCTCGAATCATAAATAAGTCTTCAAAGAAAACGGGAAACAAGTGGAAACCGAGCACCAAAAAGTTTAGCAATCGAACAAATGTGCCAAAAGAACGCACGGGCTACCCCGCAATTGGTCAAGCCAAGCCTCCCACAGTACCTAACATCGCGAGATGTCGGTAAGAAAATAATGTGCTTAGGAGGATACACATTACGTCCAGATATCATTGATAATCATGAGGTGATCATCAAATCCGTTAAGTCAACCATAAAGATTGAGGTTCATCAGGCTTAAAAGCTGATATCTTACCTTTTCGGAGGTTATCCACTGGGAATCTGATCAATCACTAACATTTCGTGTATCATGGTGCGATTCCCATTTGGCTAGCAAATCTCCCTCATTGAGACAAGCTTTGACTACCAGTTTTCTTGTTTGACGTTGAGGCCTGGTAGATTTCCAGTCGATTTTAGCAATGACTTTTCAATATTTTTCGTCACCCTACAACTGGTCTGGACTACATCTTCTGAAACAAATAAGCAAGTGTGTCGTTCGGGAGACTTGACTCCCTTAAGGATGGAATAGATACATCATGTGTGGTCATAATAGGTGGTCGGGTGCAACATTGTCCTTGTTAGGAGAAACAATGAGGATCGCCCTGTTTAAGTTTTCGATCTAGCGCATGGTTCGGTTTCGACCACACACCACTATCACCGTTCATACGGTTGACACCCGCCTTGGTGCAGATGACCTACGTATGAATTTTTATGTTCATGTAGGATTTCACATTCAAAATAATGAACATGTTTTTAAAGTTCAAGACTTTCTCCTCTAACAGTAACTCATCGTGAAATGATGGGTAATGAAATGGCACGCTTAAGAGGTATACGTACCAAGTGAAATGGACGAAAGACTTTACTTCCTTAATGAGTGGATCTGAGTCACTCGAGAATACCAATCTATTTCAATTGACACTCGGTTTAAATCCTAAAAACCTTTGGGTGCCAGAGCTTTTGACTATGGGTTGTGTTGTCTGAGCAAACACAAGCACGTAGCTATTGTTCCTAAAAAGGACAATACTGGTGAAGCTCTAGGCTCCTCTTCCCACAGTATCACACCATTAAATGATGTAATAATAAAATGATATAGTTTCGGAAGTCTGCTATACCAAGTAACCAAAAGTATGTGATCAGGCACGTGATTCGGTCACAATCACGCTATGCAATCACCGCTCTCTCACGGTTTACACCCGTTTTGGTACAGGTGACCTACTATTGAGTTCCCCGAACTCGTAGAATTTCATGTCCAAAATAATGAACATGTGGGACAATTTTGGCGTCTTTGAAAACACGAATTATATCATAAAATACCAAGCCAATTTTCATAATAAGGGTTTTGGCAGAATTTTCAATTGTTTTTCCACTTTTTTTTTATTTTTAAACTAACTTTTCTTTTTTTTTTATTTTACCCCTAATTTTTCAAATTTTTTTTTACGACCAAAACCCGTGAAACGTCAAGTCTTTTTAAATCAAAACAAATATGATGATGATTCCATTAACAACCAACCCGAGAGGTTTTACATCCC
This sequence comes from Rutidosis leptorrhynchoides, assembly GCF_046630445.1. Taxonomy (NCBI): domain Eukaryota; kingdom Viridiplantae; phylum Streptophyta; class Magnoliopsida; order Asterales; family Asteraceae; genus Rutidosis; species Rutidosis leptorrhynchoides. The sequence goes on from NC_092333.1 coordinate 487,427,469, forward strand.
CACCCCACACTTGAGATCAAGTAATGTCCCCATCACTTGATATCAAAAATTGATAAAAATCGAAAGGGTTATGTGTGAAAGAAAATATAAAAACTTATCGAGTTAACCACTGATCGCGGAATGCCAGTGACAGATGGCGCTGAACTGACTGCCAGCATAAGAGCATCGTCCATTCCCGATCATCACACCAATATCATCAATCATGCAGTTTTGCTGAACTTAATGCCAGACTTGAAAAATCGTTTCACCAACAAACCTAAGAAAATAAAAACATACGAACTACATAAACGGGACAAGGTGGCACCACCCGATGCCGAAACGCCTTGTCCCTCAAATAAGTTGTAGAGTACATAACAGAAAATAAAATTATTCAAGTACAGACCAAATGAAAAGGAAATAGTTTCAAACAAATACAACACAACATGCGCAACAATCAATCACTGCTCGGCCAAAAATCTCTAGTAGGGTCCCAATTCACACCATACGTATCCTGACAAGCTTGGTACTTGTCATATGAAGGATCCGGTCTCGGAGGAGTAACTGACGTATAATCGGGAATGGTAGTTCGCGTCGGAATATACGCCTCCGGGTTCTGACGCATCTGACGCTGAATTTGTCACTGATGGACCTCCCACTGATTGTGGGCCCTAATTCCCCTAACATCGTACTCAACCCTGTCAACACGCTCTCCCAAATGACCCAACTCTGTTCCAAACTGTCTCAAGGTTGTGTTAATCGACCCATAGTTGTTTTGGTGCCAAGTCATCAAATCCTCGTTATGCCTACGCTGCTCCGCTAACATCCGCTGATTATGCTCCACCTGAGCATCATACGCTGACCTGCTATCCCTATACTCTATATGAAGACCGTCTACACTTCTAACCAACGAATTCCAACTCTCTTCACCCATTGACCACGTACCCTGTACGTTCGCAGCACTCGAGCTACCTGCCTCATACGTGGATCGACTAGCCCCACGTCCACGACCATGACCTGCACCTTCACCTGGCTGTTGCTGTTGCTGTTCATCAGACCACAAAACCCAACCTGCTGGACCACGATGGATAAACTCAGCTTTCGAGAAAAACAGAATGTTAGTGGGCATCGTGTAGTGACCCGAACTTTTCCATGTTTATATATATTAATTGAGATTGATATTTACATGATTAAATGTTTCCAACATGTTAAGCAATCAAACTTGTTAAGACTTGATTAATTGAAATATGTTTCATATAGACAATTGACCACCCAAGTTGACCGGTGATTCACGAACGTTAAAACTTGTAAAAACTATATGATGACATATATATGGATATATATATATATATATATATATATATATATAGTTAACATGATACTATGATAAGTAAACATATCATTAAGTATATTAACAATGAACTACATATGTAAAAACAAGACTACTAACTTAATGATTTTTAAACGAGACATATATGTAACGATTATCGTTGTAAAGACATTTAATGTATATATATCATATTTAGAGATATTCATACATGATAATATCATGATAATATAATAATTTAAAATCTCATTTGATATTATAAACATTGGGTTAACAACATTTAACAAGATCGTTAACCTAAAGGTTTCAAAACAACACTTACATGTAACGACTAACGATGACTTAACGACTCAGTTAAAATGTATATACATGTAGTGTTTTAATATGTATTTATACACTTTTGAAATACTTCAATACACTTATCAAAATACTTCTACTTAACAAAAATGCTTACAATTACATCCTCGTTCAGTTTCATCAACAATTCTACTCGTATGCACCCGTATTCGTACTCGTACAATACACAGCTTTTAGATGTATGTACTATTGGTATATACACTCCAATGATCAGCTCTTAGCAGCCCATGTGAGTCACCTAACACATGTGGGAACCATCATTTGGCAACTAGCATGAAATATCTCATAAAATTACAAAAATATGAGTAATCATTCATGACTTATTTACATGAAAACAAAATTACATATCCTTTATATCTAATCCATACACCAACGACCAAAAACACCTACAAACACTTTCATTCTTCAATTTTCTTCATCTAATTGATCTCTCTCAAGTTCTATCTTCAAGTTCTAAGTGTTCTTCATATATTCTACAAGTTCTAGTTTCATAAAATCAAGAATACTTTCAAGTTTGCTAGCTCACTTCCAATCTTGTAAGGTGATCATCCAACCTCAAGAAATCTTTGTTTCTTACAGTAGGTTATCATTCTAATACAAGGTAATAATCATATTCAAACTTTGGTTCAATTTCTATAACTATAACAATCTTATTTCAAGTGATGATCTTACTTGAACTTGTTTTCGTGTCATGATTCTGCTTCAAGAACTTCGAGCCATCCAAGGATCCGTTGAAGCTAGATCCATTTTCTCTTTTCCAGTAGGTTTATCCAAGGAACTTAAGGTAGTAATGATGTTCATAACATCATTCGATTCATACATATAAAGCTATCTTATTCGAAGGTTTAAACTTGTAATCACTAGAACATAGTTTAGTTAATTCTAAACTTGTTCGCAAATAAAAGTTAATCCTTCTAACTTAAGTTTTAAAATCAACTAAACACATGTTCTATATCTATATGATATGCTAACTTAATGATTTAAAACCTGGAAACACGAAAAACACCGTAAAACCGGATTTACGCCGTCGTAGTAACACCGCGGGCTGTTTTGGGTTAGTTAATTAAAAACTATGATAAACTTTGATTTAAAAATTGTTATTCTGAGAAAATGATTTTTATTATGAACATGAAACTATATCCAAAAATTATGGTTAAACTCAAAGTGGAAGTATGTTTTCTAAAATGGTCATCTAGACGTCGTTCTTTCGACTGAAATGACTAACTTTACAAAAATGACTTGTAACTTATTTTTCCGACTATAAACCTATACTTTTTCTGTTTAGATTCATAAAATAGAGTTCAATATGAAACCATAGCAATTTGATTCACTCAAAACGGATTTAAAATGAAGAAGTTATGGGTAAAACAAGATTGGATAATTTTTCTCATTTTAGCTACGTGAAAATTGGTAACAAATCTATTCCAACCATAACTTAATCAACTTGTATTGTATATTATGTAATCTTGAGATACCATAGACACGTATACAATATATCGACCTATCATGTCGACACATCTATATATATTTCGGAACAACCATAGACACTCTATATGTGAATGTTGGAGTTAGCTATACAGGGTTGAGGTTGATTCCAAAATATATATAGTTTGAGTTGTGATCAATACTGAGATACGTATACACTGGGTCGTGGATTGATTCAAGATAATATTTATCGATTTATTTCTGTACATCTAACTGTGGACAACTAGTTGTAGGTTACTAACGAGGACAGCTGACTTAATAAACTTAAAACATCAAAATATATTAAAAGTGTTGTAAATATATTTTGAACATACTTTGATATATATGTATATATTGTTATAGGTTCGTGAATCAACCAGTGGCCAAGTCTTACTTCCCGACGAAGTAAAAATCTGTGAAAGTGAGTTATAGTCCCACTTTTAAAATCTAATATTTTTGGGATGAGAATACATGCAGGTTTTATAAATGATTTACAAAATAGACACAAGTACGTGAAACTACATTCTATGGTTGAATTATTGAAATCGAATATGCCCCTTTTTATTAAGTCTGGTAATCTAAGAATTAGGGAACAGACACCCTAATTGACGCGAATTCTAAAGATAGATCTATTGGGCCTAACAAACCCCATCCAAAGTACCGGATGCTTTAGTACTTCGAAATTTATATTATATCCGAAGGGTGTCCCGGAATGATGGGGATATTCTTATATATGCATCTTGTTAATGTCGGTTACCAGGTGTTCACCATATGAATGATTTTTATCTCTATGTATGGGATGTGTATTGAAATATGAAATCTTGTGGTCTATTATTACGATTTGATATATATAGCTTAAACCTATAACTCACCAACATTTTTGTTGACGTTTTAAGCATGTTTATTCTCAGGTGATTATTAAGAGCTTCCGCTGTCACATACTTAAATAAGGACGAGATTTGGAGTCCATGCTTGTATGATATTGTGTAAAAACTGCATTCAAGAAACTTATTTTGTTGTAACATATTTGTATTGTAAACCATTATGTAATGGTCGTGTGTAAACAGGATATTTTAGATTATCATTATTTGATAATCTACGTAAAGCTTTTTAAAACCTTTATCTATGAAATAAAGGTTATGGTTTGTTTTAAAAATGAATGCAGTCGTTGAAAAACGTCTCATATAGAGGTCAAAACCTCGCAACGAAATCAATTAATATGGAACGTTTTTAATCAATAAGAACGGGACATTTCAGTTGGTATCCGAGCGTTGGTCTTAGAGAACCAGAATTTTGCATTAGTGTGTCTTATCGAGTTTGTTAGGATGCATTAGTGAGTCTGGACTTCGACCGTGTTTACTTGAAAAATGATTGCTTAACAAATTTTGTTAGAAACTATATATTTTTAACATGTGAATATTATGTGATATATTAATCTCTTAACGCGTTTGATATTATGTGATAGATGTCTACCTCTAGAACAAGTCCCATTGACTCACCTAATAATAATGAAGAGTCAAATGTAAATTGGAATGATTCGTGGACTGATTCACAAGTTCCCGAAGAGGAACCGGAAGAAGAGTCGGAACCGGAAGAAGAATCGGAACCGGAAGAAGAATCGGAACCGGATGAAGAAATAGAACCGGTGGAGGAAATAATAAAACGGTGAAGTAAAAGAAAATCCTCAACCAACCGGCCAAGGTTAATTATGGTCAATGGTGTTTCCGCCAAGGAAGCAAAATATTGGGAGGATTACCAATTCTCCGATGAATCGGATTCCGACGAGAATTCCGATGATGTTATAGAAATTACCCCAACTGAATTTAAAAAGGCAAAAGAAAATAATAAGGGAAAGGGCATAAAAATAGAGAAATCTAATTCCAACCCCGATGAACTTTATATGTATCGTCAACCCCCGAAGTCCTTAAGTTGTAACAATGACCCGGGAACTATAACAATGACCCGGGAACCTCTAAACCACCAGGTTTTTCTAAACCAATGTGGAAAACGACGGCTCGTATTAGGGGAACATCATATATCCCTAGAAACTTGGCAAAACGAACCAAAACCGAAGAAGAAGAAACAAGCGAGTCGGAATAAGATAGTTGTATTCGTGTGGTGTAATATATGTAATATAGTGTGCTTATGCTTTATGATATATGTAAAAATTGCTTGTATTTATAAGTATTTTTTTATGAATCTAACTCTTGTCTATTTTACAGTATAAAAACACAAAATGGATAGACAACTCAATATTTTAAGAGACCTACCCGGAGACATGATTGATGAAATCTTGTCTAGAGTCGGTCAGAATTCTTCGGCACAACTATTTAAGGCGAGATCAGTTTGTAAGACATTCGAAGAACGTTCCAAGAATGCCTTGGTTTATAAAAGGCTTTCGTTCGAAATATGGGGGATATCACATTGGGAAATCCATAAGTTACGATGTGTTTACTTTGACGCATATATTGCGGGGAACCCAAATGCTATTTTACGCAATGGGTTAAGAAATTATTTTGACTCAATATATCCGAATATTGGACTTCGTGATTTAGAAAAAGCGGCTAACATGCAACATAAAGAAGCATGTTATGCTTACGGATTAGTAATGTTCGCTTCTCACCAAAGTGAGAACAAGAACATCGGGCTACAACTATTAAACAAAACGTTTCCACAAGTGACGGAGTTGGTAATTGGGGTAAGAAATGAGGTTTTTAGATTGTTACGGGACTGTTGGACATTACGTAACCCTCGTCCCTTTGACGACGTTACAACACGTTGTCTTATCAACGGCCATAACGGTTATGTTCCACAAGACCAAGGATGGGAAGTAATCCTAGTAAAACCAGAATGCATGACTTGTTTCTGGACGTATGAATTACGTGTCTTTATTGCCTTTGCTGAACGACTTGTGTACTAGCTAGAATTATCTTCACAACCATCTTGTATCAAATTTATTGTGTGCTATATTTCATGTTATATGTAAAATAAGCGGTATTGTAAGTTTGTAAAATATTGTGTAAAAGTTTGAACGCGAAATATTATTATAATCAGTTTTTCATATAGAATTGTAGTAGTTGAATTGTATATTAGCTACTAAGTATGAACTTAACGGGTAGGTACTACCCGAATTTAAACTTATAAAACGCTAATATGAAGAAAAAGCTTTTATAAATGAGTTCATATTATGCTACGAAATACTATTAACTACTCTTAATATTTTGTATGATTAACTTGTTCCATTTGACTATTTTGAAGGAAATGGCACCGACTACTCGACACACCGTGAATATGAATGAAGAGGAATTCCGTACTTTTCTAGCTTCAAACATAGCCGCAGTACAGGCTACGCTACATACCAACAATAACCTTGGATCTAGCAGTACAGGAAATCTTGTAGGATGCACCTACAAAGAATTCACTGCCTGCAAACCTTTGGAATTTGATGGAACCGAAGGACCGATCGGATTGAAACGGTGGACCGAGAAGGTCGAATCGGTGTTTGCCAAAAGTAAGTGTACTGAAGAGGACAAAGTGAAGTACGCTACACATACCTTCACAGGTTCTGCGTTAACATGGTGGAATACCTATCTAGAGCAAGTGGGACAAGACGATGCGTACGCACTACCGTGGTCAGCATTCAAGCACTTGATGAACGAGAAGTACCGTCCCAGAACCGAGGTCAATAAGCTCAAGACAGAACTTAGAGGGTTACGAACCCAAGGATTTGATATTACCACGTACGAAAGACGATTCACAGAATTGTGCCTATTGTGTCCGGGAGCATTCGAAGACGAGGAAGAGAAGATCGACGCGTTTGTGAAAGGATTACCGGAAAGAATCCAAGAAGATATAAGTTCACACGAGCCCGCCTCCATACAACAGGCATGTAGAATGGCTCACAAACTAGTGAACCAGATTGAAGAAAGAATTAAAGAACAGACTGCTGAAGAGGCCAATGTGAAGCAAGTCAAAAGAAAGTGGGAGGAAAACGGTGATAAGAATCACCAATACAACAACAACAACAGTTACAACAATAATCGCAACAATTATCCCAACAATCGCAACATCAATCGCAATACAACAAACGGCCCAACAACAACAACAACAACAACAACAACAGCAACTACAACAATCATCCCAATAACAATAATAACCGCAACAACAACAACAATCAGAAGCAACTATGCCAAAGGTGTGAAAAGTATCACTCGGGGTTCTGCACCAAATTTTGCAACAAGTGTAAAAGAAATGGTCATAGCGCAGCGAAGTGTGAGGTCTACAGACCAGGGGTTAATAGAACGAAAGGAACAAATGGTGTCGGAACGAGTAATGGCGGAGCAAGTAGTGTCGGAGCAAGTTATGCCAATGTAGTTTGTTATAAATGTGGAAAACCGGGCCACATTATTAGAAATTGCCCGAACCAGGAGAACACGAATGGATAAGGTCGCGGAAGAGTTTTCAATATTAATGCGGTAGAGGCACAGGAAGACCCGGAGCTTGTAACGGGTACGTTTCTTATTGACAATAAATCTGCTTACGTTTTATTTGATTCGGGTGCGGATAGAAGCTATATGAGTAGAGATTTTTGTGCTAAATTAAGTTGTCCATTGACTCCTTTGGATAGTAAATTTTTACTCGAATTAGCAAATGGTAAATTAATTTCAGCAGATAATATATGTCGGAATCGAGAAATTAAACTGGTTAGCGAAACATTTAAGATTGATTTGATACCAGTAGAGTTAGGGAGTTTTGATGTGATAATCGGTATGGACTGGTTGAAAGAAGTGAAAGCAGAGATCGTTTGTTACAAAAATGCAATTCGCATTATACGAGAAAAAGGAAAACCCTTAATGGTGTACAGAGAAAAGGGCAACACGAAGCTACATCTTATTAGTAATTTGAAGGCACAAAAACTAATAAGAAAAGGTTGCTATGCTGTTCTAGCACACGTTGAGAAAATACAAACTGAAGAAAAGAGCATCAATGATGTTCCCATTGCAAAAGAATTTCCCGATGTATTTCCGAAAGAATTATCGGGATTACCCCCACTTCGATCCGTTGAATTTCAAATGGATCTTGTACCAGGAGCTGCACCAATAGCTCGTGCTCCTTACAGACTCGCACCCAGCGAGATGAAAGAACTACAAAGCCAATTATAAGAACTTTTAGAGCGTGGTTTCATTCGACCAAGCACATCACCGTGGGGAGCTCCTGTTTTGTTTGTCAAGAAGAAAGATGGTACATTCAGGTTGTGTATCGACTACCGAGAGTTGAACAAACTTACCATCAAGAACCGCTACCCACTACCGAGAATCGACGACTTATTTGATCAACTACAAGGCTCGTCTGTTTATTCAAAGATTGACTTACGTTCCGGGTATCATCAAATGCGGGTGAAAGAAGATGATATTCCAAAGACTGCTTTTAGAACACGTTACGGTCATTACGAGTTTATGGTCATGCCGTTTGGTTTAACTAATGCACCAGATGTGTTCATGGACCTTATGAACCGAGTGTGTGGACCATACCTTGACAAGTTTGTCATTGTTTTCATTGATGACATACTTATTTACTCAAAGAATGACCAAGAACACGGTGAACATTTGAGAAAGGTGTTAGAAGTATTGAGGAAGGAAGAATTGTACGCTAAGTTTTCAAAGTGTGCATTTTGGTTGGAAGAAGTTCAATTCCTCGATCACATAGTGAACAAAGAAGGTATTAAGGTGGATCCGGCAAAGATAGAAACTATTGAAAAGTGGGAAACCCCGAAAACTCCGAAACACATACGCCAGTTTTTAGGACTAGCTGGTTACTACAGAAGGTTCATCCAAGACTTTTCCAGAATAGCAAAACCCTTGACTGCATTAACGTATAAAGGGAAGAAATTTGAATGGAATGATGAACAAGAGAAAGCGTTTCAGTTATTGAAGAAAAAGCTAACTACGGCACCTATATTGTCATTGCCTGAAGGGAATGATGAGTTTGTGATTTATTGTGACGCATCAAAGCAAGGTCTCGGTTGTGTATTAATGTAACGAACGAAGGTGATTGCTTATGCGTCTAGACAATTGAAGATTCACGAACAAAATTATACGACGCATGATTTGGAATTAGGCGCGGTTGTTTTTGCATTAAAGACTTGGAGGCACTACTTATATGGGGTCAAAAGTATTATATATACCGACCACAAAAGTCTTCAACACATATTTAATCAGAAACAACTGAATATGAGGCAAGGTAGGTGGATTGAATTATTGAATGATTACGACTTTGAGATTCGTTACCACCCGGGGAAGGCAAATGTGGTAGCTGATGCCTTGAGCAGAAAGGACAGAGAACCCATTAGAGTAAAATCTATGAATATAATGATTCATAATAACCTTACTACTCAAATAAAGGAGGCGCAACAAGGAGTTTTAAAAAGGGAAATTTAAAGGATGAAATACCCAAAGGATCGGAGAAGCATCTTAATATTCGGGAAGACAGAACCCGGTATAGGGCTGAAAGGATTTGGGTACCAAAATTTGGAGATATGAGAGAAATGATACTTAGAGAAGCTCATAAAACCAGATACTCAATACATCCTGGAACGGGGAAGATGTACAAGGATCTCAAGAAATATTTTTGGTGGCCGGGTATGAAAGTCGATGTTGCTAAATACGTAGGAGAATGTTTGACGTGTTCTAAGGTCAAAGTTGAGCATCAGAAACCATCAGGTCTACTTCAACAACCCGAAATCCCAGAATGGAAATGGGAAAACATTACCATGGATTTCATCACTAAATTGCCAAGGACTGCAAGTGGTTTTGATACTATTTGGGTAATAGTTGACCGTCTCACCAAATCAGCACACTTCCTGCCAATAAGAGAAGATGACAAGATAGAGAAGTTAGCACGACTGTATTTGAAGGAAGTCGTCTCCAGACATGGAATACCAATCTCTATTATCTCTGATAGGGATGGCAAATTTATTTCAAGATTCTGTCAGACATTACAGCAAGCATTAGGAACTCGTCTAGACATGAGTACTGCCTATCATCCACAAACTAATGGGCAGAGCAAAAGGACGATACAAACACTTGAAGACATGCTACGAGCATGTGTTATTGATTTCGGAAACAGTTGGGATCGACATCTACCGTTAGCAGAATTTTCCTACAACAACAGCTACCATTCAAGTATTGAGATGGCGCCGTTTGAAGCACTTTATGGTAGAAAGTGCAGGTCTCCGATTTGTTGGAGTGAAGTGGGGGATAGACATATTACGGGTCCGGAGATTATACAAGAAACTACCGAGAAGATCATCCAAATTCAACAACGGTTGAAAACCGCCCAAAGTCGACAAAAGAGCTACGCTGACATTAAAAGAAAAGATATAGAATTTGAAATTGGAGAGATGGTCATGCTTAAAGTTGCACCTTGGAAAGGTATTGTTCGATTTGGTAAACGAGGGAAATTAAATCCAAGGTATATTGGACCATTCAAGATTATTGATCGTGTCGGACCAGTAGCTTACCGACTTGAGTTACCTCAACAACTCGCGGCTGTACATAACACTTTCCACGTCTCGAATTTGAAGAAATGTTTTGCTAAAGAATATCTCAATATTCCATTAGATGAAATCCAAATCAACGAAAAACTTCAATTCATCGAAGAACCCGTCGAAATAATGGATCGTGAGGTTAAAAGACTTAAACAAAACAAGATACCAATTGTTAAGGTTCGATGGAATGCTCGTAGAGGACCCGAGTTCACCTGGGAGAGTGAAGATCAGATGAAGAAGAAATACCCGCATCTATTTCCAGAAGATTCGTCAACACCTTCAACAGCTTAAAATTTCGGGACGAAATTTATTTAACGGGTAGGTACTGTAGTGACCCGAACTTTTCCATGTTTATATATATTAATTGAGATTGATATTTACATGATTAAATGTTTCCAACATGTTAAGCAATCAAACTTGTTAAGACTTGATTAATTGAAATATGTTTCATATAGACAATTGACCACCCAAGTTGACCGGTGATTCACGAACGTTAAAACTTGTAAAAACTATATGATGACATATATATGGATATATATATATATATAGTTAACATGATACTATGATAAGTAAACATATCATTAAGTATATTAACAATGAACTACATATGTAAAAACAAGACTACTAACTTAATGATTTTTAAACGAGACATATATGTAACGATTATCGTTGTAAAGACATTTAATGTATATATATCATATTTAGAGATATTCATACATGATAATATCATGATAATATAATAATTTAAAATCTCATTTGATATTATAAACATTGGGTTAACAACATTTAACAAGATCGTTAACCTAAAGGTTTCAAAACAACACTTACATGTAACGACTAACGATGACTTAACGACTCAGTTAAAATGTATATACATGTAGTGTTTTAATATGTATTTATACACTTTTGAAATACTTCAATACACTTATCAAAATACTTCTACTTAACAAAAATGCTTACAATTACATCCTCGTTCAGTTTCATCAACAATTCTACTCGTATGCACCCGTATTCGTACTCGTACAATACACAGCTTTTAGATGTATGTACTATTGGTATATACACTCCAATGATCAGATCTTAGCAGCCCATGTGAGTCACCTAACACATGTGAGAACCATCATTTGGAAACTAGCATGAAATATCTCATAAAATTACAAAAATATGAGTAATCATTCATGACTTATTTACATGAAAATAAAATTACATATCTTTTATATCTAATCCATACACCAACGACCAAAAACACCTACAAACAATTTCATTCTTCAATTTTCTTCATCTAATTGATCTCTCTCAAGTTCTATCTTCAAGTTCTAAGTGTTCTTCATATATTCTACAAGTTCTAGTTACATAAAATCAAGAATACTTTCAAGTTTGCTAGCTCACTTCCAATCTTGTAAGGTGATCATCCAACCTCAAGAAATCTTTGTTTCTTATAGTAGGTTATCATTCTAATACAAGGTAATAATCATATTCAAACTTTGGTTCAATTTCTATAACTATAACAATCTTATTTCAAGTGATGATCTTACTTGAACTTGTTTTCGTGTCATGATCCTGCTTCAAGAACTTCGAGCCATCCAAGGATCCGTTGAAGCTAGATCCATTTTCTATTTTCCAGTAGGTTTATCCAAGGAACTTAAGGTAGTAATGATGTTCATAACATCATTCGATTCATACATATAAAGCTATCTTATTCGAATCTTTAAACTTGTAATCACTAGAACATAGTTTAGTTAATTCTAAACTTGTTCGCAAACAAAAGTTAATCCTTCTAACTTGACTTTTAAAATCAACTAAACACATGTTCTATATCTATATGATATGCTAACTTAATGATTTAAAACCTGGAAACACGAAAAACACCGTAAAACCGGATTTACGCCGTCGTAGTAACACCGCGGGCTGTTTTGGGTTAGTTAATTAAAAACTATGATAAAATTTGATTTAAAAGTTTTTATTCTGAGAAAATGATTTTTATTATGAACATGAAACTATATCCAAAAATTATGGTTAAACTCAAAGTGGAAGTATGTTTTCTAAAATGGTCATCTAGACGTCGTTCTTTCGACTAAAATGACTACCTTTACAAAAACGACTTGTAACTTATTTTTCCGACTATAAACCTATACTTTTTCTGTTTAGATTCATAAAATAGAGTTCAATATGAAACCATAGCAATTTGATTCACTCAAAACGGATTTAAAATGAAGAAGTTATGGGTAAAACAAGATTGGATAATTTTTCTCATTTTAGCTACGTGAAAATTGGTAACAAATCTATTCCAACCATAACTTAATCAACTTGTATTGTATATTATGTAATCTTGAGATACCATAGACACGTATACAATATTTCGACCTATCATGTCGACACATCTATATATATTTCGGAACAACCATAGACACTCTATATGTGAATGTTGGAGTTAGCTATACAGGGTTGAGGTTGATTCCAAAATATATATAGTTTGAGTTGTGATCAATACTGAGATACGTATACACTGGGTCGTGGATTGATTCAAGATAATATTTATCGATTTATTTCTGTACATCTAACTGTGGACAACTAGTTGTAGGTTACTAACGAGGACAGCTGACTTAATAAACTTAAAACATCAAAATATATTAAAAGTGTTGTAAATATATTTTGAACATACTTTGATATATATGTATATATTGTTATAGGTTCGTGAATCAACCAGTGGCCAAGTCTTACTTCCCAACGAAGTAAAAATCTGTGAAAGTGAGTTATAGTCCCACTTTTAAAATCTAATATTTTTGGGATGAGAATACATGCAGGTTTTATAAATGATTTACAAAATAGACACAAGTACGTGAAACTACATTCTATGGTTGAATTATCGAAATCGAATATATCCCTTTTTATTAAGTCTGGTAATCTAAGAATTAGGGAACAGACACCCTAATTGACGCGAATCCTAAAGATAGATCTATTGGGCCTAACAAACCCCATCCAAAGTACCGGATGCTTTAGTACTTCGAAATTTATATCATATCCGAAGGGTGTCCTGGAATGATGGGGATATTCTTATATATGCATCTTGTTAATGTCGGTTACCAGGTGTTCACCATATGAATGATTTTTATCTCTATGTATGGGATGTGTATTGAAATATGAAATCTTGTGGTCTATTGTTACGATTTGATATATATAGGTTAAACCTATAACTCACCAACATTTTTTGTTGACGTTTAAAGCATGTTGATTCTCAGGTGAATACTAAGAGCTTCCGCTGTTGCATACTAAAATAAGGACAAGATTTGGAGTCCATGTTTGTATGATATTGTGTAAAAACTGCATTCAAGAAACTGATTTCGATGTAACATATTTGTATTGTAAACCATTATGTAATGGTCGTGTGTAAACAGGATATTTTAGATTATCATTATTTGATAATCTACGTAAAGCTTTTTAAAACCTTTATCTATGAAATAAAGGTTATGGTTTGTTTTAAAAATGAATGCAGTCTTTGAAAAACATCTCATATAGAGGTCAAAACCTCGCAACGAAATCAATTAATATGGAACGTTTTTAATCAATAAGAACGGGACATTTCACATCGCCTCAACTCCCACTACATCACACCTACTCGTCGGGACCGAAAACGCCCGAGCCAACCTAGTAACAAAATGCCCTCCTAACAATGGGCATTCCGTGCGTGTGTCTGTTCCAATTTCCTGAAACTATACCCCTAACATACACGGGACATCGATTGGCTCCCTCAGTTTAATTTGTTGTAGGATCCAAAGATCCCTTCGCTGAATCTTGTTCGCGTTTCTCCTAGCCATGAACATAGTAGCAATCATCTTAAAAATTATTCGATCCTCAGGAAGTCTAAGCATTGACTGAACAATCCGACTTGAACTAAACGGACCAGCACTAGCATTTGCCACAGTTGGCCAATAATCACTCTCACTGAAAACTTCCTGCCCAAACACTCTGCAATTCATCAAATGCCACTTCAAATCATTATCAGTCAACTCGGGATAAAGATCCAACGCCCGAGCCAACTCAATTTTCGACATGCGACGCTCTAAACCGCCAAGCCTAAACGTCAAGAAATCTGCCTCGGTCGGAGAGACTCGAGGGCGACAACTAATAGTTGAGAAGAACTCTATAGTTATCTGCTCATAAATATCTTCATTAATTTCAAATAACCTTTCATAAGGTCTCAACTCATTACCCGTATAAACTACCCACAAGTAACGACGCAACTCCCGAACAATATTATTACCCAAAGATGAAAGATGCGACCAATCCAAATAAAAAGTTCGCTCAATCGGACGAGCGCTATTTGTTGTGAACCTTTCCTCCAAATCCTCATCATTCGAGATGTGAGATAACCATAATTCAGGATTATTCGGTGGTTGCCTTGGTTGTTCCTGATTTCCTCTTGATCTCTACATTCATGAAACAAGTAAAGAAAACAAAACACCAAACTCAAAAGTTAGTGTTAGTCATAATAATAAGCACCAAGTACCATTTACAACCAAACCATGTTTCATGTCAATCCACTTTTGAAAACAATCTCCAAGTTAACCAATAACACTTGTAAAACAATGCCAAGACCACAATCTATCTCATATCATACTATCATGTAAACCAACTCATCATATCAATGACACACACTTAACACCATTACCAAAATATAAACAAACATGACTACTCATAACACTTCTTAACTTCCAAAAATCTAGAAAAGTTTATCATGTTTACCAATGGTTACCAATGTAAATTACTACCACCAACATACTCATCACAACTCAAAAACACATGTTTAATCCTCACTAGCATGGCATAATACATAACTAAATCAATTTTGCATCAAGTCATTCAAACCAACATGACCCGCCCATATGAACACAACCCCACACTAGTTCAAAAACACATAAACAATTCAAAAACTAGAGCATATTCAAGCATGTAACTCCTTCATCACCTACAAATTCGCATTCCCAAACATACAAACCCTAGTTTCAATTGCTACTTCCAAAAACACAAAATTAATTATGAATTCAAAGCATACAATCATAATCTAACAAAACCCATCACTAATTAGAACACAAAACCCCAATTAAAGAAACCCCACACTAATTCATCATACAAATCAAAAATTAAGCATGTAAATACACACAATTAGATGAAATTAGTAAGATAGAAAACAAATTCGGACCTTTGGGTTAACCATTCTTGCAAGATTTGAAGTTAAGTGAACAAGAAATTGAAGTCTTGAAAATTAGGTTTTTTAGATGTAGGTGCTTGAATGTGTAGAAAAGATGTTATGAATGAAAAGAATGAAAGAATTGGGAGTAAAACACTGCTTGTACCCGTTTTCCCTTTTGTGTGGTTAATAAAATTCGTGTTTTATTTCATTTAAAAATGCAAAACAGTCTGACCGACAGAAACGGCGCGGCGCGCCAGGTAATCGCGCGGCGTGCCAAAAGGCCGCGCGGCGCGCCATATAACTGAAAAATCAGTTCGAGGCTTTTTCAAGATCTGGCACATCAGGTACTTTAAAGTGGAGCGGCACGCAAGGGTATGGAGCGGCGCTCCAAGTACTGTTTCCTCAAAAATTCGCAATTTTAAGTCATTTTAACCCATTTTCTCAACCTAAAAGCCAACAAACAACCCCAACAAAAATCCGAGCATGATCACATCGCACATATCATCAAACAAGCACAAAAACATACAAACTATACAACAATGTGAAGTTTATTACCGAGTCATTCAAAAGACTTGTTTCCAACTTCAAGTGACCTTAGGATAGGGTTCAACGTGAACCCCGTCATCAATCTCGAATGGATCATCGAAATATTTCTTCACATGATGTCCATTCACCTTAAAGGTCGTACCACTAGCATTTTTCAACTCAATCGCACCGTAAGGGTACACCTTAACAACCTTAAATGGTCCCGTCCACCGGGACTTAAGTTTTCCCGGTAAAAGCTTCAATCGAGAGTTAAACAAGAGCACTCGATCGCCCTCATTAAACTCTTTCGGACCCTTTAACCTTCTATCATGCCATAGCTTGGTTTTCTCTTTATAAATTAATGAATTCTCATACGCATCAAGGCGTAATTCACCAAGCTCATTCAATTGCCCCGCCCTTAGGCGTCCGGCTTCCTTTAAATCTAAATTGCACTTTTTAAGTGCCCACATCGCTTTATGCTCAATCTCCAACGGAAGATGGCACGCTTTCCCATAAACCAACCGATAAGGAGTGGTACCAATTGGCATTTTATAGGCGGTTCGAAACGCCCACAAAACTTCATCGAGCTTATTCTCCCACTCTTTCGGATTCGACCCCACAGTTTTCTCAAGAATCCCTTTAAGAGCTCGATTGGTATTCTCAACTTGTTCGCTCGTTTGGGGATGGTATGAAGTAGAAACTTTATGGAGAACTCCATATCACTTCAATACCTTCTCCATTTGGGCGTTACAAAAATGAGTACCCCTATCGCTAATTAAAGCTTTAGAAGTTCCAAATCGAGAGAATAAACGCTGAAGGAACGAAATCACAACTCGTGCATCGTTTGTAGCCAAAGCTTGCACTTCGGCCCATTTAGACACGTAGTCAATGGCAACGAGTATGTAACTATAATTCTGAGATTTCGAAAATGGCCCCATAAAGTCAATTCCCCAAACGTCAAATACTTCGCAAACTTGGATGCTTTGTTGAGGCATCTCGTCCCGTTTGGTGACTTTACTGGCCCTTTGACAAGAATCGCACGATTTGCAAATTTGGTGAGCATCTTTGAAAATTGTCGGCCAAAAGAAGCCGGCATCATAGACTTTACGCCCCGTGATTTGGGGTCCAAAATGCCCACCGGTAGGCCCATTATGGCACTCGGTCAGAATACGCATACACTCCTCACCGGAAACACACCAGCGGATAACCCCATCGGGACAACAACGAAAAAGATAGGGAGCCTCCCAGAAATAGTATTTAAGGTCACTGAAGAATTTCATCCTCTTTTGATGTGACCACCCTTTTTTCAAGAATCCCCCAACGAGATAATTAGCAATGTCCACGTACCATGGCTCGTCCACCTTGTCTATTGCCATGAGATATTCATCGGGGAAATCATCATGGATACTCGATTCGTGAAGGACTTCGAGATTCGGATTCTCGAGTCTAGACAAGTGGTCAGCCGCTAGATTTTTAGCACCCTTCTTATCCCGGATCTCGATATCGAATTCTTACAAAAGCAAGATCCATCTAAGCAGTCGAGGTTTCGCATCCAGTTTCAAAAAGAGGTACTTAAGAGCAGAATGGTCCGTAAAAACTATAGTCTTAGACAAGACTAAGTAGGACCTGAACTTATCAAACGAAAAGACCACCGCAAGGAGCTCCTTTTCAGTGGTAGTATAATTCAATTGCGCTCCCTGCAAGGTCTTGCTTGCATAGTAAATGGGTCGGAAATGTTTCTCGACCCTTTGACCCAAAACAGAGCCAACAGCAAAATCAGAAGCATCGCACATAAGCTCAAATGGAAGGGACCAATTCGGAGCAATTATGATGGGTGCATTGATCAGTTTCTCCTTAAGAAGATTGAATGCCTTAAGGCACTATTCGGAGAAATTCCAAGGAGTGTCCTTTTCGAGGAGTTTGTTCATCGGGTTAGCAATTTTAGAAAAATCCTTAATAAACCGCCGGTAAAAACCGGCGTGCCCGAGAAAACTCCGAACACCCTTAACATCGGTGGGAGGTGGAAGGTTCTTAATAGCAGTTACCTTCGTGGGATCCACCTCGATATCGTCCCTAGAAATCTTGTGCCCGAGAACTATACTCCCTTGAACCATGAAATGGCACTTTTCTCAATTGAGCACAAGATTAGACTTTTCACACCTTTCCAACATCCGTTCTAAATTAAGAAGGCATGAATCAAAAGTGTCACCGAAGACCGAAAAGTCATCCATGAACACCTCCATGTAATCCTCTATCATATCGTGGAATATGGCCATTATGCACCTTTGAAAAGTGGCCGGAGCATTGCAAAGGCTAAAGGGCATGCGTCGGTATGAAAATGTGCCATACGGGCACGTGAAAGTAGTTTTCTCCTGATCCTCGGGCAAGATAGGAATTTGGAAATAGCCCAAAAAACCATCAAGAAAACAATAAAAGCTGTTTCCCGCTAACCTCTCTAGCATTTGATCCATGAAAGGTAACGGGAAGTGGTCTTTGAGTGTGGCGTCGTTCAACTTTCGATAGTCAATACAAACACGCCACCCCGTGACAGTCCTAGTGGAAATTAACTCATTTTTATCGTTGGTGGTAACAGTCATACCACCTTTCTTAGGTACACAGTGTACCGGGATAATTCAAGGACTGTCAGAGATCGGGTAAATCAAACCTGCATCGAGGAGCTTAATGATCTCTTTCTTCACGATATCTTGCATGTGCGGGTTTAACCTCCTTTGTCGTTGTACCACAGGTTTGGAGTTATCCTCCATTAGGATTTTGTGGGTGCAATAGGAGGGACTAATACCCTTAATGTCGTGTATTTTCCATGCAATGGCCGGTTTATGGGCCTGCAGCATGGTTACCAGCTCAGTTTTCTGACCTGTAGTAAGAGAAGAAGAAATAATTACCGGGAGCTTAGATTCCTCCTGCAAATAAGCGTTTTCCAAATGATCAGAAAGTGGCTTCAATTCTAACTCGGGAGGTTCTTCAATTGAAGACTTGCTCCGGTAATCCGCATCACGTTTGAGTTCTTTGAACTCCTCCTCAGTCGGCTCATAGCCGTTTTCCATCAAGGTGGTCAAAATATCCACCTCCTCAACCAGCAACTCTTCATCAATTTCAACCAATGAACATTCTCCTGAACCCTGTAACTCTGGAAATTCTTGCAACAACTCAGACTGGACATTCACAGTGTTAAGAAAATAACATGTATCATCAGTGTAGGCAGGGTATTTTAAATCATGGTCAATTTAGAAATTTGCATGCAAATCATCTATCCTAAGGGTCAACTGTTGGCCATAAACATCAATGATACACCTAGCAGTGTCACGACCCTACTTTTTCCGTTATCTTTTACCGTTAATTATTTAACGACCGTTAATTGTTATTCGTGCCACGTCATTTCTATGACCTATATTATTATTTTTGTAATAATATATTAATTATTATGTGTTAATGAATATTTGTATTCATATTTTAAATCGTATGTTTCTACGTGTCGCGGATTTCTATCCGGCGAATCTTTTCGGTTTTCAAACCAACGGTCGAGCTTTTGGGATTTTTAAATCCTAATTATTTTAAATATGATATTTTAATGTCATATATTTATATATAGTGTTTATATATATTTTTTGTCGCATATTTGTTATCTCTCCGAATTTTCAATCGCGTAGTAGCGTTTTCGTGTTTCGGGCTTCGTTTGGGCATTCGGGCCACAAGCTATTGAACATTTAGCAAATTTGGGCCACAAAGGGGCCCACCCTTTCATTTTCGGCTGAAATACTTCCACCCTTACCCCATTTTTTTTTTTTAATTTTTATTTCATTTTATTTCTCATTTCTTTCTTAAACCTAAAACTAGCAAGTCTTTATTATTTTTCTCTCATCTTTTTTTTTGATCTCTCCTCCTCTTTTCTCCCTTTTGGAGCCATCAACCACCACCATAAACATCATCATCATCTTTTGATTTACACCTTGAAGATTTAGGGCTTTTCACATAATCGGATTCTACTCTTCAAGCTCTACGCGATTACATCCTTTGTTCTTTGATTTGGGTATACCTATGAACCCTAATTTTTCAATTCTTATTCATTTCTACTAATTATGTATGTATTTGATGTTATTATGATAGTATAATACTTGTGTATTGTTGTATTGATGATTGTATGCGTAGAATTGCTCGATTATATATGTTTTCGGTTTGATTAATTTGGGACAGCAGCCTTTTCGTTCATTTCTGGTTATGTAACTGTTATAAAAGTAAAATTGAAGTATTTAGATGAGTTCCTCTCATCAAGACATTAATTTTAGACTCTGGATTCATGTCATTTCGATTCCCGGAGCTTAAGATATGATTAAAATGGTGTTATGTGGAGATTAAACTATGAAAACGAATTGAACCAGGTTTGGTCCGACTTTGTGACCATTTTTAGAGTCCTTAGGGTGTACTAGTGTTTTAGGATTGATGATGGGATGAACTTTCATGTTCGGGTCATCGAAATCCGAGCCACGGATCACCCGTTATGACTAAAACACGTTTTTGAGCGGATTAAAGGTCCAAACTGATTAAGAGCTGTAAGTCACGACTTGGTGACTGTTCTTGGGATGTTTTTGAGCACACTAATGTGTCGGGTGGGTTGGTTAGGCGAAGATATATATAAGGCTCGCCGAAAACTGATTCCCGGGGCTCAAGCTATGACCCGATGAACTTTTGATTAAAACTAATGGTTATTAAATAAAACTTATGATATAAATAATGATTTTCATTATTATTAAATTACTTATTATATAAAAAGTAATTATTATAATTTAAGACTTATGATATATATTTATTATATCATTTAATTATTACTTATGATTTAATTAAACTTTTAATTGAACTTATCATTAATAATACTTTTATTATTAATGGAAAATACTTATGATAAGTATTAAACTTATATTATTAAATTATTATAATAAGACTTATAATAAGGATTAATTAATTATTTAATTATTATAAGGCTTAGTTATTATTTAATTATAATTTAATTATTAAATACTTATGATTTAATAATTATAATTAGAAACTTATGATATGATTAATAATTCATTATTAATTAATAATACTTATGATATGATTTAAATTTTATTATTAATTAATAATACTTATATTATGACTAATATTTAATTAATTAATTAAATACTTATGTTATATTAAATATATCATTTAAACTTATGTTAACTTTAATAATTCATTTTAATTTAATTAAACTTATGTTATGACATAATTATACATATTTAACTTTAATTAATATTATAACTTATACTATTATTATAACTTATACTTTTAAAACTAATGTTGACTATGTTTGACCGAGGTTGACTTTTGAGTTGACTTTCGGTTGACTTTGACTTTCAGTTGACTTTTGTTGGCTTTCTAAATAAGGAAACTTTCCTAACTTAAAACCTTCTAAAAATAGAAACTTTCCAAAAATGGAAACCTGCTAAAAATAGAAACTTTCTAAAAATAGAAAGTGTGTGTCCGTACGTTGTTCCGATCAAACCGATGCATGTTGAGTATTGTTCTATGTCTACTTGCAACATGTACAATAGCTATCATACTAAGACTTGACCTAAGTTAGTTATTTATATCGACCTGCTTTATTTATAGGTCGGCGTTGTGATCATTCCTGATCACTTTACTTCGATTGATGTTCGCTTATTTGTATGGTTACTTCGTTTGCTATTAAGGTGAGTTATAGTCCCATTTTTCTATTTTAAATCTTTTGGGATGAGAATACATGCAATTTATTTTATATTTTTGGACACATGTAGAAGTTGGTTTAAATTATTCATTGTGAGTTGAACAAAAATATTCCCTAGTCTGGTAACTGTAATCACTGGTTTCTACTGGTGAACGCGAATCCTACGGATAGATCTATCGGGTTTGACAACCCCATTTCGAGCTAGTCGCGCTAGCAATTTATAATCGGAATGTTTAGTACTTCGTATTTAGTTGAAGATGCACTTATTCGGTGTATATAATTTATTGTGTTTGGCAAGGGTAAATAAATGGTTAAGTGGTTACCATGTGGCTCACAGAAAATGAAATAATGTTTTTATATGTTTTCTAGCATATAATTTTGTGGTCTAAAAAGGGGTTTTTATGTTTTCAAACATAAATTTTTATGGTTTAAATTAAATATTGTTTGCAATATTAAACCTATAATTCACTCAACATTTTTGTTGACAGTTACTCGCATGTTTTATTCTCATGTTCATGATTGATTGCTTCCGCTGTGCTTAGAGAGTCTGCATATTTATGATGGCAGCTTTTGTTAAACAATAACTTGCATTCTATTTTGATACATTTAATAGTGGATGTTGTTGACTTTGTTTTGGTCAACTTTTGGTTAAGTAATAATGTATGGTTTTTCTAAACTTACATATTTTGGTAGATTTCCTTTATAGAAAATCATTTTTAAACAAAGAATGCAAGGTTATTTATTAAATTCATATAGAGTTATGATCAAGCTGTGGGACCAAGATAACGATGGTCGTCAAGTGTACTTTGACGGGTCGTTAAAGTTGGTATCAGAGCGTTGGTTGTAGGGAATTAGGCTGCATTGATGTCGTTACCCGAGTCAATAGGGTGCATTAGTGAGTCTAGTCTACAGCCCGGCCTATAATATATTATTATATGTGATTATTTGTATCGTATTGGTATGTATATTGTTATCATACATACATCTCTATTATATTCTGAATCCAGGAGGAACTCCCATTCTGATTTAAACGTATTCTCCGACTCATGTGAACTATCCTTATAAGAACACCTCGGGTAGTGAGACCGAGGGATGTCATTCTTGACTTCTGAAATTTTCGACATTTCTATGTCATATATTATGGTTATGTATATAACGTTTGAGTTATCTTACGCGAGATGTCATTCTTGACTTCTAAATGCTCGGTATTTCAATGTCAGCTATTATGTTTAGGTATATAACATTCTTGTTATATTACGTGCCTTTGTGTCGTTGTGCCTATGTGCTTTGGTTTTTGAACCGGAAAACGTCATTCTTGACTTTTAGAGATTCTTGGTACTTTGAAGACATTTTCATGTCATCGTTACTCATATTCATTACTTTTGATGTTTTTGTCTCTTGTGATATCCTTAGCACATTGCTAAAGAAATCGTTTTAGAGAAATTGTGTCGAAATTCGGGGTTGATCGCGTGTCCTGACCTCATGTAGTGCTATTGGAATGGAACTATGAATTTGCGAAAATATAATGGCATCAGGCCAACGTGATTATATTACGTTAATTCATAAAAAAGTCCCAATATTGTGACATGAGGAATAGAAAGCGAGTCAAAGAAATTTTTTACACTACTCATTTAGAAATTCCGATGTATTACATGAGTAGGGAAAATATTCATTATCTTATTTGTTGATATACGAGGAGCTCGTTTTAACCAGATTATCTATCTCATGCTCTATCCTTCATAACTCGCTTGTTAGCAACAGCTTCGCTCGGGAACAGTTTTGTCCCAAAGACTTATGTCCTGATAATAGTCAAAACAACATTTAACTCATTGGTTTCATGACCTCGTAATATTTTTGGTCAAATGTCGCACGACGATTCAAGTCATTTACTCGATCTTTCACGATCTTACTTCAACTTGTAAACTCTAAAATACAGATACTCTGTTTATCATAGGGAGTTTTACACATTTGTTTAATTTTGTCATGTATACAATTTATAAAATCATATATGTATGTATGGATTCAAATGAATAAATTTACACTTACCTATTTCGGCTAGTATATACTAAATCATACCTTTAAAATTATTTTAAAATCACTCATTTATTGAGTTGTTTGACTAAGTCAATTTGTTTTATATAAATTAGTACACATTGCACATACTTCTAAATTTACTAAGAACTTCGTTCCGTTTATGTTGTCACATCAAACGTTTAAAGCTTTTTCAAAACTCCTTTGGTTGATTTTATCAAATTTTCGCATTACTCTACAGAGTGTTTGGATCACAGTTCTTCTCATCCTCCGTTTAAGGATGAAACTTACCATCAAGTTCATTGATAGAAACTCTTACACCACTTTGGATGCCGGTTTTATAAAATTTGTTGGAAAGTCTTTGCGCTCATAAAATTTTCCCTCTTATGGTTGGACATGGCCGAAATGCGGATCGATAAATCAATTTTCTGGGGTACACTCGGTGGTCACCCTATTGTAGAAAAGGCGCTAGGTGGGTTTCTACCCCAACTGGTGTATAGTGGGTATCATGGATATATATTACACTAGACCGTTTGAGGATTTTCTACTCTCAAAATTCGTTGTTAACCGCAACACCCTCGTAAACATCAATCCTAAGATTCAATACTTTGAGGTACATGAAATTATTTTTGGAGATTCATCTCACCTGGAGTCGACCATTCTTTATAACCCATGATTGGCGTTCTTTTCATCCGCACATAAATTTAAGAATATGGATGAATCCTAGATTTCCTTGTTCATTGTACAAGGAAGTTCACTCTCGTTGAAATATCACACCTTTCGTACGTCTTCCTATCGAAAATGTAATGAAAATTTTCTTTGAAGTCCATGATCCTCATTATCTCCTTTGAGAGAATTGCCTTAAATACCTATGCCTCCGATGTGACTACTCCATATATTTCTCCCTTCATTGTTGCAACTACATTTCATTCGTCCCAGTTCATCCCCTTGGGGAGCTCCTGTTTTGTTTGTTAAGAAGAAAGGTGGTTCGTTCCGATGATGTATTGATTATCGCGTGTTGAACAAGCTTACAGTTAAGGACCGTTACCCTCTTCCGAGAATTGATGATCTGTTCAATCAGCTTCAAGGTTCGTCTATTTATTCTAAAATTGATCTTCGTTCCAGTTATCATCAAGTGTTAAAGAATCTGATATTTCGAAAACTGCTTTTCGCACCCGTTATGGTCACTACGAATTCCATGTTATGCCGTTCAGATTGACAAACGCACCTGCTGTGTTCATGGACCTCATGAACCATGTGTGTAGGCCCTATCTGGATAAATTCGTTATTGTTTTCATCGACGACATCCTTATTTATTCCAAGAGTGATGAAGAGCACGAAGAACATTTGAAGTTAGTGCTTGATTTATTGAGAAAAGAATAGTTGTACGCTAAGTTCTCTAAGTGTGCTTTCTGGTTAAGAGAAGTTCAATTCCTTGGACATACTGTTAGTAAACAGGGAATACAAGTTGATCCTGCTAAGATTGAGGCGATTGAAAAGTGGGAATTCCGAAAACTCCTACTCAGATTCGTCAGTTTCTAGGGTTGGCAGGTTACTATAGAAGGTTCATTCAAGATTTCTCTCGTATAGCGAAACCTCTGACTGTTTTAACGCACAAGGAGAAGAAGTATGAGTGGAAGGATGAATAAGAGACTGCTTTTCAGATTTTGAAGAAGAAGTTGATTACCGCCCCGATATTGTCACTACCTGAGGGTAATGATGATTTTGTTGTTTATTGTGATGCTTCGCGTCAAGGCTTTGGTTGTGTTTTGGTGCAACAAAAGAAAGTTATTGCGTACGCGTCACGTCAGTTGAAGATTCACGAGCAAAATTATAAAACTCATGATTTAGAGTTGGGAGCTGTTGTGTTTGCTCTTAAGATTTGGAGACGTTATATTTATGGGGTCAAGAGTACAGTGTACACAGAACACAAAAGTCTTCAACATATCCTTGATCAGAAACAGTTGAATATGAGGCAACGAAGATGGATTGAGACGTTGAATGATTATGATTGTGAACTTTTATATCATCTGGGGAAGGCTAATGTTGTGGCTGATACGTTAAGTCGTAAAGAGAGGACTGAACCTCATAGGTTTAGGGCCTTAAATATGACCATTCGAACAAACCTCGCAAGGCAGATTCTTGAGGCACAACAAGAAGCCTTGAAGGAGGAGAATTTTGTAACGGGAAGGTCTGAGGCTTGAGTAAACAGTTAGAGGTATGAACCGATGGTACTCGGTATTTTACGGGATGCCTTTGGGTTCCGAAGTTTGGTGATCTGCGACAATTTGTTTTAGATGAGGCTCATAAGTCTAGGTACTCTATTCATTCCTGATTCAGGAAAGATGTATCATGATCTTAGGGAGTTGTATTGGAGGCCTCATTTGAAGGCTAATGTGGCTACGTATGTGGCTAAGTGTTTGACCTGTGCTAAGGTTAAAGCTGAACATCAGAACCGTCAGGACTTTTGGTGCAACCTGAAATTCCTGAGTGGAAGTGGGAAGGTATTACGATGGACTTTATTACGAAGTTACCGAGAGTTGTGGGTGGTTATGATACCATTTGGGTGATTGTTGACCGACTCACTAAGTCAACTCATTTCTTGCCAATTAAGGAAACAGATTCAATGAAGAAGGTTACTCGTTTGTATTTGAAGGAGATTGTTTCTAGACATGGTGTTCCTGTATCCATTATTTCAGACCGAGACAGTCGATTTATATCGAGGTTTTGGCGATCTTTACAAGAAGCTTTGGGAACTAAGTTAGATATGAGCACCACTTATCATCCTCAGACGGATGGTCAGAGTGAAAGGACCATTAAAACGTTAGAAGATATGCTACGAGCGTGTGTCATTGATTTTGGTAATGGGTGGGATAAATATTTGCTGCTAGCTGAATTTTCTTATAACAACAGTTATCATGCAAGTATATTAAAGCCGCACCGTTTAAAGCGCTGTATGGTAGGAAGTGCAGGTCTCCTGTCTGTTGGAATGAGGTTGGGGATGCTCAACTCACAGGTCCTGAAATTATTCATGAGACTACCGAGGAGATCGTACAGATTAAGGAAAGATTGAGAACCGCCAGAAGTCGGCAAAAGAGTTATGCTGATAAAAGAAGGAACGATATTGAATTTCAGGTCGGTAATGTAACGACCCTGGATTTTCCAACGTTTATTTATTAATAATTATTATTAATAATACGTGTGATTAAACGAATGTATGTTATTATATTTACATGTTGCCATGATTGCCCGTACTTGACTTTAATTGCCCGAAACGTCTTTGTGACACACGAAACTTTCACGAATAATATTTTAGATATTATTTGCATTCATGATTAAGTTTTATTAATCATTTTAATTAACTATGGTTATTAGTTAGTTACATGGGCTTTAATTGGACTTTTATTGGATTACTTGTTAATTACTTACAAACTTGGGCTTTATTTTTGTACATGGACTTGATTAGCCCACCCTACTCCTTTAATGGACTATTTAGCCCAAGTCTTTCATGTGTAAGTATCACTTAGGATGGAAACTAGTTAGTTTGTGCAATTGGAATCTTGTTAGCTCATAATCCCCATGAAACCCCATCTATTAACCACCCTTTAGAACTTTAACATGCAAGAACACTTTGGACTTCTCCCCCTCCCCTCTATTTGCTGCTGGCCGACGGTTTTGATCCCATACAAGGGAGTTTGGTTTCTTTTTTTTTTTCACTACTTCATTCATACTTCTCTCATTCATCTCACACACTTCAACTTGCTTCATTTTTTCCACTCATTTTTCTCTACATTTTGTAAGTAACAAAGCTTGAGTTCTTCCCTTTCTTCTCTCTTAAAACCGTAGCCTTTGGCTACCAAGATCATCATCATCTTTTGTTACTTGTTGTTTGATTACTTGTTTGTTAATTATTTACTTACTTGTTGTTGTTACATACTAGTTTCAAGAATCAACTCTTTAGTTTGATTCTTCATTTATCTTGTATTTACAAGAACACTCAAGAACATAAACTTACTAGTTTATGTTCTACTTTTAAAAGTTTCAAAGACTTAAGTTCTTGTGTTGTGAAGACATACTTGTAGTTCTTGAAGTAAACTTAAGGTTTACTTTTCTTAAAGATCAAACTTTAGTTGAATCTTTAAAAGTATGAACAACCATGAACCTTTTACTTGTTTATTTAATTTATCACTTTATTCTTGCACTTTAAATTCATGTTTGTTGGTTAATATTGGTCAAGTGTTACTAGTTAACCTTGATCTCATTAATCTTGAACTTAAAGTTAACTTTAAAAGTTCAAGAACATATAAATGAAACTTTTTAATTATAACTTTGTACACTTATGTTAGATCTAGACTTTTGAGTCTTGGATCTTCAAGATCAAACTAAGAACTATGTTCTACAACTTAAGATCTTGATTTTATAAGTTCATTTTCAAGTTTGTAACTTATTATTAGTCTTAAAGTTCATGTATGTGTTAGATCTAAGACTTTGATGTAACTTTGGTTCATCAAAACACTTGCAACACTTAATTGAGTTGTGCTTCATGTCTTAGACTTACACTTGGGTTATGATGGTCAAACCATGGTAAAGATGATGTAAACACATCAATTAGTTATACACTTGAAGCTATAGGCATCAAGGATGAGAACCATGATGAACATCAAGCACCAAACTCACCGGAACCCATTATTTTTCTGCTTTCTGTCTTCTACCTACTGTTTTCTGGTTTCTGTAAGATACCTGTAGACCTGGGCTGTTGTGATTATGATTTTCAAATAGATCTTTTCGAGTAGATAACTTTTCATATAGGACTCATCTTAATCCGAGTTACGTTTTAGGATTTATGGCCCTCCGATCGTTACTAAGTCCGTTTAACGTTGTGCAGAAATTTCTGACCTACTTGCACTTAGACCGTCGCTACGGTCAAACAAAGACGAGTTTGCTTCTGTAAATTTTACCACACTTAAAGAACTCATATACGGATCCATGGCCACTGGTCTCACCTTAATTCAGAAAGGGTAGAGGCTGTGGTGACTGACTGAAGTCAGCCTTTGTTTTAAACTACTTTCATGAACGAAACCTACTTTACACCTTTTGTTAAATGATGAATGATGATGACCCTTAAGACCTTATTTACATACTTTTAAACCTTTTCGGACGATTTACTGACTTAGTACTATTTGACTTAGGTTGAGGACCCGTTTGGACGACCTTCATTACTTGCTTACTTTCCGAGTCATACTTTACCGCTACATTATCATTGTGAGTTATAGCATTCCCTTTTTACTTTAACTTATTTTGGGAACTGAGAATACATGCGGATTTTATGTTTTACATACTAGGCATGAGTACTTAAACTTTATATATGTGTGGGTTATACAACGGCATAAACATTCCCTTTAGCTAGGTAACGTTTAATCATTGGTTTTTGAACCGTGAACGCGAATCTTAGATATGGATCCATAGGGTTTGACATCCCCACTCGGTCTAGTCGCGCTAGCTTTTAACGAGTGTTTAATACTTCGTAGACATACGCACTTGCTAAGTGTACTTTCAGGGGGTATAAACGTTAAGTTAGTTACCAAGTGCCCACGGTTAACATATACTTTATCATACTGTTTTGAAAAGCTCTTTGTAGCACTGAAATCTCGTGGCCTACCTTACATACTGTTATACTTAAACTATAGCTCACCAACCTTTGTGTTGACATTTTAAAGCATGTTTTTCTCAGGTGCTTGAGGTTAGCTTCCGCTGTGTACTAGTCGTGCTGTAGACACCCGCTGCTTAGAGTTGTTATCGCACGAACTACTTTATTTTGCATTCAAACATTAGTACTTTTGAACTATGACTTGTAACGACTGTTGTGGTCACATACACTTATTATTTTCTTCTACTTAGTGAAGCATGCTTTTGGATTGTAAAACATTCGATGTTGGTTTAGACATCACTTTATTAATGAATGCAAACTCTTTTTGAAAATGCATATAGTACTTAACCTTGTAATGATCCTGTTGTTGATGATTCGTACACGATGGTTTTGTACGGGGCATCACATTTGGTATCAGAGCATTGGTTGTAGGGAATTAAGTTGCATTAGTGAGTCTAAGACCGACCCGAGTAGGATTCACTAATAGGACTAATCTACAACTTGCTAGTTTACGTGTTTCTACTGAACTTACTGCATGCTGCTGCTTGCTTTTACTGCTATATGCCGTATGCTACTACATGATTTCACTACCGTATGATATCACTTGCTTTCGATTGCATGCTACTTCTGTACGATTCGTTATTATTGCCATGCTACTTATTGTTATACATGATTTAAACTGTTGGCCTAATACGTGCTTGCTTTATGACTTACTGACATGGAAAATTTACTTTTCCTTGTTCAGATGTCGGATGTACCACCTGCTATCATTTTGGACAGTTTAGACTCGTCAGCCACCCCACCTGCTGCTGCTGCCGACACACCGATCCCGCTACCCACGAGTGACCCCGGCGCTTCATCTTCCGGGACTAGCAGCCAGGCGCCTGCACCAGTGGCTACTATTGACGGACACGTGGACCCTACGGAGATTCCAGCTCCGTCTGCTCCCGAATCCTCGGAGCCACAGCCCCGCATCGGTGGTGTTGTGATTCCCGCGGAGTTCGGGGAAGGGCCATTCCGTAATCATATGCGCATGCCGTGCCGACGCGCTCCAGATGGACGTTTAGTGCCGATTCCGCCATTCAGATACAGACAGATGATGGCCGCTCATGGACGACCAGTTCAGCCACCCGTGTCACCACCACATGATTCTGATGATCCTTCATCCAATGACTCCTCTACAGATGACTCCAGTGATTCCGACGAAGAGAACCTTGATGACATACCTATACAGGCACCCTCCACCCCGCCGAAGAAGCGGTACCGTCCTGATGGCACCGTCATTCCAGGGGTGAATGGAGGTCGTGCTTTCACTGACGCTTTTGGTCGGCGTCGGAGGGTTACTGCCCGTAAGCGGCTTGTGCCGTACCCTGCCGACCCACTCATACGTAAGGCACCCCGTTACGTACTGACTATTTCTGGAGCTGGAACGTCTGCACCCCGTTTCGTGCGGTCTGCACCACCCGCACCACCGGCACCACCCGCACCACCTGCACCACCAGCACCACCTGCCCCACCATCTCCCACTGTTGAGGAATTGACAAGGGAGGTGGGAATCCTCCGAGCTCGGGTTACTGAGCTCGAGGAGCAGTTGGCTCAGGTTTTAGACATCCTACACCCACCTTCACCGTAGGACCTTCTGTATTAGATTTCATGATGTAATCTAGTTGTAGTTTCATATTTCACTTATATATTGTACGAATCTATCATGATGTATGAAACTTATTATTAATGAATGGAAACTTTGTGATGTTACTTTTTGCACAATTGTTCTATTTACGTTACTGTATGGTGTTTTGCGGTACTTGTATCAACTTGCGTTACTTAATTAACATGTGTTGTGCCGTTTACATGTTGGTTGTTATATACTATATCATTATATATTGAATGCTGGATTTTGACTTGAGTCAAAATGTTTGTATAGAACACCATGGCTAACGCTCGATCCACACCTACTGCTGCTCAAATTGAAGAGATGATCCAAGAATGTGTAGCCGCAGCCATTGCGGAAATGCAACCCCAAGCTCCACCGCCAACTCCACCACCACCGGTTATTTAACCTGTTCGAAATGGGTGTACTTACAAGGAATTCCAGAGCTGTAAACCACATAGCTTCAGCGGCACTGAGGGACCGGTTGGTCTCACCAGATGGTTCGAGAAACTTGAATCAGTATTGTAACGACCCGGCTTTTTCGACTTGCTTTTGTGCCTTGTATTTTTGCGAAACTGCGTATTTGTGCGTACTGCGTTACTTTATTACTATGGAACCTTGGCACACGTGTTTTATATTCATATATACTTTAAAACGTGCCTTGTTATGATTAGAATGCTTAACTTGTCCATTGGATGCTTTATAACCGTTAGCGTTACTTGCCGTTACGATTAAAACGCGGACTGCGCGTACGTTTGACTTTTGTCGGAACCGGAACTTTTGGACAGGGAAATATTAATTATTATTTTATAATAATAATTACTTGGGCCTTTGGATGCTTAATTTTATTTATTTAATTGCTAAAGCCCAATAGTTAGCCTTTTTGGACTTTTTACCTTGTTGGGCTCAAGCCCACCCTACTCTAGCTAGTGACCCAATTAATTAGCCCAAATATATTTACTAGTGGCCCATAATAATAAATAAATAATTAGTGAGTCATGCTAGCATTATGGATAAGGATAATTAACTTTGTTACATAAGATTCTAGCAAAAGGACACACTTTAGACACCATTAGCCAAAAAGTAAACTTTTTGTCCTTCCCCTCCCCCTCCATAAACCATCCACCACCACCACCCTAGATCTTGCCATGTCATCAATCCATGTGATCACTCTTTGCTTATAAATACTAGCCTTTAGCCTCTCATTTCCACACTTGATCATTTTGGTTTTTCACACACTTGTTCTTTCTCTCTTTCTTTCCTTTCTAGCATTACTTGTAAGTCTTCTTTTCCTTATTCTTTTTCTTTTCAAATTCATGATCATCATCATCATCATTTTATGGAGATCAAAGTTCCTTTTAGCTTTGATCTTACTTATATCTTGTTGATTCAAGCATGAATCTTTCAAGAACATGGAAGATTCAAGCTTTTAGCTTGAATCTTCATAACTTTTGTAGATCTACTTCTTTTATACTTTAATCTTTCTATTTTATGATAAAGATTCAAACTTTTGTTTGTAATCTTCAAGATCCAAGCTTTATGCTTCAAGATCTTCAAGAACAATCAAGATGCAAGCTTTCTAGCTTGAATCTTCATATCTTTTTGTTAGATCTAAGTTCTTTTTGCTTTGATCATGTTGTTTTGTGAAAAATATTCAAACTTGTGTTTGTTATCTTCATATATCTTAAAGATCCAAGCTTTATGCTTCAAGATCTTCAAGAACACTTAAAGGTTCAAGCTTTCTAGCTTTGTAACCTTGTAACTTGTGTGAAATGGATCCAAGCTCTCTAGCTTAGGGTTCCATCACCTCTTTTGACTTAGATTGTGTTCATACTTGTTAAATTGATGTAAAGTTTGTAACTTTAGTTGTTATTGTGACTTGTATTAGTGTTAAGACTAAGGATATGATGTAACCTTGGTTCATCATCCATCTAAGACTCATGAATGAGTTGTATTCTTACTTGGTCTTAAAATATTGTGTATTGATGGTGAATCTTGGTCAAAAGTGATGCTAAACCATCAACGAGTTGTACACTTGAAGCTACAAGCATCAAGAATGAGAACTGTGATGAGCATCGAGCACCAAGAACCCCACTGGAGCACTTGTCCACTGATTTTCGTATCTGATCAGACCACTTGGGCAACTGGAAAGTTGATTTTCAGTTAGTTCGGTTCGAGTAGATGATTTTCCGTTTAAGCCTCGTCTTAATCCGAGTTACGGTTTAGAATTTATGGCCCTCCGAGAGTCACTACACCCTATTAACGTTATGCTGAAATTTCTGACCTACTCGCACTTAAACCGTCGCCACTGTCAAACGAAGACGAGTTAGGTCCTAAAAATTGGTCAGCTGTTAGGGGACTCATATACGGAACCATAGCCACTGACCATGCGTCTTTTTGATTTACATAGAGGTCGTAGCAGCTGACCGAAGTCAGCCTATTGTTTCGATCTCTATTCTTGTCAAACTCACTTAGCTTTTATGATGATGAATGATGATGATGATGACACTTAAACTTATTTTATGCACTATTAGAACTTATTAAGACAACCTACTGACCTAGTAACCTTTGATTTAGGTTGACGACCTTTCGGACCGACTTACTACTTGCGTACTTTCATTACCGACTTTACCGCTTTTATCACTGTGAGTTATAGCATCCCTTTTTACTTTAATTATTTTGGGACTGAGAATACATGCGCTTTTTACGTTTTACATACTAGGCACGAGTACTTAAACTTTATATGTGTGTGGGTTATACAACGGCATAAACATTCCCTTTAGCACGGTAACGTTTAGTCATTGGTTTTTGAACCGGTGAACGCGAATCTTAGATATGGATCCATAGGGTTTGACATCCCCACTCGGGCTAGTCGCGCTAGCATTTAACGGGTGTTTAATACTTCGTAAGTCATACGCACTTGCCAAGTGCACTTTCAGGGGGTTATAAACGTTAAGTCTAGTTACCGGGTGCCCACGGTTATACATATACTTATTCATACTGATTTGAACATACTGTTTTGATACGCTGTTTGCAGCACTGAAATCTCGTGGCCTACGTTACATTACTGATACAAACAAACTATAGTTCACCAACATTCGTGTTGACTTTTTAAGCATGTAATTCTCAGGTGCTTAGACGATGTTGCTTCCGCTGTTAGCCTTGCTATTCTAGTCTCGGTGTATAGACTTGCTGTTACAGACTTGCTGTGTTAGACTTCCGCTGCATTACTTAGAGATGTCTCAAGCATGGAACGTTTTACTTTGCATTCGCAACTTATGTTATTTTCAGAACAATAGCTTTGTAATGACCTTAGTATCATGTACTCATCTTAATGTTTCCTATTCATCTTTTGTAAAAACGTTATCTTTTATGAATGCATATCGGTTTTCAAACAACATATAGTGTTTGACCTTGTAATGATCCTGTTGTTGATGTACCGTACACGATGATTTTGTACGGGGCGTCACAGTACATTAGGGGGGAGGATTGTAACACCCGTGTTACATCCGTCCCACATCGGTTGGATAGGGGAACGAAGCATGCCTTATAAGGGTGTGGAGACCTTTCTTAGCATGACGCGTTTTGGGACCACAAGCGCAGCAGATTACATGAGAACTCTGCAGTTAAGCGTGCTCATGCGAGGGCACTACCAGGATGGGTGACCTCCTGGGAAAGTTCTCGTCGTGTGTGGTTGCCAAGAAAAATCCATGCGCCTACGGGCAAAGCGGACAATATCATGCTACAGGGAACGTTTTACCTGGGGTCTTTCAGATGGTATCAGAGCCAGGCCCCGGACCAAACATGCACAGCGAGGACGCTGTGTCCCATTAGGGGGAGGATTGTAACACCCGTGTTACATCCGTCCCACATCGGTTGGATAGGGGAACGAAGCATGCCTTATAAGGGTGTGGAGACCTTTCCTAGCATGACGCGTTTTGGGACCACAAGCGCAGCAGATTACATGAGAACTCTGCAGTTTAGCGTGCTCATGCGAGGGCACTACCAGGATGGGTGACCTCCTGGGAAAGTGCTCATCGTGTGTGGTTGCCAAGAAAAATCCGTGCGCCTACAGACAAAGCGGACAATATCATGCTACGGGGAACGTTTTACCTGGGGTCTTTCAAGTATTCCGAGTTAGCAACTGTTCGGAGGACCGCAAAACCAAATTTGCTTCTTGCACGCTATCTGACGGCGTGCTCATGTGGTGGAACATAATGGTACAGGCACAAAGCATTGATGAGGCGTATGCTACACCATGGGAAGCATTTAAGTGTGCCATGATTGAGGAGTATTGTTCGAGAACCGAGATACAAAAGATGGAAATGGAATTCATGCAGTTAAAGGCCGTTGGGAACAACCTTGACGGTTACAATCGGAGATTTTTGAAACTAGCCCTGATGTGTCCGACAATGGTCACCCCAGAATTCAAACGAATGGAAAGGTACTTTTGGGGACTCCCTAAGAGCATTAAAGGAAACGTCACCTCATCCAAGCCACCAAATGTTCCGGAGGAGATGCGCATGGCGCATACTTTAATGAATCAAATAACCATCGATGAAACAGAGAAAACTAAGTCTGAAGCGGGTACTAGTGAGAAGCGCAAATGGGATAACCACAACAACAACAACAACAACAACAACAACAACAATAACAACAACAACAGGGGAAGAAACTATGAACAGAACCCGGCGAAACGACATGAGGGTTTCAGAGGAAACAACAACGGTGGAAACCCCAAACCCAACAACACCACCAACTCCAACCCGAACTACAAAGGAACCTTACCACAATGCAAGAGGTGTTACAAACACCACACTGGGTATTGCAATGTTGTCTACGAGAAGTGCCAACGGTCTGGGCATGTTGGAAAAGACTGCAAGGTCACCACTTTGAATGGGAAGCCGAACCCCACAGGGCCAAGGAAGTGTTACGAATGCGGACAGACAGGCCATTTCAGAAATGCGTGTCCAAATAAGCGAAAAGATGGCGGACCACCGCGCGCTAGAGCATTCAATGTTAATGCAAGGGACGCACGCGAAAACCCCGACTTGGTGACAGGTATATTCAAAATCAACAATCTTTTAGCTTCTGTCTTGTTTGATACTGGTGCGGATAGAAGTTATGTATGTAAACATTTTTGCGATAAGATTAATTGGTCTTTAGTCCCGTTAAAAGAGAGTATGCTTGTCGAGGTCGCCAATGGAAAACTTGAAAAAGTTGACCATATTAGTCGAGGAGCTATTATCAACATAGCTGGTGCAGATTTCGAAATTGATTTGATACCTATCAAACTGGGAAGTTTTGACGTGATCGTCGGTATGGATTGGTTGAGCAAGATAAGGGCCGATATTATCTGTGGAGATAAAGCACTTCGCATACCACAAGGAGATGGCGAACCACTGGTTATCTATGGAGAGAGATGTACCTCGAAGTTGAACCTCATTAGTTACGTGAAAGTGCAAAAGATTATGAAGATGGGACGTTTTGCTGTCCTAGCACATGTGAAAGCGGTAGAAACTGAGGTGAAGAGCGTGAACGACGTTCGAATTGTGAACGAATTTTTCGATGTCTTCCCAGAGGAATTGCCTGGATTGCCACCGCAGAGAGCAGTAGAGTTTCAGATTGATTTAGTGCCAGGAGCTGCACCTGTAGCTCGCGCACCTTATAGACTCGCACCTTCCGAGATGCAAGAATTACAGAGTCAACTACAAGAACTACTTGACCGTGGATTTATCCAACCAAGCTTCTCGCCTTGGGGCGCACCTGTGTTGTTTGTGAAGAAGAAGGATGGATCCTTCCATATGTGTATCGACTACCGTGAGCTCAACAAATTGACTATCAAGAATCGGTATCCTCTTCCACGAATTGACGACCTTTTTGATCAACTACAAGGATCGAGTGTCTACTCAAAGATCGATTTGCGATCCGGTTATCACCAGTTGAGGGTGAAGGAAAGTGACGTGATGAAAACTGTATTCAGGACCCGTTATGGTCATTATGAGTTTCTCGTGATGCCATTCGGTTTAACCAATGCACCTGCCGTGTTCATGGATCTCATGAATCGTGTCTGCAAGCCGTACTTGGATAAGTTTGTTATCGTCTTCATAGATGATATCCTCATCTACTCTAAGAGCGAAGAAGAGCATGAGCAACACCTCTGACTGGTACTTGAACTCTTGAGACAAGAGCAACTTTACGCCAAATTCTCCAAGTGTGAATTTTGGTTGAAGGAAGTTCAATTTCTGGGTCATGTTGTGAGCGACCAAGGTATCAAAGTAGATCCCACCAAGATTAAAGCCATCAGCAAGTGGGAGACCCCCACTACTCCAACCCACATTCGCCAATTCCTAGGTCTCGCCGGTTATTACAGAAGGTTCATTGAAGGATTTTCTCTGATTGCGTGTCCTTTGACCGCGCTGACTCACAAGGGCAAGAAGTTCATTTGGGAACCCGCACACGAATTAGCATTTCAAACTTTAAAGAAGAAGTTAACCACCGCACCTATCCTATCACTTCCTGAGGGCAGTGATGACTTTGTTGTTTATTGTGATGCATCGAAGAGTGGTTTTGGTTGTGTACTGATGCAACGATCAAAAGTTATTGCCTATGCCTCCCGCCAACTGAAGATTCACGAGCGGAACTACACTACGCATGATCTTGAACTTGGAGCCGTTGTCTTTGCGCTTAAATTGTGGAGACACTATTTGTATGGAACTAAGAGCACTATCTTCACCGATCACAAGAGTCTCCAGCACATCTTTGATCAGAAGCAACAAAATATGATACAGCGTCGATGGATCGAGATGCTCAACGACTACGATTGTGAACTCCGTTATCACCCTGGCAAGGCCAATATTGTAGCTGACGCTTTAAGCTGAAAGGAGAGGACGGCTCCTCTTCATGTTAGGGCTCTGAACATCACCATTCATTCGAACCTCAACAGCCAGATCAGAGTAGCCCAAGATGAGGCTCTCAAGGAGGAGAATATATCTCACGAACATTTGAACATACTTGTCTCTCGATTCGAGGTTAGGGAGTCTGGACTCCGATGTTATGCCGGAAGAATTTGGGTACCTTGTTATGGAGATCTACGGAACCTTATACTTGATGAATCCCACAAATCGAGATATTCGATTCATCCTGGATCAGGCAAGATGTACCACGACCTTAAAGAACAGTATTGGTGGCCGAATCTTAAGAAGGACGTTGCAACCTATGTTGGTAAGTGTTTGACTTGCTCGAAGGTTAAAGCCGAGCATCAGAGACCTTCTGGTTTACTTCAACAACCAGAAATCCCACAATGGAAGTGGGAACGAATAACAATAGATTTCATTACTAAGCTGCCGAAGACGGTGGGCGGATACGATACCATTTGGGTTATTGTTGACCGCCTTACCAAATCTGCACAATTCCTAGCGATGAAGGAAACTGATACAATGGAAAGACTTGCTCAATTATACATCAAAGAGGTTGTATCTCGTCATGGTGTACCTTTATCGATCATCTCAGATCGCGATCCTCGTTTTGCTTCCAGATTCTGGCGTTCTTTACAAGAAGCCATGGGAACCCGTCTCGACATGAGTACTGCTTATCATTCACAGACCGACGGGCAAAGTGAATGAACGATTCAGACCTTGGAAGACATGTTGCGTGCATGTGTCATTAATTTCGGAAAGGCCTGGGAAAGGCATTTGCCATTAGCCAAATTTTCGTACAACAACAGTTATCACTCTAGCATTAATGTTGTACCTTTTGAAGCATTGTATGGCCGTAAGTGCCGATCTCCTATTTGTTGGGCCGAAGTGGGCGAAAATAAAATCACCGGACCCGAGGTAGTCCATGAAACCACGGAGAAGATTGCTCAGATTCAAGCTAGACTTAAGACTGCCCGTGATCGCCAAAAGAGTTATGCCGATCTTAAACGTAAAGACTTTGAATTCAACGTTGGTGATCGTGTAATGTTGAAGGTTGCACCTTGGAAAGGTGTGATTCGCTTTGGAAAACGTGGAAAGTTAAACCCACGATACATTGGTCCTTTAGAAATCTTGGAACGTGTTGGACCCGTTGCTTACCGTTTGGATCTACCAGCACAATTGAGCTCAGTTCATCCTACCTTCCACATGTCAAACTTGAAGAAGTGTCTTGCTGCACCTGAACTTATCATACCACTTGAGGAACTTACGATTGACGACAAACTCCACTTCGTGGAAGAACCTGTTGAAATTATGGATCGTGAGATCAAAACTTTGAAGCACAACAAGATTCCAATCGTCCGAGTACGATGGAATGCCAAACGAGGACCTGAGTTTACTTGGGAGCGAGAGGATAAAATGATGCAGAAGTATCCTCACCTTTTCCCGACTCCTCCATCTACCTCAGCTTAAATTTCGGGACGAAATTTTCTTTAACAGGTGGGTAATGTAACGACCCTAGATTTTCCAACGTTTATTTATTAATAATTATTATTATTAATACGTGTGATTAAACGAATGTATGTTATTACATTTACATGTTGCCATGATTGCCCGTACTTGACTTTAATTGCCCGAAACGTCTTTGTGACACACGAAACTTTCACGAATAATATTTTAGATATTATTTGCATTCATGATTAAGTTTTATTAATCATTTTAATTAACTATGGTTATTAGTTAGTTACATGGGCTTTAATTGGACTTTTATTGGATTACTTGTTAATTACTTACAAACTTGGGCTTTATTTTTGTACATGGACTTGATTAGCCCACCCTACTCCTTTAATGGACTATTTAGCCCAAGTCTTTCATGTGTAAGTATCACTTAGGATGAAAACTAGTTAGTTTGTGCAATTGGAATCTTGTTAGCTCATAATCCCCATGAAACCCCATCTATTAACCACCCTTTAGAACTTTAACATGCAAGAACACTTTGGACTTCTCCCCCTCCCCTCTATTTGCTGCTGGCCGACGGTTTTGATCCCATACAAGGGAGTTTGGTTTCTTTTTTTTTTCACTACTTCATTCATACTTCTCTCATTCATCTCACACACTTCAACTTGCTTCATTTTTTCCACTCATTTTTCTCTACATTTTGTAAGTAACAAAGCTTGAGTTCTTCCCTTTCTTCTCTCTTAAAACCGTAGCCTTTGGCTACCAAGATCATCATCATCTTTTGTTACTTGTTGTTTGATTACTTGTTTGTTAATTATTTACTTACTTGTTGTTGTTACATACTAGTTTCAAGAATTAACTCTTTAGTTTGATTCTTCATTTATCTTGTATTTACAAGAACACTCAAGAACATAAACTTACTAGTTTATGTTCTACTTTTAAAAGTTTCAAAGACTTAGTTCATGTGTTGTGAAGACATACTTGTAGTTCTTGAAGTAAACTTAAGGTTTACTTTTCTTAAAGATCAAACTTTGGTTGAATCTTTAAAAGTATGAACAACCATGAACCTTTTACTTGTTTATTTAGTTTATCACTTTATTCTTGCACTTTAAATTCATGTTTGTTGGTTAATATTGGTCAAGTGTTACTAGTTAACCTTGATCTCATTAATCTTGAACTTAAAGTTAACTTTAAAAGTTCAAGAACATATAAATGAAAAAAACTCTCAAAAAACTCTACAGTTATACACCTGAAAAAAACTCTCAAAACCCAAGTCATAATTCGACACGTATCCGTGTTAGACCCTTTGGCATTTACTAGCTAAAATAACTTTTCAATTCCGTTTCAAAATAGACATTTTTGTCACAGCTCCAGCAAGTCAACTTCGACTTCTCAATCAAAACAGTCTTATTATAACCTCGATAGATACGTTGCCCTTTCGCCAACGTTACCGGGGAATCGTTTATATTCACCACATTAGCAATAAACTTACCAACAACTTCACTGATCTTTGACTTTTCAAAAAAAAAAAAATCATTAAAATTATCGAAACCCTATCATATACTCATTCGTACCTTATAACAAGAATTGTCATACCAATTATTGAGAATCGGCAATCAGTATTTTGAAACCTCGCAGCATGTCTACATCAACAATTACATATACACACAACGTCTACCTCCAAGACTTACGTTCTTTGAATGAGAAATTTCTGAAAAACACCCTAAATTGCGAACCAGTTCTCGAAATTTTGAAAAAATGCTGATGAAGCAGCAAAAACTGTAAACGACCTTAACAGTAAAAAGTTGGATGATAAAGGATAGTATATTGGCAAAGCTCAGAAAAAGAGAAGCTTTGGAACTGGAAAACGGATTGAGCAAAGTATGAAGGAGGCTGTGGACAAATCACAAAGGCTGAACCTGCCTTCAAAGAATCCAAATGATTCAGAACTTGCTGAAGTCATTAACGAATACCTTGCTCCTGACTCTAAACCCCTGCGGACAATATCCTTCATCATCCTCTGATATTAGACATTCAAAGATATCATCGTATCTTTCATTATAAATATCATCCATACTTCTGAAGATATTTTTATAATTATTCTTATCTGAAATCATTTACCTCTTCGCGCTATCTGTATTATATCATAAAAGAAACTATTTTAGTTTCTAAATTCTGAAACATTCGAGTTTAAAATAGGAATATTCTTGAAGAAGTGTTGGGAGCTGAAGCATGAGTTAGTATAATATAATGACACTTGATCAACGTGATTATATTACAGTAATTCATTCTGAGTTTCTAAATGGAACATGATGATTCACAGATCATAACGTCATCATGTGCTATGTTACACGACTCTTGTATTCTCTTTGATCTCTAAATATCAAGAAAATATTTCTTGATGATTCGGCCTTTTTCGAGGTATTCTGGTAATTTGACAAGTCAAGATCGTGCCATTACAATTTCCTTCCTAGAACATTAACAATGTTCATTCAAAATTTATATCTGCGAATTCTGGACCATTACAAGCGGTGCTTAATCGCAAGAAGAAGAAACGAAAGGACAAAGCTCCGAACTAGAAATGGGAGTATAAATCATAGCAAATAGAAGATAGCATTAACTGTGGATCACAATGATTATAGAAGAAGCAAGGACTTTGAAATATAAGGGAAGATATAAAACCCAACAACAACCCAGAAATCACAAACCGTATATATCAATGCATATAGCAATATAAAGACATGGGAGAACTAAAAACACTATAAAACCAAGAGTATAGTAGAAGTAAATAGATTCTTCTGGAGGTAGATGAAAAAGAAGAACGACAGATATGAAAGTGAGGAGTATATCGAG
This sequence comes from Rutidosis leptorrhynchoides, assembly GCF_046630445.1. Lineage (NCBI taxonomy): Eukaryota > Viridiplantae > Streptophyta > Magnoliopsida > Asterales > Asteraceae > Rutidosis > Rutidosis leptorrhynchoides. The sequence continues at coordinate 487,470,149 of NC_092333.1, forward strand.
AATCAGCACTGGATGAAGCATATTGATGAATAATTTTAAAGTAAGAATTGAGGGAGAAAGAATAGAAGGTGTGAATTAAAAGGAAACGAAGGAGGTGGATTTATAGTGAAATATCCGACAGAAAAATTGAGATGAATCATCGCATTAAATCGAAGAGGATCATAATTTCCTTAATCACCGAAGAATCAAATCCTATATAGATTACAAAGATTTTCTTTAATCCGGAGATCAACCGTGATGACGTCAAATGATAAGATGAATCCCTATTTTCTCATTTCATTCATTTACGATAACTTCACTCACACGCTTTGAGTAATCGAATTATTTTATCCATGCTTCTTGGACATGATAAAACTCTATAATCGTTATAATAACATTCTCATTGTTAGTCATGACGACCTCTATCAAATTTCGGGGACGAAATTTCTTTAACGGGTAGGTACTGTGACGACCCGGAAATTTCTGACCAAATTTAAACTTTAATCTTTATATTATTCTGACACGATAAGCAAAGTTTGTTAAGTTAAATCTCAAGAATTTTAAACTGTGTTCATACATTCATTATAACCTCGACCAAATTCTGACGATTCACGAACCGTTATATATAAATAGATATGTATATGTATATATATATTATAACTTGAGAATATTAATAAAGTATTAAACGTATAATACTTTACACGAACGTATTTGTTTCAATATGATTTTCGACGAAATTAAAAAATATATATATTAAATGATTGAATTATCAGAAATATTGATTTGAGAAAATCTATTCCTCTTAACGATATTCAAAATAATTTGTAAAGCTATCTATAAATAAAAACAAAAAGTGTCATTTACGAAAGTTAGACAAAAGTTAGTGGAGAATTGGTTTTCATAATATTCTATTAATCTATTTTCAAACGTACAAAGACGTTTTCAGTTTAAAAAGAACTTTATTATTAAAACTTATATAACTTTTATAAATATCTAGAATCACTTTTGACAACTCATTACTTAACTAGTATAATAAATATAACGATATTTATATTTTATTTTATTAAATATATATAACGATTTAAATTAATATTATATATATTTATACGCGTATTATACATACATAGTTTTTATACTTTTACTATACTTTAACTTTACCTTTACTTTACTTTTACTTTACTTTAACTTTAATAATTCACTTTAATAATTCATACTTTAATAATTCACTTTAATAATTCATACTTTAATAATTCACTTTAATAATTCATACTTTAATAATTCACTTTAATAATTCATACTTTAATAATTCACTTTAATAATTCATACTTTAATAATTCACTTTAATAATTCATAATTTAATAATTCATACTTTAATAATTCAAAAATCTATTATAAATAGAATTCAATAGGTTTCATTATTTCATAGAAACTTGAAAATATATTTCTCTAAACTCTCTCAATCGATTTATATATATATATATATATTTGCTCTGTATTATTTCAAGATATTATTAGTATACATAAAATATTACGACGGAGTGCTGTCCGAGTGATTTCAAAATAGTTTTTTTGAATGAGTCGAAGCTAAGGAAATTATGGGTTATAGCTATGGAGGTGATGGGTATGGTTCATGGGTATGCTCGTGAGGTCAATCTAGTGTTTATCATCTCCGTTGCGTCTACGTACTTTCCTGCAATATTGAATCTCAATATTGATACATTCGTGAATCTGAGGCCAACCTTGCACTTGTTAAATGATGTTATATGTATTTTTACTACGAAATACAGTATTGTGAGTTTCATTTGCTCCCTTTTTAATTGCTTTTGCAATATATATTTTTGGGCTGAGAATACATGCGCTGTTTTATAAATGTTTTACGAAATAGACACAAGTACTAAAACTAATTCTACGTGGGTTTAAACCAGAAATATACCCTTAGCTTGGTAACATTAAACTACTTGTCTATGTACGGTAGGCGCGAATCCTAAAGATAGATCTATTGGGCCTGACAAACCTCATCCTGACTATGGGATGCTTTAGTACTTCGAGGTTATTTTAAACACACCTGATCTGGTGTACTTCAGAGGGTAAAACATGAACATTAAGGCTTGTTACCGGGTGCCTACAACTTATAGAATACTTTTATACACTTGCGAGTGTACATATATTTATAAACGAAAATCTTGTGGTCTATTAATATATTGAAATGATTGTTATGATAAACCTATGAACTCACCAACCTTTTGGTTGACACTTTAAAGCATGTTTATTCTCAGGTATTAAAGAAATCTTCCGCTGTGCATTAGCTCATTTTAAGGATATTACTTGGAGTCATTCATGGCATATTTTGAAAGACGTTGCGTTCGAGTCATTGAGTTCATCAAGATTATTATTAAGCCAATTATAGTTGGATGTATTATGAAATGGTGTGCATGCCGTCAACTTTCGTTGTAAAGAAAGTTTGTCTTTTAAAAAATGAATGCAATGTTTGTAAAACGTATCATATAGAGGTCAAGTACCTCGCGATGTAATCAACTATTGTGAATCGTTTATAATGTATATGAACGGGTCCTTTCAAGGACCCGTTTGGACGACCTTCATTACTTGCTTACTTTCCGAGTCATACTTTACCGCTACATTATCATTGTGAGTTATAGCATTCCCTTTTTACTTTAACTTATTTTGGGAACTGAGAATACATGCGGATTTTACGTTTTACATACTAGGCATGAGTACTTAAACTTTATATATGTGTGGGATATACAACGGCATAAACATTCCCTTTAGCTCGGTAACGTTTAATCATTGGTTTTTGAACCGTGAACGCGAATCTTAGATATGGATCCATAGGGTTTGACATCCCCACTCGGGCTAGTCGTGCTAGCATTTAACGAGTGTTTAATACTTCGTAGACATACGCACTTGCCAAGTGTACTTTCAGGGGGTATAAACGTTAAGTTAGTTACCAAGTGCCCACGGTTAACATATACTTTATCATACTGTTTTGAAACGCTCTTTGTAGCACTGAAATCTCGTAGCCTACCTTACATACTGTTATACTTAAACTATAGCTCACCAACCTTTGTGTTGACATTTTAAAGCATGTTTTTCTCAGGTGCTTGAGGTTAGCTTCCGCTGTGTACTATTCGTGCTGTAGACACCCGCTGCTTAGAGTTGTTATCGCATGAACTACTTTATTTTGCATTCAAACATTAGTACTTTTGAACTATGACTTGTAACGACCGTTGTGGTCACATACACTTATTATTTGCTTCTACTTAGTGAAGCATGCTTTTGGATTGTAAAACATTCGATGTTGGTTTAGACATCACTTTATTAATGAATGCAAACTCTTTTTGAAAACGCATATAGTACTTAACCTTGTAATGATCCTGTTGTTGATGATTCGTACACGATGGTTTTATACGGGGCATCACATGTAATCGTGTTATGTTGAAAGTATCACCTTGAAAATGTGTGGTACGTTTTGGTAAAAGGGGAAAGTTGAATCCTCGTTTTGTTGGACCGTTTAAGATTATTGAGAGAGTTGGACCACTAGTTTATCGTTTGAAGCTGCCATAAGAACTCAGTGCAGTTCACGATGTTTTTCAAGTATCGAATTTAAAGAAGTGTTTGGCCGAGGCCGATAAGACTATTCCTCTGGAGGAACTTCATGTTGATAAGCAACTACATTTTATTGAGGAGCCTGTTGAAATTATGGACCGAGAGGTTAAGACTCTTAAACATAGTAGAATTCCTATTGTCTGGGTTAGATGGAATGCCAGACGCGGTCCCGAGTTCACTTGGGAGCGTGAAGATCAGATGAAGCAGAGGTACCCGCATTTTTTCCCAGATGCTGAGTTAACCCTTGCACCTGCTTAAATTTCGGGACGAAATTTCCGTAACGGGAAGGTACTGTCACGACCCTACTTTTTCCGTTATCTTTTACCGTTAATTATCTAACGACCGTTAATTGTTATTCGTGCCACGTCATATCTATGACCTATATTATTATTTTTGAAATAATATATTAATTATTATGTGTTAAATGAATATTTGTATTCATATTTTAAATCGTACGTTTCTACGTGTCGCGGATTTCTATCCGGCGAATCTTTTCGGTTTTCAAACTAACGGTCGAGCTTTTGGGATTTTTAAATCCTAATTATTTTAAATATGATATTTTAATGTCATATATTTATATATAGTGTTTATATATATTTTTCGTCACCTATTTGTTATCTCTACGAATTTTCAATCGCGTAGTAGCGTTTTCGCGTTTCGGGTTTCGTTCGGGCATTCGGGCCACAAGCTATTGAACATTTAGCAAATTTGGGCCACAAAGGGGACCACCCTTTCATTTTTGGCTGAAATACTTCCACCCTTACCCCACTTTCTTTTTTTTTAATTATTATTTCATTTTATTTCTCATTTCTTTCTTAAACCTAAAACTAGCAAGTCTTTATTATTTTTCTCTCATCTTTTTTTTTGCTCTCTCCTCCTCTTTTCTTCCTTTTGGAGCCGTCAACCACCACCATAAACATCATCATCATCTTTTGATTTACACCTTGAAGATTTAGGGCTTTTCACATAATCGGATTCTACTCTTCAAGCTCTACGCGATTACATCCTTTGTTCTTTGATTTGGGTATACCTATGAACCCGAATTTTTCAATTCTTATTCATTTCTACTGATTATGTATGTATTTGATGTTATTATGATAGTATAACACCTGTGTATTGTTGTATTGATGATTGTATGCGTAGAATTGCTCGATTATATATGTTTTCGGTTTGATTAATTTGGGACAGCAACCTTTTCGTTCATTTCTGGTTATGTATGAAAGGACCCGTTCATATACATTATAAACGATCTACAATAGTTGATTACATCGCGAGGTATTTGACCTCTATATGATACATTTTACAAACATTGCATTCGTTTTTAAAAGACAAACTTTCTTTACAACAAAAGTTGATGGCGTGCACACCATTTCATAATACATCCAACTATAATTGGCTTAATAATGATCTTGATGAACTCAATGACTCGAATGCAACGTCTTTCAAAATATGCCATGAATGACTCCAAGTAATATCCTTAAAATGAGCTAATGCACAGCGGAAGATTTCTTTAATACCTGAGAATAAACATGCTTTAAAGTGTCAACCAAAAGGTTGGTGAGTTCATAGGTTTATCATAACAATCATTTCAATATATTAATAGACCACAAGATTTCCGTTTATAAATATATGTACACTCGCAAGTGTATAAAAGTATTCTATAAGTTGTAGGCACCCGGTAACAAGCCTTAACGTTCATGTTTTACCCTCTGAAGTACACCAGATCAGGTGTGTTTAAAATAACCTCGAAGTACTAAAGCATCCCATAGTCAGGATGGGGTTTGTCAGGCCCAATAGATCTATCTTTAGGATTCGCGCCTACCGTACATAGATAAGTAGTTTAATGTTACCAAGCTAAGGGTATATTTCTGGTTTAAACCCACGTAGAATTAGTTTTAGTACTTGTGCCTATTTCGTAAAACATTTATAAAATAGCGCATGTATTCTCAGCCCAAAAATATATATTGCAACAGCAATTAAAAAGGGAGCAAATAAAACTCACAATACTGTATTTCGTAGTAAAATACATATAACGTCATTTAACAAGTGCAAGGTTGGCCTCGGATTCACGAACGTATCAATATTGAGATTCAATATTGCAGGAAAGTACGTAGACGCAACGGAGATGATAAACACTAGATTGACCTTACGAGCATACCCATGAACCATACCCATCACCTCCATAGCTATAACCCATAATTTCCTTAGCTTCGACTCATTCAAAAAAACTATTTTGAAATCACTCGGACAGCACTCCGTCGTAATATTTTATGTATACTAATAATATCTTGAAATAATACAGAGCAAATATATATATATATATATATATATATATATATATATATATATATATATATATATATATATATATATATATATATATATATATATAAATCGATTGAGAGAGTTTAGAGAAATATATTTTCAAGTTTCTATGAAATAATGAAACCTATTGAATTCTATTTATAATAGCTTTTTGAATTATTAAAGTGAATTATTAAAGTATGAATTATTAAAGTGAATTATTAAAGTATGAATTATTAAAGTGAATTATTAAAGTATGAATTATTAAAGTGAATTATTAAAGTTAAAGTAAAGTAAAAGTAAAGTAAAGGTAAAGTTAAAGTATAGTAAAAGTATAAAAACTATGTATGTATAATACGCGTATATATATAATATTAATTTAAATCGTTATATATATTTAATGAAATAAAATATAAATATCGTTATATTTATTATACTGGTTAAGTAATGAGTTGTCAAAAGTGATTCTAGATATTTATAAAAATTATATACATTTTAATAATAAAGTTCTTTTTAAACTGAAAACATCTTTGTACGTTTGAAAATAGATTAATAGAATATTTTGGAAACCAATTCTCCACTAACTTTTGTCTAACTTTCGTAAATGACACTTTTTGTTTTTATTTATAAATAGCTTTACAAATTATTCTGAATATCGTTAAGAGGAATAGATTTTCTCAAATCATAGTGGACCTCTCAACAGAGACTTGTAATCATAATTCAATGTTTCTGATAATTCAATCATTTAATATATATATATTTTTAATTTCGTCAAAAATCATATTGAAACAAATACGTTCGTGTAAAGTATTATACGTTTAATACTTTATTAATATTCTCAAGTTATAATATATATATATATATATATATACATATAAATATCTATTTATATATAACGGTTCGTGAATCGTCGGAATTTGGTCGATGTTATAATGAATGTATGAACACAGTTTAAAATTCTTGAGATTTAACTTAACAAACTTTGCTTATCGTGTCGGAATAATATAAAGATTAAAGTTTAAATTTGGTCGGAAATTTCCGGGTCCTACCCGTTAAAGAAATTTCGTCCCCTAAATTTGATAGAGGTCATCATGACTAACAATGAGAATGTTATTATAACGATTATAGAGTTTTATCATGTTCAAGAAGAATGGATAAAATAATTCGATTACTCAAAGCGTGTGAGTGAAGTTATCGTAAATGAATGAAATAAGATAATAGTGATTCATCGTATCTTTTGACGTCATCACGATTGTTCTCCGAAAAGAAAATCTTTGTAATCTATATTGGATTTGATTATTTGGTGATTAAGGAAATTCTCCGAAAAGAAAATCTTTGTAATCTATATTGGATTTGATTATTCGGCGATTAAGGAAATTATGATCCTCTTCGAATTAATGCGATAATCCATTTTGATTTCTCTGTCGGATATTTCACTATAAATCAACCTCATTTGTTTTCTTACAACTCACAACTTCTCAACTCATATTTTAAAGTATTTGTCAATATGCTTCATCCAGTGCTGATTCTTGATATACTCCTCACTTTCATATCTGTCGATCTTCTTTTTCATCTGCCTCCGGAAGAATCTATTTACTTCTACTATACTCTTGGTTTTATAGTGTTTTTAGTTCTCCCGTGTATTTATATTGCTATATGCATTGATATATACGGTTTGTGATTTCTGGGTTGTTGTTGGGTTTTATATCTTCCCTTATATTTCAAAGTCCTTGCTTCTTCTATAATCATTGTCATCCACAGTTAATGCTCTCTTCTATTTGCTATGATTTATACTCCCATTTCTAGTTCGGAGCTTTGTCCTTTAGTTTCTTCTTCTTGCGATTAAGCACCGCTTGTAATGGTCCAGAATTCGCAGATATAAATTTCGGAATGAACATTGTTAATGTTCTAGGAAGGAAATTGTAATGGCACGATCTTGACTTGTCAAATTACCAGAATACCTCAGAAAAGGCCGAATCATCAAGAAATATTTTCTTGATATTTAGAGATCAAAGAGAATACAAGAGTCGTGTAACATAGCACATGATGATGTTATGATCTGTGAATCATCATGTTCCATTTAGAAACTCAGCATGAATTACTGTAATATAATCACGTTGATCAAGTGTCATTATATTATACTAACTCATGCTTCAGCTCCCAACACTTCTTCAAGAATATTCCTATTTTAAACTCGAATGTTTCAGAATTTAGAAACAAAAATAGTTTCTTTTATGATATAATACAGATAGCGCGAAGGTAAATGATTTCAGATAAGAATAATTATAAAAATATCTTCAGAAGTATGGATGATATTTATAATGAAAGATACGATGATATCTTAGAATGTCTAATATCAGAGGATGATGAAGGATATTGTCCGCAGGGGTTTAGAGTCAGGAGCAAGGTATTCGTTAATGACTTCAGCAAGTACTGAATCATTTGGATTCTTTGAAGGCAGATTCAGCCTTTGTGATTTGTCCACAGCCTCCTCCATACTTTGCTCAATCCGTTTTCCAGTTCCAAAGCTTCTCTTTTTCTGAGCTTTGCCAATATACTATCCTTTATCATCCAGCTTTTTACTGTTAAGGTCATTTATAGTTTTTGCTGCTTCATCAGCATTTTTCAAAATTTCGAGAACTGGTTCGCAGTTTAGGGTGTTTTTCAGAAATTTCTCATTCAAAGAATGTAAGTCTTGGAGGTAGACGTTGTGTGTATATGTAATTGTTGATGTAAACATGCTGCGAGGTTTCAAAATACTGATTGCTGATTCTCAATAATTGGTATGGCAATTCTTGTTATAAGGTACGAATGAGTATATGATAGGGTTTCGATAATTATAATGATTTTTTTTTTTTGGAAAGTCAAAGATCAGTGAAGTTGTTGGTAAGTTTATTGCTAATGTGATGAATATAAACGATTCCCCGGTAACATTGGCGAAAGGGCAACGTATCTATCGAGGTTATAATAAGACTGTTTTGATTGAGAAGTCAAAGTTGACTTGCTGGAGCTGTGACAAAACTATCTATTTTGAAACGGAATTGAAAAGTTATTTTAGCTAGTAAATGCCAAAGGGTCTAACACGGATACGTGTCGAACTATGACTTGGGTTTTGAGAGTTTTTTAGGTGTATAACTGTGGGTAACATGTGGTTGGATCATCATCTCGATTGTTCCTTAGTTGAAGTGTCTTCAGGAATTTCGAAAGGTTTGAGCACATATTGTAATCGTTAATACATATGATGTTCTAACACAGTTTTGAAGTCAAAGTATAGCTTTGAAAGATATAGGAATCTAAGAGTGATGATACTGGTTATATTTCGAATTGAATTATGTGATTTCAAAATCAGAATATGTAATTGAATTTGAATGAGTATGATTGTTTTGATTTATATGAAAGAATGGATATTGTTGTGAAAGTAGGGAGTATAGTTGATGATTGCTGAATCAGTTTGGAAAAATGTAATATATTAATTGTGAATTTATATATCTCTAGGGTATTACCTACCCGTTAAAAAAAATTTCACAATTAATATTTTGTATAAAAGAAGTTTATTACAGTCTTTATGAAAATATATGTGTATATTTTCTTTAGATGTAATATAGATTTAATGAGTTAATATTAAATTAAACTCATTTGTTTTATGGTTGGAACTAGAATTGAGTAATCCCTAAAACTTTATAAATTGCATAAGTATTTCTTCAATAATATTGAAATTATGAATCATTACTTTGTTATTTGTTGGTTTTCGTGAAATTCTTGTGAACTTCGCAAGGTACGAATGATGTTATTTGAAAAGTTTCGAGTACATCGATGATGAAAGTGTAAAATCAAACATATATTCGAATAATACACTTGATTTATTATGAATTGGATTTTTTTATTGAATTGAGACAGAGATTGTAATTAACGATGGTTAAGTTACGGACGAAGGACGTACATCATTGCATATTTGTAATATGAATTAACTGAGTAGTTAAGATTCACACATAATAGCTTAGTACGGGAAGATTTATTATGGTTTAAAAATTTATACATATAAAATATACATATAAATCTTTCGATTGGAAATGAGTTAATACTTCATAACTCGTTGATACAATATATTTGTTGTTGATTCGTAATGATGTCCACAATGATTCTTGAACTGACAGAGTTTGTGATGTTACAGGTGCTGTTGATTCTGACGATACTGACGGCACTGACTGTGTTGATGATGCTACGGTCCTGTTGATGCTGTTGGTAAAACAATTCTAGCTTGTAAATCGTACACCATTTTCGATCAAAGTTTCTACTCTACCATCTCCGTTCACTCATCCGATTTACGGTCAGAATTAAATAATCTCTAAGATTTTGGAGATTACATAACTGCCGCAGAGATATCTCTTTAATGAAGTTTATGAATTAATACTTCATCATTTGTTGTTGTTGATATTCCTGGATATTTACAGGGCGTATGACGTTGATGTTTGAGATACAGATTGTGATGTTGCGGTGTGGGATGTGGATGTTGTTGTTGGTGGTGGTGATGGTACTGTTGGTGTTGCTGATGGTGGTACTGTTTATGCTGCTGGTGCTGCTGCTGGTGTTTGTAACCTTTGCACCATATTCTCCAAAGCCACTACCCGAACGCGAAGCTCGTTGACTTCTTCTATTACACCGGGGTGATTGTCGGTTCGGACGAGCGGATAAATAAAATCTAGAATTTGGTGTAGTATGTAATCGTGACGAGATACTCTAGAAATAAGAGAGAAAATGGTGTTTCGGATAGGTTCGCCGGTAAGTGCTTCAGGTTCTTCGCCAAGAGGGTAATGTGGTGGATGGAAGGGATTACCTTCTTCTTGTCTTCAATGATTAAGGAGGCTACGAACCCATCTCCAATTCATCCAGAATAGATGATGACTAATTGGTTGATCCATTCCGGTCACACTGCTTTCGGAACTTGAGTGGGATTCCATTTCGGAATCCGAGGGACTTGAACTAATGACGAATTCCATTTCGTACGATTGAATAAAGAATTTTTCGATATGAAATAATTTTCCGGCTATCGGGTGGTATTCTAATTATATAGAGCAAAAGGTTTCGTAGATTACGGAGGAATTTACGGAATATGTCAGGCAAAGTTTACAGTAACAGATACGCTAAGATATGAATTAGCAGATACGCTAAGATATGAATTTTGTCTATACACTATTCATGCAATCAATGCAATAAGATGTGTCTAGACTAAGAATGATAAGTAAGGTAATTTCCGACAAAAATGATGAGCAAAACTTTTGACATGCAGACACGGTCGAAGTCCAGACTCACTAATGTATCCTAACGACTATCAGTTAGACACACTAATGCAGACCTGGTTCGCTAAGACCACCGCTCTGATACCAACTGAAAGGACCCGTTCATATACATTATAAACGATTCACAATAGTTGATTACATCGCGAGGTATTTGACCTCTATATGATACATTTTACAAACATTGCATTCGTTTTTAAAAGACAAACTTTATTTACAACAAAAGTTGACGGCGTGCACACCATTTCATAATACATCCAACTATAATTGGCTTAATAATGATCTTGATGAACTCAATGACTCTAATGCAACGTCTTTCAAAATATGTCATGAATGACTCCAAGTAATATCCTTAAAATGAGCTAATGCACAGCGGAAGATTTCTTTAATACCTGAGAATAAACATGCTTTAAAGTGTCAACCAAAAGGTTGGTGAGTTCATAGGTTTATCATAACAATCATTTCAATATATTAATAGACCACAAGATTTCCGTTTATAAATATATGTACACTCGCAAGTGTATAAAAGTATTATATAAGTTGTAGGCACCCAGTAACAAGCCTTAACGTTCATGTTTTACCCTCTGAAGTACACCAGATCAGGTGTGTTTAAAATAACCTCGAAGTACTAAAGCATCCCATAGTCAGGATGGAGTTTGTCAGACCCAATAGATCTATCTTTAGGATTCGCGCCTACCGTACATAGACAAGTAGTTTAATGTTACCAAGCTAAGGGTATATTTCTGGTTTAAACCCACGTAGAATTAGTTTTAGTACTTGTGCCTATTTCGTAAAACATTTATAAAATAGCGCATGTATTCTCAGCCCAAAAATATATATTGCAACAGCAATTAAAGAGGGAGCAAATAAAACTCGCAATACTGTATTTCGTAGTAAAATACATATAACATCATTTAACAAGTGCAAGGTTGGCCTCAAATTCATGAACGTATCAATATTGAGATTCAATATTGCAGGAAAGTACGTAGACTCAACGGAGATGATAAACACTAGATTGACCTTACGAGCATACCCATGAACCATACCCATCACCTCCATAGCTTTAACCCATAATTTCCTTAGCTTCGACTCATTCAAAAAAACTATTTTGAAATCACTCGGACAGCACTCCGTCGTAATATTTTATGTATACTAATAATATCTTGAAATAATACAGAGCAAATATATATATATATATATATATATATATATATATATATATATATATATATATATATATATATATATATATATATATATATATATATATATATATATATATATATATATATATATATATATATATATATATATATATATCGATTGAGAGAGTTTAGAGAAATATATTTTCAAGTTTCTATGAAATAATGAAACCTATTGAATTCTATTTATAATAGTTTTTTGAATTATTAAAGTGAATTATTAAAGTATGAATTATTAAAGTGAATTATTAAAGTATGAATTACTAAAGTGAATTATTAAAGTATGAATTATTAAAGTGAATTATTAAAGTTAAAGTAAAGTAAAAGTAAAGTAAAGGTAAAGTTAAAGTATAGTAAAAGTATAAAAACTATGTATGTATAATACGCGTATAAATATATATAATATTAATTTAAATCGTTATATATATTTAATGAAATAAAATATAAATATCGTTATATTTATTATACTGGTTAAGTAATGAGTTGTCAAAAGTGATTCTAGATATTTATAAAAGTTATATACATTTTAATAATAAAGTTCTTTTTAAACTGAAAACGTCTTTGTACGTTTGAAAATAGATTAATAGAATATTTTGGAAACCAATTCTCCACTAACTTTTGTCTAACTTTCGTAAATGACACTTTTTGTTTTTATTTATAAATAGCTTTACAAATTATTCTGAATATCGTTAAGAGGAATAGATTTTCTCAAATCATAGTGGACCTCTCAACAGAGACTTGTAATCATAATTCAATGTTTTTGATAATTCAATCATTTAATATATATTTTTTTAATTTCGTCAAAAATCATATTGAAACAAATACGTTCGTGTAAAGTATTATACGTTTAATACTTTATTAATATTCTCAAGTTATAATATATATATATATATATATATATATATATATATATATATATATATATATATATATATACATATACATATCTATTTATATATAACGGTTCGTGAATCGTCAGAATTTGGTAGAGGTTATAATAAATGTATGAACACAGTTTAAAATTCTTGAGATTTAACTTAACAAACTTTGCTTATCGTGTCGGAATAATATAAAGATTAAAGTTTAAATTTGGTCGGAAATTTCCGGGTCGTCACAATGTAACTGTTATAAAAGTAAAATTAAAGTATTTATATGAGTTCCTCTCATCAAGACATTAATTTTAGACTCCGGATTCATGTCATTTCGATTCCCGGAGCTTAAGATATGATTAAAATGGTGTTATGTGGAGATTGAACTATGAAAACGAATTGAACCAGGTTTGATCCGACTTTGTGACCATTTTTAGAGTCCTTAGGGTGTACTAGTGTGTTAGGATTGATGATGGGATGAACTTTCATGTTCGGGTCATCGAAATCCGAGCCACGGATCACCCGTTATGACTAAAACACGTTTTTGAGCGGATTAAAGGTCCAAACTGATTAAGAGCTGTAAGTCACGACTTGGTGACTGTTATTGGGATGTTTTTGAGCACACTAATGTGTCGGGTGGGTTGGTTAGGCGAAGATATATATAAGGCTCACCGAAAACTGATTCCCGGGGCTCAAGCTATGACCCGATGAACTTTTGATTAAAACTTATGGTTATTAAATAAAACTTATGATATAAATAATGATTTTCATTATTATTAAATTACTTATGATATAAAAAGTAATTATTATAATTTAATACTTATGATATATATTTATTATATCATTTAATTATTACTTATGATTTAATTAAACTTTTAATTAAACTTATGATTAATAATACTATTATTATTAATGGAAAATACTTATGATAAGTATTAAACTTATATTATGAAATTATTATAATAAGACTTATAATAAGGATTAATTAATTATTTAATTATTATAAGGCTTAGTTATTATTTAATTATAATTTAATTATTAAATATTTATAATTTAATAATTATAATTAGAAACTTATGATATGATTAATAATTCATTATTAATTAATAATACTTATGATATGATTTAAATTTTATTATTAATTAATAATACTTTTATTATAACTAATATTTAATTAATTAATTAAATACTTATGTTATATTAAATATATCATTTAAACTTATGTTAACTTTAATAATTCATTTTAATTTAATTAAACTTATGTTATGACATAATTATACATATTTAACTTTAATTAATATTATAACTTATATTATTATTATAACTTATACTTTTAAAACTAATGTTGACTATGTTTGACCGAGGTTGACTTTTGAGTTGACTTTCAGTTGACTTTTGTTGACTTTCTAAATAAGGAAACTTTCCTAACTTAAAACCTTCTAAAAATAGAAACTTTCCAAAAATAGAAACTTTCCAAAAATAGAAATTTTCTAAAAATAGAAACCTGCTAAAACTAGAAACTTTCTAAAAATAGAAAGTGTGTGTCCGTACGCTGTTCCGATCAAACCGATGCATGTTGAGTATTGTTCTATGTCTACTTGCAACATGTACAATAGCTATCATACTAAGACTTGACCTAAGTTAGTTATTTATATCGACCTGCTTTATTTATAGGTCGGCGTTGTGATCATTTCTGATCACTTTACTTCGATTGCTGTTCGCTTATTTGTATGGTTACTTCGTTTGCTATTAAGGTGAGTTATAGTCCCATTTTTCTATTTTAAATCTTTTGGGATGAGAATACATGCAATTTATTTTATATTTTTGGACACATGTGGAAGTTGGTTTAAATTATTCATTGTGAGTTGAACAAAAATATTCCCTAGTCTGGTAACTGTAATAACTGGTTTCTACTGGTGAACGTGAATCCTACGGATAGATCTATCGGGTTTGACAACCCCATTTCGAGCTAGTCGCGCTAGCAATTTATAATCGGAATGTTTAGTACTTCGTATTTAGTTGAAGATGCACTTGTTCGGTGTATATAATTTATTGTGTTTGGCAAGGGTAAATAAATGGTTAAGTGGTTACCAGGTGGCTCACGGAAAATGGAATAATGTTTTTATATGTTTTCTAGCATATAATTTTGTGGTCTAAAAAGGGGTTTTTATGTTTTCAAACATAAATTTTTATGGTTTAAATTAAATATTGTTTGCAATATTAAACCTATAATTCACTCAACATTTTTGTTGACAGTTACTCGCATGTTTTATTCTCAGGTTCATGATTGATTGCTTCCGCTGTGCTTAGAGAGTCTGCATATTTATGATGGCAGCTTTTGTTAAACAATAACTTGCATTCTATTTTGATACATTTAATAGTGGATGTTGTTGACTTTCTTTTTGTCAACTTTTGGTTAAGTAATAATGTATGGTTTTTCTAAACTTACATATTTTGGTAGATTTCCTTTATAGGAAATCATTTTTAAACAAAGAATGCAAGGTTATTTATTAAATTCATATAGAGTTATGATCAAGCTGTGGGACCAAGATAACAATGGTCGTCAAGTGTACTTTGACGGGTCGTTAAAAGCAGTATTCAAAAATGGCCGACCCAAAATCAGTGGAATCCTCTCATCCACTTCCATATCCAACACCACGAAATCGGCCGGAAAAACCAACGACCCGGTCTTAACTAGCATATTCTCGATAATTCCACGAGGGAATTTAATAGAGCGGTCCGCTAGCTGAATAGCCATACGCGTGGGTTTCAACTCCCCGGGGTCTAGCTTCAAGTAAATAGAATAGGACATTAAATTTATGCTAGCCCCCAAATCTGCCAATGCCCTCATACAATCCAGATTACCCAGTAAACAAGGAATGGTAAAACTCCCAGGATCCTCAAGCTTCTCGGGAAGCTTGTTTGCAACTACCGCTGAGCATGTGGCATTCAACCTGACTGAAGACACGTTCTCCAGCTTTTTCCTGTTAGTTAGCAAGTCCTTAAGAAATCTTGCATACTTGGGCATACCTACAATCACATCAATAAAAGGCAAATTAATGTTAACTTTTTTAATCAAGTCCATGAACTTGGACTTTTCTGCCTCCAGCTTTTCCAATCTCTGCTTCCTCGGGAATGGGAGCGGTGGTTGATACTCTTTAATTACCGATTTTGCAGCAACAGTTTCTGGTACCCTCACAACCTTCTCAATCACCTGTTCCGGCTCCTTATCCCCCTCCGGTTCACTAATAACAACCGGCTCACTATCCTTAACCAACGGCACTCGTAAATCATACTCATCGGGCTTCCTCGGTGAATCATATGCTAAACCACTTCGGGTGGTGATAGCATTAACGTGCCCATTCTTCGGGTTAGTATCTGTCTTACCCGGTAACTCCCCCGGTTTCCTCACATTATTCTGATTAGCAAGTTGACCAATTTGTTTCTCCAAATTCTGAATAGCTGCTTGTTGATTTCGAAACATTTGATTATTCTTCTCATTGTTCTGAGTAACAGTAGTAACAAGCTGAGTTTGAGAAATCACAAGCTTCTCGATCATAGCTTCAAGGTTGGACTTTTTCTCTTCGGCTTGGGGTTTCTGAAAATACCCGGGAGCTTGCTGTTGATATCCTCTACTAGAACTTGGCTGGAACCTCGAACCTTGATTACCTTGAGGATTATAGGGATTGTTGAAATTCCTATTAAACTGCGCACGTCCCTGAAACTGATTGTTGCTCTGTTGACTAATATAAGCAATCTCTTCCTTCTGATTCATAGTCAAACCTGCATCACAATCTTTTGTCAGATGTAATCCCCTACAATACTCACAACCAACCTTCATACCATGAATATCCTTATTTATCTTCTCCAAATTCCTACCAAAGGAATCCAACTTAACACTTATAGACCCAAAATCGTCATATGCACCCGTGGTTTCGGTTCTCTTAACTGAAGCTGAATGGAATGACTCATGATCTTGATGCCATTCGTGAGAGTAAGCAGCTTGCTTTTCAATTATCTCTAGCGCCTCTTCCTCGGTCTTATCCATTAACGTACCACCTGCTGCTTGATCAATAGTCTGACGAGTTGGAATGTCACAACCCTTGTAGAAAATCTGGACCTTTTGTAAATCATTCAACCCGTGTTGCGGACACGAGCGTAGCATATTAGAATAACGGTCCCAAGCATCAAATAGTGTCTCGCTGCTCTTTTGTCTGAATTGAGAAATTTCTGCTTGAAGTCTAGCAGCTCAAGACGCAGGGAAAAACTTCGATAAAAACTTATCCATCAAAATCTCCCAAGAGTTAATCGTACCCTCTGGTTGCTTATCTAACCATCTCTTTGCTTCTCCTTTAAAAGTCCAAGGAAAAAGCCTTGTCTTGATCGATGTATCGGCAACCTCATGCAACTTAAACAAATTGCAAACATCATTGAAAACACGAAGATGCTCATTAGCATCCTCACTATCCTTGCCATGAAATTGGCAGTCAGAAGAAATCAAACTCAGGATCGGCCCTGTAATTTGAAAAGGCTGGGTGATGTTCGGTTGAGTAATCGAATTGCCTTGGCCCCCTCGTGTGGCCTTCAACTTTTCTGCCATAGTCTGAGGATGATTTGGTTGATCTTGGTCAGCCATATCTTCAGTCTCGAAAAGATCTAATGAAATGTAAGATTCTTCTTATTCTCTGATTTCAGGTGGTGTATCGGGCACCACAGTCTCAAAACTACTCCCCAAATTAATTATGTTAGCACTCGAAGAAAAAGATGAATCCACTGTAGACTGTTGCTCTTGACTTAACGCTCTGAATAACTCTCTTTCAGGTTCTGCAAATGGTTGAAGAATCGGAGAATTAGAAGAACGCGTATGTGGCATGCACTACCTGTTATCTGCGAAATCACAACTAAAAACTGATTAAACGCACCGATTCAACTTAGAAATACGAAAAGAAATCGTAAACTATAACTAAACTAAACTAAAAACAATTAGATAACAATCTTAATTTTCGACACAACTGTCCCCGGCAGCGGCGCCAAAAACTTGATGTGTAAAATCGTGTCTATAATTTATAATGGAAAATGCCGGTTAAAAGATTACTACACACTAACGGGCAGTGTACCCGATCGTGTAATAGTATAAAATTGGTAATTTCGAAATCGTTCCAAGGACGGTTTAAACGTGAGAATTAAGAGTGTAACTAATAAAATAAACTAAGTTAATCTATGAAAATCGAAAGTACGAGAAAGTTTGTTTTGTGGCTATTTAACGATTAGCCAAATCAAATATTGATTAAAAGTAAAAGACGATATTTTTGTGTTTTTAAGTTTATAAAAATAAATGCTGACTCAACAAAAAGTAAAGATATTTGAATTTAATGGATAAAAGAATGTTCGCCTAGATCTCCTATTCGTAGTGTGGGATGATTTGTTATTAAGCACCAGTTCAATTTATCAATACATGCAACTACAAAGTCGGTTTACCCAGAGTTCTCTTTTAGCAAACACGTCAAACTTAGATTTATTGGCTTAGGGTTCCCTTTTACCAAAGACCTCTTTTGTTTGTGACTTAGTAATTAACTAATTACAAGATTAAGATTCAATTGGTTACGCGTTCGCTCCACACAATTCACCCCTGTTTTGTTTAATCCTTGTTACCCGGTTTACCCCCTTGGTCCAGTAAGCACCCAATTGGTTAAGACAAATCAATTGAAAACTAGTGTACTAAACTGAAATAGGGTTCCCTTTGTTCAAACAAGATCACTAATCAACCTAGTAACAATAATCAACACCCACAAGAATGGTTCTTAATCAAAACTCATAATTATCATGCATTAATCAATAAAACGTTAAAGTATCATCCAAACACATACGAATATTCAATCTAGACAAACATTAAAAGCTTAGCCAATCATGGCTAGAACAAAAATCACAAATAAACAATTAAGAGTATTCATAATGATGATAAGAATTAAACCTAATGAAAATTGTGTTCTTGAATGATAGACGGATCGAGACTTGTTTCCGGAATGATTGATGTGTTAGAATGACCTTGAGAAACCCCAAAAATCACCTAGGTTCGTCAAAAAGCTGCTGGAAATCGTCTGGATGCGAAAGTGTAAAGTTAGGGTATTTTTCGGGCTTTAAATAGGAAACAAATCTGAACCGGGCTCAAAGTGGCACGGCGCGCCATATACTCGCGCGGCGCGCCAAATCACTGCGCGGCGCGCCATTTGCTGTAAGTCTGATTCCTGGCCACCTGAAAACTGTCGAACTGATTTTCTAGCCTAATGGAGCGGCGCGCCAACTTTTGGAGCGGCACTCCAGACCCTTTTTGCTGAATCTGAGCTGAAAACTCACTAAAATCACCTGTTTTCGAACCAAACTCGAATCAAACCAATCCCTTTCACTTGCTTTCATATAAAATCACTAAAAACCATCAAATATCTTCAAAATTCATCTCCTTGGTCTTAGAACTCGAACTTTCAAAACACCTATCAAAATAACACCAAATCGTATCCAAAAGGACCAAAATGAACCCGATATCGCTAAGGAAAATGCGTATGAAATATGCGATATCACGTCTTTTTCTGCGGCAGTAGATTTCGAAACTGTAACAAGAATTTTTCGCGAAGATCAACAAAGCCAATAATACTGCGAGATTGCAGACTATGAAACCACTCCCTTGCTGACCCTTGCAAAGCCATGGGGAACACTCTACACGCAACTGGTTCATCCCAGTTATAGGTGCTCACCACCCCTTCGAAGCGCTGCAGAAAATCTAAAGGATCGGTTAAACCCGAATAAACCCCCATAGTTGCCGGCACAATTGGCGGAGAAACAATTGGATAATCAGAAATATGTTGGACAAACTTGTCCGCGGCAGTAGTGATTTCAGTTGCCTTTTTTGTGCGAGTATCTGCATTCTCCGCACAAAACTTGGCAATCATATCTTGCAAGAAATTTGGCTGTTCAAACTTATGTCGCATTGACTTTGGCGCAATACTTCTGAAAGCATCCGCCAAAAAATTTTGAGCATTTTCTTTGCGGGCAGCATCATATGCTTCACCTTCTTCCTCATAACGAGGGAAAGGTGTTGGTGGGCGTTTTCGCTTAACATGTGGAACTTTAACAAACTCTTCCACGCTATCCGAATCATCAGAAAATTCGCTTTCTTCTCTTGGCGCCTTAGCCATTTTTGAGTTATATGCAGAATTCAAATTAACCCGTTCTTCTGCATTATCACTATCACTATCATTTAGCTCAATAACTAGGCGATCAACCTGTGATCCTGAATCATTTAACGGCCATAGGTAAGTTCGCGGTATGCGGGACTCGCGACTACATTTAGCATCTTTCTTAGCATGTTCAATGGCAGTGCCACCAATTTTGTCAGCTCACAAACTAGATTTGCCAGCCAAAGCCCTCATTCGCTTTCCTTCAGTAATTGTTTCTTCGCGGTTTTGCAACAATGTTCTACGCGCAACCATTTTTTCAGCAGCAACCTCTGGCTGCACATCACTAGCATTATTTACCGCAGATGTTTTAGCGGTCGACTCTTGAATCGACTTTCCCGCAGTTATATTGGTATTTGCTTGCAATGGAAATATTGTGACATTCTGCGAATCGCCAGGCAGTGCATCAACGTTCGCAGAAACACCTGTTTGCTTTGCGTTTGTCATCACGACAATCAAGCAGATCAACTAATTACGTCTTCAAAAAGCACCTGCAAATCACCACAACAAAAACACGAATCGAAATTAAACCAAGCAATTGATTGTTTGACAGCATGAAACAAAAAATTTTCAGTTTAATTCGTAAAACGTGTCCCACGGATGGCGCCAATTGATCAATCCTTAATTAATGATGTTACTTAATTACGGATTGAGTGCAATAAGATTATGATGGAGGATGGAGTGTTTGATGATTGTTTTGGGCCCCGATGATCGTCTTTCACTTTAACTATCAAGTGATCAACCACCCCGACCCGGTCTTGATTATTAACTAGCTTAATTCACCTTTGCGCGATGTAAAAATCCCTTGGGCAAGGTCACAAGTGGAAATCACAAAGGCGTAGGCAAATGGCAGAGAATCAACAACCTATAAATGAGAGGCCAAGCTCCCTATTTATAGTATTCGAGATATCCGCGATCTGCGAATTACTTAACTATCCGCGGAAACTCAGCGGATTAAACCGCAGTCCTTTATTTGTGCGGAAATATAACTGCTATACTTATTTTCAGCGAACACTTCATAACTTTGCATTATAATTCGCATAAATCTGCTTTAGGCTTTTAGCAAATAAAATATATACATATACAATACTATGTATATGATCACTATTCACGTGGACAGCACTATTCACGTGAACAGTACTATTTACGTGGATAGTGACCGGTGTACAACAATTGTTGAGAAATGTACATACCATTGTTGAGAAATGTACAAGCGATTGATGCGCGTAAATAGTGCTATTCATAAGTTTTTGCTACCGGTCACTATTCACACGAACAACACTATTCACGTGAACAGTACTGTTAACGTGAACATTACTATTCACGGTAGCATTTTTTTTTTTTTGGAACAGTTTTTTTCCCCCATTTTTTCCTTTTTGGGTTTCCTTTATATTTTCTTCACCCGCAGCAAAATATCTACTAGAAAAAAAATATGAATAGTACCGATGGTTTCTTTATAATTAGCAGCAGCAAATATCTACTATGCAAAAAATATGAATAGTACCGATTGTTTCCTTTATATTTTTCTCTACCCGTTGTAACAATTTTTTTTCTTTTTTGGTTTCCTTTATATTTTTCTCCACCCGCAGAGATGCACATATATTGTTAATTTAAAATAACATTTAAATCTTTGAGGGTTTATACCT
Organism: Rutidosis leptorrhynchoides; assembly: GCF_046630445.1. Lineage (NCBI taxonomy): Eukaryota > Viridiplantae > Streptophyta > Magnoliopsida > Asterales > Asteraceae > Rutidosis > Rutidosis leptorrhynchoides. Next base: position 487,492,296 of record NC_092333.1, read on the forward strand.
TTTAGTTCGACTCGAGCTGCGCTTCAATGACATCATCGTTAAACTAAACGCAATAAAATACATTGAAAACCAAACCCCCGGCGCGAAGCGAGGGTAAACAACTAGTTATAATAAAGGGGGATGATTCTCACACACACTTTTTTGATCCTCACACACATATTTTAACTTTTTACTCTTCTAATAATACTCAATTGGTGTGTGAGGATCAAAAAGTGTGTGTGAGAATCATCCCCCTATAATAAATAGCAAATAATAATAATAATAATAATAATAATAATAATAATAATAATAATAATAATAATAATAATAATAATAATAATTAATAATAATAATAATAATAATAATAATAATAATAATTCATTTCTTTATTTCTACGACTGGTTGCTACTGTAAGACCAATTTTAACGCGGGGTCAGAGGGGTCCCGTCAGACCCGCTGGCATTGGGTGACGCCCCCTGACGCCCCTAGTGGGGCGTTATTGCTGACGCTTGAGGGGCGTTAGTCAAGTTTTTCACGGAAGGGTGAGGCAGCGTCAGGTACACGTGTCAGTCTCGGATTGGCTGAAAAATAAAGCCGTTGGCTAACGGCTATTTTTGTGTTTTTATGATATTTTTTTTTTAAATTCTATATATTTTTATCTATATAAATCCATACATTCTACACTTTTAACACATCATTTCCCTTTATTTTTCTTTCATTTCTATCAATTAAATCATACAATTTTCTCCCATAACTATCAATTATTTTTCTTTCATGGCATCGTATTTACTTAGTTACGATTCCGATTCGGAAGACGAGCGTATTATTGCACTAATTCAACATTTAGAAGATGATGATGACGAAGTCGAATCCGAGCGTGTTCCAAGATCACGAATTTATATTCCAAGAAATCGTGAAGAAGCCGGAGAAAACTTATGGAAGGATTATTTTAGTGACACACCAGTGTTTCCGCCATATAAATTTAAAAGGCGTTTTCGTATGCGGATTGAACTATTTCTCCGAATATCGCAAGGTATTTCTAATTTCGATTCTCATGATACTCCCGAGCATTTTAGATTTTTAAGGAATGTTTTGATTGTATGCATTGGGAGTGGAAGAATTGTCCCGTTGCTTTGAAGAGACAATACACTAGGGGTGATCACAAGAAACCTACCATTATGCTTGAAGCAGTTGCTTCGTATGACTTGTGGATTTGGCATGCATTTTTTGGAATGGCGGGTTCCAACAATAATATAAATGTTTTGAATCAATCCTATGTTTTTAATAAACTTAAAAGGGAACATCTCCACTAGCACCATTTGAGGTAAACGGTAATCAATACACAAAAGGCTATTACCTAGCTGACGGTATATATCCTGACTGGGCTACTCTAGTCAAAGGTTTTGCGTGTCCGACAGATGATCCAAGGATTAAGTTTACTAGGTTTCAAGCTAGTGCCCGAAAGGATGTAGAGAGGGCATTTAGGGTTCTTCAAGGTCGATTTCATATTTTAAGGTTAGCAGCACGCACTATGTCGGTAAACAAGATGCGGAGAGTTATGGACTGTTGTATCATATTACATAATATGATTTTGGAGGATCAAGGGTTTGCGTTAAGTGATTGGGAGGAAGAGTTCATTACCGAAGATATGGAGAATCGTCCAGAACGGATACCGAATAGAGGACGGGATCAAGACGTTATCATCCGAGAAATAAGAGATAGGACGGTGCACGACCAACTAACCGATGATCTAGTTGAGCATATTTGGAACCTTCCGTCCGCATTCCGCACCATGAATGGTTAAATTTTATGTAATGGTTAAATGTTATGTAATGGTTAATTTTTATATGTTTTTAATTATATGTAATATAATTTGTATGCATAATAAAATAAAAAAGAAAAAAGAAAAAATAAAGTTGGTGGGACCTATTTGACACTGGAGGGGCGTTAGGGCTATTTTGATGTCAGAGGGTGACACTAGTGAACAATTTGACTGTGACGTGCTGAGGGTTATTCATGTTCTAAAGGAACATTCAGTCATACATCCATCAACGATTACTGGAGTTCCCGCCAAATTGAGCCCTTCCCGGGATTTCGTTCCCTAATTCCCGCTTTCTTTTACAATTGTGCTCGTTATACATTCATATTCATACATACATAGTGATATCATTATATACATACAACTCACACACACTGAACTGAACTCACATTCACACAATAGTTAAATTGAAAATGGCATTCCGGCGACCGACAAACGGCCGGTCACCGCTTGTTAATCCACAACGTCAAATTACATCTTTTTTCACCAAATCGTCTTCATCAGCCGCCTCTACTTCTCCTTCACAATCACCATCCTCTGTTTCTTCAAACCCTAAATTAAAACCTAAACCTAATACACCGTCACCTCTTCAAACTAAACCTAATAAGAAACCTGCACCAGTCGCTAGTCAATCGCCATCAACACCTGCTACCGATTCACAAAACCCTAGCTACGGCGATGAAGTAATTAATCGAAGAATTAGGGTTTACTGGCCACTAGACAAGGTTTGGTACGAAGGTTGGGTGAAATCGTTTGATAAGAGTTCAGGTAAGCATTTGGTTCAGTATGATGATTCTGAAGAAGAGGTTTTGGATTTATCGAAGGAGAAGATTGAGTTGTTGAAAGATGAGGTTAAAAAGTTTCGGAGATTAAGGCGGTTCTCAATCGATGATGATGAAGATGATAATGCTCATGATGATGAGGTTGGAGGTGGTGGCGTTGATGATGATGATGATGATTCGGATGATGAGGAGTGGGGTTTGAATGCTGATAAGGAAGTGGCTGATGATGTAATGGAGGATTTAGGTTTGGTTGATGAGGAAGATGAAGAAGAGGAAGATGTCAAGGCTAAAACTCCTGTCGTTAAAAAGCGAAAGAGTTTCGTAACGAAATCAGAGTCTGTTAAGAAGATAAAGTGTGAATCTCCAATACTAACAAACAATAATAATTGTAAGTATGAGTATGTGTAGATTTCTCATTTCATAGATTGTGTTTCTAAATGGAAATTTATCTGCTGGATTTATCTCATACATGCCCTGTGCAAGTTTACTTTTTTTTTATATGTTACTATTACTTCAGTTCTTGTTTGTATACTAGTACTAGTTTATAATTCCAGTTAATATCCGGATTGAATAAGTAAAATTTTTAAATGATATGCTAGTTATTGATAATCTATAATTGCAAATCTTAAGACTTTTAAATTGTATATTCTTATCATCTTATGTATATATGACATGTGTATAGTCTATAGATATGTTTGAAATTGATGCTGTTTTATGAAGTTGATGTATTATTTGTTGTATGTACTTAGCACGTTTATATATATGAATGCGTATAATATGTATTTAGTCTAGTATTTGTTTATAAATATTAAATATGAATGCATTCAATTGGTTGAATATGACAAAGATGATGTCATCGCCTTTTTTTTATTAGGATTAAAAATAAAGATTAGGACTAAGACTAGGATTAAGATAGTCTTTTGTTTTAAGAATTGTCATAATCATATATTGATGCAAATATTAATGGAGTCACTGTTTAGCAGCAGGTGTGAAGGCATCTGCTATTGTTGACATTGTTCAAGTGGGTGATAAAGCTGAGAGATTTACAGCACGAGAAGAAGAGAAATTCAGATTTCTTGGGAAGTAAGTCGTCTGAGTATTGTTAATGTTATGATTTCCTAAAACAAGTTGCCATTAAGAATTTAGTTAATCATGACAAACCTTATTAAGAGTGCAAAAGTTAACTTCAGCTTTACTTTCTTATTACCCCTTGCGAAATCGTAAAATATCATATGGTTAGATCAGTGTTTGTGTGTTAGTTTTTGTAAGTACACGTTACTAATAGTTGCAAAACTATTGTCAAAACCTCCCTTATTTTCTTTTATGGTTGATCTACTAAATTTAGTTTGGTTGCTGTTTATGGCAGCCATGCTTTTGGTACTGTATTGTTACATGTTTATTTACTGTAGTACCTTCTTGAGCAGGGACAGGAAGGATGCCAAGAGGAGATCCCCTGGAGATGAAAATTACGATCCAAAAACTTTGTACTTGCCTCCCCAATTTCTGAGTAAATTAACTGGTGGCCAGGTATTTGGTGTTGCATTGCAACTAACGAGGGGTTAAATTGTACTGCAATATGTGACTGATTGATATGATATGTTTTTGTTGATTATAGAGGCAATGGTGGGAGTTCAAGTCGATGCATATGGACAAGGTTTTGTTTTTTAAGGTAAATAATCTGTTCAATGTGGAATGACTATCAGCAAGTATTATATAAAAAATTAAAAATCAGGGATGTCGACTAACTCCGTGCTACTAATCAGATGGGGAAGTTTTATGAGCTGTTTGAAATGGATGCGCATGTTGGAGCAAAAGAGCTTGATTTACAGTATATGAAGGTAAAACAAAAGTAAAAGTTTGTAATTTGTTTACTCTTTTGACTTTTTGCATCTCATACTAAATTTCAGTTCCATTTGATAATTTCTTGTAATGATATAAATTCACTTATTTTTCCCATCTTTTAACTGTTACTTGCAATTTTTCATTATTTCTTGTATTGCAAATCAAAACTCAGGTCCATGATTTTTTTTTGTTCCATTTTTTTTTTTTTTTTTTTTTGCTTTTTACTGAGGTTACTGTATCGCAGGGGGACCAGCCACACTGTGGATTTCCAGAAAAGAATTTCGAATCTAACGTTGAGAAGTTGGCTCGAAAGGTTATAATTTTAAGTTTACGATTTCTTACATTGAACCACTTTAGCTTTAGCTTAACTTATTAGTATCTTAATCATTGCAAAGAATAATATTTTGATTTGTTCTGGTGGAGCAGGGTTACCGTGTTCTAGTTGTTGAACAGACAGAGACACCTGACCAGCTCGATAAACGTCGCAAACAACAGGGGTCTAAAGATAAGGTTACAAACATTCATACCCTACTGATTACTGATTCTTGAGGCATGACACAAGTATTGCTATTTTGTTCCTGAATTTTGACATTTGTTTTTGTTTCTAGGTTGTGAAACGTGAAATATGTGCAGTAATCACTAAAGGAACATTGACTGATGGTGAAATGCTGTCGACCAATCCAGACGCTTCTTACCTGTTTGCAGTTGCTGAATGCTATCAAGCATCAGGAAACAAATGTGATGATAGAACATATGGTGTTTGTGTAGTTGATGTTGCTACTAGCAAGGTCATCATTGGAGAGGTATGAACTAAATGCAGATTGGAATTTACAGTTTTGGTTTCTTGCTCTTATATATGTTCTTATTCTCATTTGTGACAAAAGATCACTAGTCTGTCTTAAGGTAGAAATTTAGGGTTCTTTACTTGAAAATGGGTCAAATTGGGTGTCCTTACATCTCAAGCGGGTTAAATAAAAGAACAATTAGTGAAGGGGAATAGTCTAAATGGGCAAAAGAGTTTGACATTAACCATGCCTATCTTTAAATAGAACCTGCTAAATTGTTATTTTTATGAAATCTATATTATATGAATAATAAATAATATTGTTTTTGTAACTATAACCAGTGCATTACTCATTTATAATTTTGTAATTGACCACTCAACCTGCACTTGAACTACCAATTTTGCTTTCAGTAAATAAATGTAATGCATGAAAACTGATGCTTTCATTTTACAGTTTAAAGATGATACAGAGTGCAGTGCATTAAGCTGTTTATTGTCTCAATTAAGACCAGCAGAAATCATAAAACCTAGTAAGCTGCTCAGCCCAGAAACTGAAAGAGTACTTCTGAGGCAAACAAGAAGGCCTCTTATAAACGAATTGCTGCCTGTTGAAGAATTTTGGGATTCTGAAAAAGCTATTCTTGAAATTAAGCAGATTAATCAGCGTATTCATAATCAATCAGTTTCATCATCTTCAAATGAATCCCTTTCGTTTTCGAATAATGATTACCTACCCGAAGTTCTCTCTGAGCTAATGACTGCAGGAAAAGTTGGAAAGCATGCTCTCTCAGCCCTTGGGGGCACTTTATTCTACTTGAAAAAGGCCTTTTTAGATGAGTCATTACTTCGATTTGTTAAGTTCGAGCTACTTCCATGTTCTGGGCTTAATGATTGCACTGCAAAACCATATATGATTCTTGATGCAACGGCTCTAGAGAACCTCGAAGTATTTGAGAACAGTATAAATGGAGACTCCAAAGGGTACTTTCAGCACCACTTATCTAGTTCTAGTTCTTCCCATTCACTTCAAAATGGGTCGGTTTGGGTTGTCTTTAAACAGGTCATTTAAAAAACAAAAGGAGCTAAAAGGAGAAATGAATCAAATGGGTTGGATGGGTGAGAGTCACGCAAAGTCTATTTCTAATACATATAACCTTGTAATTGTGTAATTTAAGGATTTGGATAATTTATGATATTGTTTCTAATCATATTTGAAGAGAGTAAAACCGACAAAGTGTTTGTGGGTCAAGCCGTCTCAGCCTGATTTCCCCATGCTAAACAATACGCACTTCAACCCAAACCTGTTTTGACCCATTGGCGACTACCCAATCAGCCCAACTTGCCACCTCTATATTAGCTAGTTGGTTAAAGAGTTAATCCTCCTAAATTGATGTATTCATCCATGCAGGACATTGTATGACCAACTAAACCGTTGCGTGACAGCTTCTGGGAAGAGATTGCTTAAAACATGGCTTGCTAGACCTTTATATGACATAAACTCAATCATTGAACGCCAGGAAGCAGTAGCCGATGTCAAGGTTTTTAGATTTTTATGTTTACTCATCTGTTTATGAGTTATTTATCCAATCTTGTAAATCACATAGTATATGCACATTTTATCTGATGTGTTAATTTCAGGGTGTTAATCTGCCTCTTGCACTTGAATTCCGTAAAGAGCTGTCCATGCTTCCAGACATGGAGCGGTTGCTTGCACACATTTTTTCCTGCAGGTAATTTCAAAACTGATTCTGTAATGAGTTAATATTGATATCACAATTAAGTTACTAATGTTCGTTAAATTTTTTTTTTTGAAAAACAGTGAAGCTAGTGGTAGAAATTCGAGCAAAGTAGTTCTGTATGAAGATGCAGCAAAGAAACAACTTCAAGGGTTCATAACAGTTCTCAGTGGTTGTGAGTTAGTAATAAATGCATGCTCTTCACTACGTACCATTCTCGAAAATACAGATTCTAAGCTGCTACATCGCTTACTAACACCTGGTACACTTGAAACATATTACTTATTAATTTATTAATAAAAAAAAAATACATTCTCCAATCTAACTTGAATAGTTGTTAAATATATACAGGTAAAGATCTTCCAGATGTTTCTGCAACGTTTAGGCATTTCAAGAATGCTTTTGATTGGGTGGAGGCAAAAAGTTCAGGGCGTATAATCCCTCGTGAGGGTGTCGATGAAGAATACGACAGAGCTTGCGGAATCCTTATAGACATTGAAGCGAATTTGACAAAACATTTAAAGGAACAAAGGAAACTACTTGGAGATTCATCCGTAAGATTACTTGCTCAGAATGATTCATGGTTATTAATAGCTCTTCCAATTAATCGTATTAATTCTGTATTCTTAATTGCCTGTAGATTAACTATGTTAATGTGGGAAAAGATTCATATCTTCTAGAAGTACCGGAAAGTTTGTGTGCGAGTATCCCTCGTGATTATGAACGACAATCATCCAAAAAGGTAGATATTGTATGTCATTATTGCGTGAGCCCGCATCTTGCACTAGTTTTTCAGTAACTATGTTTTGTCTCCCTTTCATACAGCATACATTTAGATATTCAATTTTAATAAATTACACCTTAATTTTCCATCCTTTGTTTCCAGGGATTCTCTCGCTACTGGTCTCCTTCAATTAAGAATTATCTTCGGGAGCTTTCAGAAGCTGAAACTGAAAAAGAGTCCAAGCTTAAAAGCATCATGCAGAGGTTGATCGGTCGCTTCTGTGAGCATCATGTTAGCTGGAGACAACTGATATCTACAGCTGCAGGTTTATATCTTCAAATCACATTAAATTCTTTGGAAATTTTTATATACGGGATATGTTGACAGGTCAACCCTTTTAACTTTTACACATTTTCCAGAACTTGATGTCCTGGTCAGCATAGCAATTGCGAGTGACCTTTACGAAGGACCAACGTGTCGTCCACTTATTGTAGATCCGTCAATCGAAAACGAATCACCAGTTCTTTCTGCTAAGAATTTAGGGCATCCTGTGCTTCGAAATGATACTGTCGGAGATGGTACCTTTGTACCGAATGATGTTTGCATTGGTGGTTCTGATCATGCCAGGTTTATCGTTCTTACTGGTCCTAACATGGGTGGGAAGTCTACTCTTCTTCGTCAAGTTTGTTTAGCCGTTATTTTGGCCCAGGTGAATATTTTTTGTCATTTAAAATCTCTAATTTAAGGTTTACTTTTTTTTTTTTTTTTTTTAATAATGTTTAACCCTGGTTCTGTCAGGTGGGAGCAGATGTACCTGCAGAAAGCTTTAGGATGTCTCCAGTTGATCGTATCTTTGTGCGAATGGGTGCAAAAGATCATATAATGGCAGGCCAGAGTACTTTTCTTACCGAGCTTCTGGAAACTGCGTCTATGCTTGTAAGTTTGTTACCATTTCATTAAGAAATTTCATGTTAACCCATATTTATATTAATGGGTTGAACAGAGTTAGTTATTACCTACAAGGGGTGATGCAGTCCAGCTAGCTAAATTAAAAAGGGTAAAAGGGATAAACTCATCCGAAGTGTAATCAAATGCATAAACCTTTAAAGTCACTTAATTATTGAATGTTGGAATATCATTAAGATAATACATATCTTGTAGTCATATGACTCGTATTCATATTGAAATGTGGAAACTTTATTAGAACGTGTTACGAATTTGTTTGTATGTTGACTCAAACCAACACTCATTTTTAACTGCAGTAAGAATGACCATTGTGATATTTGAGCCTTTACCAACTCGCCTGACCTGCCCATTTGCCAACTTCTATTTATAGATTTTTGTTAACATTCTTCTTTCTTATATTGATCAGTAAAAGGTGTATAATTGAATTCGATGACTCTACAACATTTTACAAGTGAACTGCTTAATTCTAAGTAACAAGTAGTTTTTTTCTAATGTGTAACAGATTGTCAATAAATTTGTATTTCTAATGTATCTAGGCTGCCCTTTTTGTGATATCAATTAGATTTCGACGTGTATTGATATTTATAATGATTTTTTTTTAAAAAGTTCACTTTTTATAATGTTTAATGTAGTCATCAGCAACGCGTAGCTCACTTGTGGCATTAGATGAACTGGGACGAGGAACAGCAACATCAGATGGACAAGCTATAGCGTATGTTATTTAGTTTCATGTACATTAGACAAACATAAACAACTTTCTTGTGTTTCTAGTGTCATTATCTTCCACTATTTACCACTTTTCACGTTTAATGTACCGCTGTTTTCAGTGCGTCAGTTCTTGAACACTTTGTCAACAAAGTGCAGTGTAGGGGCTTATTTTCTACTCACTATCACCACTTAGCTCTGGATTATCAGCAAGTTCCAAATGTATGCTTCTTTGTTCTCTGTTTCCCTGTTTTTTCACTATGTTGGGAGTTACAATCTCGTTAATTATAAGTTATTTTACTAGATTGTTGGCCATCTGATTTTAGTTAACTGAATTAAAAGCACGTTGCAAGTATCAAGTAGACAATATGTTTTGATCAGTTTAGAAACAATGGTGTAATCTCTGTTTATGTGTTGTAGGTTTCTCTCTGTCACATGGCATGTAAAGTTGGAATTGGAAATGGAGGTCTAGAGGAGGTAACGTTTCTCTACAAACTGACATGTGGCGCCTGCCCCAGAAGCTATGGTGTCAACGTTGCTAGACTAGCAGGTATCTTTTCTATTACTCTGTACTTTTAACGTTCTGTAACTATATGAATTCAAGCGGTTATCTTAACATGTTTAAATATGGCTTCAGGTCTACCTGATGCTGTGCTTCAAAAGGCTGTAATCAAGTCTGAAGAATTTGAGACAATGTACGGTAAGAAGAGGTATCAATCTAAGCCCACCAATGATCTGGCGGTCTTCTTGCAGACCTTAAGGAATTTTCTTGTGGATACACATTGTGGTTCTTCAGGCGATACTATATTTGAACTACAAAACAGGGCAAAGTTACTTTTGGCGCAATTTTGAACTACAATAGGCATGCCTTCATGGAATTTACTTCAAATTTTGTACAGCTTTTCTACTAAACAGTAAACACGCCTCTAAGGAAAGTAGTTGAAGTTGCTAAAAGAGCCAATAGAATTTGGCATTTTTGTTCTAGTATTGAAAGAGAGCTCGGATGAGTGTTCATGTGTAAATTTTGATGATACTAATTTGGTTTTCTAGTTTTTGGAAGCTAAACTGTCTAATTCACGTGGATAACATAACGTGGAACAGTTTTGCTGATAACATGATTTGTACCAGAACGCTATGCGTTATTTTTTTAACACGAAACAAGTCATATTGGGTTACATTAGTTCTCTTTTATCTTTACAATTCATAAGGACTTGGCTTCCACGAGAAAGGGAAGATATGAAATATACAGCTATATACTTGCACAAAGGAAATTACATTCCATCTCTTTTTTACTTGAACCCGGTAGTATAAAAAATAAAGAAATTTTTAAATGCTGATTAAGGTATATCAAACTATATGTTGTAATGTTTCCCCTCTGGAACTCAAGATGCCATTGTTAGAATCCTGCATTACAATGACATAATGTTAGTAAAGAGAAGGTATGTAGGTAAGCAAGTACATGTTTCTTTTGGATCCTGTTTTGACCCGTTACCTAACCTGTCCAAGTTGGTCCATCTTAACATTTCATATGGGTTTTATCTTTAACTACATTATTAACAGCTAACAAACCTGGTGTGGACGAGTGAAGCTGTTATGGACCACATCTATCAACCGCATTATAAAGTACATTGGAAGCAATATCCCACAAGCCTTCATAAGTAGTAACTGCAACCAGTTGAGTACTCTTAATCAAATCTAATCAAATCATGATAACACAAAAAACAAATTAGAAGCAATGTAACTATCCTTACAGTTAAGAGGGTAAATGGGTAATCTCCTGCCTCGCCAAGTAGTACCCCAATAAAATGTCTGATCAGTAAAAGTACGGTGAACTGCACGTTTCATAATAATTAGAACAACCCAAAAAAACTACTGCAAATTTGTACCAGTTCTATGAACATTTTAATTAATGTCACATGGTCTCATTATAGTTTTGCCTTTTTTGGAGAGTTCTTAACAGACCTCAACAGGCAAGGCCAGTTTTAGCATCATATAATTTGTTCAGTTAGTTACTCCGTATTATAGTTTTTTCATAAGTAGCTATTTGCATTTAACGGGTAAAAATGTTACATTTTTCACCCTCAATTATCAAACATTACAAATAGAACACCATCTTTTTCTACCACAACCACAACCACAACAAAGTGGTTTTGGCATCAAAGTGTAGGAAGTAGGAACCTAAATTGGTTAAAGTTAAACAGTGGTTTTGGCATTAATTTCTTTTTCTTGTTAAAAAGTTGGCCACCTTAATTAATACCGTTTGAATAAGTAGGGGTCCTTTTAGACTTTTCAAACCACAAAGACCAAAAGTTCAAACGAAATTGTGCATGTTACCTTATACATACCATTCCTTCGAGTATACTTTGACTTTCAAATTATTATGTATTCTTATTTTATTTATTTTTTTAATAAAAGCATAATATTAGCTAAGCTAACATCATATAATACTTCGTATAGTATTTCTATATTGAAAAAAAATTCTATTAGATGATTTATTTTAATGGCGTCACTCCAAAAATTAACACTAGTGGTATCCACTAGTGTTACTAGTTAAAAATCCAATTTTTTTCCCATTAGATCGTGAATTTCATTGGTAGCACGTGCTACAATTGAAGTCCGCTCCTGTATATTATAGTCCAAACTGCAATTAATATTTGGATAACTACTAAAACTAGTTCAATAATTGTTGATAATTTTCACACGACAATATGCAATTATGCATTGTATATGTCTATAGGCTTTATGAATGCAACTATTCTATATGTAAGTTTATTACTCTACTAATTAATTATGTTTATGTTAAAGGTATAAACAGTTAAACTCACAATGAGGGCCAATGTTCTGCACATAGAAGCAGTTGAATCTGCAGCCGACGAACACTCTTCGTATTCTCTTTCAACCAAACTTTCTTCTTCTTCTTCTTCATCAATGGCAAGCGTTTCATGATTTTCATTGGTTCTTGGAACTTCCAAACTTCCTCTGTTATTTAAATGAATTTCATATTTAATTAGCAACATTATTAAAAATGTAGGGGTGTGTTGGTTCGATATATGTGCAAAGTGTGCGACTGAACAGGACTAAAAAAATTTTAGGGGCACAAAATTTTGAAAAATAATACCATAATTTTATATACATTAGCAGAATATTATTGTAATTACAATTACTTGTGAATAGAATAAATTGTTACACTTGTTTTGCATTGATAATTTTAATAGTATTATCTTTTTATATGCATTAAAATAAAAATTTAATGTCTATAAAGGGGTTTATTTTTATGTTTCGAACAGGGCCTACAGAATCATTAAGACGGCCCTATTAAAATGTATACAAGCAACCTCAACAGAAGTATTTTTATCAGTTTGAGGGCGTTTTTCACGTTTCTATGAGTTTTAGTTATTTTCGTAAAAAAAAAGGTATTTTTGAAAACAAAGAAAATAATCTCCCTAGCCTAACCTTTGTAGTAGTTTCTTAGAAGGGGGCTGCATCTACATCTAGAAACATCTTGTTTGCTACTACTATTTTAGTCTAACATTAAAAATAAAGGAAACATGCCTGCAGGTTGATAATTGGATTGCAATTTAAGAATATTTCGGTGAATTTTAAAAATGTTTATTAGATATTATTCTATTCTCTTTGAGGATTAGTCATCTAAGATCACGGAGACTGCCTCCTTAGTCCTTCCTCATTAAGGCATCCAACCCATGACTAGCCAAAACACGTTAACATTTTTTTTTTTGATTGAATAATACTATACTAAAACTCATAATTGTGAGCTGTAAATATAAATGCAACCAACTAATGTTGATTTGTGTATGTCTTAAGGACACTTTTCTCATACAGATAAATATTTTCGGTTATCAGGGTTCAATAAGTAAAACAAAAAAAAAAAAATCTTTTGTATATGAAAGTTTTTTATATATAAGTTCAATAATACTGAAAAATAATATTTTTAAAACCGTATAAATAAATGGACAAATGAATATATTGTTGGGTTATATTTTCCAGTCCCTTTAGATTTTGGGTCATTTGCAATTGTATACCTTGCACGCACGCCCAAAAATCCAGCCATCTTGGTTATCTAAAGATATTCATTATTGTTATCCCAAGCATCATCATATCATATGTCATATAATATAACAAAAAAAAAAAAAAAAATTAGAATCTGAACTTTTGATATTGGGAGTTTTCTATATTAAGCGATACCCAACTAAGATAGACCAAAAAAAAAAAAAAAAAAAATTAACAAATGAAATATAACTAAATATGTTAGTAGTCATAGTACTTCATTTACTTAGAAATTTCTCTTTTTTGCTTTGCAGATAAGTGATACATACATATAGTTATTGAAATGGGTGAAAAATGTAATTGGAGATTAAAGAAAAGAATAACTACCGAATGGTGACATGATGAGTATCGACGGAAGTCTTTTTGGGAGGTGGGGTTGAGTATCCTGGTTCGAATTTCTGCAATGTTAAAACAAGTAAATGTTAATTTCAGTTAGTATGGCTTTCTCTTTTCTAAAAAAAACTATTACAGTAAATAGATATATAGAACTAGTAAAGTTTGAACTTAAAACCTCATATATTTGAAATGTTTTACGGAATATAAAATAAACTACTTATCCATCGTCTCACATCAAGTGTTCACGTTACTATTTTGAGACGTTTCAATTCTTTCTATTTTGTATTTCAGCCAATTAGAAGAGATTATAGTGAAAGAGATAAGATTGATGAAAATTTTTCAAAACCCTCTTTATAAAGTAAGTGAATATTTATAATGAGAGAAATGAAATACTAGAAATTGTATAATTTAAATCTTAGATCATAGTTTGGCGTAAATTGCTCATATGATCACATATATGACATTGGTAATGTCGCTAGACTATAATTTTTTTTATTACATAAACCATCACAAAAGATAAAAGAAATAGGTCATATAACGTATTTTAATTACACTATTATTTTACATGCAAGGCTATAAAAGTGACTGTGGGTGCTATATTTATACTTTTCTGGGCATTTTATTACTTGTCTAAAACCATTAAACATCTTAAATGCTAAAAGTGAGTCTATATTCTAAATAAAGCCGGAAATAGCTAATAAAAGCAAAGTTTGTTCGTTCTTTTAACAAACTTTTATTTATTACTGAATTCAATAATTAGAAGAGAAGAAAGTCGTGTCAATTTCAAAAACATATAGATTGCTTGAAATTCCGAAACTAACCTTTTTAAGATGAAGAAGCAGATATACATCAATAAAAAAACACATCATTTTATTTTAATTAAATTAATAAGGAAGATAAGCATACAATATTACGTGTCTTCCAACAGTTGAAAACGAATATGATGAATATACATGCAAAAAACACATTTGATATCTTCATATAAAAGTTGAGTATATCCGTATTTTATTGAACAAAATTCATTATTTTAATAGACATAAAAATAACTGGTTCGTTAAAACCGGAGGCAAAACGACGTCGTCTGTTAAAACTAAATATCCTAAAGCATTTTCTGATAGAAAGTTAGCATTTTCTGATAGAAAGTTTTAGAAAATTCAATGTTCATCAATATGTCAATATGCATGAACAAAATAACCGGTAAAAAAAATTTGTTACAATAAATATACATGAACAATTCAATGTTCATCGATATTAATAGTTTGTTTTTAAAATTAAACAAAAAATCAAAATGAAAACCAGCAGAAGCAATTTTTGGAAATTTTATTTCAACTCTGTACGGCAACCAATCAGGACAAATTATGAGCCAATAAAAGAGAAGACAGAAATAAAACAGATGTCAGATTAATATACGTACGCAAAATCAACCAAAACGACATCATTCAAACCAAATTTAAACATACCTAAATCATGAATCATGAAATTAAATAATAAAATAAAAACCTAACCTGAAGACAAATTTCGCAATTGGTGTTTCCTTTCTCATCGCACCATCTCTGCACGCATTCTCTGTGCGCATACTGATCATCATTCAAATTAATTTAACATCAATAATTAATAATTATTCAAATTCAAGCCGAAAGCAGAGAACATGATATCCATAATTGATGATCAATTAGAATTCGATATAAAAAATAATTACTATCGAACCAATAAAACGGTTAAATATCCAAATCACACATAAATAATAGAAAAAATAAAGAGCGAACGTACTTTAACGGTACCGGAACACGAACAGGGTGATTCTAAGGAATTACAACTTTCGAATTCTGCTTCGTGACAAATTCTGCAACAGATAATTTCAGATGCTGAATATATAAATTCTTCTTTATCATCATCATAAATATTCAATCGGACTTCCGTCATGCTATTTGTTGATTTATTATGTGAATTTTGATTTTAATTTTTTGCTTTGTGTTCTCTCTGTTCGCTCGCTCGCTCAATTGCTCTGTTTTGTAGAGTTTTTGGGCTTTAAATGGAAGATGAAATGAAAGTAGAAGAATAAATGACAATAATACCCCTACACAACTCGCCCCGTCTTTCTTCTTATACGGAGTACTTGATATTTTTAACTATTTTAATATATATGCTTTGACACATTTGTAATGTCGATTAGAAGAATGACAAATTATGTGACGGAATTAAGAGGAAATAAAATAGAAATGTTTTTATTCATTTACGCGTAATATGTTTTGAATAATTACTCCGTCATGCTTAGTCTATTGTCACTGCTTCATTTCGAGATATCCCAAATTAAATTATTCATTTTCATAAATAGATAAAAATATTATAAATCTTTTTTTTTCTCTACTTTATTCATGTAAGACAAAAAAATAGGTAAAAAGTAAGGAGTAAAACTTGAAAGTTAATAAAAAAAATACATGTGACATGTACCTTTTTATAATTATATGGTTTTTATCTGGTGCCATTTTTTTTCGGCGAAAAAAATGGCATTAAAATAATAAAGATCAGGAAGATCTAAATGATTACAATTCATCAGAATGATTAAATGATTAAAATAATAAAGATCTGGTGACAATAGATTTGGAACGGAGGTAGTAATTAAAATGAATTGAGATTTAGGCAATCTGCCATTGTTGTTGTATTGAATTTCTTAAGAAGAAGAATACAGTACATGAAAGAATAAGCTATATATACTAGTACTAGCTAACTAATCTAATAACTGCTACTAACAACTCTAACTAACTTCTAACTACCATTTAGCTATATAATTACACAGGATTACATAAGATTAAGTGCTTTTGCCTTTGTACATATTGAGATGAGATGGCATTGACTTTTGCGTTGACTGTACACTCTTTATCCCCCCCCATAAGTTGGCAATGTGTATGGGTCACACATGCCAAACTTGGAGATGCATTTGTGAAATGGAGCTTTACTCAACGGTTTGGTTAATACATCTGCAATTTGAGCTGTAGAGGGAATAAATATAGTAGAAATGTGTCCTGATTTGACTTTATCTCTCACAAAATGGCAGTCAATCTCTATATGTTTAGTTCTAGCATGTTGTACAGGGTTGGCTGCCAAAGCAATTGCAGAGGCATTATCACAGTATATATGGACAGTAGGTGTGTTGGGTATCTGTAAGTCATGTAGGAGACTTTTTAACCAAGTGATTTCACATGTGCAGTCTGCTAGAGCCCTGTATTAAGCTTCTGTGCTTGTCCTGGATACCATTGTTTGCTTCTTTGATTGCCATGAGATGAGACATGAACCCAAGTAGATACAATAGCCTGTGATTGATCTTCTGGAGGTGGTACATTTGGCCCAATCATGTGATGACCCGGAAATTTCGACTAAATTTAAACTTAATCTTAAATGATTAATGATTTCAACACGATAAGTAAAGTCTGTAAAACTGAATCTCAAAAATTTTAAACTATTCAAATACCCTTCAGTTGTTCTCAACGATTCGCGAACCATTATATGTAAATAGATACATATATATACTATAACTTGAAAACGTAACAGAGTTTTAATTGCATGTTACCGTACATTAAACTTATTGGTTTATATATCTATTTGAATATATATGATTTCAAGTTATTTAGTAAACGATAGTAACATTCGATTATTGATTCGATTGATATTTAGATAAGTTAACTAAAACGTTTAAGATGAACAAGTAAAACACTAATTTGCTACAGTATTTTCAAATTGCTACAGTACTCAAAATGCTACAGTGTTTTCGAAAATCACTATTTGCTACAGTAAAATTTACTTTGCTACAGTGAATTGCTACAGTAAAAAATGACTTTGCTACAGTAACTTTGCTACAGTAAAACACTATTTTAAAAATGTATTTTAACAAATAGTGAGACGATGATTTATAGAAGTAAATGACCAAAACACTCTAAAGTTTAAGATATACTTTGAGTGGTATAGTTTATGGATAACTTAAGGCTATATTTTGACAAAGGTACGTGACACGGAACGTAAAATGCAAGTTTTCTAAAGGTACGAAGGGACATTCGAAAAACCGGAACCGGGACATAAGTCAAGTGATGACGTACGACTTATCGGAACAAAAATTACAAATCAACTATGCACGGGAATAAAATATAATATATAATTAATTAATTTAAATTATATATTATATATATATTATTTAATTATGTCGACAAGCATTAGGACAAAATTATGTGAGCTGGAAAAATGGGCCATGCGATCGCATGGCCAATGGCCTTCAGAACCATGCGATCGCATGGGGTCTGGGGACAGGCCACACCTATAAAAACTCGATCATTCTGCTTCTGTTTTAACATATATTACTCCGTATTTATTTTCTTTATTATTATTATTATTATTATTATTATTATTATTATTATTATTATTATTATTATTATTATTATTATTATTATTATTATTATTATTATTATTATTATTATTATTATTATTATTATTATTATTAAGATTATTATTAATCTTATTATTTTTATTATTAGTGTTATTATTTTTGCGATACAAAAATAATAATGTACATAAAATATTACGACGGAGTGCTGTCCAAGTAATTTTCAAAACGAGTTTTCGAGCGAGCTAGAGCTAAGGAAAATATGGGTTATTACCAAGGAGGTTATGGGTAATGTTCGGGGGCATTTTTGTGAATCAAACCTCGTGTTTATCATCTCCGATGCGTCTACGTGCTTTCCTGCAATATTGTATATCAATATAAAACAGTGAGTTCATTGATCCCTTTTTATACATATTTTTGGGCTGAGAATACATGCGCTGTTTTATAAAATGAATACAAAAACTAAAACTGATTTGAGTGAGTTTCATTTGCTCCCTTTTTAATTGCTTTTGC
Organism: Rutidosis leptorrhynchoides; assembly: GCF_046630445.1. Taxonomy (NCBI): domain Eukaryota; kingdom Viridiplantae; phylum Streptophyta; class Magnoliopsida; order Asterales; family Asteraceae; genus Rutidosis; species Rutidosis leptorrhynchoides. The sequence continues at coordinate 487,510,919 of NC_092333.1, forward strand.
AATATATATTTTTGGGCTGAGAATACATGCAATATATTTTAAACACAATGGATACAAGTACATACTAAATTCTACACTGAGTTTGAACCAAAAATCCCTTAGCTTTGGTAACTAGTAACTGCCAGTTATAAGAACTGGTGGGCGCGAGTAGTAGTATATGGATCCATAGGGCTTGATATCCCCGTTCGAGCTAGAGCACTAGCCTTTTAACGGACGTATGCTATTTGAGAAGCGTACACGTTGGTTTGCGTGTATTATTAAGATGATTATACAAAGGGTACAAATTATATAAACGTTAAAGTTTAGTTACCAGGGTGCTCAATTTTGTAGAACCGATTGATAAACGTTTCGGATGAAACAACTAAAATCTTGTGGTCCACCTTTTATGTAAAACCTATTGATAAACGTTTTGGATAAAACAACTGAGATCTTGTGATCAACCTTTACATACAGATGATTTGAAATGTTAAAACATATTGATAAACGTTTTGAATAAAACAACTGAACTTTTGTAATCCACATTGATATACGGATTATGTGTAATATTAAAACTATGAACTCACCAACCTTTGTGTTGACACTTGAAGCATGTTTATTCTCAGGTTTCTAGAAGTCTTCCGCTGTTTGCTAATACGTGATACACGTTATGTGCTTGGAGTCATACATGCTATATACAAGAAACTTGCATTCACCAAACCATTACCATGTACCTTATTTTGACTGTATTGTCAATAAATGTATTATTGTAAACCATTTAAATGGTGATTGTCTATACGTAGGAATCATCAGATGTTAAAAACCTGGAATTTATATATTCATTTATGAATTATCTTTTAAAACGAATGCAATGTTACAAAACGTATCACATAGAGGTCAAATACCTCGCAATGGGACCAGATGTTGATGTATTCGTCCAGGTGGATTAGGACGGGTTATCACAGTTGGTATCAGAGCGTTGGTCTTAGCGAACCAGAAATTGCATTAGTGTGTCTAACCGGTTACTGTTAGGATACATTAGTGAGTCTGGACTTCGACCATGTCTGCATGATAAAAGTTGTTGCTTATAATTTTTTTGTTAGAAATTACCTGCTTACCATTCCTTGTGTGGAAAATTACCTGCTTATCATTTGTAGTCTAGACACACCTTATTGCATGGATTGCATGACTAGTGTATAGATAAAATGAATATCTTAGCGTATCTGTTACTGTTACCTTTACTTGACAGTTTCCGAAAGTTTCTCCGTAATTTACGGATCCTTTGTACTATATAAAGGTATTCTATGTAATTAGAATATCATCCGATATCCGAAAATCATTTCACATCGAAAATTATTTATCTAACCGTGTAAGATGAATTCTGCAAGTAATTCGAGTTCTTCGGATTCCGATATGAATTTCCACCTGAGTTCCGAAAGCAGTGTAACCGGAATGAATCAACCAATCAGTCATCACCAATTCTGGATGAATTGGGGATGGGTTCGTAATCAACTTAATCAATGGAGACAAGAGGAAGGCGATCCTTTCCACCAACTGAATTCACCTCTTGGTGAGGAACCTGAGGCACTTACCGGCGAACCCGTTCGAAACACTATCTTTACCCTCATTTCCAGGATATTTCGCAACGATTATATGATAACTAGAATTTTAAACTTTATTCATCCTCTCGTACCAACCGCCAATCATCCCGGAATAATAGAAGAAGTTAACGAGCTTCGCGCTCGAGTTGTGGCTTTGGAGAATATGATGCACAATTTGCAGGCATCACAGGCAGCACCGGTAGCACCACCAGAACCAGCAGCACAACCAACAATAGTACCAGTACCACCAACAACAACATCCGCACCGTAAACCTTAACCTCACAATCTGTCCCACGAGTATCAACCTCATACGCACCGTAGGCACCGAAGAATACTAATAACCATAAACGATGAAGTATTAATTCATAAATTCATTGGAGAAATATCCTGCGACGATTATGTAATCTTTAATATAGAAGAGATTATTCGTTTCTAGTTCCAACCGAAAACCAAATGAGTTTAATAACTCATTAAATCTATATTACATCTGAAGGAAATATACATACATATATTTTCATAAAGATTGTAATTGAAAATCCTTTTGTACAAACTGTTAATGATGAGAATATTTTAACGGGTAGGTAATACCCTAGAAATATATAAATTCCACATTAATATGTTGCACTATACATTCTTCAATTCTGATTCAGCAATCATTAACTATACTGCTCAAACCTATAGATATACGTATCTGTTCATCGCAGAATAACTATTTTCATTCAATTTCATATTCTGATTTCGATAGATCAGAATCCAAGTCAAGATTAAACGAAAAACATCACTCTTAGATTCCTACATCTTTCAAAACCATGCTTCGAAAACCATGCTTTGAATTCAGAATAGTACTAGAACATCATATGATTACATTTTGCGTTTAAACCCATCGAAATTCTTCGAAACACTTCAACTAATGAACAAACGAGAAGACAAACCAACTACATGATATCTACGAGAAGAAAGATTTGTACTTATAATCATATATCTGGAAAGCTCTCGAAACCTAAGTAAAACTTTAACACGTATCTGTGATAAATCCTTCGGCATTATTATTACTGAAAATAACCTTGCAATTCCTTTTTAAAAGTATCCAGTATTATCACCCATTCAACTAGTCAACGACGACCTTTCAGACTTATAACTTTGGCATATACGTTTTTGTTACTGGGGAACCTTTTATGTTCCACCATATTAGTAGTAAATGTACCAGCGACTCCGTCACTCTGCTATTTGAATCTCTCCAGAAATCACTATATATACATTGAAACCCTATCATGTACTCATCCACATCTTGTAACAATAGTTGCCGTTCCAACTATTGAAATGTCCCGTTCTTATTGATTAAAAACGTTCCATATTAATTGATTTCGTTGCGAGGTTTTGACCTCTATATGAGACGTTTTTCAAAGACTGCATTCATTTTAAAACAAACCATAACCTTTATTTCATCAATAAAGGTTTAAAAAGCTTTACGTAGATTATCAAATTATGATAATCTAAAATATCCTGTTTACACACGACCATTACATAATGGTTTACAATACAAATATGTTACAACAAAATAAGTTTCTTGAATGCAGTTTTTACACAATATCATACAAGCATGGACTCCAAATCTCGTCCTTATTTAAGTATGCGACAGCGGAAGCTCTTAATAATCATCTGAGAATAAACATGCTTAAAACGTCAACAAAAATGTTGGTGAGTTATAGGTTTAACCTATATATATCAAATCATAATAATAGACCACAAGATTTCATATTTCAATACACATCCCATACATAGAGATAAAAATCATTCATATGGTGAACACCTGGTAACCGACATTAACAAGATGCATATATAAGAATATCCCTATCATTCTGAGACACCCTTCGGATATGATATAAATTTCGAAGTACTAAAGCATCCGGTTCTTTGGATGGGGTTTGTTAGGCCCAATAGATCTATCTTTAGGATTCGCGTTAATTAGGGTGTCTGTTCCCTAATTTTTAGATTACCAGACTTAATAAAAAGGGGCATATTCGATTTCGATAATTCAACCATAGAATGTAGTTTCACATACTTGTGTCTATTTTGTAAATCATTTATAAAACCTGCATGTATTCTCATCCCAAAAATATTAGATTTTAAAAGTGGGACTATAACTCACTTTCACTGATTTTTACTTCGTCGGGAAGTAAGACTTGGCCACTGGTTGATTCACGAACCTATAACAATATATACATATATATCAAAGTATGTTCAAAATATATTTACAACACTTTTAATATATTTTGATGTTTTAAGTTTATTAAGTCAGCTGTCCTCGTTAGTAACCTACAACTAGTTGTCCACAGTTAGATGTACAGAAATAAATTGATAAATATTATCTTGAATCAATCCACGACCCATTGTATACGTATCTCAGTATTGATCACAACTCAAACTATATATATTTTGGAATCAACCTCAACCCTGTATAGCTAACTCCAACATTCACATATAGAGTGTCTATGGTTGTTCCGAAATATATATAGATGTGTCGACATGATAGGTCGAAACATTGTATACGTGTCTATGGTATCTCAAGATTACATAATATACAATACAAGTTGATTAAGTTATGGTTGGAATAGATTTGTTACCAATTTTCACGTAGCTAAAATGAGAAAAATTATCCAATCTTGTTTTACCCATAACTTCTTCATTTTAAATCCGTTTTGAGTGAATCAACTTGCTATGGTTTCATATTGAACTCTATTTTATGAATCTAAACAGAAAAAGTATAGGTTTATAGTCGGAAAAATAAGTTACAAGTCGTTTTTGTAAAGGTAGTCATTTCAGTCGAAAGAACGACGTCTAGATGACCATTTTAGAAAACATACTTCCACTTTGAGTTTAACCATAATTTTTGGATATAGTTTCATGTTCATAATAAAAATCATTTTCTCAGAATAACAACTTTTAAATCAAAGTTTATCATAGTTTTTAATTAACTAACCCAAAACAGCCCGCGATGTTACTACGACGGCGTAAATCCGGTTTTACGGTGTTTTTCGTGTTTCCAGGTTTTAAATCATTAAGTTAGCATATCATATAGATACAGAACATGTGTTTAGTTGATTTTAAAAGTCAAGTTAGAAGGATTAACTTTTGTTTGCGAACAAGTTTAGAATTAACTAAACTATGTTCTAGTGATTACAAGTTTAAACCTTCGAATAAGATAGCTTTATATGTATGAATCGAATGATGTTATGAACATCATTACTACCTTAATTTCCTTGGATAAACCTACTGAAAAAGAGAAAAATGGATCTAGCTTCAATGGATCCTTGGATGGCTCGAAGTTCTTGAAGCAGAATCATGACACGAAAACAAGTTCAAGTAAGATCATCACTTGAAATAAGATTGTTATAGTTATAGAAATTGAACCAAAGTTTGAATATGATTATTACCTTGTATTAGAATGATAACCTACTGTAAGAAACAAAGATTTCTTGAGGTTGGATGATCACCTTACAAGATTGGAAGTGAGCTAGCAAACTTGAAAGTATTCTTGATTTTATGAAACTAGAACTTTTGGAATTTATGAAGAACACTTAGAACTTGAAGATAGAACTTGAGAGAGATCAATTAGATGAAGAAAATTGAAGAATGAAAGTGTTTGTAGGTGTTTTTGGTCGTTGGTGTATGGATTAGATATAAAGGATATGTAATTTTGTTTTCATGTAAATAAGTCATGAATGATTACTCATATTTTTGTAATTTTATGAGATATTTCATGCTAGTTGCCAAATGATGGTTCCCACATGTGTTAGGTGACTCACATGGGCTGCTAAGAGCTGATCATTGGAGTGTATATACCAATAGTACATACATCTAAAAGCTGTGTATTGTACGAGTACGAATACGGGTGCATACGAGTAGAATTGTTGATGAAACTGAACGAGGATGTAATTGTAAGCATTTTTGTTAAGTAGAAGCATTTTGATAAGTGTATTGAAGTCTTTCAAAAGTGTATAAATACATATTAAAACACTACATGTATATACATTGTAACTGAGTCGTTAAGTCATCGTTAGTCGTTACATGTAAGTGTTGTTTTGAAACCTTTAGGTTAACGATCTTGTTAAATGTTGTTAACCCAATGTTTATAATATCAAATGAGATTTTAAATTATTATATTATCATGATATTATCATGTATGAATATCTCTTAATATGATATATATACATTAAATGTCTTTACAACGATAATCGTTACATATATGTCTCGTTTAAAAATCATTAAGTTAGTAGTCTTGTTTTTACATATGTAGTTCATTGTTAATATACTTTATGATATGTTTTCTTATCATAGTATCATGTTAACTATATATATATATATCCATATATATGTCATCATATAGTTTTTACAAGTTTTAACGTTCGTGAATCACCGATCAACTTGGGTGGTCAATTGTCTATATGAAACATATTTCAATTAATCAAGTCTTAACAAGTTTGATTGCTTAACATGTTGGAAACATTTAATCATGTAAATATCAATCTCAATTAATATATATAAACATGGAAAAGTTCGGGTCACTACAACTATCGGGAATTTGCAATCAGTATTTTGAAATCTTGCAGCACGTCTACGCCAACAGTTATATGTGTACATATAACGTCTACCTCCTCGAATTACATACTTCGATCATTCTGCTTATGTTTTAACATATATTACTTCGTATTTATTTTCTTTATTATTATTATTATTATTATTATTATTATTATTATTATTATTATTATTATTATTATTATTATTATTATTATTATTATTATTAAGATTATTATTAATCTTATTATTTTTATTATTAGTGTTATTATTTTTGCGATACAAAAATAATAATGTACATAAAATATTACGACGGAGTGCTATCCAAGTAATTTTCAAAACGAGTTTTCGAGCGAGCTAGAGCTAAGGAAAATATGGGTTATTACCAAGGAGGTTATGGGTAATGTTCGGGGGCATTTTTGTGAATCAAACCTCGTGTTTATCATCTCCGATGCGTCTACGTGCTTTCCTGTAATATTGTATATCAATATAAAACAGTGAGTTCATTGATCCCTTTTTATACATATTTTTGGGCTGAGAATACATGCGCTGTTTTATAAAATGAATACAAAAACTAAAACTGATTTGAATGAGTTTCATTTGCTCCCTTTTTAATTGCTTTTGCAATATATATTTTTGGGCTGAGAATACATGCAATATATTTTAAACACAATGGATACAAGTACATACTAAATTCTACACTGAGTTTGAACCAAAAATCCCTTAGCTTTGGTAACTAGTAACGGCCAGTTATAAGAACTGGTGGGCGCGAGTAGTAGTATATGGATCCATAGGGCTTGATATCCCCGTTCGAGCTAGAGCACTAGCCTTTTAACGGACGTATGCTATTTGAGAAGCGTACACATTGGTTTGCGTGTATTATTAAGATGATTATACAAAGGGTACAAATTATATAAACGTTAAAGTTTAGTTACCAGGGTGCTCAATTTTGTAGAACCGATTGATAAACGTTTCGGATGAAACAACTAAAATCTTGTGGTCCACCTTTTATGTAAAACCTATTGATAAATGTTTTGGATAAAACAACTGAGATCTTGTGATCAACCTTTACATACAGATGATTTGAAATGTTAAAACATATTGATAAACGTTTTGAATAAAACAACTGAACTTTTGTAATCCACATTGATATACGGATTATGTGTAATATTAAAACTATGAACTCACCAACCTTTGTGTTGACACTTGAAGCATGTTTATTCTCAGGTTTCTAGAAGTCTTCCGCTGTTTGCTGATACGTGATACACGTTATGTGCTTGGAGTCATACATGCTATATACAAGAAACTTGCATTCACCAAACCATTACCATGTACCTTATTTTGACTGTATTGTCAATAAATGTATTATTGTAAACCATTTAAATGGTGATTGTCTATACGTAGGAATCATCAGATGTTAAAAACCTGGAATTTATATATTCATTTATGAATTATCTTTTAAAACGAATGCAATGTTACAAAACGTATCACATAGAGGTCAAATACCTCGCAATGGGACCAGATGTTGATGTATTCGTCCAGGTAGATTAGGACGGGTCATCATAAATCACTATCACAATAAGCTTGTAGTTGAAGAGTGGTTGATTTTGGAAAGTGAAGTCCTTGACCTGGGCATAGTTTGATGTACCTTAGGACTTTGTAGAGAGCTTGTAAATGACATGTCCTGGGATTTTGACTGAACTGACTTAACAGTTGTGCTGCATATGATAAGTCTGGTCTGGTGATAGTGAGGTAGATCAATTTACCTACTAAAGTCCTGTAAAGGGTAGCATCAGCTAGTAGGTCACCAACATTATTAGTAAGATTAATATTTGGGTCCAAGGGAATGTTAGATGGTTATTCATCTAGCAAGCCAGCTAGATGGAGTAATTCAAGTGCATACTTTCTTTGGGACATTGTGACTCCAGAAGAGTTTCTGAGAAACTCTATTCCAAGATAGTAATTGAGACCACCTAAGTCTTTGATACTGAAGGTATCATCCAGTTGTTTCGTAACTTCTTTTATCAAATTAGGGTTGTTACCAGTTAGCAACAAATCATCAACATAGATGACAAGAGCAAGATAGTCTGATTTGTTGATATATGTAAGTAAAAAAGTGTCTGCATAGCTTTTTTTGGAACCAAAGTTGAGCAAAAAAACTGTGAGCTTGGTAAACCACTGTCTGTTAGCTTGCTTAAGTCCATAAAGTGATTTCTTCAGCTTGCAGACTGAGTTTGGAGGCACTGGTTTGTTGTAACCTGGTGGAATGATCATGTAGTCTTCTTCATTAATAAAGAGTGTACAGTCAACGCAAAAGTCAATGCCATCTCATCTCAATATGTACAAAGGCAAAAGCACTTAATCTTATGTAATCCTGTGTAATTATATAGCTAAATGGTAGTTAGAAGTTAGTTTGGACAAAGGACAAATACTACATGCACTTAGTGTATCATTACACTTTATTACAGAATGTAAATGTTTAATGGTTTTCGTGACTTGAATAGATGGATGTCCAAGTCTGGAGTGCTACACTGAGTAGTCAGCTGGTGTCATTGTTGAGGAAGAGAGTTGATGAGCAGTATGAGATGACATTGGCTTTGTTTGTTGAATGACATAAAGACCATTACAAAGGGTGCCATGAGCAATCCTCTTGTTGTGGTCCTGGAAATAACATGATAAAGGTGTAAACAAGATAGATAAAGGTAGATGTTGTCCTAGCTTACTTACAGATAACAAGTTGTATGAGAAATTAGGAATGTAGAATACATCATGGAGTGTTATGTTTGAATTGATGAGGACAGAACCTAGCTTTGTGATAGAGGTGTTGTGACCATTTGGTAATGTGACTAGAATAGGTGTGGTGCAGGGTTGTATATTGTACATGTTAGTGAGTGAGTTTGAGATGTGATCAGTGGCACCACTATCCACAATTCAAGCATTTTCAACATGTGAAACAAGTGAAGCAATAAATCTGTACTTTTGTGATGAGATATGAGATGCCATTAATCTGTGTATACCTGCAGTCGAAGTAGAAGCAATGTGATCATCAGTATCTGATCCTTTGTGATTGTTCTACATCATTAGCATCATTTGATTGAGTTGATTCTGAAGTTGATCCATTCTTGCATTCATGGCTAGCTCAGCACTTGTCTCATTGACAGTAACCATATTGACACTCTTAGTGGGTTGCATTGACTTCTGTGTTGGTATGTACTTTCCATGCAATGGGTGACCCATTGGATAACCAACTATCTTGTAGCATTCTTCCTTTATGTGACCTTCAAGACTACAATTTCCACAAAAAATTCCTTTCTTGAAACTGCTCTTCTTTGCTTGATAACCAGTTGTCATTGCATTCTTGTTGTACCCTAGTTTTGGTGCATTGTTACTAACAAATTTGTTGTAGTTCCCTTGAGCAGATAAAGCAACTGAAATGGTTGGTTTGGTGATGATTGACTCTCTTTGTCTTTCCTCTTGTCTAAGCACACTGTAAGCCTTTGTTGCATTAGGTAAGGCTGCATCAGAAGAATTTGCCCTATGATATTTGAGTAACACTCATCAAGTCCCATCAAAAATTGAATTAACCTTTTTCTTTGTTCCCTTTCTATGTTTACCCTTCCATTTTCACAAATACAGGCACAAGTACAGTTGTAAGGTGCTTCAATTGCATCTAATTCATCCTAGAAACCCTTAAGCTTGTGATAATACACTTCAATAGAGCAATGATTCTGTTTAAGCTGGATGATGTCATTTGTGAGTTGATAGATCCTATGTCCATCTAACTGTGAATACTGTTCTTGTAATTCTTTCCACAATTCACAAGTAATATTAACAAAATTTAACGAGTTGCTGATTTGATCAGTAATAGTGTTCAATATCCAGGAGATGATCATATCATTCATTCTCTCCCATAATGCTCTACTGTTTGAGTTAATTGCAGGTTCAGCAAACTCACCTGTTACAATTTGATGCTTGTTCTTCGCATTCAAAGCAATCATCATAGATCGCTTCCATGAGCTGTAGTTGTCTGAGCCTGTATGCTTCTTCGAGATGAGAAGTAGGCCTGGATGATCATTCTGGTGTAGAAAGAGAGGATGATTAGGTGAGGTATGATCTTCATTAGTCGAATTTGTGTTGATTTGATTAGTTTCCATTGTTGATTGCAAAATTAGGTTACTGATTGAAAATTTGGGGATTTTGAGATGACAATTGATAATCAGATGATCGATTGATTGATTGATTGTGCGGAATTAGGTTTGATGATGAATTGATTATGATCGCTAGATGCAATTAGCTCTGATACCATAAAATGAATTGAGATTTAGGCAATCTGCCATTGTTGTTGTATTGAATTTCTTAAGAAGAAGAATACAGTACATGAAAGAATAAGCTATATATACTAGTGCTAGCTAACTAATCTAATAACTGCTACTAACAACTCTAACTAACTTCTAACTACCATTTAGCTATATAATTACACAGGAATACATAAGATTAAGTGCTTTTGCCTTTGTACATATTGAGATGAGATGACATTGACTTTTGCGTTGACTGTACACTCTTTAGTAATAATGAATGGCGTCATGCAAACTTATAATTTTTTTTAGTCATAATTTTTGATACTGACTATACATGTAAATGAGACGAGTTACTTGTAAACTATTCGAGCACAAATTTGAGTTGACCTTAAATGAGCTTACGTATTTGTTTGAACATATTCCGGAGGTCATTTAATAAAAGAGTTCGGCATCTAGCTTCTCACATCGAGTTAAACAAACTCACAAGCCTAAGAAAACATTTCAATTATAAACATTAATATTTAAAAAAGAAAATAATACAGAGTTATATAATAATGACTATTATATATTATATATTATACTCACTTCTTCCAAATTTAATAGTCCATTGACAAACAAAACACAATTTAATAAATGTCATTATCATATTTCACTTTTTATTCACTTTACACTTTTACATTTTACTTTGTACCTAGTTTTTTGTTTTACATACAAAAAATAGTGGTATACAATAATTTTACCTCATTATTATTAGACTTTTTTGCTCCGTTGGTCCTTCAATTATACACGAAATTGCAATCCGAGTCCCTCAAGTTTTTTTTTTAGATTTTTGAGTCCTTTAAATTGCAAAATTTAGCAATTCGAGTCCTTCCGTCAGTCTGCCGTCTAAATTAGCCGTTAATGCCATCGCGTGACCAAAACGTGATGGGTATTTTCGTCTTTTTAGTTCAAATTCAGCCTTTAATAAGTTTGAAAAGGGTTGATCCTCAGTAACATTCATCTTCATCATCCACATTCATAAACCCTATTTTAGTCTCTAATCTAATTAGATTTAATACCCAAATATAATTCACATAATTTCTTTCATTTCCGTTAGATGAAGAATAAAAACCTGAAAAATCCAGCAGAAAAGGGTTTTATTTTTCTTTCATTCGCTTGAACCCTTTTGGGTATAATCCCTCCATAGTTTTTATATAGATCTGAGAATGTAAAAGTAAAGTAGATGAATTTGGGGATTTTTGTTACGAGAGTTGTTGTGGATTTTCTTTCACAACAGACATGTATCTTTAATTCTAAAACAAAAAATCATATAAACCCTAACAAATTAGATCTGTAAATCATCATCTCTGATCTCAACTTTGATATGCTCGCCATTTCCGTTATCGAGTCTGATATGCTCCGATCTGGTCATCTTAACTCCGATATGCTCGCTATTTTCGTTTTCGACTCCGATGTGCTCCGATCTGGTCACATCTGCCGTTATGTTGTACAACTTCAATATTACACATCTATTATAATTATATGGATATCGCAAAATATTGGAGGTAAATGTAACCTCATTCATTTGCTTGTAAGTTTTATGAAATCTATATTCATACTCCCTGTTTCAAATCCAAGACGTGAGAAACAACTTTTACATTGAATTTTAAATTAAATTTAAATGGTAGTTAGGAGGGTGTGATTATTAGCAAGTGAAGTGATGTACTTACAAATTCGTTTATGGATTTTTGTTCTTGTTTAACAAATCGTTAGTGAATTTTTGTTAAGAATTAGTAATGTTAGCTAATCAAGTATATAATTTTGCTTTGTTCAAGTTTGTAATTGTAATTTTGTTTATGTTTAGATTCAGGTAAACATCTGTTAAGTTTGAAAGAGATGAGTTTTGTTAGATGTTTAGAAACTTGATTGACGATATGGATTTTGTTTTCTTTTGATTTTTAGCTCTACAAATTTACATAATTTTGGTAGATTTTGGTTTTGTGATTATTCAAGTTTTGATTTGATTATATGTTTTGTAATTATCAAGGTTCTGATTCTGGGTCTTTGAAATTGTTAATTGGTGTTCATAAATTTTTCAAGGTGTTGATGTGGGTCTATAAACAAGAAAATGAAAAAAAAGAAAAGAAAAAGAAACACTTCATGACAGCCCAAATAGACAAAGTTACACTCACATGGAAGTCACATGTTGGAAACGATGAAAAAAATGAAAATACCCATCACGTTTTGGTCACGTGATGGCACTAACGGCTAATTTAGACGGCAGACTGACGGAAGGACTCGAATTGCTAAATTTTGCAATTTAAAGGACTCGAAAATCCAAAATAAAACTTGAGGGACTCAGATTGAAATTTCGTGTATAATTGAAGGATCAACGAAGTAAAAAAGTCTTATTATTATCAATTTATGGAAGTAAACTATTAATTTGGGATATTTCAAAAAGAAAAAATAAGACTATTAAATTGAGGACGGAGTGAGTATATTATATACAAATGAGTCAAACTCAAGCTTGTATAATTTCAAACGAGTCGAGATCGAGTGTGAACTCTTTGAATTTTACTCGTGTTGAGCTCGTGTATACTCATGTCGTTTTACACCCACAATAATGATTGAATTATATTAAAAGTGAAAAAGCAAAAAAATTTAACATAACAAACGAGTTGATTGTTTTCACCTCGAAAACATATCTGTTTTGACTTGAAAATCTCGTCACAAGGTGTTCTATCATTCCGGAACACCATTTCTGGCGGTGTTCGGTCAGCTATATTGCATTTATGAGGTTTACTTATCGTTCCATGTATAGCATAGACGATCGAAGCCCATTTAGTATCCGGATAAAACTTGAGCCGCCAAATCTATTTAAATAGCAACGCGTAATAGAATGCACGAATAGTCCAAATACCAAGACCCTTTTTATCAATCGAGGCCAACATTTGCTCCCACTTCACCCAATGCGTTTTTAATTTGTCTTCTGATCCACCCCAAAAGAAACGAGCGCGCAAACTTTTCAACTCGTCAATAATAGTTTCCGGACAATTAAAAAGGGAGAAAAAATAAATACCCAAACTACCAAGAATCGATTTAATTAAAGTAAAGTGTCCCCTAGATAATAACTTAGATAATATCTTGACTTTCTAACCCGCTAAAATTTTTTTTAAGCCGATCCGCATGAGAACTCCAACAAGCAATACAGTTCATATTACAACCCATCGGCAACCCCAAATAAGTAAATGGGAGTCATTCCTTGGAGCACCCAACTTCGCGAGTATACACGTCTAGCTCACCATGGGATACCTCTAGCCCAAATAGATTAGACTTAAAGATATTAATCCTCAAACTGGAACTTGGTAAAACGAATTAAGAACCGTTCATATTATCAAAACTTCCTTGTTCAAAAAGATGACATCATAAGGAAAGTCTTAATAATACGAAGTATGACTCAAGGCAACCCCAGAAAAGTATAACATCATCAATGGTGGAACTTGAAGATCGTAAGAAGGCGAAAATAAAAACTTAGGAGCAAATAGTATAAAAGCACTCTTAGAAATTATAAAATATTAAACTATATGTTGGTTAGTGATCCAATAATAATATTCAAATATTAACCACTTTGTTTTGATGATGACACCAACTCTTGTGTGCTTAAAACAACGTATAGAACAACACAAGTTCACAAGCCTACACAATCTCTAGCAATATACCAATACATAAATAATTAACTCTGTAAAACTGTCATGCGGCTGCACCACGGTCGACCGTGAGCCTGACCGTGGATGCCCTGTACCAACGGCTGCACTATTTTTCAAAACTGTTGATCTGCGGTCAACCTCACGGCAGACCGTGCATCGACCGCAGTTTTCACTGTAATCAATTCAACCACTTTGAGTTAGACCACTTTGAGGCATTTATAATTTACAAAACCTTTCTAAATATACTTATAATAGTTGCCTTCTTTGATTTCAAAAGAGTTTTGAACCAAAAGACATTAATTTTTTACTAATCACACCTAATGATATCTTAATGATATTTTAAGCTCAAGTAAGATTAAACACAAAAATATTTTATTTTTATCTTATTACAAAAACGTCATTCAATACATAATAATGATGGTCATTAAATGTCCCAACAAAAGAGGTGCTCTCTCATGACTCTTATGTATCATTTTTATGTATGTGTTATTAATAATGAACTAGTAAATTGTTGTAATAATTTTCAAGTAAGTTCCACTAGATTCAAACTAGTTCATTTGAGATGTAACAATATTCCAAAGAGCAAGATATTTCCATCAAAGAAAAGACAAGTTGGTGAAGACATGTGTATGAGGTTTGGAATGTAGTGATGTATCTTTGTGATTAGTGCAACTAGTCAAAGTGTTCTCAAACTAGTTCAATAGAGTTGTAACAAGGTTCCAATGAACAAGATACTTCCATCAAAGATGAAGACAAGGGTTTAAAGATATGGGTAATGAAGTTTGGATGCTAGTGGTTTGTCAAGGGATAAAAATCTGCATTTACCTTATTAGGAAATCAACGACAATGGTCAAGGACATTGGACTTTCCTCTTTAACTAGCACATGTCAACCTCCATGCATATGTCCAAGATCAAAGAGGTAATGGAGTTAACTTCTAGGTGTATTAAGCATATTTTGAAGGCTCTATATTGGGTAAAGAAGTCAAAAATTCAAAGAAAAAGGAGCTCCAACAGATATATTAAAAAGTTGTCCAGTAGGAGTGCGGTCGAACCACGGTCGACCGTGCAGTGAGCCGTACAGCTTCCAGGCCGATTTCTCTTTCCTATAAAAGCCAAGCCTTGAAGCATTTGAAGACTACCTCTTTCCAACATTCTTTCAAATACATATCTACTGATCTCCCAAACCTCAAGCACATATCTATGGAGAGATTATAAGAGAGAAAGAGAGATTCTACTTACACTAAGTAGAATTGAAATGTAAACTTTATGCTTATCGTTTGTATCTTTAAGTTTACTTTGTAAGACAGTTTCTTAGGGGGTCAAGAAAGTTAGATAGTTCTTATGATAGGAAACACCATATTGCTTAATGATTCAACTTCCTTAAAGGGATCTAGGAAGATGATCAATTTTATTGGAAATTAAGTTGGTGTGACCTATTGAAGAATTATGAGTGACTGTAAGCTTAGCTATAAGTTTACTTGTTAGCTATCTTCTTAAAGGAATCTAGAAGGTAGTTGTGATTTCACTAGGCTAGAGCATTAGGATCTTGTGGTAAGAGCATTTGGTTTTTGTGAATTCTTCAAAGGGACATAAGGGTTCATAAGTAGCGGCTTATCGAGGAGCTAGTGTTGTATCCGGACACTCCACCGGGTTTGGGGTATCATATGTGATGACCCGGGAATTTCCGATCAAATTTAAACTTTATCTTTAAATGATTTTGATACGATAAGCAAAGTCTATAAAGCGAGTCTTAAGATTTTTGAACTATTTCATGAGCACATTTTTACCTTTGACTACTCCCAAAGATTCACGAACAATTGTGTGTGTGTGTGTGTGTATATATATATATATATATATATATATACATATAAGTGTATATATAATATTTTGAATAAATAAAATATACTTTAATCAAGTAGAATTAAAAATGAAATTGTAAAATAATAAAATAGAATTATTAAGTTGTTATTAAAAGTGAATCTATATATATAAATATATTCTAATATAATGTAATCTTAGAAATAATAAATAATAAATAAAAGATATTATGTAATATATATATTACATACCAATTAAATATTACATCAAATTAATTACATGTTTAAGCTATGATTGTATATTAATGTTATTATTATTTCCATTATTATTATTTACATTAATATTAATATCATTACTTATTAAATTATTATTTTCAATATATATTATATAGATATGAAAATTAATACATGAAAGGTGTTATAATAATATTGTTATCATTATTAATAGCATTGTTATTATAATTAATAATAAAATTTAATTAGTATTATGATTATTATCTTTATAAGTATCATTATTATCATAAATAATACAAATAGTATTATTATCATGAATAAGAATATTATTATTAATTTTATAGTTAATATCATTATTATTACTTATTAATATTATAAATATTATAAAAGTAATTATTTTAGTCTTATTATTAGTTATCATATGTGTTATCATTACTATATAATTATTAATAAACTTAATAAAAATTATCATTTTATGATTATTAGCATCAATATTAATTATTAATTTAGAATTAGAGATATTATTATAATTACTATTATTTATATAATTACTATTATTATTAATTTTATTATTAATATACTTATTTATTTATTTATACAAATTATATATTATATGATATAAAAACTCAGAATCTGTTACCATCCTTTTCCATCTACAGATACATTTTTGTTTCTGTCAAATAACTGGTACGAACGATCTCAATTTTCCTAATACAAACAAGTTCTACTAGAATAGAATCTGCTTTTTTATTTTTTTATTTTATCCCCTGTTATTTCATCTGTTCAAGTATTAATCGATGCTCATTACTTCAGCCATAAAATCGAACGTTTACTCTGTGTTTGAAAAACCCATTCAACCTTCCACTGTCATCATCAATTACACAATCCATTTTACAGCTTATTTTTGTTTTAAATTAAACAGAAAAGTCAGAAATATATCACGAGCCTGTTATGAACTTTTTTTTTTTTATCAAAACATGATTTTGAATCGAAATTAAAAATCCTTAAATGCAATGTTGTTAGAAATCGTTCATACAAAGTATCTGGAAAGTTTCAATCTCCAATTTTTCATATTGATCACAAATTTTCAAAGTCAAATTTATTCATAAAAAGTCAACTTTTGTTCTTGATTCAAATTCGATTGTTCTGTTTCAAGTTGAGTTAAATTGAGGGTTCCAATAGTTTCTAGTATCAATTTGTAATGAGTTTCGTTTTATAAATTTCGTCTAAAACTTTATCAAATCGTGAAACCTATTTTTTTTAAAGGCTTCGTAACAGCAGCAGCTTTTAAGCTGCTATATACTTTTTATTTTTTTATTTTTTTATTAAGTAATTATAAACACTGGATACTAAATCGTTATTATTACTTTGATATACTTATTTTTTTTTTGTGAATGATAACTGTAGTCGATTTTTTTTTTAAAGAAGAAGATGATATAAGAAACAGAAGCTACGGGTTATAATTATATCATTTGGGCTAAGTTCAGGAAAAACGACTTGGTTAAATGGCTGGGAGAGTGTTGAGGTATACGAGAGGTCTCGGGTTCAAATCTAGGCGTTGGCACCTATTCTTTTTAAATCCCCTTTTAATGAGGTAGTGACTTTATTATTAATATTATTATTATTATTATTATTGTTATTGTTATTAGTAATTGTTGATATTATTATATTATAATTTATAGTATGAGTATTCTTATTATTTTAGTTATTAATAGGTAATATCACCATTATTATTATTATTAGTCATGTAAGTATTATTAATATTGTTATTATTGTAAATTTTATCATTTAAGTATTATTACTATTATTATTATGATGATCATTATCATTATTATTATTATTATTATCATTAAGTACTAGAATTAATATTAGTATTAGTATCATTTTAAAATTATAAGTATTATTAGTATTGACGAAAGTATTACTATTAATATTACCACTTTCGTTAACACGAATATCAATAACAAGTACTATTATTATTAAAAATTAATATAATTATTACCAAAAGTATCGTTACTTTAAATCTATATGTTTATAAAAACTATTATTAATATTATCATAAATATTATTAGTCCTATGAAATTATTATTATTATCTGTATAAATATTCTAGTGTTATTATAACTAGTCTTTTGTAAATAAAAGTGTAATTACATAAAAGTATATTTAATATACATAACTTAACTATAATAATATTTTATATACAAAATGAATACATTTAATTCAACAATGACATATATATATATGTTGTTAATATAAAAATCATATCACTAATAATAATATAGATATTTATTCGATTACGATTATATATATATTAATGAATACACAAATGATATAGGTTCGTGAATCCGAGGCCAACCCTGCATTGTTCAATTGTTTAATGTCGTCATATATATTTTTACTACAAAATACATTAGGTGAGTTTCATTTACTCCCTTTTTACTCATTACATTTTTGGGCTGAGAATACATGCAAATGCTTTATTAACTGTTTTACTATATTTATATGCGTGAGTTTCATTTGATCCCTTTTACTCTTTACATTTTTGGACTGAGAATACATGCAAATGCTTTATTAAATGTTTTACAATATTTATATGCGTTAGTTTCATTTGCCTTTTTACCCTTTTATATTTTTGGGTTGAGAATGCATGCGCAACTTTTATAAATGTTTTACGAAATAGACACAAGTAATCGAAACTACATTATATGGTGGAATGATCGAAATCGAATATGCCCCTTTTTATTAAGTCTGGTAATCTAAGAATTAGGGAACAGACACCCTAATTGACGCGAACTCTAAAGATAGATCTATCGGGCCCAACAAGCCCCATCCAAAGTACCGGATGCTTTAGTACTTTGAAATTTATATCATGTCCGAAGGAGGATCCCGGAATGATGGGGATATTCTTATATGTATATTGTGAATGTCGATTACCAGGTGTTCAATCCATATGAATGATATTTTTGTCTCTATGCATGGGACGTATGTTTATGAGAAATGGAAATATGAAATCTTGTGGTCTATTAAAGTTATGAAATGATTATTTATGATAAACTAATGAACTCACCAACCTTTTGGTTGACACTTGAAAGCATGTTTATTCTCAGGTACGAAAGAAATCTTCCGCTGTGCATTTGCTCATTTTAGAGATATTACTTGGAGTCATTCATGTCATATTTCAAAAGACGTTGCATTCGAATCGTCAAGTTCATCAAAATTATTATTAAGTCAATTATAGTTAGATATATTATGAAATGGTATGCATGCCGTCAACTTTCGATGTAATGAAAGATTGTATTTTCAAAAACGAATGCAATGTTTGTAAAATGTATCATATAGAGGTCAAGTACCTCGCGATGTAATCAAATGTTGTGAGTCGTTTATAATCGATATGGACTTCGTCCGGATGGATTAGGACGGGTCTTCACAGTTGGTATTAGAGCGGTGGTCTTAGTGAACCGGGTCTGCATTAGTGTGTCTAACTGATAAGTCATTAGGATGCATTAGTGAGTCTGGACTTCGACCGTGTCTGCATTAGTGTGTCTAACTGATAAGTCATTAGGATGCATTAGTGAGTCTGGACTTCGACCGTGTCTGCATGTCAAAAGTTTTGCTTATCATTTTTGTCAGAAATCATTTGCTTATCATCCTTAGTAAATTACCTGCTTATTATTCTTAGTCTAGACACATCTTATTGCATTGACTGCATGAATAGTGTATAGACAAAATTCATATCTTAGCATATCTGCTAATTCATATCTTAGCGTATCTGCTAATTCATATCTTAGCGTATCTATTATTGTTATATTTACCTGACAGCTTCCGTAGATTCCTCCGTAACTTATGAGATTTTAGTATTATATATGCATATATAAATTATGTATTGCAGAATACTAATCTACATCCTATAATCTATTTCTTATCAAAAATCCTTCATCTGATTGTACGAGATGAATCCTTCAACTAGTTCGAGTCCCTCGAATTCCGATAGCTATTCTGATAGTTATCCCGACAGTTATTCCGAATGGATAGTCATCTAAGCTCCGGAAGTAACGTCACCAGAATGAATCAACCAATCATCCATCCCCAATTCATCTGATGGATTCGTAGTCGACTTAATCAATGAAGATGCGCAGAAGGCGATCCCTTCCACCAACCGAATTCACCGATTGGCAAAGAACCTGAAGCACTTACCGGCTAACCTATCTGAAACACCATTTTCAGCCTCATTTCCAGAGTAGCTCGCCACAATTATATTCTATCCACAATTCTAAACCTTATTCATTCGATCGTTCCTACCGACAATCATCCCGGAGTAATAAAAGTCAATGAGTTTCGCGCCCGAGCTGTAGCCTTGGAAAATATGGTGCAAAACGTACCAGCTTCAGCAACATCAACAGCATCAACAGTACCACCAGCAACAACATAAACCACAACAACACACGCCTCAACATCACAATCTATACCTCGAACTTAATCATCATTCTACGTATCGTTCTACATCAATGATCTTCGTTCAGTATGGCGATTATGTAATCTCTAATGTTTTAGAGATTATATATTCTTGTTCTAACAATAAATCAAATGAGTTTAATATCATATTGACTCATTAAATCCATGATTATATCTGAAGAAAATATATATGTATATATATTTTCATAAAGATTGTAATTAAAAAAATTCTTTCGTACAAACTGTTAATGATGAAAATATTTTAACGGGTAGGTAATACCCTAGAAATATTTGGATTTCGAATTAATAAAGTTACACTGTACATTCTTCGAATTTGATTCAACGATCATTTACTATCCTATTTACAACCACCGATATACGTATCCGTTCACCAAAGAATAACTATTTTCATTTAAATTCAATTTCATATTTGGATTTTGACCTATCAGAATCCAACAAGTGGCATAATGAAGAAATAATGGACACAATAAAAATTGATTAGAAACAGACTAATTAACAATATGAAATTTTGTTAAGAAACCACGCTAACAAGATCCTAGCTAACTGTTCCTAGCTAACTGTTAATTCCGTATTACATTTTATTTTATCGCAATTTATTTATCGCAATTTAATTATCGCAATTTATTTATCGCAGTTTATTTATCGCAATTTATATTCTCGCAATTTTATTTATCGTCATTTAATTTCTGTATTTATTTTACTCACTTTAAATATCGGGACACGTATACAAGGTTTTGACATATCATATCGACGCATCTATATATATTATTTGGAATAACCATAGACACTCTATATGTAGTAATGATCGAGTTCTCTATACAGGGTTGAGGTTGATTCTATAATAATATATATAATTTGAGTTGTGATCGAGTCTGAGACATGTACACGGGTCACGATACGTATTAATTAATTCGAATATTATATATTAAACTGTATATAAATTATTGGACTGTTAACTATGGACTATCGACTGTGGACTAAAAACATTGGACAATTAAAATGAATTAAAATATTGATTATAACATATGAAACTAAACATTTCTTCAAGTTTGCCACTTGATTTCATCTTAAACCTCATTTGTATCTCGATGATTACAAACCGCGTTCAAATCCTTCATAAATTCTTGAAAACGCCTCAATCTAGAGGATGAGTCAACCACAAATCATCTACGGAAGAAAAGATTGATGCATATAACTTTTCACCTGAGAAACTCTCGGCAACTGAGTAAACATTTAAAATGTAGCTATGCTAATTTCTTAGTGTTATTATTACCCAAAATAACTCTGCAATCCCTTTCCAAATTAGCAAATTTTGTCACAGCTCCAGCAAGTCAACTTTGACTTTTCGTTCGAAACAACCTTATTATAACCTTGATTTATATGTGTACTATTTTATTGTCACCGGGGAACCTTTTATTATATTCCATCATATTACCAGCAGATGTACCAGCAACCTCGTCGCTCTTTGGTTTAAAATCTCTTCGGCAAATCACTAAATTTATCTATTGAAGCCTCATCATGTATTCATCCGCACCTTGTAACGAGAATTGCCATACCAATTACCGGGAATCAGCAATCAGTATTTCAAATCTCGTAGCATTTCTACATCAATAGTTATATGTATACATATAACAATTATCTCCTAGAATTACGATCTTCAATTCTGAAATTTTGAAAAGGCACCCAGTTTACGAATCGATACTCTGAATGTTGAAAAAGCTGAATGAAGCAGTAGATACTGTAGGCAACCGTAAACGACTTTAGTCATCGGAAGTTTGATGATAAAGAATAATATGTTGGAAAAGCTCAGAAACGTTGGAACTGGAAAATGGATAGAGTTAACCATGAAGGAGACCAAGGACAAATACAAGGACCATAACCTATATTCAAAGAATCCAGATAATTCTGGATCCATTGAAATCTTTAGAGAATATCTTGCTCCGAGGTCATGTTAAAATCTTGCGGAAAACCTTTCTCCATCAACCATCGAACTTAGAAATTCCAAAAATATTCTCATCAATATCTTCGATATTTCTGAGGATATTTTCATAAATATTCTCGTCCGAAATTATATATCTCTTTGTGCTTTCTGTGTATCATTATATTGGAAACATTCAATAGAAAATTTAGTACCGAAAAGCAGATTATGCGAAACTATGAAGAAAGCCGTGGACAAATTACAAAGAATAAGTTTGACTTCAAAAAAAAAAAAAAAATCCAAATGAGTCAATGCCTGCTAAAGTCTTTAGCGAATATCTTGCTTTTTACTCTAAACCCTTGCGGACAATAGTTTCTATCATCCTCTGATCTTAGATATTCCGAGATATTATCGTATCTTTCATTATAAATATCCTCAATATTTCTAAATATATATTTTCATAACTAATCTTATCTGAAATTATTAATCTCTTCGTGCTATCAGTATTACATCATATAGAAACTGTTAGTTTCTATATTCTGTAAACTTTCGAGCTTAAAATATGAATGTTATTGAAGTAACGTTGGGAACTGAAGCATGAGTTAGTATAATATAATGACACTTGATCAATGTGATTATATTACAGTAAGTCATGCTGAGTTTCTAATGGGACGTGATGATTCACAGATCCTAACGTCATCACGTGCCATGTTACATAACTCTTTCATTCTACTTAACTTCTGAACATATCAAGAAAATATATTCTTGAAAGTTCTATTCTCAGTGATTTCTGGAAATTTGACAAATCAAATCGTGCTAATACGTTCTTTCTTATTTAGAACATGATGTTCATTTGAAACTCCATACTTATGAATTCTGGACCATTACTCGCTGTATTAGAGGTCGAGAAGAGAATAGAAAGGCAAAAAGCTATAAAATATAAGAGAAAATATAAAGCTCAATAACAACCCGGAGGTTACAAACCGTGGATAGTAATACGAATAGCAACATAAAGACACGGGAGAATTAAAAATACTATAACCCCAAGGGTGAAGTAGAAGTAAACAGATTCCTCTGGTGGAAGTTGGAAAAAGAGAATGATTGTTGCGACAGTAAGGATAAGGACAAGGATCAGAACTGGATTAAGTATTTTCACAATCTTTTGGATGTATGAACTAAGAAAGAAAGTATAGGAATGGTGAGAATAATGGAACGGAAAAGTTTAATTTATAATGGAAATATCAGACAGAGTAATCGAGGCAGGTCATCATATTTAATTATAGAGATCTTAATCTTAATTTCCTTACTCGCCGAACAATCAAATCTTTTAGTTTTCGAAGATTTTTTTTAAATCCCTTGAATTCCAGAATTCAATCAAAACAACGTAAAAAGTTAAGATGCATCCTATTTTCTAAATTAAAACGTAACTACGCCAAAAGTTAAGACGAAACTTTACTTATTCATTTCACTCTTTTGTGATAGTTTCATTCGTGCTCTTCGAATAATCGAATTATTTTTATCCATATTAATCAATGATGATAAAACTTAATTTATCAACTCATATTCGTCATGAAAATATTTTTATTGTTAGCCATGACCACCTCACTCAAATTTCGGGACGAAATTTCTTTAACGGGTAGGTACTGTGATGACCCGGGAATTTCCGATCAAATTTAAACTTTATCTTTAAATGATTTTGATACGATAAGCAAAGTCTATAAAGTGAGTCTTAAGATTTTTGAACTATTTCATGAGCACATTTTTACCTTTGACTACTCCCAACGATTCACGAACAATTGTGTGTGTATGTATATATATATATATATATATATATATATATATATATATACAAATATACATATAAGTGTATATATAATATTTTGAATAAATAAAATATACTTTAATCAAGTAGAATTAAAAATGAAATTGTAAAATAATAAAATAGAATTATTAAGTTGTTATTAAAAGTGAATCTATATATATATAAATATATTCTAATATAATGTAATCTTAGAAATAATAAATAATAAATAAAAGATACTATGTAATATATATATTACATACCAATTAAATATTACATCAAATTAATTACATGTTTAAGCTATGATTGTATACTAATGTTATTATTATTTCCATTATTATTATTTACATTATTATTAATATCATTACTTATTAAATTATTATTTTCAATATATATTATATAGATATGAAAATTAATACATGAAAGGTGTTATAATAATATTGTTATCATTATTAATAGCATTGTTATTATAATTAATAATAAAATTTAATTAGTATTATGATTATTATCTTTATAAGTATCATTATTATCATAAATAATACAAATAGTATTATTATCATGAATAAGAATATTATTATTAATTTTATAGTTAATATCATTATTATTACTTATTAATATTATAAATATTATAAAAGTAATTATTTTTAGTCTTATTATTAGTTATCATATGTGTTATCATTACTATATAATTATTAATAAACTTAATAAAAATTATCATTTTATGATTATTAGCATCAATATTAATTATTAATTTAGAATTAGAGATATTATTATGATTACTATTATTTATATAATTAATATTATTATTAATTTTATTATTAATATACTTATTTATTTATTTATTTATACAAATTATATATTATATGATATAAAAACTCAGAATCTGTTACCATCCTTTTCCATCTACAGATGCATTTTTGTTTCTGTCAAATAACTGGTACAAACGATCTCAATTTTCCTAATACAAACAAGTTCTACTAGAATAGAATCTGCTTTTTAATTTTTTTATTTTATCCCCTGTTATTTCATTTGTTCAAGTATTAATTGATGCTCATTACTTCAGCCATAAAATCGAACATTTACTCTGTGTTTGAAAAACCCATTCAACCTTCCACTGTCATTATCAATTACACAATCCATTTTACAGCTTATTTTTGTTTTAAATTAAACAGAAAAGTCAGAAATATATCACGAGCCTGTTATGAACTTTTTTTTTTATCAAAACATGATTTTGAATCGAAATTAAAAATTCTTAAATGCAATGTTGTTAGAAATCGTTCATACAAAGTATCTGGAAAGTTTCAATCTCCAATTTTCATATTGATCACAAATTTTCGAAGTCAAATTTATTCATAAAGAGTCAACTTTTGTTCTTAATTCAAATTCGATTGTTCTATTTCAAGTTGAGTTAAATTGAGGTTTCCAATAGTTTCTAGTATCAATTTGTAATGAGTTTCGTTTTATAAATTTCGTCTAAAACTTTATCAAATCGTGAAACCTATTTTTTTTTAAAGGCTTCGTAACAGCTGCAGCTTTTAAGCTGCTATATATATTTTATTTATTTATTTTTTTATTAAGTAATTATAAACACTGGATACTAAATCGTTATTATTACTTTGATATACTTATTTTTTTTTTGTGAATGATAACTGTAGTCGATTTTTTTTTTTAAAGAAGAAGATGAGATAAGAAACAGAAGCTACGGGTTATAATTATATCATTTGGGCTAAGTTCAGGAAAAATGACTTGGTTAAATGGTTGGCAGAGTGTTGAGGTATACGAGAGGTCTCGGGTTCAAATCTAGGCGTTGGCACCTATTCTTTTTAAATCCCCTTTTAATGAGGTAGTGACTTTATTATTATTATTATTATTATTATTATTATTATTATTATTATTATTATTATTATTATTGTAATTGTTATTAGTAATTGTTGATATTATTATATTAAAATTTATAGTATGAGTATTCTTATTATTTTAGTTATTAATAGGTAATATCACCATTATTATTATTATTATTAGTCATGTAAGTATTATTAATATAGTTATTATTGTAAATTTTATCATTTAAGTATTATTACTATTATTATTATGATGATCATTATTATTATTATTATTATTATTATCATTAAGTACTAGAATTAATATTAGTATTAGTATCATTTTAAAATTATAAGTATTATTAGTATTGACGAAAGTATTACTATTAATATTACCACTTTCGTTAACACAAATATCAATAACAAGTACTATTATTATTAAAAATTAATATAATTATTACCAAAAGTATCGTTACTTTAAATCTATATGTTTATAAAAACTATTATTAATATTATCATAAATATTATTATTCCTATGAAATTATTATTATTATCTGCATAAATATTCTAGTGTTATTATAACTAGTCTTTTGTAAACAAAAGTGTAATTACATAAAAGTATATTTAATATACATAACTTAACTATAATAATATTTTTATATACAAAATGAATACATTTAATTCAACAATGACATATATATATGTTGTTAATATAAAAATCATATCACTAATAATAATATAGATATTTATTTGATTACGATTATATATATATTAATGAATACACAAATGATATAGGTTCGTGAATCCGAGGCCAACCCTGCATTGTTCAATTATTTAATGTCGTCATATGTATTTTTACTATAAAATACATTAGGTGAGTTTCATTTACTCCCTTTTTACTCATTACATTTTTGGGCTGAGAATACATGCAAATGCTTTATTAACTGTTTTACTATATTTATATGCGTGAGTTTCATTTGATCCCTTTTACTCTTTACATTTTTGGGCTGAGAATACATGCAAATGCTTTATTAACTGTTTTACAATATTTATATGCGTGAGTTTCATTTGCCTTTTTACCCTTTTATATTTTTGGGCTGAGAATGCATGCGCAACTTTTATAAATGTTTTACGAAATAGACACAAGTAATCGAAACTACATTATATGGTTGAATGATCGAAATCGAATATGCCCCTTTTTATTAAGTCTGGTAATCTAAGAATTAGGGAACAGACACCCTAATTGACGCGAACTCTAAAGATAGATCTATCGGGCCCAACAAGCCCCATCCAAAGTACCGGATGCTTTAGTACTTCGAAATTTATATCATGTCCGAAGGAGGATCCCGAAATGATGGGGATATTCTTATATGTATATTGTGAATGTCGATTACCAGGTGTTCAATCTATATGAATGATATTTTTGTCTCTATGCATGGGACGTATGTTTATGAGAAATGGAAATATGAAATCTTGTGGTCTATTAAAGTTATGAAATGATTATTTATGATAAACTAATGAACTCACCAACCTTTTGGTTGACACTTGAAAGCATGTTTATACTCAGGTACGAAAGAAATCTTCCGCTGTGCATTTGCTCATTTTAGAGATATTACTTGGAGTCATTCATGTCATATTTCAAAAGACGTTGCATTCGAATCGTCAAGTTCATCAGAATTATTATTAAGTCAATTATAGTTAGATATATTATGAAATGGTATGTATTCCGTCAACTTTCGATGTAATGAAAGATTGTATTTTCAAAAACGAATGCAATGTTTGTAAAATGTATCATATAGAGGTCAAGTACCTCGCGATGTAATCAACAGTTGTGAATCTTTTATAATCGGTATGGACTTCGTCCGGATGGATTAGGACGGGTCTTCACATCATAGTGAAGAAAAATCTCAATTCATAGAATTGGGGAGTGAATTAAGGAGGATTAGTTAACATCCGCTCGAACCACTATAAATCCTTGTGTTTATGTTCTTTACATTACTTTACTTATCATTTTGAACATACACATCACACACATCATGTTTGAGTTGAATTGGTTGATTGATATCGGCCAAAAAGTCAATTTTTGCCCCCAATATTAAGCCCTAGAACAATAAAGATTCAAACTTTGTCGGCAAAATTATCGCCTTTTCAGTTGACTTTGTAGATTAAGTAATTACGAAGGCAATGCAAAAAGAATCTAGTAAAACGGAGCTAAAACGAAGAGTCTAGAGCGAAAATGGTGAAAGACAAGAAATCAAGTTACGATCCAGGAAATTCAGCTGACCAGGCAAGCCAAACGGCCTGCCAAATGGCCTACCAAACGGCTTTCCTGGCTCAAAAACGGCATGCCAAATGGCCTTCCAAACGGCTTGCCTGGCTCAAAAAAGGCCTGCCAAACGGCTTGCCTGGCTCAAAAACGGACTGTCAAACGGCTTGCCTGGCTCAAAAACGGCCTGCCAAACGGATCAGACAAATGGCCCCTGTAAACGGGTTGGCCTGGCAAACGGCCCCTGCAAACGGCCTGCCAAACGGCCTTCCAGCCGTTTGCAGGCAAAATCCAAGTCTATTTAAATGGCTTTCTCCATCCATTTCAACACACACTCAATTTGTAATTCACTTTATATTTTCAAGCTTTAGTTAGTTTTTAGTAGTAGTTAGCTTAACTTTTATTTTTCGGAGGATATCCCGGCGAGTCCCTGCGATCTCGGGCATATTTCTTCGGCCTTTTCAGGTTTTTATCCGAAACGCTTGTCTTTTGTATTAAAGATGTATTCTTACTTTTTATGTTTAATAATGCGTTCTGATATTACCATGATAGCTTAATTAATCTGTATGTTGCCATGATAGAAGTTTGAGTTAGCGTAATTATGTTAATTTAGTACGATTACTATTGTAACACTGAACTAGGAAATTTGATAGATTTGTATGCTAGCACCTTAAGGATTGACCAACCTAGGTTGTGATCAGGACTTGTCCACCTATATGAAATTAGCTACTTCATAGGATTAAGACCCCTGGTTATACCTTATCTGAAGATTCTATGAATTTGGTATGGCCGAAGTTCGCGAGAGGCATTTAATGCGCTTTTAGGACACAGAACTTAGGGAATTGAGACATGAATGACCTAGTATGCCTATTGACTGTTCTGAAGAGACTTCTTAGGAGCTGTGAAGATCTAGTTAGTACCTTCACTGTGTGACTCAAGCCTATTGCATGTTCTTGTTTGATTGTTGCCTTAGGACTTAGTCATATCAAACTGTTTAGGTATTTATTAGGTTTCTATCTGCTTTAGTATCAGTACTTCAACTGTAATGCTGTATAATGTTTGAATTGATATGATCTCATTAGTATGATGGAATGGTTGTTAGTTTTCACTTAAGGTTGTGCCAACTTAAACCGACAGATTCCTTCCGTTTGTGATCAGTGTTCAATTAACACGGCATGTTGTTATGCAGTTAACCAAACTGATAACGAGGGTTAGGATTAGAGCTCAACTCACTAATAAAGCAAGTACTTTACTGAGGATAACCACCGAGGTATAGCTACCTTTCAAGTATACAACCGAGTGACATACTTCTCACTACTCAAAGAGAACTCCGAGAGTTCAGAGATAAGTAGGTCTGTGTAATTTGCTCATTCAACCAGATCTACATCATTCCAAGCATAGTCTTTACATAAGCATAATTACCTTTCCCCAACCCAACACTGATATCTTGGTCAACATTTCCCTGATCTGTATACTCCGGATATCCTTCCACTTA
The DNA here is from genome assembly GCF_046630445.1 of Rutidosis leptorrhynchoides. Classification (NCBI taxonomy): domain Eukaryota; kingdom Viridiplantae; phylum Streptophyta; class Magnoliopsida; order Asterales; family Asteraceae; genus Rutidosis; species Rutidosis leptorrhynchoides. The sequence goes on from NC_092333.1 coordinate 487,540,883, forward strand.
TTTACTTTTCCGTACTTAGGACTTTTAGCTTAAACCAACTACTATCCTTTATCTAGGTAATTTAACTAAAATACAATTATCCACTTGATCTTCAATTCGTTAATCCATAAAAAACACGACACTAGGTTAACTTACACCTTCTACACCTTAGAAAGTAAAAGTAAATTTAGGCCCCGCACAATATAAATAAACAAAACCGCTGTGTGCTACCTTGATCAACTGAATCTGACGTCTTGCGGCCTAACGACACCGCACGAATAAAACCGTCAGTTTCGGCCGTATCTTTGTAGTGACACCAAGTTTTCTAGCGCCGCTGCTGGGGATCGAATATTTTGATCGAGAAAGATTTTAAACAGATAAAAGTATTGTTTGGTGGTGTCTAAGAAAGACAATTATACACGGACCTGGTTGTTGGATTTTTCGAACAATCTCCAATTATATTGGAACCAAAAGGATCCTGCCTCTCTGTAGTCAGCCTGGCCACCTAGATACAAGTAATGTGTAAGAAATCTTATCAGTTAAGATATCCGATTAGGTTAGCGACCGAATTTCAAGAATAATTGTTTTTATTAAATTATCGATCCTTTTAGCAAATTAATATTTTCTAAAAGTTACTTTTAAGTTCTTTTTAAACAGAAAATCTAAAAAATGGAACAACAAGATACCCTTGCTTCTATGCATAAGTCATGCTTAGAGGAAAGAGGAGGACCAATCACCTTAGGAACCGAAAGAATTCCTGAAATTAGTTCACACATGATTAAACTAGTCAGTATGATCTGTAAATTTCAAGGATTACCGACTGACAATCCAAACTTTCACTTAAACAAATTTATCAGTCTGGTTGACTCTTTTTAGAAGGAAGAAAACGAGAAATTTTTTTTGAAACTTCATCTTTTTCAAAATTCACTTTCTGCACACGCTTTAGCATGGTTTGACGAACTTAACCCGAATTCGATACATTCATGGGAGGATCTAGCCACCAAATTTCTAAATAAATTTTATCCACCCTCCCTACAAACCTGTTTAAGAAATGATATCACAAACTTTTCTCTAAAAGAAAATGAGTCATTGTGTCTAGCATGGAATAGAATAAAGATGATGCTTAAAAGATGTCTGAATCATTCGTTAAGTCAGGCATAAATAATCTATACGCTTTACAATGGTTTGACCAAGGATGATAAGTCTCTCCTAGACATGGCCTTGTAAGGCAATTTCATGTCCCGAACAGCAGACGAAGCATGGAATCTCTTAGATACAATAGCTGCACAGCAGGAAGAATGGAGCAATGAAGCTGTTGAGAAGAATGACGTCTTCGCTCATACGGTAAAAATGCTGGAAACCAGGTTACAAGATCTCACTCTCACTCTTCAAAGTTTACCAACTCCTAGGAACTCCGATGCTACTAGAACCAATCTAAGGTATCCTTACCCTAGATGGGCACATAAACAGTAAAATAGCTCGGATCATAATATAATCTTCCCGTTACACAAACCTACTCTCCACTCTAAGGAAATTTTAGCTGAATTTGTGAAAAAGCAATACATTATAAACCTTTAAGTTGTAGAATGTCAAAATAAGTTCGACACTTTGATAAAGACTTTTGAAGAATTAATCACCAATTTTCAGCTTACGCTTAAGAGTTTAACCACTAAAGTTGATATAGACTGTAGTGAGTTTGATGCCCTAGTAATCACTAGAGGAGGGAAAGAAACAACTGTCAACATACCCATACAAGATTTTTCCGATAAGGAACCTATGCTAATTGACCCAGTTGTCAATCCACCGAAACCTATCTCTCCTAAGGCCTCGAAAATTATTTCGCGCGCCCGCATACCTTTCCCAGGTAGGCTTAGGAAGGAAAAACAAGAAGCGCAATTCGCTAAATATTGGAATATTATTAAGAATTTGCATTTGAATGTACGACTAGTAGATGCTTTAGTAGAAATGCCAAACTGCGCTAAATTTTTCAAAGAACTGCTTTCAAACAAAGAGAGATTAAGAGAGATAGTTTTTACCCTTAAGTGAAGAATGTTCATTAGTATTACAACATGGAATTCCCCCTAAGTTAGGAGATACAGGAAGATTTACGGTACCTTACTATCTGCAAGATGTCCAAATTAGCAATGCGTTAGCAGACTTAGGAGCCAGTGTAAACCTAATACCCTATTCGTTATTCAAAAAGCTAGGATTAAATGACTTAAGGCCTACCAGAATGACTATCCAACTCGCGGCCAGACCAGTTAAGATTCCTCGAGGGATAGCTGAAGATGTCCTAGTCAGAGTGGATAAGTTCGCATTTCCCGTTGATTTCGTCATTATGGATATTGAGGAAGACACGAAGGTCCCACTCATTCTTGGCAGACCATCCCTGAATACTGCCAAGGTCGTAATTGATGTGCACGAGAAATCATTGAAACTAAGGATTGGAGGAGAAGAAATCATATTCAATGTTGATCGTCTCATGAACCATCCTCGCGAAGAAGATGTGAATATCTCTGATTCCTTTCAAGAACTCGTCAACGAATACCTGGAAGAAACCATGGCTATATGTAGTCAAGATCAAATTTCTAAGGATCTGTTCTTTACACCTCCTGAAGGAAATCTCGACATCCATTCAGTCATAAACCTTAGTCAACACAAATCTCCCCTCTCTGAAAGTAATTTTCTTTAGGGATGAACACGGTACGGAATCGGTACCGAACCGTACCGTAACCGAAAAGTACCGGTACCGAATTTACCCAATTTCGAATACCGGTACCGTACCATTTTTCCAATATCGATACCAGTAATTTTCGGTATTATACCATTTGTCCCGAATTTACATTTTTTCGATTTTTACATGTATTTAGTACGGTTTAAATACGGTTTTTTCGATTTTTTTCGGTACCGGACCGAAAAATACCGATACCGAATTAGACCAATACCGAATGGTACCGTACCGAAAAATACCGATACCAAATTAGCTTAAAATCAAGGACCGGAACCGATACCGAATCCCAATTGGTACCGATTTTTGGTACCGGTACCGGTTCGATTTTGGGAAATCGGGAAATCTGCTCATCCCTAATTTTCTTGGCAAAACTATCCAAATAGCACCACTAGGACAAGGCATTTCTCTACCCCTCTTAAGGAGAAGACCGAATGAAGAAACAGATTTCATTCCGGTATATCAGGAACCCCAGTCAAAAGAGGACTGTGTGGAGTCCCTGAACCTACCTTCGAAACTAAGGAAGACGTTTCTGAGGAGGAAGAATTAAGAAGGACAATTTTCAAAAATGAAGAACAGATAGCATCAGTGACCGCTAATGAAGAATCAGAATTCCAAGAGAAGTATGACTCATTAGACCGAAAGGATATAGATAGGATGAAGCCATCTATCGAGGAACCTCCGGAATTGGAATTAAAGAAGTTACCCGACAATCTGGAGTATGCATTCTTAGAAGGAAAATCGCAACTCCCTGTAATCATCTCGAAAGACCTCACGCCACAAGAGAAGGAGAAATTGATTCAAGTTTTGAAATCACATAAGAAGGCAATTGCTTGGAAGATCTCCAACATAAAAGGAATCAGCCCCAACTATTGCACCCACAAGATCTTCATGGAAGATGATTTCAAGCCTTCAGTTCAGAGGCAAAGAAGGGTCAACCCTATGATTCAAGAAGTCGTCAAGAAAGAAGTAATCAAACTTCTGGACGCCGGTCTAATCTATCCCATTTCTGATTCGCCATGGGTTAGTCCTGTTCAAGTGGTACCCAAAAAGGGAGGGACAACCATAATTCAAAATGAGAATAATGAGCATATTCCAACACGGGAAGTCACCGGTTTAAGGGTTTGCATATATTATCGTAAACTAAACGATTCAACTCGAAAAGATCATTTTACATTACCTTTCGTCGATCAAATGTTGGAACGTCTATCAGGAAATGAATACTATTGTTTTCTTGACAGTTTTTTCGGCTACTTTTAGATTCCCCTCGATCCAAAGGACCAAGAAAAGACAACCTTTACCTGTCCTTATGGAACATTTGCTTCTCGACGCATGCCCTTTGGGTTATGCAATGCACCAGCTACATTCCAGCGATGCATGGTAGCAATATTCCACGACATGATTGAACGTTGTATGGAAGTCTTCATGGACGACTTCTCAGTCTTTGGTAGTACCTTTGATTCGTGCCTGTCTAACCTTGACAAGATGCTCACCCAGTGTGAAGATTCAAATTTAGTTTTTAATTGGGAAAAATGTCACTTCATGGTTAAAGAAGGGATAGTTTTAGGACATAAGATTTTAAAAGCAGAAATAGAAGTTGATAAGGCTAAGATTGAGACCATAACTAAACTTCCAGAACCTACCACAGTAAAAGCGGTAAGGAGTTTCCTTGGACACGCCGGTTTTTACCGACGCTTCATTAAGGATTTCTCAAAGGTCACACGACCTCTCACTCATCTCCTAGGAAAGGAAGTTCCGTTTGTCTTCGACGAAGAATGTAGAAAAGCATTCAACTATCTGAGGGAACAGCTAACACATGCGCCCATCATGATAGCTCCTGATTGGAGTTTACCATTTGAAATCATGTGTGATGCAAGTGACTTCGCAGTTGGATCTGTACTCGGACAACGGACAGATAAGCACTTTCATCCAATCTATTACGCCAGCAAAACCTTAACCGGAGCTCAAGAGAATTACACTACTACGGAAAAGGAGCTGCTACCTGTAGTATTCGCCTTCGACAAATTCCGTTCCTATCTCATCCTGTCCAAAATTACGGTTTATACAGATCATTCAGCCCTTAAATATCTATTCACTAAGCAAGACGCTAAACCAAGACTCCTACGATGGATCTTACTCCTTCAAGTATTCGATATTGAAATTAAAGATAAGAAAGGAGCAGAGAACGTCGCAGCAGACCATCTTAGTCATTTGGAGAACCCAGCGATGGAACAACTTACTGAACAAGATATCAGAGATAAATTTTCTGAAGAACAGCTTATGAGTTTAGGACAATCTCACATAGGATCACAATTCACTGATACTCCTTGGTATGTCGACATTGCTAACTACCTAGTTGCCGGAGTAGTGCAGAAGGGAATGAGCACCTTCCAAAGAAGGAAGTTCTTCATGGATGCTAAGTACTACTACTGGGAAGACCCTTACCTGTTTAGAATTTGCCCTGATCAGATAATCAGGAGGTGCGTAGATGAAAAACAAGCAGCAGGGATTCTTCACCAATGTCACCACGGACCAACCGGAGGTTATCATGGAGCAAACTTAACCGCAAGAAAAGTCTACGAATCAGAATTTTATTGGCCGTCTATATTCCGAGATGCGCAAGAGCTTGTAAAGCATTGTGATGCATGCCAAAGGTAAGGTATTATCTATATGAAGAATGAGATGCCTCGGACTAATATCCAAGCTTGCGAGATCTTCAATATATGGGGATTAGACTTCATGGGACCATTCCCAAAGTCTAATGGGAAAGAATATGTCCTCGTAGCAGTAGATTACGTCTCCAGATGGGTCGAAGCCCAAGTATTTCCAACCAATGATGCCAAAGTCGTCATCAACTTCCTGAAGAGACTCTTCTGCCGATTTGGAGCTCCCCGCGCTATAATAAGTGATAGAGGCACACACTTCTGCAAAATTTATGAAGGTGATGCAACAATACGAAGTTACCCACAAAATGTCCACTGCCTATCATCCGCAGACTAACGGACAAGCAGAGGTCACGAACAGAGCACTCAAGAGAATCCTAGAATGCACTGTCGGCCATCATGGAAATAAATGGGCCGAGAAACTAGACGATGCTCTGTGGGCATTCCGGACTGCTTACAAGAATCCTCTAGGGACTACACCCTACTGCATGATCTATGAAAAAGCTTGTCACCTTCCGCTAGAACTTGAATATAAAGCTCTCTGGGTGCTAAAGACCTGCAACCTCGATCCCTCAGTTACCGCTAAGCATCGGAAGATGCAGATGAACGAACTCGCCGAATTAAGAAACCAAACATACGAAACGTCATACACCTACAAGGAACGAACGAAGCTTACACATGATGCAAAATTTGTTCCTACAAAGTTCGCTCCTGGAGATAAAGTCCTTCTCTTTAATTCTCGGTTCAAGAAGTTCGCTGGAAAATTTAGATCAAGATGGAGTGGACCATACAAAGTTATACATGATTTTCCACACGGAGCCGTGGAATTGGAAGGACCTACTGGTAACTTCAAAGTCAACGGTCACCGGTTAAAAGCTTATCTAGAAGACCACGATAAGGAGGAGCACCTCTTCTCTTTTGATCCATTCTGAAGATCTGACAAAGAAAAGTCGAGCTGTAACGACTTGATAAACAAAGCGCTCTTGGGAGGCACCCCTTGCTTATCCTTTTTATTTTTATTTTTATTTATTTCAATTATTTTCAGTCTATAAAAATATTATCTCTGTGTACTAACAACTAAGCGCCATACTTGCGCTTAGTACTTATAAGTTTATTGAATGTGTTCAAGCAAAAATGCCAAGTTCAGGAGCTTCAGTTTACATCCCAGTTCGTAGGAGGATAACTCCTAGAGTTTACTCATCCGGAAGCAGTGCTGATCAGAACAAGCCATCAACAGGGCAATTAGGCCCAAGGCGATTGATTTTGGAGAGTGTTGAGGAGGATATTAGCACAACACCACTAGCTCCTCCTGTTCGACGATCTAGACGTCTAGCCAGGAGACCTACTGACACACACAGCCACTAGAGACACATGAGCCACAGACGGTGATACACTATGGAGCCACCTTGAATGACCCTGATGTTACATGGGCATTACTCAGAGATCAGCAGAGGCGCTATCGAGCTCTTAGAGCATACCTTCAGTGCGAGGGGATGCCGCGCAGTACTCTGGGCCCGTCTTCATTTAGGCTAGCGCTCGGTGTTCAGCCGACACGACAAGCTACCCCCAGGTGTTCCACACCGGCCTCAGTTCACTCAGTCGCTTCAGCTGCCATCCCAGCACATGCTACTCCTATTCCCATCACGCCACCTGCTCCAGTCACCGAGCCAGTCACTGAGCTACCTGAGGGTTGTCACCTAGTCACGATTCCCATATCAGTTGAGCCACCCACGGCACAGGTATTTGAGATTACCGGGAACATACCTGATGAGGAGCCTTTTTCGAGCCTATCACACATGGAGTTGCCGTCAGACCTCTGTCTGGATTCACTACTAGGCCTTGAGTTGGATATAGGAAAACCACTTGAGTACTTGCCGAGATTAGAGGATGATGATGATCTTTGGATACTTCGCAGCGCCAACTCAGCACATTGACCAGGATAGTATTCCATAGACTACTTTACTTTATTTTACTTTTAGTTTTATCTTTTTGAAGCAGTGTACTAAAAAGTTATATATAGTGGAAATGCTGCCTTTTTTTTTTTGTTCTTCATGTAGAAATCTTATCAAAAAGAGACTGGCCCTTTCCAGCAATTAGGAGACCGACCATAGGAAGGCCCATCACTAGGAAAGTAACACGACCATAGGGAAGTAATCCTTCCTCAAACCTATTTCAATTATTACGCACTAAAATCTCTAAGTGTGGGGTAACCCCCGCAACTAACTTGGAAATTTTAGAAGACAATGTCCTTAATTTATAAAGTATTAAAATATTCTTCTTCAGAGAACATTAGGGACAATATTCTTCTAAGTGTGTGGTAATGGGTTATGAAGACCCGTCCTAATCCATCCAGACGAAGTCCATATTGAATATAAACGATTCACAACAGTTGATTACATCGCGAGGTACTTGACCTCTATATGATACATTTTACAAACATTGCATTCGTTTTGAAAAGACAATCTTTCATTACATCTAAAGTTGACGACATGCATACCATTTCATAATATATCTTACTATAATTGATTTAATAATAATCTTGATGAACTCAACGACTCGAATGCAACGTCTTTTGAAATATGTCATGAATGACTCCAATTAATATCTCTAAGATGAGCAAAAGTACAGCGGAAGATTTCTTTCGTACCTGAGAATAAACATGCTTTAAAGTGTCAACCAAAAGGTCGGTGAGTTCATTCGTTTAACATAAATAATCATTTCATAATTTTAATAGACCACAAGATTTCATATTTCCATTTCTCATAAACATACGTCCCATACATAGAGACAAAAATATCATTCATATGGATTGAACACCTGGTAACTGACATTCACAATATGCATATAAGAATATCCCCATCATTCCGGGATCCTCCTTCGGACATGATATAAATTTCGAAGTACTAAAGCATCCGGTACTTTGGATGGGGCTTGTTGGGCCCGATAGATCTATCTTTAGGATTCGCGTCAATTAGGGTATCTGTTCCCTAATTCTTAGATTACCAGACTTAATAAAAAGGGGCATATTCGATTTCGATAATTCAGCCATATAATGTAGTTTTAATTACTTGTGTCTATTTCGTAAAACAGTTATAAAAATTGCGCATGTATTCTCAGTCCAAAAATATAAAGGGTAAAAAGGCAAATGAAACTCACAGTACTGTATTTTGTAGTAAAAATACATATAACGACGACATTGAACAATGCAGGGTAGGCCTTGGATTCACGAACCTATATAATTTGTATATTCATTAATACATATAGTCGTAATCGAACAATTTTCATATATTATAACTTTATCTATTATTTATTTACTTTGTATATATGTTTGAAAATGATTATTATTTATATACTTATATATTCATATATATAAATACTTAATTTGTTTTCTATGAGTATTTATATAATAATTGTTAATATAATATATTCATACTTATAGGTAACATCACTTATAATAATACTTATCATAGTAATAATCATAGTGATATTAATAATAATACTTGTAATAATATTGATTTTACTGTTAAAGATAGTCATGATAATTATTTTAGTACTTACATAATAATACTCGTGATAATAATATTATTTATGTCAATATTAATACTTCTATCATTTAAAAAAAAATATTAATACTAGTATTTACGAAAATGGTGATAATTTTTATTACTTTCATAATTTTAATAATAATAATAATAACAATAACAATAACAATAATAATCCTAATTGTGATTATAATACTTATATCATTAATAACGATAATGATAATACTCTTAGTTTGATTAATGATATCGATACTTCTAAATATGTTGATTTTAATAATAATGATAATATTAATAATGTTAATAATATCAATTATGATAAAAATAATGATAACTCTTAATAATACTAGTAGTAGTAATGATAACTAATAATAACAATACTAGTATCAATAATAATAATATTTAGTATTAATAATCATACTAATAATATGTATTAATTAATAATACTACTAATAATAATAACAATCAAATTAATGATAATACAATTTATAATAATTATAACAACAATAATAATAACAATAATACTAATAATAATAATAATAATAAAAGTAATAAAAATAAAAATGATTAGAAAACTACCTTAGTAAGCTTTAAAAAGAAATTAATGTCGTAGCCCAGAATTGAACTTGAGACCTCCCGCTCACACCCAATACCCTTTAACCGTTCCGCTATACATGTTTTTCTGAATCTAAACCCCGTAAATAAAATATATGCTATATCTAATAGTCTCCATCCTCCTTCTTCTTCCACAAGACTAGTCGATCCAAACAAAATCATCAAAACAGAGGTTTAGACACTTCTACATATTCATAATTAATCACCTATCCAAAGTTCTTACTCCTCACAAACAACAAAAAAAAATATAAAAAAAAAGAAAAGATGCTGTAAACAGCGACGATAGAAAAAAAAAAATTTTGATTTTGATTCTGGAGCTGTTTTGGACAAGGATTATAAAACAAATTATGTTACAAATCGATCCTAGGAACTTTTGGAATCGTCAATTGAACCAGAAACATAAACTAGGGTTCGAATTTCTTGATGAACAAGTGGGTTGACTTTTTATTTTTGAAAGTTTGACTCAAAAATTCTCGCTCGATATAAAGAGTTGAGAATTGGGGTTTTGCAGTTAGATTCAATAAAAGATTTCTAATCTTTCTGCATTTTTACTTTTTGATTTATGACTCGAATTTACGATATGACTGTAAAGTGGAAGAACAAGGCTTACGAGCCAGTTATGGGTTTTATTTTCATTGAAAACAAATAGCTGCAATCTTTTATTGTTTTATTAACTCATTAACACAGCGACAAAGGAATAAATAATGGTTGTCTGTATCCTGGATTTGCTCGACAAAATAAATCACAGGCTAAATAGGACACACAAGAAAATAAGGGAAAGTTGGTTGATACACTGATTTGTATATTGTATTGTATCTATATAATATATAACAAGATATGTATATCTGATTCTATATATCGATATATATCTGTATTTATATATATCTATATTATAATTAATCTTATTCAATAATATTAATAAATATAACTATAATAATAATACTTTTAATATTATAAATAAAAATAATAAAATTTATAATAATATAATAGTAATAATAATAATTTTATTATTAAATAATAATGATAATGTTAATTATAAAATTTATAACAATAATATTATCAATAATAATACTAATATTATTAATGATAATAATAATATTAGTAATAATAATACTATAACAATTTATATATATTTTAATACAATAATTATAAATCATCTATATTTATATATATTCATTTTAATAGTAACTTAATTATTTTATTTATCATTTTAAACTTTTAATTCCGATTGATTAAAGTGTATCTCAAAATATTATATATATAAACCCTTATTTTTATTTTGATATATATATTTACATATTTATTTACACACCATTGTTCGTGAATCGTCGGGCACAGTCCAAAGGTAATTGATTCCATGAGTATAGTTTCAAAATTTTTGAGACTCAACTTTACAGACTTTGCTTATCGTGTCGAATTCATATGAAAATTAAGTTTAAATTTGGTCAGAAATTCCCGGGTCATCACAGTACCTACCCGTTAAAGAAATTTCGTCCCGAAATTTGAGTGAGGTCGTCATGACTAACAATAAAAATGTTTTCATGATGAATATGAGTCGATAAAATAGTATTTCATTACCATAGAGTAATGTGGATAATATGATTCGATTACTCGAAGCGGGTGAGTGAAGTCATTACAAAAGAGTGAATTGAGAAAGACAAGCTTTATCATAACTTTTGATTAGTCACGGTTGAATTCAGAAAATAAGGTGCGTCTTAACTTTTGACGTTGTCTTTGTTGAATTCCGGAATTCAAGGGATTTAAAGAAAATCTTCGAAATCTAAAAGATTTGATTCTTCGGCGAGTAAGGAAATTAAGATCTCTATAATTAAATACGGTGATCTGTCTCGATTACTCTGTCTGATATTTCCACTATAAATTTAAGCTCTTCCGTTCCATTATTTTCGCCATTCCAATACTTTCTTTCTTAATTCGTACATCCAAAGATTGTGAAAATGCTTAATCCAGTTCTGATCCTTGTCCTTATCCTTACTATCGCAACAATCATTCTCCTTTTCCAACTGCCACCGGAGGAATCTGTTTTCTTCTACTTCACCCTTGGGGTTATAGTGTTTTTAATTCTCCCGTGTCTTTATGTTGCGATAAATATTGACATACACGGTTTGTAATTTATGTGTTGTTATCGGTTTTTATATTCTCCCTTATATTTCAATGTCCCTATTTCTGTTTCCTATAATCATTGTCATCCACAGTTAATACTCCCTCCTATTTGCTGCGATTTATACTCCAATTTCTATTTTGAAGTTTTACCCCTTTGTTTCTTCTTCTTGCGATTGGGCATCTCTTGTAATGATCCAGAATTCGCGGATATAAGTTTCAAAATGAACATTGTTAATGTTCTAAGAATGGAATGGTAATGGTATGATCCTGATTTGTTAAATTGCCAGAATACCCTGGAAAAAACCGAATCATTAAGGAATATTTTCTTGATATTTTAGAGGTTTAAATAGAATACAAGAGTCGTGTAACATGGCACATGATGACGTTAGAGTCTGTGAATCATCACGTTTCATTAGAAACTCAGCATGACTTACTGTAATATAATCACATTGATCAAGTGTCATTATATTATACTAACTCATGCATCAGTTCCCAACATTACTTCAATATCAATAACATTCATATTTTAAGCTCAAAAATTTATAGAATATAGAAACTAACAGTTTCTATATGATGTAATACTGATAGCACGAAGAGATTAATGATTTCAAATAAGAATAGTTATAAAAATATCTCCAGAAATATGGAGGATATTTATAATGAAAGATACGATAATATCTCAGAATATCTAAGATCAGAGGATGATAGAAACTATTGTCTGCAAGGGTTTAGAGTAAGGAGTAATATATTCACTAAAGACTTTAGCAGATATTGAATCATTTGGATTCTTTGAAGTAAAACTTATGCTTTGTGATTTGTCCACGACTTTCTTCATAATTTTGCATAATCTGCTTTTCGGTACTAAATTTTTTTTTTATTGAATGTTTCCAATATAATGATACACAGGAAGCACGAAGAGGTATATAATTTCGGACGAGAATATTTATGAAAATATCCTCGGAAATATCGAAGATATTGATGATGATATTTTGGAATTTCTAAGTTCGATGGTTGATGGAGAAAGATTTTCCGCAAGATTTTAACATGATTTCGGAGCAGGATATTCTCTAAAGATTTCATCGGATCCAGAATTACCTGGATTCTTTGAATATAGGGTTTGGTCCTTGTATTTGTCCTTGGTCTCCTTCATGGTTAGCTCAATCCGTTTTCCAGTTCCAAATTTTCTGAGCTTTTCCAACAAACTATTCTTTATTATCAAACTTCTGGCTTTTAAGATCATTTACGGTTGTCTACGATTTCTGCTGCTTCATTCAGCTTTTTCAATATTCAGAGTATTGATTTGTAGACTGGATGCTTTTCAAAATTTCAGAATGGAAGGTCATTATTCGAGAAGATAAATGTTATACATATAACTGTTGATGTAGGTATGCTGTGAGTTTTCAAAGTACTGATTGCCGATTCCTCTACATTTACTGCTACCATATCCGAATCATTGGTTATCAATCCGAGGTGATTTCAAGAGAATTGTGTTTTTAGATGATTAAACGCTGACGGTAATATGGTGGAATATAAAAGGTTACCCGGTAACAATAAAAGAGCATACATATAAATCAAGGTGATAATAAGGTCGTTTCGAACGAAAAGTCGAAGTTGATTTGCTGGAGCTGTGACAAAATTTGCTACTTTGTAAAGGGATCGCAAAGTTATTTTTGCTAATAAATGCCAAAGGATTTGACGCGGCTACGTGTTAAACTTTTACTCAGTTACTGAGAGTTTCTCAGGTGCATAACTATATGCATAAATCTTTCCTTCCGTAGATGAAGTGCGGTTGGTTCATACTCTCGATTGAGGTGTTTTCAAGAATCATGAAAGGTTTGAACGTAGATTGTAATTATCAAGATACAAATGAGGTTTAAGATGAAATTAAGTGGCAAACTTGAAGAATTGTTTAGTTTCATATGTTATAATCAATATTTTAATTCATTTTAATTGTCCAATGTTATTAGTCCATAGTCGATAGTCCACAGTTAACAGTCCAATAATTCATATATAGTTTAATATATAATATTCAAATTAATTAATACGTGTCGTGACCCGTATACGTCTCAGACTCGATCACAACTCAAACTATATATATTATTGTAGAATCAACCTCAACCCTGTATAGAGAACTCGATCATTACTGCATATAGAGTGTCTATGGTTATTCCAAATAATATATATAGATGCGTCGATATGATATGTCAAAACCTTGTATACGTGTCCCGATATTTAAAGTGCGTAAAATAAATAACAGAAATTAAATGACGATAAATAAAATGCGTAAAGTAAATAACAGAAATTAAATGACGATAAATAAAATTGCGAGAATTAAAATTGCAATAATTAAATTGCGATAAATAAATTGCGATAAATAAAATGTAATACGGAATTAACAGTTAGCTAAGAACAGTTAGCCAGGATTTTGTTAGCGTGGATTCTTAACAAAATTTCTCATAGTTAATTTGTTTGTTTCTAACAAATTTTATCTTGTCCAATGTTTTCTTCATTATGCCACTTGTTGGATTCTGATAGATCAAAATCCAAATATGAAATTGAATGAAAATGGTTATTTCGTGGTGAACGGATTTGTATATCGGTGGATGTAAGTAGGATAGTAAATGACTATTGAATCTGATTCGAAGAATGTACAGTGTAATTTATTAATGTGAAATCTAAATATTCTTTGGGTATTACCTACCCGTTAAAATATTTTTACCATTAACAGTTTGTACAAAAGAATTTTTAATTACAATCTTTATGAAAACATATATACATATATATTTTCTTCAGATGTAACCATGGATTTAATAAGTTAATATGATATTAAACTCATTTGATTTACCGTTAGAACAAGAATATATAATCTCTAAAACATTAGAGATTACATAATCGTCATGTCGTACCGGGATAAATGATGTAGAACATCATGTAGAACGATGATTATGCTTGAGGTATAGAATGAGATATTGGGGCATGTGATGTTGAAACTTGTGTTGTTGGTGGTACTGTTGATGCCGGTAATGTTGCTAAAGTTGGTACGTATTGCACCATATTCTCCAAATTGATTACTCGATCGCGAAGTTCGTTGACTTCTTGTATTACTCCGGGATAATTGTCGGTCAGAACGAGCAGATGAATAAGGTTTCAAATTGTGGATAAAATATAATCATGTCGAGCTACTCTAAAAATGAGGGTGAAGATGGTGTTTTGGATTGATTCACCAATAAGTGCTTTGGGTTATTCGTCAAGAGGTGAATTTGGTTGATGGAAAAGATCGCTTTCTTCGTGTCTCCATTGATTAAGTCGACTACGAACCCATCTCCAATTCATCTAGAATAAATGATGGCTAATTGGTTGACTCATTCCGGTTACACTGCTTTCGGAGCTTGAGTGGAAATCCATGTCAGAATAGCTGTCAGAATAACTATCGGAATAACTATCAAAATCTGAGGGACTCGAACTGGTTGAGGAATTCATCTCGTACAATCAGATGAAGGATTTTTGATAGGAAATAGATTATAGGATGTAGATTAGTACCCTACAATACATAATTTACATATGCATATATAATACTAAAATCCCATAAGTTACGAAGGAATCTACGGAAGTTGTCAGACAAAGTCTACAGTAACAGATATGCTAAGATATGAATTAGCAGATACGCTAAGATACGAATTTTGTCTATACACTATTCATGCAATCTTTGCAATAAGATGTGTCTAGACTAAGAATGATAAGCAGGTAATTTCCTAAGGATGATAAACAGATGATTTCTGACAAAATTGATAAGCAAAACTTTTGACATGCAGACACGGTCGAAGTCCAGACTCACTAATGCATCTAAACAACTATCAGTTAGACATACTAATGCAAGACCTGGTTCGCTAAGACCACCGCTCTGATACCAACTGTGAAGACCCGTCCTAATCCATCCGGACGAAGTCCATATTGATTATAAACGATTCACAACAGTTGATTACATCGCGAGGTACTTGACCTCTATATGATACATTTTATAAACATTGCATTCGTTTTGAAAAGACAATCTTTCATTACATCTAAAGTTGACGACATGCATAACATTTCATAACATATCTTACTATAATTGATTTAATAATAATCTTGATGAACTCAACGACTCGAATGCAACGTCTTTTGAAATATGTCATGAATGACTCCAATTAATATCTCTAAGATGAGTAAAAGTACAGCGGAAGATTTCTTTCGTACATGAGAATAAACATGCTTTAAAGTGTCAACCAAAAGGTTGGTGAGTTCATTCGTTTAACATAAATAATCATTTCATAATTTTAATAGACCACAAGATTTCATATTTCCATTTCTCATAAACATACGTCCCATACATAGAGACAAAAATATCATTCATATGGATTGAACACCTGGTAACCGACATTCACAATATGCATATAAGAATATCCCCATCATTCCGGGATCCTCCTTTCGGACATGATATAAATTTCGAAGTACTAAAGCATCCGGTACTTTGGATGGGGCTTGTTGGGCCCGATAGATCTATCTTTAGGATTCGCGTCAATTAGGGTGTCTGTTCCCTAATTCTTAGATTACCAGACTTAATAAAAAGGGGCATATTCGATTTCGATAATTCAGCCATATAATGTAGTTTTAATTACTTGTGTCTATTTCGTAAAACAGTTATAAAAATTGCGCATGTATTCTCAGCCCAAAAATATAAAGGGTAAAAAGGCAAATGAAACTCACAGTCCTGTATTTTGTAGTAAAAATACATATAACGACGACATTGAACAATGCAGGGTAGGTCTTGGATTCACGAACCTATATCATTTGTATATTCATTAATACATATAGTCGTAATCGAACAATTTTCATATATTATAACTTTATCTATTATTTATTTACTTTGTATATATGTTTGAAAATGATTATTATTTATATACTTATATATTCATATATATAAATACTTAATTTGTTTTCTATGAGTATTTATATAATAATTGTTAATATAATATATTCATACTTATAGGTAACATCACTTATAATAATACTTATCATAGTAATAATCATAGTGATATTAATAATAATACTTGTAATAATATTGATTTTACTGTTAAAGATAGTCATGATAATTATTTTAGTACTTACATAATAATACTCGTGATAATAATATTATTTATGTCAATATTAATACTTCTATCATTTAAAAAAAATATTAATACTAGTATTTACGAAAATGGTGATAATTTTTATTACTTTCATAATTTTAATAATAATAATAATAACAATAACAATAATAATCCTAATTGTGATTATAATACTTATATCATTAATAACGATAATGATAATACTCTTAGTTTGATTAATGATATCGATACTTCTAAATATGTTGATTTTAATAATAATGATAATATTAATAATGTTAATAATATCAATTATGATAAAAATAATGATAACTCTTAATAATACTAGTAGTAGTAATGATAACTAATAATAACAATACTAGTATCAATAATAATAATATTTAGTATTAATAATCATACTAATAATATGCATTAATTAATAATACTACTAATAATAATAACAATCAAATTAATGATAATACAATTTATAATAATTATAACAACAATAATAATAACAATAATACTAATAATAATAATAAAAGTAATAAAAATAAAAATGATTAGAAAACTACCTTAGTAAGCTTTAAAAAGAAATTAATGTCGTAGCCCAGAATTGGACTTGAGACCTCCCGCTCACACCCAATACCCTTTAACCGTTCCGCTATACATGTTTTTCTGAATCTAAACCCCGTAAATAAAATATATGCTATATCTAATAGTCTCTATCCTCCTTCTACTTTCACAAGACTAGTCGATCCAAACAAAATCATCAAAACAGAGGTTTAGACACTTCTACATATTTATAATTAATCACTATCCAAAGTTCTTACTCCTCACAAACAACAAAAAAAAAATATATATAAAAAAGAAAAGATGCTGTAAACAGCGACGGTAGAAAAAAAAAATTTTGATTTTGATTCTGGAGCAGTTTTGGACAAGGTTTATAAAACAAATTATGTTACAAATCGATCCTAGGAACTTTTGGAATCGTCAATTGAACCAGAAACATAAACTAGGGTTCGAATTTCTTGATGAACAAGTGGGTTGATAATGCTAAAAATGAACATATATTTCATAGCATTATTCCTCAAGAAAGACAAGCTTTTAGTTGCAATTGTTCTATTTACAAGTGATATTCATTTAAATATTAAAAGGTAAAGACAAAAGACAGATTCGACGAATTGAAGACGCAAACGACCAAAAAGCTCAAAAGTACAAAATACAATCAAAGAGGTTCCAATTATTGATAAGAAACGTCTCGAAATTACAAGAGTACAAGATTCAAAACGCAAAGTACAAAATATAAAATTGTACGCAAGGACGTTCGAAAATCCGGAACCGGGACATGAGTCAACTCTCAACGCTCGACGCAATGGACTAAAAATTACTAGTCAACTATGTACATAAATATAATATAATATATAATTAATTCTTAAAATTAATATATATATTATAATATATTTATAAATCGTCGGCAAGAAAGAAGCCAAAGGAGGGTGAGCTGTATTTTCAAACTCCGCGACTCGCGGAGTTTGAAGGCAAAAATTGCCGCGAGTCGCGGAGTACCCCTGAACTCAATTCCCTATAAAGCCAAACGAATTCTGATCATTTTTATCATCCAAATTCAATTTCTCTCTATATATGTATACGTAAATATATTTATATTTATATTTTAATTTTAATTTTAATTTTAATTATAATTCTAATAATAAGGGTATGTTAGTGAATGTTGTAAGGGTGTAAGTCGAAATTCTGTCCGTGTAACGCTACGCTATTTTTAATCATTGTAAGTTATGTTCAACCTTTTTTCATTAATGTCTCGTAGCTAAGTTATTATTATGCTTATTTAATCTGAAGTAATCATGATGTTGGGCTAATTACTAAAATTGGGTAATTGGGCTTTGTACCATAATTGAGGTTTGGACAAAAGAACGACACTTGTGGAAATTAGACTATGGGCTATTAATGGGCTTTATATTTGTTTAACTAAATGATAGTTTGTTAATGTTAATATAAAGATTTACAATTGGGCGTCCCTATAAATTACCATATACACTCGATCGGACACGATGGGCGGGGTATTTATATGTACAAATAATCGTTCATTTAATCGGACACGGGAATGGATTAATAGCCACTAGAATTATTAAAACAGGGGTGATTTTATGTACAAGGACACTTGGCATAATTGATAACAAAATATTAAAACCTTGGGTTACACTCAGTCGACATTCTGGTGTAATTATTAAACAAAGTAATAAAACCTTGTTACAGTTTAAGTCCCCAATTAGTTGGAATATTTAACTTCGAGTATAAGGATAATTTGACGAGGACACTCGCACTTTATATTTATGACTGATGGACTGTTATGGACAAAAACCAGACGGACATATTAAATAATCCAGGACAAAGGACAATTAACCCATGAGCATAAAACTAAAATCAACACGTCAAACATCATGGTTACGGAAGTTTAAATAAGCATAATTCTTTTATTTCATATTTAATTTCCTTTATTTTATATTTAATTGCACTTCTAATTATCGCATTTTTATTGTTATTGTATTTAATTGCACTTTTAATTATCGTACTTTTTAATTATCGCAAGTTTATTTTATCGCACTTTTATTATTCGCAATTTCATTATCGTTATTTACTTTACGCTTTAAATTAAGTCTTGTATTTATTTATTATTTTACATTTGGTTTTAACTGCGACTAAAGTTTTAAAATCGACAAACCGGTCATTAAACGGTAAAAATCTCCCTTTATAATAATAATATTACTTATATATATATTTGTATTTTTATAAAAGTAAACTAATATAGCGTTAAGCTTTGTTTAAAGATTTTCCCTGTGGAACGAACCGGACTTACTAAAAACTACACTACTGTACGATTAGGTACACTGCCTATAAGTGTTGTAGCAAGGTTTAAGTATATCCATTCTCTAAATAAATAAATATCTTGTGTAAAATTGTATCGTATTTAATAGTATTTTCTGCTAAAATATAAAGCTATTTTATATACACCTCGCATAACATCAAGTTATTTTTGGCGCCGCTGCCGGGGAACAATCTAGCTTAAAAGCCGGAAGCGCAACGCTACATAAAAAAAAAAGTTTTTTATTTTTAGTTTACTTTTATTAAAATTCACTTTTGTAAAAATACGTTTTTAATTATTCGAAAATATAAAAAGAAAAACAAAAATTTATATATTTTTAAGATTTTATTAAATATTTAAGTTTTATAAAGTTTCTTTATTTTTATTTTATAAAAATATAAGTTTTTATTATATAAATATTTTAGATTTTAAAAAAGAAAAAAGAAAGAAAAAAAAACGCGTCAAATTTTAAACTGTACCTGAGTTGAAAATTGGAACCCCGCGACTCGCGGAGTTTGCTGCTTGGAATACCGCAACTCGCGGAGCCACCCTGACACCGACAGAAACCTTAATCAGCATTTATTACGGGTAATTATTAATTATTATTATTAATAAACCCTAATTACTTAATTATTAATATAATTAGTTTAAGTTTTTAAATTAAATTGTATTTTAAATTTTAATTAGTTTTATTATATATATAAATTAATAGTTTTATAAAATAAATAATATAAAAATAATATTTTTATAAAAATTGTACTTTTTACAACTTTTAGTTTATTTTTATATTTTGTCCCTTTTTAATCGTTTTAGCGTAATATTTGTATTTTTAGCTCATATTTAGTTTTAAACTTAGTTTTTGCCATAGTTATTTTTACTCTTATATTTTCAGGCTTTGCCGTAGAATTCCTTAAGTGCTTTTTCTTTAGACTAAGATTTAGGTACTTTAGAATTTTGCGACGCCTTTTTAAGTTTTAGTTTCTTTTTAAGTTATTTCCATTTAGGATTTAGTTTTTCCTGTAAGCTTTAATATTTTTAGACGACTTTTACCTATGTATCAATTATCATTCCAATTAGTAATCTCAATTTGCGATTATAATTTTAAGTTAGTTGTAGTAATAAGGTTAGTTTAGTCAAGTATTTTTAAGTGTTATAAGTTTCTTTTATTTTTCCGTCACCTTTTATTTTTCAATCATTTTTTCTTTTTCGACCTTTTTCGACACACTCTTTTTCTTTCTTATTTCTAGCTATTCTAGTTTTTAGGACATAGATTTTTATTCTACTTCTTATCTAAATTTCTTAAAATTACGAAAATTTATTTTAAGTGGTTAAATTGATAGACATCAAAATTTTCTGGTTCGTAGTAATAGTTGGATTTGTATGTGGACCGGGTTATTGGAGCCAAACAGTCCTCAATTATATTGAGACCAAACAAATCCTGCCCCTCTGCTGCATCTTTTGGCTATTCGAAACGTGGGCAAAATCAGAAAAGTCTATTGATTGGATAACTTATTATAATTTTTCTTTCCTTTTAAAAACTAATAGGATATTCAGTGAATGCACCGAGCAAGACGTTCACCACCTTTTGTACGTTCACCACCTGTAACTAGATCAAGACATTTAGCAAATATTACTGCCGTTGATTTTTCTTTAGAATCGTCATCCAGTCGACCAAGTACTCCAGTTCAAATTTCCGATAATCCATTTTTTGAACCCGATCTCACAATTGAGAATTCGGAGAATATACAGGGACGATTCATAGATCCTGAACCATTAAATTTTCCTCCGAAACCACCAATCATTCAAACAGAGATTGTTGAGGAACGAACCATTAAATCAGAATCCTCTAGTGATTCCGATTCAACAAATTCAATTCTGGAGAATCTGGAATCTTTAAGTATGGAAGACCGAATGAGAGCTAAACGCACTGGCCAAGGTCACGCAATTACTCATCCTGACATTAATGCGCCAGATTATGAAATCAAAGGACAAATTCTACACATGGTGACTAATCAATGCCAATTTAGTGGTGCGCCGAAGGAAGATCCAAATGAACATTTACCTACCTTTAATAGGATCTGCACACTATTTAAAATCCGGGAAGTAGAGGATGAACAGATATATCTCATGTTATTTCCCTGGACTTTAAAGGGAGAAGCCAAAGATTGGTTGGAATCGTTACCTGAAGGGGCGATCGATACATGGGATGTTTTAGTTGAAAAATTTCTTAAACAATTCTTTCCTGCATCTAAAGCCGTAAGACTTCAAGGAGAAATTGTTACATTCACACAGAAGCCAAATGAAACTCTATATGAGGCTTGGCCAAGATTTGGAAAGTTATTGAGAGGATGTCCGCAACATGGTTTAGATACCTGTCAAATAGTACAAATATTCTACCAAGGATGCGACATCACTACAAGAAAAGACATAGATATAATAGCTGGTGGTTCTATTATGAAGAAAACCGAAACTGATGCTTACAAAATTTTTGATAACACTGCTTCCCACTCACATGAGTGGCACCAAGAAAAAGATATCGTTAGATCATCTAAAGCAGCTAGAGCCGATTTTAGCCATGACTTAGATTCCATTTCCGCAAAGATAGATGCTGTGGAGAGACGAATGGAAAAGATGACTCAAGATATTCACTCAATACGAATTAGTTGTGAGCAGTGTGGAGGACCACATTTGACAAAAGATTGTCTCAGTATTGAACTAACAATGGAACAAAGAGAGAATATTTCATACATAAACCAAAGGCCTGGAAATAATTATCAGAATAATTATCAACCGCCAAGACCTATTTACAATCAAAACCAGAACTATAACAGAAATATTCCATACAACAACCAACAAGGTCCTAGCAATCAACAAGTATCCAATAATAATTACAATCAACAAAGACCTAATTTTCAAAACAAACCACCACAACAAACCGATGATAAAAAGCCGAATTTAGAAGATATGATGACGAAGCTAGTTGAAACTCAAACGCAGTTTTTCACATCTCAAAAACAAACTAATGAACAAAATGCTCAAGCATTTAGAAATCAACAAGCTTCTATTCAAAACCTGGAACAAGAAGTAAGTAACCTAGCAAGGTTAATAGGTGAAAGAAAACCAGGAAGTCTACCTAGTGATACAAATACTAACCCCCGGAATGAAACAGCTAAAGCCATTACCACAAGAAGTGGTACAACACTTAAACCACCTAAAATACCTGTAACTTCTGATGAAGCTATTCCTACTCCACAAGAACCACAACCTGATCAAGATAAGGAAAAAGAACCGGTAGTTGAGAAGGTTAATGAAGATAACACAGTTAAGGCTAAACCTTATGTTAAACCATACCAACCACCACTTCCTTACCCGAGTAAAATGAAGAAAGAGAAACTTGAAGCCGAGCAATCCAAATTCTTGGATATGTTTAAACAGATAAATGTAAATCTTCCTTTCATTGATGTGATTTCAGGAATGCCTAGATATGCTAAATTCTTGAAAGATCTAATCTCAAATAGAAAGAAAATGGAAGAACTCTCGGCTGTTACCATGAATGCTAATTGTTCAGCAGTGCTGTTGAATAAGATACCAGAAAAATTATCTGATCCAGGAAGTTTCACAATTCCATGTTTTCTGGGTAGTCTTAGTTCAATAGAAGCATTGGCAGACTTAGGTGCTAGTATAAATTTAATGCCGTATTCACTATACGCTAAACTAGACCTTGGAGAATTGAAACCAACCAGAATAAGTATACAACTAGCCGATCGATCAATAAAATATCCTAGAGGGATAATGGAGAACATGCTAGTTAAAGTTGGTACTTTAGTATTTCCAGTAGATTTTGTTGTTCTGGACATGGAAGAAGATTCTCAAGTTCCTCTCATATTAGGAAGACCATTCTTAAACACGGCTAAAGCAATGATAGACGTGTTCGGTAAGAAATTGACCCTAAGTATAGAGGACGAGAGTGTTACCTTTTTAGTTGATAAAGCAATGCAACAACCGCAATCTGCAGATGATACATGCTATTATATTCAAACTATAGATTCACATGCAGAATTATTAGAAGAATTTCCAGAATTACAAGGAACAGGAGAATGTTCTTTAGGAGAAGGTAATGAACCAATTGATGAAGCTGAAATGTTAGCTACACTAATAGCTAATGGATATGAACCAACAACAGAAGAAATTCAAATGCTAAAAGAAGAAGACAGATATCGATACAAATCATCGATAGAAGAACCTCCGAAATTAGAGTTAAAGCCACTTCCAAACCATTTGGAATACGCTTATTTACATGGTGAATCTGAATTACCTGTAATAATATCGTCTTCTCTTACTGAAAATGAGAAATCACAACTCATTTCTGTGTTGAAAGCTCATAAACCAGCCATTGCATGGAAGATTCATGATATTAAAGGAATAACTCCTTCGTATTGCACACATAAAATCCTTATGGAAGAAGGTCATAAAACGTATGTGCAACGCCAACGAAGACTAAATCCTAATATACAAGATGTAGTTAAGAAAGAGATTATTAAACTGCTAGATGCACGTTTGATATATCCAATCTCTGATAGTCCATGGGTAAGCCCAGTTCAATGCGTGCCTAAGAAGGGTGGCATGACTGTCATTACAAATGAGAAAAATGAGCTTATTCCTACTAGGACTGTAACAGGATGGCGTGTATGTATTGATTATAGAAAATTAAATGACGCCACCAGAAAAGATCACTTTCCCTTACCTTTCATTGATCAAATGTTGGAAAGATTAGCCGGAAATAGTTACTATTGTTTTCTAGATGGATTTTCCGGATATTTTCAAATTCCAATAGCACCCGAGGACCAAGAGAAAACCACATTC
This sequence comes from Rutidosis leptorrhynchoides, assembly GCF_046630445.1. Classification (NCBI taxonomy): domain Eukaryota; kingdom Viridiplantae; phylum Streptophyta; class Magnoliopsida; order Asterales; family Asteraceae; genus Rutidosis; species Rutidosis leptorrhynchoides. The sequence goes on from NC_092333.1 coordinate 487,565,392, forward strand.
ACGTGCCCTTATGGTACTTTTGCTTACAAACGCATGCCATTTGGACTTTGCAACGCCCCTGCAACCTTTCAAAGGTGTATGATGGCGATTTTTCACGACATGATAGAAGAATGCATGGAAGTTTTCATGGATGACTTTTCAGTCTTCGGTGATACATTTGAATCATGTCTAGCTAATCTTGAACGAATGCTTATTAGATGCGAACAATCAAATCTAGTACTTAATTGGGAGAAATGCCATTTCATGGTTAAAGAAGGCATCGTTCTTGGACATAAAATTTCAAAAGAAGGAATTGAAGTGGATAGAGCTAAAGTAGATGTAATTGCTAAAATTCCACATCCCACCAATGTTAGAGGAGTTAGGAGTTTTCTAGGGCATGCCGGTTTTTACTGACGTTTCATAAAATATTTTTCTAAAATTGCCACTCCTATGAATAAACTCCTAGAAAAGGATGCTCCATTCATCTTTTCAGATGAATGTATCAAATCTTTTAATATTCTTAAAGAGAAACTCACTAATGCGCCGATCATGATAACACCAAATTGGAATCTACCGTTTGAATTAATGTGCGATGCAAGTGATTTTGCAATGGGAGCCGTTTTAGGACAAAGGATTGAAAAACGATTTCAACCTATATATTATGCTAGTAAGACGTTACAAGGAGCACAAACGAACTATACAACTACTGAAAAAAAAACTCCTTGCTATTGTCTTTGCTTTTGACAAATTTCGATCATATCTCGTTCTAGCAAAAACGGTGGTCTATACCGACCATTCTGCTCTTAGATACCTATTTTCAAAACAAGATGCTAAACCAAGATTAATCCGTTGGATCTTACTCTTACAAGAGTTCGATATTGAAATCCGAGATAAAAAGGGAGCATAATATCTCGCCACTGATCATCTTTCTCGTCTTGAAAATCCTGAATTAGAAGTTCTAAATGAATCGGCCATACAAGATAACTTTCCTGATGAATATCTGTTGAAGATAGATTATAGTGAAATCCCATGGTTTGCAGACTATGCAAACTACTTAGTATGTAGATTCCTTGAAAAAGGGTTGTCGTATCAAAAACGAAAGAAATTCTTTAGTGATATAAAACACTATTTCTGGGAAGATCCACATTTGTTTAAAAGTTGTCCCGATGGAGTAATACGCCGATGTGTATTCGGAGATGAAGCTAGTAAAATCTTAAACCATTGTCACACAGGACCAACAGGAGGGCATTATGGGCCTCAACTAACAGCAAGAAAAGTTTATGATGCTGGATTCTATTGGCCTACAATTTACAAAGGCGCACACCTTCTTTGCAAATCCTGTGATGCTTGTCAAAGGGCCGGAAAAATAAGTCAACGTGATGAAATGCCACAAAATGTCATCCAAGTATGTGAAGTATTTGACATTTGGGGTATTGACTTTATGGGTCCATTTCCAAAATCTCATAATAATCTATATATACTCGTAGCCATTGATTATGTATCTAAATGGGCGGAAGCACAAGCTCTACCAACTAACGATGCACGTGTTGTAGTCAATTTTTTAAAACATCTTTTTGCAAGGTTTGGAACACCGAAAGCTTTAATAAGTGATCGGGGAACTCATTTCTGTAATAATCAACTTGAAAAAGTTTTTAAAAGATATGGAGTAACTCATAAAATCTCCACTGCTTATCATCCACAAACAAGTGGACAAGTTGAAAATACCAACCGAGCTTTAAAACGTATTCTAGAGAAAATCGTAGGATCAAATCCGAAGGAATGGTCCATTAAATTGGAGGATGCACTCTGGGCTTTTAGAACAGCCTACAAAACTCCAATTGGAACCACACCTTTTAGACTTGTTTATGGAAAAATATGTCATCTTCCAGTAGAAATTGAACACAAAGCATTTTGGGCTTTGAAGACATGTAATCTTGATTTACATGAAGCTGGACGTCTACGATTAAATCAATTAAACGAATTAGAAGAATTAAGACATGAAGCATACGAAAATTCGTTGATCTATAAGGAAAGAACGAAAAAATGGCATGATAAAAGAATCAGAACTTCAAAAGAATTTAAGGAAGGAGACAGAGTTCTTCTTTTCAATTCACGATTCAAGCTATTTCCTGGAAAATTGAAATCAAGATGGTCTGGACCATTCATAGTTAAAAGAGTTTTTCCATACGGAACAGTAGGATTGATAAATTCAAATGGGATTGAATTTAAAGTTAATGGTCACAGAGTTAAACACTACATAGATAGTCCGATGGAAGTCGACAACGAAGTTAATCACAATTTCGACACCATAGCTAACTAAGTGTGGGGAGAATCAAGTCTTTAAAGGATAATATGTATTTTTGTTAGAGTTAGATTGTCTATTTTCGTGTAGTTTTCGAAAATGGAACCCGAACGGTCTTTCCCTAGCAGACCCTAAAGAACTAGTCTTCTCCCCCCATTCTGAATTTTTATTTTTTTTAGGTTTTTACAAAATGAAGACTGCCTGTGAACTAAACCATGGTCTAATGCTACATGCTTTGATCACTAAACGTAATAATGACACACTACCAAGTGAAATAGTATCAGTAATCAGAGAAAGATTGGACGGAGTAAGAAAAGAATCCAGATGCGAAGATAATAAGTTACAATTTGGTAAAGGAAAATCAAAATCCGCAGCGAAAAGAAGAGCACGACACCTATAAAGATGTCACAAATGCGGAAAATGGTCACATGGAGGTAAATGTTCAAATAATCAAACCTATTCAAATACCGAATTTGTTACTTTATGCAGAGACGGACCGTTCATATGTTTAGAAGAAAAAACACTGAATGCTCGAGGTTACGCCTATGTAGCCATGGAAAACCAATTAAACCGACTATCTTATGAATGTGATAGATCGTATAACTAAGAATACTATCTCACAGGTAAGTCTGTACAGTTTTTATTTTTAATTTTTTTTAATCTTTTGATAATAAACGCTAATTTGTTCGCTAAAAAGTATTAAATTGGTATTGAATAAAATTAGGTTTGGCGACCGAAATTATTGATATCATTCAAAAATTTATTACATCACTGCGAAATTTAACGTTTATTCTTAAGGTATAAATATCTTTAATCAATCAACCCAAAATATTTCAAAAATTCGTCATGAGTTAAATTAGGTCATGGAACCGAAATTACTTTACCGAAAAGAGGGGCGTATATTTTTGATAATATTTAATTGATTAAAGTGGGATAAAAAGCCAAAAAGATTTTTAATTTTATTTTTACCATGTTTTTAAAATTAATATATAAATTTTAAATTAATATTGTACACTTTGTAAAATCAATATATTTAAAATTGTAAATATTCGAAAAATTAATATAAGTTTGGTGTCAATTTATAATATAAAAATTTAAATTAAGTTTGGTGTGAATTTTATTTTTATGAATTTTTAAATTTAAATTTGGTATGAATTTTTAATATTAATTTTGAATTTTATGCATTTTAAATTTAAGTTGTGTGAATTTAAAAACAAAAATTTACTTTATTTCGCTAAGTTAAAAATATGATTTTTAAAATTCGTCGTAAGTTGAAGACTAGGTCTCTGAACCGAAATTGCTTTAACCGAGGGAGGGACGAGAACTTTTATTATCATTATTTTTAATCTTATTGAATTAAAGTATGCCAAAAACATTAAAAAACCCAAAAATCTAAGCTTTAAAAACAATCGCTTGAAAAAGACAAATTTTAAAATTTTATCGAAGGACGGACTAGGACATCGATCCGAAACGACCTCGTCCTAAACAACAAAGGAAAACAAAATTTTAAATTTATTTTATATTTGTTTATTAAGTTAAGATTTTATATAAAAAAAAAAAAACCAAACACCGCGACTCGCGGTGTTTGAGGCTACCAAACCCCGCGACTCGCGGGAGGACCAAAATACAGAAAAAAATAAAATCGAGCTGAACTGATCAGTCCACACCACAACTCAAACATACAGCGAAAATAAACCCCAAAAAACCCGAGAAAACACCCCCAAAATCACAATTTTTAACCGTTAATCATCAAATCTTTTACTAAAATCATGTTAAGAAGGATGCTATCAAGGAATTACTCAAGAAAAACGGTAAATTTCTACACCTAAACACCATTTAATCCGAAAATTAGTGTTCTTGAGCAATTTTATACCCAATTCGATTTTGATGCTTTTTAGTGTAATTATGCTTAAATTGCTTATGTATTATGCTTGTATAACCTAGATTGATGCTATTTAACATGATTAGAAGCCTTAAACTTCAAATTTTGAATAATCTAGGGTTTGTGTTCTTGAGCAAATTTGGGGATTTTTGATATAAATAGGTTATGGCCGATTTTTGTCATGAATTGTTGCTAAATTAAGTAGTGTAACATGTTTAGGTAGTTAAATGATCCAAACTTTGAGCCTAAACATGATTTTGAGAATTAAAGTGGACTTTTTCAAGTCTAAAATCCATGAACTTGATTTTTGAGAGATAATGCCATTTGAAACTTGTTTAATTACTAGTAATGATTATTTTGACATGTTATTTGAGTTGAATGCTTATGAACTTAGCGAACATTTTCGTATATGCTTATTTGAAAAAGTGTAGATTTGATGAAAATATGAAAATGAGCTTAAGTTTGATATAAATTGATCATGTCATTGTAATTATTTTGATTGATGATTTTGCTGACACTAATGCATATTTGGATGCACAAAAATTGTGTTTGATGTGTTTTGCAGACTGAAAGGGGTGAATCTTCATCACAAACTCGTAATGCTCCTGCTGAGAATGCGGAACAACAGGAGGTGGATAACTACTACAAACAAGATATACCTCATCCAGTCATGACATTTTCTGATATGCACTTGGAAGATTTGCACCCGAACATGAGATTTGACAGACTTTGGATAGATTATCCAAAATACCAAAGGGGTTTGCATACTCTTCATTCTAAAGTTGTTGAGGTACCTAGGGTCATAGAATGGGGACCATTAGAAGCTGTAGAATTGGCTGGGCCAATTAGGGAATTACTTGCATAGAGGTATGGTAATTCTACTTTTAACGACTGGGTACGTTTATTCACCATGCGTAGACCTGTATATAAAGTATGGTGTGAAGAATTGTTATGTAGTATAGAGTTAAATGATCGGGTAACTAGTATTACCGATCGATCTTTTATTAGATTTTTGTTAGGAGGTTCGATGCGTCACATGTCTTTACTAGACATGGCTCAGGCTTTACGTATATATACGCTTGAAGAGTTAGCATCTGCCGATTGTAGAGGGTTGATACTAAATGGTAGAAAGATAGATGAGAATTTTGATACACATGGTGTATGGAGTCAGATGACTAGCCATCACCGATTTAAAGGGGGGAATTACTCTTATTTGGATATAGATAGAGCAGAGTTAAGAGTAATTCATAGGTTTTTAGCGAACTCGATTACACAAAGAGGTAAGAATAAGGAAAAGGTAAATGAACAGGATTTGTTTTACCATATGTGTATTCGAGACCCACAAAGCGCTGTAAGTATACCTTATTGTGTGGGTTATTATTTATCAGCTATGGTTAGGGGGATGAGACCACATAGCATAATAGGAGGTGGTATATTTATTACTTTGATTGCTGAATATCTCGGTGTGGATATAAGTCGGGGGGGATTATTAGTCGAAGAACCAGAACCCCGCGATACAATAGGTTTAAATGTATACCATGGTGCGAAAGTTTTGAAGAGGCGAAATAACGCCGCAGTACAATACCATGGTAGACATCCACAGGTTGAGAGAAACCAACAGCAAGGTAATGTAGGAGGGGGAAATGAAATGGCAGAAATGCAAAGGTTTATAGCTTCACAAGAGTATGAAAATGCTAGACATAGAGCATTTGAAGATTGGCAAGTTCATCAAAACCAAATCATAGCTTATTGCCAACATATAGGTAGAAACTATATTCCTACTCCATCGCCCATATTCCCTCCCTGGTCTATAGAGATTCAACCACCGTATCCTACGTATAACCCAGCCGAAGCATTTTATAGCACCTATGGTTATGCATGGAACCCCTACTGGTATCAGTATCATCCCTAGTCTACTTAGTTTTATTTATTTTGTAATTTGTAATGTTGGTACGTTTAATACTTATGTTAATATTGTAATAGTTTTTATAATTTTCTAACTTTTATTCTTAGATTTTAATAATTTTTGAATGTGGGGTAATATACCAAACTTCAAAAATATGTATATATGTTTGCAGTTTATCTTATGTACACAACAGGGTAAAACAACGCATTTTCAAAGACTGGCATTAAGTTCAGCAAAAGCAACTAATTTTGACGACAAGATGCAAAATATATGTGAAATAACAACAAGACGGAATGAACAAATGATATGCACCATTTATCATTCAGCAAGCAAACACAAATATGTTTGGAAACTTTGGTAAAATTTAATCATTTTCACACAAATCACCCTCAATAATTTAAATTGTTACTGATTTCTTGCAAATGAGGGCATTGCAAGATCTTAAGTGTGGGAAGGGGTTAAATTCTTTCGGATTTTAAAATTTTTTACTTTATACACTTGGTTACCATTAGAAATACTAGTAAAGTAGTAGTTGTATTAGAATCTAGTGCTCTCTGATAATAAAGAACAGCCCTATAGTCTTATATACTGACTACCCAATTCTAGTAAAAATTTTCAAAATTTTCAACTAAATGAACTCAAAATCATGTTTATACATATTTATGAACGATAAAACTAGGTGTTAACACCGAAATTATTGTTACCTCGAAAAGGACATAAATTGAGAAACAAACCAAAATGTTAAAATTCATTTAAAATGGAATAGAGGATAATAAAAAGGAAAATAAAAGCCAAGTGTGGGAAAATTCTCCAAGTTATTCAAAACATATGTCACATATTTTTGTACAAATAACTGAAAATACTTTTGCTTTGGACTAAACTAAAAAATTTTACCTGATTTACTGTAAGAAAGATGGATCTACACGATGAATCAATTCCATCATTAAAAGGAAGTAAAGTCTTCCGAAAAAGACACGCGCTTCTTGATTTAGGTCAAGAAGTTGTCGTCCAGACCAGCTGTAGGTGGACGAAAAATCTAGAAAAATCATCACTAAAATCAGCAGGAAATCCACGGACCTCAGCATTAAACAGGGTCGCCAAGTGGTCAGATTTATCCTAACCATGAGAAGGATTTATCTCATAAAATGGGGGGCACCATGCAAATTAGCTCGATAAGACTAATGAATCAAATCCCCAGAAAGGATAATCTCCTTAAAAGATCAAAAATTAGCTTTTAAGACTGATATTACTCAATCCTTGAGATTGACCTTAAAGATTGAGAATTCAAACTCATGGAATTCAATGATATCTAAACTCGAGCTTGAACGAGAAAATATTTTGATCAAAATTACAAACCGATTTGTTTTCTGAAAAACCATTTTCAATGCGTTCATTACCATTGAACGTAAAATCCTAGGAATTCACCTGGAATTCATTAGGTCACCTGAACCAAATCGGGTGTCAACCGTAAGAACGGTGGTTGCATAGCATGGTTAAGGACAGGACCTTGTGCCAGATCGAAAAATTATAAGGATGAGCTTTACTATTGCTCCTACCAGGGATAGTAATTGCGTCCGAAACGTTATAGACCATAATTAAAAGCATGTCAGGGGACATTGCCTTAACAGTTGCTTGTTCAACGCTTTCCTTTACAACCGGACGGTAGTTTACCGAAAGGTAATATACGGGACAAGTAAACTGGACGTGTTGCTTTCCAAATACAAGGTTAGCAAGTGGGTGACACAAAACCGCAAGTTTTGAGCTAAAATTTTCAAATCTGAAACCCACCAAACCCACAAAAATATTTTGCAAACACCGGTGAAGGGTTATTCCGGAAAACTTATCTAGGGTAAAAGCTAGATTTAATTTTCAAAAGATCAAATGTTTTCATAAAGATCCAATTTCCTTAATGGATCTAAATTTTTATAGTCATGTGGGACTGTAAACCATATCGTTACTACCATTGTTTATACTGCCGTATAGAAATCACTGATGTACAAAGTGTGAAGAATAAAGAAGTGATTCTAGTATTTCAAGACTATATTGCTTGAGGACAAGCAACGCTCAAGTGTGGGAATATTTGATAATGCTAAAAACGAACATATATTTCATAGCATTATTCCTCAAGAAAGACAAGCTTTTAGTTGCAATTGTTCTATTTACAAGTGATATTCGTTTAAATATTAAAAGGTAAAGACAAAAGACAGATTCGATGAATTGAAGACGCAAACGACCAAAAAGCTCAAAAGTACAAAATACAATCAAAGAGGTTCCAATTATTGATAAGAAACGTCTCGAAATTACAAGAGTACAAGATTCAAAACGCAAAGTACAAAATATAAAATTGTACGTAAGGACGTTCGAAAATCCAGAACCGGGACATGAGTCAACTCTCAACGCAATGGACTAAAAATTACAAGTCAACTATGTACATAAATATAATATAATATATAATTAATTCTTAAAATTAATATATATATTATAATATATTTATAAATCGTCGGCAAGAAAGAAGCCAAAGGAGGGTGAGCTGTATTTTCAAACTCCGCGACTCGCGGAGTTTGAAGGCAAAAATTGCCGCGAGTCGCGGAGTACCCCTGAACTCAATTCCCTATAAAGCCAAACGAATTCTGATCATTTTTATCATCCAAATTCAATCTCTCTCTATATATGTATACGTAAATATATTTATATTTATATTTTAATTTTAATTTTAATTATAATTCTAATAATAAGGGTATGTTAGCGAATGTTGTAAGGGTGTAAGTCGAAATTCTGTCCGTGTAACGCTACGCTATTTTTAATCATTGTAAGTTATGTTCAACCTTTTTACATTAATGTCTCGTAGCTAAGTTATTGTTATGCTTATTTAATCCGAAGTAATCATGATGTTGGGCTAATTACTAAAATTGGGTAATTGGGCTTTGTACCATAATTGGGGTTTGGACAAAAGAACGACACTTGTGGAAATTAGACTATGGGCTATTAATGGGCTTTATATTTGTTTAACTAAATGATAGTTTGTTAATGTTAATATAGAGATTTACAATTGGGCGTCCCTATAAATTACCATATACACTCGATCGGACACGATGGGCGGGGTATTTATATGTACAAATAATCGTTCATTTAACTGGACACGGGAATGGATTAATAGCCACTAGAATTATTAAAACAGGGGTGATATTATGTACAAGGACACTTCGCATAATTGATAACAAAGTATTAAAACCTTGGGTTACACTCAGTCGACATTCTGGTGTAATTATTAAACAAAGTAATAAAACCTTGTTACAGTTTAAGTCCCCAATTAGTTGGAATATTTAACTTCGGGTATAAGGATAATTTGACGAGGACACTCGCACTTTATATTTATGACTGATGGACTGTTATGGACAAAAACCAGACGGACATATTAAATAATCCAGGACAAAGGACAATTAACCCATGGGCATAAAACTAAAATCAACACGTCAAACATCATGGTTACGGAAGTTTAAATAAGCATAATTCTTTTATTTCATATTTAATTTCCTTTATTTTATATTTAATTGCACTTCTAATTATCGCATTTTTATTGTTATTGTATTTAATTGCACTTTTAATTATCGTACTTTTTAATTATCGCAAGTTTATTTTATCGCACTTTTATTATTCGAAATTTCATTATCGTTATTTACTTTACGCTTTAAATTAAGTCTTGTATTTATTTATTATTTTACATTTGGTTTTAACTGCGACTAAAGTTTTAAAATCGACAAACCGGTCATTAAACGGTAAAACCCCCCCTTTATAATAATAATATTACTTATATATATATTTGTATTTTTATAAAAGTAAACTAATATAGCGTTAAGCTTTGTTTAAAGATTTTCCCTGTGGAACGAATCGGACTTACTAAAAACTACACTACTGTACGATTAGGTACACTGCCTATAAGTGTTGTAGAAAGGTTTAAGTATATCCATTCTCTAAATAAATAAATATCTTGTGTAAAATTGTATCGTATTTAATAGTATTTCCTGCCAAAATATAAAGCTATTTTATATACACCTCGCATAACATCATGGGTTGACTTTTTATTTTTGAAAGTTTGACTCAAAAATTCTCGCTCGATATAAAGAGTTGAGAATTGGGGTTTTGCAGGTAGATTCAATAAAAGATTTCTAATCTTTCCGCATTTTTACTTTTTGATTTATGACTCGAATTTACGATATGACTGTAAAGTGGAAGGACAAGGCTTACGAGTCAATTATGGGTTTTATTTTCATTGAAAACAAATAGCTGCAATCTTTTATTGTTTTATTGACTCATTAACACAGCGACAAAGGAATAAATAATGGTTGTCTGTATCCTGGATTTGCTCGACAAAATAAATCACAGGCTAAATAGGACACACAAGAAAATAAGGGAAAGTTGGTTGATACACTGATTTGTATATTGTATTGTATCTATATAATATATAACAAGATATGTATATCTGATTCTATATATCGATATATATATGTATTTATATATATCTATATTATAATTAATCTTATTCAATAATATTAATAAATATAACTATAATAATAATACTTTTAATATTATAAATAAAAATAATAAAATTTATAATAATATAATAGTAACAATAATAATTTTATTATTAAATAATAATGATAATGTTAATTATAAAATTTATAACAATAATATTATCAATAATAATACTAATATTATTAATGATAATAATAATATTAGTAATAATAATACTATAACAATTTATATATATTTTAATACAATAATTATAAATCATCTATATTTATATATATTCATTTTAATAGTAACTTAATTATTTTATTTATCATTTTAAACTTTTAATTCCGATTGATTAAAGTGTATCTCAAAATATTATATATATATAAACCCTTATTTTTATTTTGATATATATATTTACATATTTATTTACACACCATTGTTCGTGAATCGTCTGGCACAGTCCAAAGGTAATTGATTCCATGAGTATAGTTTCAAAATTTTTGAGACTCAACTTTACAGACTTTGCTTATCGTGTCGAATTCATATGAAAATTAAGTTTAAATTTGGTCAGAAATTCCCGGGTCATCACATGGGTAAAGGTGTAAAGGACGAGTAACCGTAAAACGCCAAGTTTTGAAAAATTCTTTTGTCTAAAAAGTAATTAAGCAATGGATATTGGGTGATTTCGAAAAATTCTTACGTTGTTTTTGCCCAAAAGATCCAATAAAATTGCTAGAAATCGGTTTTCGGAACACTCATTAGAACGGAACGATTAAGCTGAAACTTATGTTTTGTGTCAAAAGATTTCTTTTAAGAAAATATGAAAAAGGCTACGCATGATCAAGCACGACCCCTACTCCCAAAAGGTAAGGAATCTTGGACCCAAAGTATCTGTATGACCCATCAAATCTACAGTACTTTGTCATTTCAATTGATGAGCGTGCCGGTGTACGGTTCAAGTTAGAACTTGGTTCTGACATAAATTTCAAGACCAATTGTTAGTAAGCGCCATACGTGGTGCAGGTGCAATACTCCTTCCGAAATCATTCTGAATAGAGAAGACAAAAAGCCATCCGTTTCCGTTTCCGTTTCCACTCCACACAATTTAAACCGACCAACTCGCATAAAGAGTTGATGAATCAGAAATATTCACCCCAAACTCACTCCCAAAATACACTACCCATTCACCTTCATTCCCCTTCCATTTATCAAAAAGATCCAGAGATTAATAAAGAGATAGATCGATCAAATTCACTTCAAAAGCACTTGTTGAAAGATTCTGAACCCCTGATTGTTTTTGATAGGTCAAAAACCTATTTTCAGTGGATTATCACTTCCTCTCTGGGCACCAAGAACAAAAGACAAAAGTTATGAAGAAAGGGTATTTAAAAAAAAATGTTTGATGAAAGAGCAAAGTGTCTATGAATAAAGGCAAAAAAAAAAAAAAAACCGGGAAGTTGCCCTAAAGAAGGATAGCGGAGGAGCCAAAGAAAATTCTAGAAAAAGTCTTAGCAAAATCCGCCTCTTCTGAAGAAAACTTTTACGGATTCCAAGCCACTCTCTATCCAAAAAATGGATACTCTGAAGAATCAAAGTCTATCAATTCTCTCAAAATCAAAAGATCTGGATACCTTTCACCAATCTATTAAAATTTCTAACCAAACCCTACAACCCGTCTTCCTCTTGAAAGAATGCTTAGGAAGAAGATCAGTGCCGTCCTTACTTAACCGGTGGAGATATCGATACTTTACCAAGCCTATGATGAGAACTGTTACACGACTGGCTTCTGAGCGACAATACAATTAGAATAGGACACCCTAAACACTTGAGTGATATGAGTGATCCGCTAGTGAGGAGCCTGATCATGTATACTCTACATCTGAGAGTTGGAAAGTACGTCTTTTTCACTATAGACGCAATTGAAATCTAGCGACCAAATCATCGAAGCTCGAAACTTTTTCTAATACTTTCGAAAGATGTGACGACTTCTGATGAAGGCATAATAAAAAGATCCACGGGTGGGGCAAGGGAGAATCTATTAGAAAGAACCTTATATTCCCGCTTTTTGCTTAAGGACAAGCAAAGTCAAGTGTGGTTTGATATCGGCTAAAAAGTCACATTTTTACCCCCAATATTAAGCCCTAGAACAATAAAGATTCAAACTTTATCAGAAAAATTATCGCTTTTTCGATTGATTTTGTAGATTAAGTAATTACGAAGGGAATGCAAAAAGAATCAAGTAAAACGGAGCTAAAACGAAGATTTTAGAGCGAAAACGGTGAAAGACAAGAAATCAAGTTACGATCCAGGAAATTAAGCTGACCAGGCCTGCCAAACGGCCTACCAAACGGCATGCCTGGCTCAAAAAACGGCCTGCCAAACGGCTTGCCTGGCTCAAAAACGGCCTGCCAAACGGTCTGCCAAATGGGTCAGACAAACGGCCCCTTCAAACGGGTTGGCCTGGAAAACGGCCCCTGCAAACGGCCTGCCAAACGGCTTGCCAAACGGCCTGCCAGCCGTTTGCAGGCAATATCCAAGTCTATTTAAAGGGATTTCTCCATCCATTTCAACACACACTCAATTTGTAATTCACTTTATATTTTCAAGCTTTTAGTTAGTTTTTAGTAGTAGTTAGCTTAGCTTTTATTTTCCGGAGGATATCCCGGCGAGTCCCTGCGATCTCGGACAGATTTCTTCGGCCTTTTCTGATTTTTATCCGAAACGTTTGTCATTTGTATTAAACATGTATTCTTACTTTTTATGTTTAATAATGCGTTCCGATATTACCATGATCGCTTAATTAATCTGTATGTTGCCATGATAGAGGTTTGGGTTAGCGTAATTATGTTAATTTAGTATGATTACTATTGTAACACTGAACTAGGAAGTTTGATAGATTTGTATGCTAGCATCTTAAGGATTGACCAACCTAGATTGTGATCAGGACTTGTTCACCTATATGAAATTAGCTAATTCATAGGATTAAGACCCCTGGTTATACCGTATCTGAAGATTCTATGAACTCGGTATGGCCGGATTCCCGAGAGGCATTTAATGAGCTTTTAGGACACGGAACTTAGGAATTGAGACATGAATAATCTAGTATGCCTAATGACTGTTCCGAAGAGACTTCTTAAGAGCCGTTAAGATCTAGTTAGTACCTTTACTGTGTGACCCAAACCTATTGCATGTTCTTGTTTGATTGTTGCCTTAGGACTTAGTCATATCAAACTGTTTAGGTATTTATTAGGTTTCTATCTGCTTTACTATCAGTACGTTAACTGTAATGCTGTATAATGTTTGAATTGATATGATCTCATTAGTATGATGGAATGGTTGTTAGTTTTCACTTAAGGTTGTGCCAACTTAAACCGATGGATTCCTTCCGTTTGTGATCAGTGTTCAATTAACACGGCACATTGTTATTCAGTTAACCAAACTGATAACGAGGGTTAGGATTAGAGCTCAACTCACTAATAAACCTAGTACTTTACTGAGGATAACCGCCGAGGTATAGCTACCTTTCAATTATACAACCGAGTGACATACTTCTCACTGCTCAAAGAGAACTCCGAGAGTTCAGAGACAAGTAGGTCTGTGTAATTGGCTCAATCCAACCAGATCTACATCATTCCAAGCATAGTCTTAACATAAGCATAATTACCTTTCTATAACCCAACACTGATATCTTGGTCAACATTTCCCTGATCTGCATACTCCGGATATCCTTCCACTTATTTACTTTTCCGCACTTAGGACTTTTAGCTTAAACCAACTACTATCCTTTATCTAGGTAATTTAACTAAAAGAATATTATCCACTTGATCTTCAATTCATTAATCCATAAAAAAAATGACACTAGGTTAACTTACACCTTCTACACCTTAGAAAGTAAAAGTAAATTTAGGCCCCGCACAATATAAATAAACAAAACCATTGTGTGCTACCTTGATCAATTGAATCTGACGTCCTGCGGCCTAACAACACCGCACGAATAAAACCGTCCATTTCGGCCGCATCTTTGTAGTGACATCATTGATCATAGTTAATCAAATTTGGTGATCAATCGAAAAAGTGTTAAAAACGTATCAAGTAACTATTTACCCCCCTCTAGTTACTTACACTATATATTTTTTCACAGATGGGGCGGGTGCCCAGGGACGAATCTATCGCCTATTGAGTGGGGGTCCCATGACCCCATTAGTGGAAAAAATCTATAGCCCAGGGACATAGGGATGACATCGGGTCGGGTTTGAGCCGGGTCTAGGTAATTCCGAACCCGAACGGGTCGGGTTTTCCCACGGGTTAACGGTCCCTATTTACTTACTAACTCTCGAGCTATCGGGTTTTCTCGTAGGTATCGAATACCCCCGTTGTTATTCATTCTCATTTACTATTCATCTATTTCAAATTTTGTTTGGATAATTGTAAGACCCAAATATTTCATAGTACATATGTGTGAATAAGTGATTCAAGTTGTGGGGTTTACGTTGTATATAATCAAAAGGCAAAAGAAGCTGAACTGGGCATTTAGCGCGCCGCGCGGCCTTATGGCACGCCGCGCCATTACGGGCTGACAGATTCCTTTTTCTTTTTAAATTAGATATTTTAAGGGCATTTTGGTAAAACTACTTAAGGTCCGACTTTAAGGCTTGGATCAGTTGTTTGGAGTGTCATTTACTCCATATTCACCCACCTTATCATCTTCCAATCAATTCTAGAGAGAGAGTTAGATTCTAGAGTGAGAGAGCTCAAATTAAGGAAGAAGAAACTCGAATCGGGTCAAAGTGCAAGCACTAAAGTTGTTCATCTCCTCATTTACTACGTTTTGATAGTTGTGGTAAGCCCTAAACCTAATTTCCTTATTTTAATTGTTTAAGAGTTAGGGTTTGTGTAGGTAATGAACACTAAGACCTATTTGTTAGTGAATTTGGGTGTTTTGGGTGAATTTGGGTCATGTAGACCCAAAGATGATTAACTAGGGTTTTCAAAGTAGTAAACTATGTTTATGAGCCTAAATTGGTTAGTTAAAGTACTAGCACACTTATATATATATGTAAATGGGTGTTAAGTGGGTTAGTGGATGACCCGAAATGGGTGTATTGACTTTTAAGTGGTCAAATGGGTCATAATGGACCTAAGATAGTTAGTGTATGTTTAAGATGCATATACCTTGTGTTGAAAAGTGTTTTAAGACCTAATTTGGCAAATGTTAGGGTTTTGGTTATGATTGACCCAAATATTAGGGTTAAGGGTGCAAATGGGTCGAGATTGCACCATGGGTCAAAATGACTATAGAATGGAGTTTGAGTTGGTTGACTGATAATGCTAAAAACGAACATATATTTCATAGCATTATTCCTCAAGAAAGACAAGCTTTTAGTTGCAATTGTTCTATTTACAAGTGATATTCGTTTAAATAATAAAAGGTGAAGATAAAAGACAGATTCGACGAATTGAAGACGCAAACGACCAAAAAGCTCAAAAGTACAAAAGACAATCAAAAAGGTTCCAATTATTGATAAGAAACGTCTCGAAATTACAAGAGTACAAGATTCAAAACGCAAAGTACAAGATATTAAATTGTACGCAAGGACGTTCGAAAATCCAGAACCGGGACCAGAGTCAACTCTTAACGCTCGACGCAACGGACTAAAAATTACAAGTTAACTATGTATATAAATATAATATAATATATAATTAATTATATTAATTATATATATATTATATTTATAAATAAAAACCGTCGGCAGAGAAAGACTCCAAAGGGACTGAGCTGTAAATTCATTCTCCGCGACTCGCGGAGTTTGAAGAGGATTTCACCGCGAGTCGCGGAGCCCCAAAAGTCGACTTTTCCTATAAAAGCAACCGAATTCTGATCGCAAAATATAATATTTTTCTTCTTCTCTCATATATACGTAAAATATATATATATATAATTTATATTTTAATTTTAATTTTAATTATAATTCTAATAATAAGGGTATGTTAGCGAATGTTGTAAGGGTGTAAGTCGAAATTCTGTCCGTGTAACGCTACGCTATTTTTAATCATTGTAAGTTATGTTCAACCTTTTTATATTAATGTCTCGTAGCTAAGTTATTATTATGCTTATTTAAAACGAAGTAATCATGATGTTGGGCTAATTACTAAAATTGGGTAATTGGGCTTTGTATCATAATTGGGGTTTGGACAAAAGAACGACACTTGTGAAAATTAGACTATGGGCTATTAATGGGCTTTATATTTGTTTAACTAAATGATAGTTTGTTAATGTTAATATAAAGATTTACAATTGGGCGTCCTTATAAATTACCATATACACTCGATCGGACACGATGGGCGGGGTATTTATATGTACGAATAATCGTTCATTTAACCGGACACGGGAATGGATTAATAGCCACTAGAATAATTAAAACATGGGTGAAATTACATTCAAGGGTAATTGGTGTAATTGTTAACAAAGTAGTAAAACCTTGGTTTACACGCAGTCGATAACCTGGTGTATTCATTAAACAAAGTATTAAAACCTTGTTACAATTCGAATCCCCAATTAGTTGGAATATTTAACTTCGGGTATAAGAATAATTTGACGAGGACACTCGCACTTTATATTTATGACTGATGGACTGTTATGGACAAAAACCAGACTGACATATTAAATAATCCAGGACAAAGGACAATTAACCCATGGGCATAAAACTAAAATCAACACGTCAAACATCATGATTACGGAAGTTTAAATAAGCATAATTCTTTTATTTCATATTTAATTTCCTTTATTTTATATTTAATTGCACTTCTAATTATCGCACTTTTATTTATTGTTATTTAATCGCACTTTTAATTATCGTACTTTTTAATTATCGCAATTTTATTTTATCGCACTTTTATTATTCGCAATTTCATTATCATTATTTACTTTACGCTTTAAATTAAGTCTTTTATTTATTTAATATTTTACATTAGGTTTTAACTGCGACTAAAGTTTTAAAATCGACAAACTGGTCATTAAACGGTAAAAACCCCCCTTTATAATAAAATTACTTAGATATATGTTTGTATTTTTATAAAAGTAAATTAATATAGCGTTAAGCTTTGTTTAAAGATTTCCCTGTGGAACGAACCGGACTTACTAAAAACTACACTACTTTACGATTAGGTACACTGCCTATAAGTGTTGTAGCAAGGTTTAAGTATATCCATTCTATAAAAAAATAAATATCTTGTGTAAAATTGTATCGTATTTAATAGTATTTCCTAGTAAAATATAAACTATTTCGTATCCCTTAGCTTTGACATCAAGTATTTTTGGCGCCGCTGCCGGGGACACTCTTAAACGCCGGAAGCGCAACGCTAATATAAAAAAAAAAAAAGATTTTTAGTTAACTTTTATTAAAATTCGTTTTTGTAAAAATACGTTTTAATTATTCAAAAATATAAAAAGAAAAACAAAAATATAAGTATTTTTAAGATTTTGTTAAATATTTAAGTTTTATAAGTTTCTTTATTTTTATTTTAGTTTATAAAAATATAAGTTTTATTTAAATATCTTTTATTTATATAAAAACAGAAAACAGAAAAAAAAAAATAAAGAAAAAAAAACGCGTCGAATTTAATAAGCTGTCATCTGAATTTCTGAACCCCGCGACTCGCGGGGTTTTCTGCATTAATTACTGCGACTCGCGGAGTGAACCTGACACGCCGACAGAAGCCCTAATTCAGCATTAATTACGGTTAATTATTAATTATTATTATTATAACCCTAACTAATTATTATTATTATAATTACTTTTACTTTTTATTTAATTTATATATTTTAGTTAAATTAGTTTAATTAAATTATAAAATTAATAGTTTAATAAAATAAATAATATAAAAATAATATTTTTATAAAAATTGTACTTTTTACAACTTTTTGTATATTTTTATATTTTGTCCCTTTTTAATTGTTTTAGCGTAACTTTTGTATTTTTAGCTCATATTTAGTTTTAAACTTAGTTTTTGCCATAGTTATTTTTACTTCTAGATTTTTAGGCTTTGCCGTAGAATTCCTTAAGTGCTTTTTCTTTAGACTAAGATTTAGGTACTTTAGAATTTTGCGACGCCTTTTTAAGTTTTAGTTTCTTTTTAAGTTATTTCCATTTGAGATTTAGTTTTTCTTGTAAGCTTTAATATTTTTAGACGACCTTTTACTATGTATCAATTATCATTTCAATTAGTAATCTCAATTTGCGATTATAATTTTAAGTTAGTTGTAGTAATAAGGTTAGGTTAGTCAAGTATTTTTAAGTTTTATAAGTTTCTTTTATTTTTCCGTCACCTTTTATTTTTCAACCATTTTTCTTTTTCGATTTTTCTTTTTCGACGAACTCTTTTTCTTTCTTATTTCTCGCTATTCTAGTTTTAGGACATAGATTTTTATTCTACTTCTTATCTAAATTTCTTAAAATTACGAAAATTTATTTTAAGTGGTTAAATTGATAGACATCAAAATTTTCTGGTTCGTAGTAATAGTTGGATTTGTACGTGGACCGGGTTATTGGAGCCAAACAGTCCTCAATTATATTGAGACCAAACGAATCCTGCCCCTCTGCTGCATCTTTTGGCTATTCGAAACGTGGGCAAAATCAGAAAAGTCTATTGGTTGGATAACTTATTATAATTTTTCTTCTTTTAAAAACTAATAGGATATTCAGTGAATGCACCAAGCAAGACGTTCATCACCTTTTGTACGTTCACCACCTGTAACTAGATCAAGACATTTAGCAAATATAACCGCCGTTGATTTTTCTTTAGAATCGTCATCCAGTCGACCAAGTACTTCAGTTCAAATTTCCGATAATCCATTTTTTGAACCCGACCTCACAATTGAGAATCCGGAGAATATTCAGGAACGGTTCGTAGATCCTGAACCACTAAACTTTCCTCCGGAGCCACCAATCATTCAAACAGAGATTGTTGAGGAACGAACTATTAAATCAGAATCATCTAGTGATTCCGACTCAACAAATTCAATTATGGAAAATCTGGAACCTTTAAGTATGGAAGACCGAATGAGAGCTAAACGCACTGGCCAAGGTCACGCAATTACTCATCCAGACATTAATGCACCAGATTATGAAATCAAAGGACAAATTCTACACATGGTGACTAATCAATGCCAATTTAGTGGTGCGCCTAAGGAAGATCCAAATGAACATCTACGTACCTTTAATAGGATCTGCACACTATTTAAAATCCGAGAAGTGGAGGATGAACAGATATATCTCATGTTATTTCCCTGGACTTTAAAGGGAGAAGCCAAAGATTGGTTGGAATCGTTACCTGAAGGAGAGATCGATACATGGGACGTTTTAGTTGACAAATTTCTTAAACAATTCTTTCCTGCATCTAAAGCCGTAAGACTTCAAGCAGAAATTGTTACGTTCACACAGAAACCAAATGAAACTCTATATGAGGCGTGGACAAGATATGGAAAGTTATTAAGAGGATGTCCGCAACATGGTTTAGACACCTATCAAATAGTACAAATATTCTACCAAGGATGCGACATCACTACAAGAAAAGACATAGATATAGCAGCTGGTGGTTCTATTATGAAGAAAACCGAAACTGATGCTTACAAAATTATTGATAACACTGCTTCCCACTCACATGAGTGGCACCAAGAAAAAGACATCGTTAGATCATCTAAAGCAGCTAGAGCCGATTCTAGCCATGACTTAGATTCCATTTCCGTAAAGATAGATGCTGTGGAGAGACGAATGGAAAAGATGACTAAGGATATTCACTCAATACGAATTAGTTGTGAGCAGTGTGGAGGACCACATTTGACAAAAGATTGTCTCAGTATTGAATTAACAATGGAACAAAGAGAGAATATTTCATACATAAACCAAAGGCCTGGAAATAATTATCAGAATAATTATCAACCGCCAAGACCAATTTACAATCAAAACCAGAATTATAACCGAAATATTCCATACAACAACCAACAAGGTCCTAGCAATCAACAAATATCCAATAATACTTACAACCAGCAAAGACCTAATTTTCAAAACAAACCACCACAACAAACCGATGATAAAAAGCCGAATTTAGAAGATATGATGACGAAGCTAGTTGAAACTTAAACGCAGTTTTTCACATCTCAGAAACAAACCAATGAACAAAATGCTCAAGCATTTAGAAATCAACAAGCTTCTATTCAAAATCTGGAACAAGAAGTGAGTAACCTAGCAAGGTTAATAGGTGAAAGAAAACCAGGAAGTTTACCAAGCGATACAAATGCTAACCCCCGGAATGAAACAGCTAAAGCCATTACCACAAGAAGTGGTACAACACTTAAACCACCTGAAATACCTGTAACTTCTGATAAAGCTATTCCTACTCCACAAGAACCACAACTTGATCAAGATAAGGAAAAAGAACCGGTAGTTGAAAAGGTTAATGAAGATAACAAAGTTAAGGATAAACCTTATGTTAAACCATACCAACCACCACTTCCTTACCCGAGTAAAATGAAGAAAGAGAAACTTGAAGCCGAGCAATCCAAATTCTTGGATATGTTTAAACAGATAAATGTAAATCTTCCTTTCATTGATGTGATTTCAGGAATGCCTAGATATGCTAAATTCTTGAAAGATCTAATCTCAAATAGAAAGAAAATGGAAGAACTCTCGGCTGTTACTATGAATGCTAATTGTTCAGCAGTGCTGTTGAATAAGATACCAGAAAAACTATCTGATCCAGGAAGTTTCACAATTCCATGTTTTCTGGGTAGTCTTAGTTCAATAGAAGCATTGGCAGACTTAGGTGCTAGTATAAATCTAATGCCGTATTCACTATACACTAAACTAGACCTTGGAGAATTGAAACCAACCAGAATAAGCATACAATTAGCCGATAGATCAATAAAATATCCTAGAGGGATAATGGAGAACATGCTAGTTAAAGTTGGTACTTTAGTATTTCCAGTAGATTTTGTTGTTTTGGACATGGAAGAAGATTCTCAAGTTCCTCTCATATTAGGAAGACCATTCTTAAACACGGCTAAAGCAATGATAGACGTGTTCGGTAAGAAACTGACCCTAAGTATAGAGGATGAGAGTGTTACCTTTTGTAGTGACCCGAACTTTTCCATGTTTATATATATTAATTGAGATTGATGTTTACATGATTAAATGTTTCCAACATGTTAAGCAATCAAACTTGTTAAGACTTGATTAATTGAAATAGGTTTCATATAGACAATTGACCACCCAAGTTGACCGGTGATTCACGAACGTTAAAACTTGTAAAAAACTATATGATGACATATATATGGTTATATATATAGTTAACATGATATTATGATAATTAAACATATCATTAATTATATTAACAATGAACTACATATGTAAAAACAAGACTACTAACTTAATGATTTTGAAACGAGACATATATGTAACGTTTATCGTTGTAACGACATTTAATGTATATATATCATATTAAGAGATATTCGTACATCATAATATCATGATAATATAATAATTTAAAATCTCTTTTGTTATTATAAACATTGGGTTAACAACATTTAACAAGATCGTTAACCTAAAGGTTTCAAAACAACACTTACATGTAACGACTAACGATGACTTAACGACTCAGTTAAAATGTATATACATGTAGTGTTTTAATATGTATTTTTACACTTTTTAAAGACTTCAATACACTTATCAAAATACTTCTACTTAACAAAAATGCTTACAATTACATTCTCGTTCAATTTCATCAACAATTCTACTCGTATGCACCCGTATTCGTACTCGTACAATACACAGCTTTTAGATGTATGTACTATTGGTATATACACTCCAATGATCAGCTCTTAGCAGCCCATGTGAGTCACCTAACACATGTGGGAACCATCATTTGGCAACTAGCATGAAATATCTCATAAGATTACAAAAATATGAGTAATCATTCATGACTTATTTACATGAAAACAAAATTACATATCCTTTATATCTAATCCATACACCAACGACCAAAAACACCTACAAACACTTTCATTCTTCAATTTTCTTCATCTAATTGAACTCTCTCAAGTTCTATCTTCAAGTTCTAAGTGTTCTTCATAAATTCCAAAAGTTCTAGTTTCATAAAATCAAGAATACTTTCAAGTTTGCTAGCTCACTTCCAATCTTGTAAGGTGATCATCCAACCTCAAGAAATCTTTGTTTCTTACAGTAGGTTATCATTCTAATACAAGGTAATAATCATATTCAAACTTTGGTTCAATTTCTATAACTATAACAATCTTATTTCAAGTGATGATCTTACTTGAACTTGTTTTCGTGTCATGATTTTGCTTCAAGAACTTTGAGCCATCCAAGGATCCATTGAAGCTAGATCCATTTTTCTCTTTTCCAGTAGGTTCATCCAAGGAACTTAAGGTAGTAATGATGTTCATAACATCATTCGATTCATACATATAAAGCTATCTTATTCGAAGGTTTAAACTTGTAATCACTAGAACATAGTTTAGTTAATTCTAAACTTGTTCGCAAACAAAAGTTAATCCTTCTAACTTGACTTTTAAAATCAACTAAACACATGTTCTATATCTATATGATATGCTAACTTAATGATTTAAAACCTGGAAACACGAAAAACACCGTAAAACCGGATTTACGCCGTCGTAGTAACACCGCGGGCTGTTTTGGGTTAGTTAATTAAAAACTATGATAAACTTTGATTTAAAAGTTGTTATTCTGAGAAAATGATTTTTATTATGAAAATGAAACTATATCCAAAAATTATGGTTAAACTCAAAGTGGAAGTATGTTTTCTAAAATGGTCATCTAGACGTCGTTCTTTCGACTGAAATGACTACCTTTACAAAAACGACTTGTAACTTATTTTTCCGACTAGAAACCTATACTTTTTTTGTTTAGATTCATAAAATAGAGTTCAATATGAAACCATAGCAATTTGATTCACTCAAAACGGATTTAAAATGAAGAAGTTATGGGTAAAACAAGATTGGATAATTTTTCTCATTTTAGCTACGTGAAAATTGGTAACAAATCTATTCCAACCATAACTTAATCAACTTGTATTATATATTATGTAATCTTGAGATACCATAGACACGTATACAATGTTTCGACCTATCATGTCGACACATCTATATATATTTCGGAACAACCATAGACACTCTATATGTAAATGTTGGAGTTAGCTATACAGGGTTGAGGTTGATTCCAAAATATATATAGTTTGAGTTGTGATCAATACTGAGATACGTATACACTGGGTCGTGGATTGATTCAAGATAATATTTATCGATTTATTTCTGTACATCTAACTGTGGACAACTAGTTGTAGGTTACTAACGAGGACAGCTGACTTAATAAACTTAAAACATCAAAATATATTAAAAGTGTTGTAAATATATTTTGAACATACTTTGATATATATATATATATTTTTATAGGTTCGTGAATCAACCAGTGGCCAAGTCTTACTTCCCGACGAAGTAAAAATCTGTGAAAGTGAGTTATAGTCCCACTTTTAAAATCTAATATTTTTGGGATGAGAATACATGCAGGTTTTATAAATGATTTACAAAATAGACACAAGTACGTGAAACTACATTCTATGGTTGAATTATCGAAATCGAATATGCCCCTTTTTATTAAGTCTGGTAATCTAAGAATTAGGGAACAGACACCCTAATTGACGCGAATCCTAAAGATAGATCTATTGGGCCTAACAAACCCCATCCAAAGTACCGGATGCTTTAGTACTTCGAAATTTATATCATATCCGAAGGGTGTCCCGGAATGATGGGGATATTCTTATATATGCATCTTGTTATTGTCGGTTACCAGGTGTTCACCATATGAATGATTTTTATCTCTATGTATGGGATGTGTATTGAAATATGAAATCTTGTGGTCTATTGTTACGATTTGATATATATAGGTTAAACCTATAACTCACCAACATTTTTGTTGACGTTTTAAGCATGTTTATTCTCAGGTGATTATTAAGAGCTTCCGCTGTCGCATACTTAAATAAGGACAAGATTTGGAGTCCATGCTTGTATGATATTGTGTAAAAACTGCATTCAAGAAACTTATTTTGTTGTAACATATTTGTATTGTAAACCATTATGTAATGGTCGTGTGTAAACAGGATATTTTAGATTATCATTATTTGATAATCTACGTAAAGCTTTTTAAACCTTTATTGATGAATTAAAGGTTATGGTTTGTTAAAAAATGAATGCAGTCTTTGAAAAACGTCTCATATAGAGGTCAAAACCTCGCAACGAAATCAATTAATATGGAACGTTTTTAATCAATAAGAACGGGACATTTCAGTTGGTATCAGAGCGTTGGTCTTAGAGAACCAGAAAATTTGCATTAGTGTGTCTTATCGAGTTTGTTAGGATGCATTAGTGAGTCTGGACTTCGACCGTGTTTTCTTTAAAAATGATTGCTTAACATTTTTGTTGGAAACTATATATTTTTAACATATGAATATTATGTGATATATTAATCTCTTAACGTGTTTGATATTATGTGATAGATGTCTACCTCTAGAACAAGTCCCATTGACTCACCTAATAATAATGAAGAGTCAAATGTAAATTGGAATGATTTGTGGACTGATTCACAAGTTCCCGAAGAGGAACCGGAAGAAGAGTCGGAACCGGAAGAAGAATCGGAACCGGAAGAAGAATCGGAACCGGATGAAGAAATAGAACCGGTGGGGGAAATAATAAAACGGTTAAGTAAAAGAAAATCCTCAACCAACCGACCAAAGTTAATTATGGTCAATGGTGTTTCCGCCAAGGAAGCAAAATATTGGGAGGATTACCAATTCTCCGATGAATCGGATTCCGACGAGAATTCTGATGATGTTATAGAAATTACCCCAACTGAATTTAAAAAGGCAAAAGAAAATAATAAGGGAAAGGGCATAAAAATAGAGAAATCTAATTCCTACCCCGATGAACTTTATATGTATCGTCAACCCCCGAAGTCCTTAAGTTGTAACAATGACCCGGGAACCTCTAAACCACCAGGTTTTTCTAAACCAATGTGGACAACGACGGCTCGTATTAGGGGAACATCATATATCCCTAGAAACTTGGCAAAACGAACCAAAACCGAAGAAGAAGAAACGAGCGAGTCGGAATAAGATAGTTGTATTCGTGTGGTGTAATATATGGAATATAGTGTTCTTATGTTTTATGATATATGTAAAAATTGCTTGTATTAATAAGTATTTTTTTTATGAATCTAACTCTTGTCTATTTTACAGTTTAAAAACACAAAATGGATAGACAACCCAATATTTTAAGAGACCTACCCGGAGACATGATTGATGAAATCTTGTCTAGAGTCGGCCAGAATTCTTCGGCACAACTATTTAAGGCGAGATCAGTTTGTAAGACATTCGAAGAACGTTCCAAGAATGTCTTGGTTTATAAGAGACTTTCGTTTGAAAGATGGGGGATATCACATTGGGAAACCCATAAGTTACGATGTGTTTACTTTGACGCATATATTGCGGGGAACCCAAATGCTATTTTACGCAACGGGTTAAGAAATTATTTTGACTCAATATATCCGAATATTGGACTTCGTGATTTAGAAAAAGCGGCTAACATGCAACATAAAGAAGCATGTTATGCTTACGGATTAGTAATGTTCGCTTCTCACCAAAGTGAGAACAAGAACATCGGGCTACAACTATTAAACAAAACGTTTCCACAAGTGACGGAGTCGGTAATTGGGGTAAGAAATGAGGTTTTTAGATTATTACGGGACTGTTGGACATTACGTAACCCTCGTCCCTTTGATGACGTTACAACACGCTGTCTTATCAACGACCATAACGGTTATGTTGCACAAGACCAAGGATGGGAAGTAGTCCTAGTAAAACCAGAATGCATGACTTGTTTCTGGACGTATGAATTACGTGTCTTTATTGCCTTTGCTGAACGACTTGTGTACTAGCTAGAATTGTCTTCACAACTATCTTGTATCAAAGTTATTGTGTGCTATATTTCATGCTTTATGTAAAATAAGCGGTATTGTAAGTTTGTAAAATATTGTATAAAAGTTTGAACGCGAAATATTATTATAATCAGTTTTTCATATAGAATTGTAGTAGTTGAATTGTATATTAGCTACTAAGTATGAACTTAACGGGTAGGTACTACCCGAATTTAAACTTATAAAACGCTAATATGAAGAAAAAGCTTTTATAAATGAGTTCATATTATGCTACGAAATACTATTAACTACTCTTAATATTCTGTATGATTAACTTGTTCCATTTGACTATTTTGAAGGAAATGGCACCGACTACTCGACACACCGTGAATATGAATGAAGAGGAATTCCGTACTTTTCTAGCTTCAAACATAGCCGCAGTACAGGCTGCGCTACATACCAACAATAACCTTGGATCTAGCAGTACAGGAAATCGTGTAGGATGCACCTACAAAGAATTCACTGCCTGCAAACCTTTGGAATTTGATGGAACCGAAGGACCGATCGGATTGAAACGGTGGACCGAGAAGGTCGAATCGGTGTTTGCCATAAGTAAGTGTACTGAAGAGGACAAAGTAAAGTACGCTACGCATACCTTCACAGGTTCTGCGTTAACATGGTGGAATACCTATCTAGAGCAAGTGGGACAAGACGATGCGTACGCACTACCGTGGTCAGCATTCAAGCACTTGATGAATGAGAAGTACCGTCCCAGAACCGAGGTCAATAAGCTCAAGACAGAACTTAGAGGGTTACGAACCCAAGGATTTGATATTACCACGTACGAAAGACGATTCACAGAATTGTGCCTATTGTGTCCGGGAGCATTCGAAGATGAGGAAGAGAAGATCGACGCGTTTGTGAAAGGATTACCGGAAAGAATCCAAGAAGATATAAGTTCGCACGAGCCCGCCTCCATACAACAGGCATGTAGAATGGCTCACAAACTCGTGAACCAAATTGAAGAAAGAATTAAAGAACAGACTACTGAAGAGGCCAATGTGAAGCAAGTCAAAAGAAAGTGGGAGGAAAACGGTGATAAGAATCACCAATACAACAACAACAGCAATTACAACAATAATCGCAACAATTATCCCAACAATCGCAACATCAATCGCAACTACAACAAACGGCCCAACAACAACAACAACAGCAACTACAACAATCATCCCAACAACAATAATAACCGCAACAACAACAACAATCAGAAGCAGCTATGCCAAAGGTGTGAAAAGAATCACTCGGGGTTCTGCACCAAATTTTGCAACAAGTGTAAAAGAAATGGTCATAGCGCGGCGAAGTGTGAGGTCTACGGACCAGGGGTTAATAGAACGAAAGGAACAAATGGTGTCGGAACGAGTAATGGCGGAGCAAGTAGTGTCGGAGCAAGTTATGCCAATGTAGTTTGTTATAAATGTGGAAAACCGGGCCACATTATTAGAAATTGCCCGAACCAGGAGAACACGAATGGAAAAGGCCGCGGAAGAGTTTTCAATATTAATGCGGTAGAGGCACAGGAAGACCCGGAGCTTGTTACGGGTACGTTTCTTATTGACAATAAATCTGCTTACGTTTTATTTGATTCGGGTGCGGATAGAAGCTATATGAGTAGAGATTTTTGTGCTAAATTAAGTTGTCCATTGACGCCTTTGGATAGTAAATTTTTACTCGAATTAGCAAATGGTAAATTAATTTCAGCAGATAATATATGTCGGAATCGAGAAATTAAACTGGTTAGCGAAACATTTAAGATTGATTTGATACCAGTAGAGTTAGGGAGTTTTGATGTGATAATCGGTATGGACTGGTTGAAAGAAGTGAAAGCGGAGATCGTTTGTTACAAAAATGCAATTCGCATTATACGAGAAAAAGGAAAACCCTTAATGGTGTACGGAGAAAAGGGCAACACGAAGCTACATCTTATTAGTAATTTGAAGGCACAAAAACTAATAAGAAAAGGTTGCTATGCTGTTCTAGCACACGTCGAGAAAGTACAAACTGAAGAAAAGAGCATCAATGATGTTCTCATTGCAAAAGAATTTCCCGATGTATTTCCGAAAGAATTACCGGGATTACCCCCACATCGATCCGTTGAATTTCAAATAGATCTTGTACCAGGAGCTGCACCAATAGCTCGTGCTCCTTACAGACTCGCACCCAGCGAGATGAAAGAACTGCAAAGCCAATTACAAGAACTTTTAGAGCGTGGTTTCATTCGACCAAGCACATCACCGTGGGGAGCTCCTGTTTTGTTTGTCAAGAAGAAAGATGGTACATTCAGGTTGTGTATCGACTACCGAGAGTTGAACAAACTTACCATCAAGAACCGCTACCCACTACCGAGAATCGACGACTTATTTGATCAACTACAAGGCTCGTCTGTTTATTCAAAGATTGACTTACGTTCCGGGTATCATCAAATGCGGGTGAAAGAAGATGATATTCCAAAGACTGCTTTCAGAACACGTTACGGTCATTACGAGTTTATGGTCATGCCGTTTGGTTTAACTAATGCACCAGCTGTGTTCATGGACCTTATGAACCGAGTGTGTGGACCATACCTTGACAAGTTTGTCATTGTTTTCATTGATGACATACTTATTTACTCAAAGAATGACCAAGAACACGGTGAACATTTGAGAAAGGTGTTAGAAGTATTGAGGAAGGAAGAATTGTACGCTAAGTTTTCAAAGTGTGCATTTTGGTTGGAAGAAGTTCAATTCCTCGGTCACATAGTGAACAAAGAAGGTATTAAGGTGGATCCGGCAAAGATAGAAACTGTTGAAAAGTGGGAAACCCCGAAAACTCCGAAACACATACGCCAGTTTTTAGGACTAGCTGGTTACTACAGAAGGTTCATCCAAGACTTTTCCAGAATAGCAAAACCCTTGACTGCATTAACGCATAAAGGGAAGAAATTTGAATGGAATGATGAACAAGAGAAAGCGTTTCAGTTATTGAAGAAAAAGCTAACTACGGCACCTATATTGTCATTGCCTGAAGGGAATGATGATTTTGTGATTTATTGTGACGCATCAAAGCAAGGTCTCGGTTGTGTATTAATGCAACGAACGAAGGTGATTGCTTATGCGTCTAGACAATTGAAGATTCACGAACAAAATTATACGACGCATGATTTGGAATTAGGCGCGGTTGTTTTTGCATTAAAGACTTGGAGGCACTACTTATATGGGGTCAAAAGTATTATATATACCGACCACAAAAGTCTTCAACACATATTTAATCAGAAACAACTGAATATGAGGCAGCGTAGGTGGATTGAATTATTGAATGATTACGATTTTGAGATTCGTTACCACCCGGGGAAGGCAAATGTGGTAGCCGATGCCTTGAGCAGGAAGGATAGAGAACCCATTCGAGTAAAATCTATGAATATAATGATTCATAATAACATTACTACTCAAATAAAGGAGGCGCAACAAGGAGTTTTAAAAGAGGGAAATTTAAAGGATGAAATACCCAAAGGATCGGAGAAGCATCTTAATATTCGGGAAGACGGAACCCGGTATAGGGCTGAAAGGATTTGGGTACCAAAATTTGGAGATATGAGAGAAATGGTACTTAGAGAAGCTCATAAAACCAGATACTCAATACATCCTGGAACGGGGAAGATGTACAAGGATCTCAAGAAACATTTTTGGTGGCCGGGTATGAAAGCCGATGTTGCTAAATACGTAGGAGAATGTTTGACGTGTTCTAAGGTCAAAGCTGAGCATCAGAAACCATCAGGTCTACTTCAACAACCCGAAATCCCGGAATGGAAATGGGAAAACATTACCATGGATTTCATCACTAAATTGCCAAGGACTGCAAGTGGTTTTGATACTATTTGGGTAATAGTTGATCGTCTCACCAAATCAGCACACTTCCTGCCAATAAGAGAAGATGACAAGATGGAGAAGTTAGCACGACTGTATTTGAAAGAAGTCATCTCCAGACATGGAATACCAATCTCTATTATCTCTGATAGGGATGGCAGATTTATTTCAAGATTCTGGCAGACATTACAGCAAGCATTAGGAACTCGTCTAGACATGAGTACTGCCTATCATCCACAAACTGATGGGCAGAGCGAAAGGACGATACAAACGCTTGAAGACATGCTACGAGCATGTGTTATTGATTTCGGAAACAGTTGGGATCGACATCTACCGTTAGCAGAATTTTCCTACAACAACAGCTACCATTCAAGCATTGAGATGGCGCCGTTTGAAGCACTTTATGGTAGAAAGTGCAGGTCTCCGATTTGTTGGAGTGAAGTGGGGGATAGACAGATTACGGGTCCGGAGATTATACAAGAAACTACCGAGAAGATCATCCAAATTCAACAACGGTTGAAAACCGCCCAAAGTCGACAAAAGAGCTACGCTGACATTAAAAGAAAAGATATAGAATTTGAAATTGGAGAGATGGTCATGCTTAAAGTTGCACCTTGGAAAGGCGTTGTTCGATTTGGTAAACGAGGGAAATTAAATCCAAGGTATATTGGACCATTCAAGATTATTGATCGTGTCGGACCAGTAGCTTACAGACTTGAGTTACCTCAACAACTCGCGGCTGTACATAACACTTTCCACGTCTCGAATTTGAAGAAATGTTTTGCTAAAGAAGATCTCACTATTCCGTTAGATGAAATCCAAATCAACGAAAAACTTCAATTCATCGAAGAACCCGTCGAAATAATGGATCGTGAGGTTAAAAGACTTAAACAAAACAAGATACCAATTGTTAAGGTTCGATGGAATGCTCGTAGAGGACCCGAGTTCACCTGGGAGCGTGAAGATCAGATGAAGAAGAAATACCCGCATCTATTTCCAGAAGATTCGTCAACACCTTCAACAGCTTAAAATTTCGGGACGAAATTTATTTAACGGGTAGGTACTGTAGTGACCCGAACTTTTCCATGTTTATATATATTAATTGAGATTGATGTTTACATGATTAAATGTTTCCAACATGTTAAGCAATCAAACTTGTTAAGACTTGATTAATTGAAATAGGTTTCATATAGACAATTGACCACCCAAGTTGACCGGTGATTCACGAACGTTAAAACTTGTAAAAAACTATATGATGACATATATATGGTTATATATATAGTTAACATGATATTATGATAATTAAACATATCATTAATTATATTAACAATGAACTACATATGTAAAAACAAGACTACTAACTTAATGATTTTGAAACGAGACATATATGTAACGTTTATCGTTGTAACGACATTTAATGTATATATATCATATTAAGAGATATTCGTACATCATAATATCATGATAATATAATAATTTAAAATCTCTTTTGTTATTATAAACATTGGGTTAACAACATTTAACAAGATCGTTAACCTAAAGGTTTCAAAACAACACTTACATGTAACGACTAACGATGACTTAACGACTCAGTTAAAATGTATATACATGTAGTGTTTTAATATGTATTTTTACACTTTTTAAAGACTTCAATACACTTATCAAAATACTTCTACTTAACAAAAATGCTTACAATTACATTCTCGTTCAATTTCATCAACAATTCTACTCGTATGCACCCGTATTCGTACTCGTACAATACACAGCTTTTAGATGTATGTACTATTGGTATATACACTCCAATGATCAGCTCTTAGCAGCCCATGTGAGTCACCTAACACATGTGGGAACCATCATTTGGCAACTAGCATGAAATATCTCATAAGATTACAAAAATATGAGTAATCATTCATGACTTATTTACATGAAAACAAAATTACATATCCTTTATATCTAATCCATACACCAACGACCAAAAACACCTACAAACACTTTCATTCTTCAATTTTCTTCATCTAATTGAACTCTCTCAAGTTCTATCTTCAAGTTCTAAGTGTTCTTCATAAATTCCAAAAGTTCTAGTTTCATAAAATCAAGAATACTTTCAAGTTTGCTAGCTCACTTCCAATCTTGTAAGGTGATCATCCAACCTCAAGAAATCTTTGTTTCTTACAGTAGGTTATCATTCTAATACAAGGTAATAATCATATTCAAACTTTGGTTCAATTTCTATAACTATAACAATCTTATTTCAAGTGATGATCTTACTTGAACTTGTTTTCGTGTCATGATTTTGCTTCAAGAACTTTGAGCCATCCAAGGATCCATTGAAGCTAGATCCATTTTTCTCTTTTCCAGTAGGTTCATCCAAGGAACTTAAGGTAGTAATGATGTTCATAACATCATTCGATTCATACATATAAAGCTATCTTATTCGAAGGTTTAAACTTGTAATCACTAGAACATAGTTTAGTTAATTCTAAACTTGTTCGCAAACAAAAGTTAATCCTTCTAACTTGACTTTTAAAATCAACTAAACACATGTTCTATATCTATATGATATGCTAACTTAATGATTTAAAACCTGGAAACACGAAAAACACCGTAAAACCGGATTTACGCCGTCGTAGTAACACCGCGGGCTGTTTTGGGTTAGTTAATTAAAAACTATGATAAACTTTGATTTAAAAGTTGTTATTCTGAGAAAATGATTTTTATTATGAAAATGAAACTATATCCAAAAATTATGGTTAAACTCAAAGTGGAAGTATGTTTTCTAAAATGGTCATCTAGACGTCGTTCTTTCGACTGAAATGACTACCTTTACAAAAACGACTTGTAACTTATTTTTCCGACTAGAAACCTATACTTTTTTTGTTTAGATTCATAAAATAGAGTTCAATATGAAACCATAGCAATTTGATTCACTCAAAACGGATTTAAAATGAAGAAGTTATGGGTAAAACAAGATTGGATAATTTTTCTCATTTTAGCTACGTGAAAATTGGTAACAAATCTATTCCAACCATAACTTAATCAACTTGTATTATATATTATGTAATCTTGAGATACCATAGACACGTATACAATGTTTCGACCTATCATGTCGACACATCTATATATATTTCGGAACAACCATAGACACTCTATATGTAAATGTTGGAGTTAGCTATACAGGGTTGAGGTTGATTCCAAAATATATATAGTTTGAGTTGTGATCAATACTGAGATACGTATACACTGGGTCGTGGATTGATTCAAGATAATATTTATCGATTTATTTCTGTACATCTAACTGTGGACAACTAGTTGTAGGTTACTAACGAGGACAGCTGACTTAATAAACTTAAAACATCAAAATATATTAAAAGTGTTGTAAATATATTTTGAACATACTTTGATATATATATATATATTTTTATAGGTTCGTGAATCAACCAGTGGCCAAGTCTTACTTCCCGACGAAGTAAAAATCTGTGAAAGTGAGTTATAGTCCCACTTTTAAAATCTAATATTTTTGGGATGAGAATACATGCAGGTTTTATAAATGATTTACAAAATAGACACAAGTACGTGAAACTACATTCTATGGTTGAATTATCGAAATCGAATATGCCCCTTTTTATTAAGTCTGGTAATCTAAGAATTAGGGAACAGACACCCTAATTGACGCGAATCCTAAAGATAGATCTATTGGGCCTAACAAACCCCATCCAAAGTACCGGATGCTTTAGTACTTCGAAATTTATATCATATCCGAAGGGTGTCCCGGAATGATGGGGATATTCTTATATATGCATCTTGTTATTGTCGGTTACCAGGTGTTCACCATATGAATGATTTTTATCTCTATGTATGGGATGTGTATTGAAATATGAAATCTTGTGGTCTATTGTTACGATTTGATATATATAGGTTAAACCTATAACTCACCAACATTTTTGTTGACGTTTTAAGCATGTTTATTCTCAGGTGATTATTAAGAGCTTCCGCTGTCGCATACTTAAATAAGGACAAGATTTGGAGTCCATGCTTGTATGATATTGTGTAAAAACTGCATTCAAGAAACTTATTTTGTTGTAACATATTTGTATTGTAAACCATTATGTAATGGTCGTGTGTAAACAGGATATTTTAGATTATCATTATTTGATAATCTACGTAAAGCTTTTTAAACCTTTATTGATGAATTAAAGGTTATGGTTTGTTAAAAAATGAATGCAGTCTTTGAAAAACGTCTCATATAGAGGTCAAAACCTCGCAACGAAATCAATTAATATGGAACGTTTTTAATCAATAAGAACGGGACATTTCACCTTTTCAGTTGATAGAGCAATGCAACAACCACAATCTGCAGATGATACATGTTATTATATTCAAACTATAGATGCACATGCAGAATTATTAGAAGAATTTTCAGAATTACAAGGAACAGGAGAATGTTCTTTAGGAGAAGGTAATGAACCAATTGATGAAGCTAAAATGTTAGCTACACTTATAGCTAATGGATATGAACCAACAACAGAAGAAATTCAAATGCTAAAAGAAGAAGACAGATATCGATATAAATCATCGATAGAAGAACCTCCGAAATTAGAGTTAAAGCCACTTCCAAACCATTTGGAATACGCTTATTTACATGGTGAATCTGAATTACCTGTAATAATATCGTCTTCTCTTACTGAAAATGAGAAATCACAACTCATTTCTGTGTTGAAAGCTCATAAACCAGCCATTGCATGGAAGATTCATGATATTAAAGGAATAAGTCCTTCGTATTGCACACATAAAATCCTTATGGAAGAAGGTCATAAAACGTATGTGCAACGCCAACGAAGACTAAATCCTAATATGCAAGATGTAGTTAAGAAAGAGATTATTAAACTGCTAGATGCAGGTTTGATATATCCAATTTCTGATAGTCCATGGGTAAGCCCAGTTCAATGCGTGCCTAAGAAGGGTGGCATGACTGTCATTACAAATGAGAAAAATGAGCTTATTCCTACTAGGACTGTAACAGGATGGCGTGTATGTATTGATTATAGAAAATTAAATGACGCCACCAGAAAAGATCACTTTCCCTTACCTTTCATTGATCAAATGTTGGAAAGATTAGCCGGAAATAGCTACTATTGTTTTCTAGATGGATTTTCCGAATATTTTCAAATTCCAATAGCACCCGAGGACCAAGAGAAAACCACATTCACGTGCCCTTATGGTACTTTTGCTTACAAACGCATGCCATTTGGACTTTGTAACGCCCCTGCAACCTTTCAAAGGTGTATGATGGCGATTTTTCATGACATGATAGAAGAATGCATGGAAGTTTTCATGGATGACTTTTCAGTCTTCGGTGATACATTTAAATCATGTCTAGTTAATCTGGAACGAATGCTAATTAGATGCAAAAAATCAAATCTAGTACTTAATTGGGAGAAATGCCATTTCATGGTTAAAGAAGGCATCGTTCTTGGACATAAAATTTCAAAAGAAGGAATTGAAGTGGATAGAGCTAAAGTAGATGTAATTGCTAAACTTCCACATCCCACCAATGTTAGAGGAATTAGGAGTTTTCTAGGGCATGCCGGTTTTTACCGACGTTTCATAAAAGATTTTTCTAAAATTGCCACTCCTATAAATAAACTCCTAGAAAAGGATGCGCCATTCATCTTTTCAGATGAGTGTATCAAATCTTTTAATATTCTTAAAGAGAAACTCACTAATGCACCGATCATGATAACACCAAATTGGAATCTACCATTTGAACTAATGTGCGATGCAAGTGATTTTGCAATGGGAGCCGTTTTAGAACAAAGGATTGAAAAACGATTTCAACCTATTTATTACGCTAGTAAGACATTACAAGGAGCACAGACGAACTATACAACTACTGAAAAAGAACTCCTTGCTATTGTCTTTGCTTTTGACAAATTTCGATCATATCTCATTCTAGCAAAAACGGTGGTCTATACCGACCATTCGGCTCTTAGATACCTATTTTCAAAACAAGATGCTAAACCAAGATTAATCCGTTGGATCTTACTCTTACAAGAATTTGATATTGAAATCCGAGATAAAAGAGGAGCAGGAAATCTCGCCGTTGATCATCTTTCTCGTTTTGAAAATCCCGAATTAGAAGTTCTAAATGAATCAGCCATACAAGACAACTTTCCTGATGAATATCTATTGAAGATAGATTATAAAGAAATTCCATGGTTTGCAGACTATGCAAACTACTTAGTTTGTGGATTCCTTGAAAAAGGATTATCGTACCAAAAACGAAAGAAATTCTTCAGTGATATAAAACACTATTTCTGGGAAGATCCACATTTGTTTAAAAGTTGTCCAGATGGAATAATACGCCGATGTGTATTTGGAGATGAAGCTAGTAAAATTTTAAACCATTGTCACACAGGACCAACAGGAGGGCATTATGGGCCTCAACTAACAGCAAGAAAAGTTTATGAAGCTGGATTCTATTGGCCTACAATTTACAAAGACGCACACCTTCTTTGCAAATCCTGTGATGCATGTCAAAGGGCCGGAAAAATAAGTCAACGTGATGAAATGCCACAAAATGTCATCCAAGTATGTGAAGTATTTGACATTTGGGGTATTGACTTTATGGGTCCATTTCCAAAATCTAATAATAATCTATATATACTCGTAGCCATTGATTATGTATCTAAATGGGCGGAAGCACAAGCTCTCCCAACTAACGATGCACGAGTTGTAGTCAACTTTTTAAAACGTCTTTTTGCAAGGTTTGGAACACCGAAAGCTTTAATAAGTGATCGGGGTACTCATTTCTGTAATAATCAACTTGAGAAAGTTCTTAAAAGATATGGAGTAACTCATAAAGTCTCCACCGCATATCATCCACAAACAAGTGGACAAGTTGAAAATACCAACCGAGCTTTAAAACGTATTCTAGAGAAAACCGTAGGATCAAATCCGAAGGAATGGTCCATTAAATTGGAGGATGCACTCTGGGCTTTTAGAACAGCCTACAAAACTCCAATTGGAACCACACCTTTTAGACTTGTTTATGGAAAAGTATGTCATCTTCCAGTAGAAATTGAACACAAAGCATTTTGGGCTCTGAAAACATGTAATCTTGATTTACATGAAGCCGGACGTCTACGATTAAGTCAACTAAATGAATTAGAAGAATTAAGACATGAAGCATACGAAAATTTGTTAATCTATAAAGAAAGAACGAAGAAATGGCATGATAAAAGAATCAGAAGTTCAAAAGAATTTAAAGAAGGAGACAGAGTTCTT
Organism: Rutidosis leptorrhynchoides; assembly: GCF_046630445.1. Lineage (NCBI taxonomy): Eukaryota > Viridiplantae > Streptophyta > Magnoliopsida > Asterales > Asteraceae > Rutidosis > Rutidosis leptorrhynchoides. The sequence goes on from NC_092333.1 coordinate 487,603,160, forward strand.
CTTTTCAATTCACGATTCAAGCTATTTCCTGGAAAATTGAAATCAAGATGGTCTGGACCATTCATAGTCAAAAGAGTTTTCCCATACGGAACGATAGAATTAATAAATTCAAATGGGATTGAATTTAAAGTTAATGGTCACAGAGTTAAACATTACATACATGGTCCGATGGAAGTCGACAACGAAGTTAATCACAATTTCGACACCACAGCTAACTAAGTGTGGGGAGAATCAAGTCTTTAAAGGATAATATGTATTTCTGTAAGAGTTAGATTGTCTGTTTTCGTGTAGTTCTCGAAAATGGAACCCGAATGGTCTTTCCCTAGCAGACCCTAAAGAACTAGTCTTCTCCCCCCATTCTGAATTTTTATTTTTTTTAGGTTTTTACAAAATGAAGACTGCCTGTGAACTAAACCATGGTCTAATGCTACACGCTTTGATCACTAAAAGAAATAATGACATACTACCGAGTGAACTAGTATCAGTAATCAGAGAAAGAATGGACGGAGTTAGAAAAGAATCCAGATGCGAAGATAATAAGTTACAATTTGGTAAAGGAAAATCAAAATCCGCAGCGAAAAGAAGAGCACGACACCTAGAACGATGTCACAAATGCGGAAAATGGTCACATGGAGGTAAATGTTCAAATAATCAAACCTATTCAAATACTGAATTTGTTACTTTATGCAGAGACGGACCGTTCATATGTTTAGAAGAAAAGACACTGAATGCTCGAGGTTACGCCTATGTAGCCATGGAAAATCAATTAAACCGACTATCTTATGAATGAGATAGATCATATAACTAAGAAATCTATTCCACAGGTATGTCTGTACAGTTTTTATTTTTTATTTTTTTTTAACCTTTTGATAATAAACGCTAATTTGTTCGCTAAAAAATATTAAATTGGTATTGAATAAAATTAGGTTTGGCGACCGAAATTATTGATATCATTCAAAAATTTATTACATCACTGCGAAATTTAACGTTTATTCTTAAGGTATAAATATCTTTAATCAATCAACCCAAAATATTTCAAAAATTCGTCATGAGTTAAATTAGGTCTTGGAACCGAAATTACTTTACCGAAAAGAGGGGCGCATATTTTTGATAATATTTGATTGATTAAAGTGGGATAAAAAGACAAAAAGATTTTTAATTTTATTTTTACCATGTTTTTAAAAATTAATATTTAAATCTTAAATTAATATTGTAAACTTTGTAAAAACAATATATTTAAAATTGTAAATATTTGAAAAATTAATATAAGTTTGGTGTGAATTTATAATATGAATTTTTAAATTAAGATTGGTGTGAACTTTTAATTTTTAAAATATGAATTTTTAATTTTATGCATTTCAAATTTTAAGTTTGGTGTGAATTTTTAATATTAATTTTGAATTTTATATTTAAGTTGTGTGATTTTAAAAACAAAAATTTACTTTATCTCATTAAGTTAAGAATATGATTTTTAAAATTCGTCGTAAGTTGCAGACTAGGTCTTTGAACCGAAATTGCTTTACCCGATGGAGGGACGAGAACTTTTATTATCATTATTTTTAATCTTATTGATTTAAAGTATGCCAAAAACATTGAAAAAACCCAAAAATCTTAGCTTTTAAAACAATCGCTACAAAAAGACAAATTTTAAAATTTTGTCGAGGGACGGACTAGGACATCGATCCGAAACGACCTCGTCCTAAATAACAAGGGAAACAAAATTTTAAAATTAAGTACTTAATTGTTTCAAAAGTTAATGAATATAAAAAAAAAAAAAAAACTCCGCAAGTCGCGGAGTTTGAAGAGTATATCACCGCGAGTCGCGGAGGGATGAAAAATCAGAAAAAAAAATAAAGAGCTGGAACAGATCAGTCCCAACCCCAAAACAATAAAAACCTGCGAAAAACTGCACGCGAAAAACCCGAAAAATACACCCCAAAATCACAATTTTTAACCGTTAATCACCAAATCTTTTGCTAAAATCATGTTGAGAAGGATGCTATCTAAGAATTACTCAAGAAAAACGGTAAATTTCTACACCTAAACACCATTTAATCCGAAATTTGGTGTTCTTGAGCAATTTTTTCCCCAATTTGATTTTGATGCTTTTTAGTGTAATTATGCTTAAATTGTTTATGTATTATGCTTGTATAACCTAGATTGATGCTGTTTAACATGATTAGAAGCCTTAAACTTCAAATTTTGAGTAATCTAGGGTTTGTGTTCTTGAGCAAATTTGGGGCTTTTTGATATAAACAGGTTATGGCCGATTTTTGTCATGAATTGTTGCTAAATTAAGTAGTGTAACATGTTTAGGTAGTTAAATGATCCAAACTTTGAGCCTAAACATGATTTTGAGAATTAAAGTGGACTTTTTCAAGTCTAAAATTCATGAACTTGATTTTTGAAAGATAATGCCATTTGAGACTTGTTTAATTGCTAGTAATGATTATCTTGACATGTTATTTGAGTTGAATGTTTATGAACTTGGCGAACATTTTCGTATATGCTTATTTGAAAAAGTGTAGATTTGATAAAAATGTGAAAATGAGCTTAAGTTTGATATAAATTGAAAATGTCATTGTAATTATTTTGATTGATGATTTTGCTGACACTAATGCATATTTGGATGCACAAAAATTGTGTTTGATGTGTTTTGCAGAATGAAAGGGGTGAATCTTCATCCCAAGCCCGCAATGCTCCTGCTGAGAATTTAGAACAACAGGAGGTGGATAACTACTACAAGCAGGATATACCTCATCCAGTCATGACCTTTTCTGATATGCACTTGGAAGAGTTGCACCCGAACCTGAGATTTGACAGACTTTGGATAGATTATCCAAAATATCAAAGGGGTTTGCATACTCTTCATTCTAAGGTTGTTGAGGTACCGAGGGTCATAGAATGGGGACCCTTAGAAGCTGTAGAATTGGCCGGGCCAATTAGGGAATTACTTGTACAGAGGTATGGTAATTCTTCTTTTAATGACTGGGTACGTTTATTCACCATACGTAGACCTGTATATAAAGTATGGTGTGAAGAATTGTTATGTAGTATAGAGTTGAATGATCGGGTAGCTAGTTTAAACGATCGTTCTTTTATTAGATTTTTGTTAGACGGTTCGATGCGCCACATGTCTTTACTGGACATGGCTCAGGCTTTACGTATATATACGCCTGAGGAGTTAGCGTCTGCCGATTGTAGAGGATTGATACTAAACGGTAGAAAGATAGATGAAAATTTTGATACACACGGTGTGTGGAGTCAAATGACAAGCCATCACCGTTTCAAAGGGGGAAATTACTCTTATTTGGATATAGATAGAGCCGAATTAAGAGTGATACATAGGTTTTTAGCTAATTCGATTACACAAAGGGGTAAAAACAACGAAAAAGTAAATGAACAGGATTTGTTTTACCATATGTGTATTCGAGACCCACAAAGCGCTGTAAGTATACCATATTGTGTGGGTTATTATTTATCAGTTATGGTTCGGGGGATGAGACCACATAGCATAATAGGAGGTGGTATTTTTATTACTTTGATTGGTGAATATCTCGGTGTGGATATAAGTCGGGGGGGATTATTAGTAGAAGAACCAGAACCCCGCGATACTATAGGTTTAAATGTATACCATGGTGCAAAAGTTTTGAAGAGGCGAAATAACGCCGCAGTACGATACCATGGTAGACATCCACAGGTGGAGAGAAACCAACAGCAAGGTAATGTAGGAGGGGGGAATGAGATGCAAGAAATGCAAAGGTTTATAGCTTCTCAGGAATACAAAAATGCTAGACAGAGAGCATTTGAAGATTGGCAAGTTCATCAGAACCAAATCATAGCTCATTGCCAACATATAGGTAGAAACTATATTCCTACACCGAAACCCATCTTCCCTCCCTGGTCTATAGAGATGCAGCCACCGTATCCTACGTATGACCCTGCCGAAGCATTCTATAGCACCTATGGTTATGCCTGGAACCCCTATTGGTACCAGTATCATCCCTAGTATACTTAGTTTTATTTATTTTGTAATTTGTAATTATTGATACGTTTAATACTTTTGTTAATATTGTAATCATTTTTATAATTATCTAACTTTTATTCTTAGATTTTAATAATTTTTGAATGTGGGGTAATATACCAAACTTCAAAAATATGTATATATGTTTGCAGTTTATCTTATGTACACAACAGGGTAAAACAACGCATTTTCAAAGACTGGCATTAAGTTCAGCAAAAGCAACTAATTTTGACGACAAGATGCAAAATATATGTGAAATAACAACAAGACGGAATGAACAAATGATGTGCACCATTTATCATTCAGCAAACAAACGCCAATATATTTGGAAACTTTGGTAAAAATTTAATCAGTTTCACACAAATCACCCTCAATAATTTAAATTGTTACTGATTTCTTGCAAATGAGGGCATTGCAAGATCTTAAGTGTGGGAAGGGGTTAAATTCTTTCGGATTTTAAAAATTTTTACTTTATACACTTGGTTACCATTAAAAATACTAGTAAAGCAGTAGTTGTATTAGAATCTAGTGCTCTCTGATAATAAAGAACAGCCCTGGTCTTATATACTAACTACCCAATTCTAGTAAAATTTTTCAAAATTTTCAATTAAATGAACTAAAAATCATGTTTATACATATTTATGAACGATAAAACTAGGTTTTAACACCGAAATTATTGTTACCTCAAAAAGGACATAAATTGAGAAACAAACCAAAATGTTAAAATTCATTTAAAATGGAATATAGGACGATAAAAAGGAAAATAAAAGCCAAGTATGGGAAAAATTTACCAAGTTATCTTAAACATATGTCACATATATCTGTAACAAATAACTGAAAATACTTCTGCTTTGGCATAAACTAAACTGTTTTACCCAATGAAAGAAAAGAAGAGATGGATCTACACGATGAATCAATTCCATCATTAAAAGGAAGTAAAGTCTTCCGAAAAAGAAACGCGCTTCTTGATTTAGGTCATGAAGTTGTCGTCCAGACCAGCTGTAGGTTGACGAAAAATCTAGAAAAGTCATCACTAAAATCAGCAGGAAATCCACGGACCTCAGCATTAAACAGGGTCGCCAAGTGGTCAGATTTATCCTAACCATGAGAAGGATTTATCTCGTACAATGGGGGGCACCATGCAAATTAGCTGGATAAGACTAATGAATCAGATCCCCAGAAAGGATAATCTCCTTAAAGATTAAAAATCAGCTTTTAAGACTGATATTACTCAATCCTAGAGATTGACCTTAAAGATTGAGAATTCAAACTCATGGAATTCAATGATATCTAAACTCGAGCTTGAACGAGAAAATATTTTGATCAAAATTATAAACCGATTTGTTTTCTGAAAACCCATTTTCAATGCGTTCATTACCATTGAACGTAAAATCCTAGGAATTCACCTGGAATTCATTAGGTCACCTGAACCAAATCGGGTGTCAACCGTAAGAACGGTGGTTGCATAGCATGGTTAAGGACAGGACCTTGTGCCAGATCGAAAAATTATAAGGATGAGCTTTACTATTGCTCCTACCAGGGATAGTAATTGCGTCCGAAACGTTATAGACCATAATTAAAAGCATGTCAGGGGACATTGCCTTAACAGTTGCTTGTTCAACGCTTTCCTTTACAACCGGACGGTAGTTTACCGAAAGGTAATATACGGGACAAGTAAACTGGACGTGTTGCTTTCCAAATACAAGGTTAGCAAGTGGGTGACACAAAACCGCAAGTTTTGAGCTAAAATTTTCAAATCTGAAACCCACCAAACCCACAAAAATATTTTGCAAACACCGGTGAAGGGTTATTCCGGAAAACTTATCTAGGGTAAAAGCTAGATTTAATTTTCAAAAGATCAAATGTTTTCATAAAGATCCAATTTCCTTAATGGATCTAAATTTTTATAGTCATGTGGGACTGTAAACCATATCGTTACTACCATTGTTTATACCGCCGTATAGAAATCACTGATGTACAAAGTGTGAAGAATAAAGAAGTGATTCTAGTATATTTCAAGACAATATTGCTTGAGGACAAGCAACGCTCAAGTGTGGGAATATTTGATAATGCTAAAAACGAACATATATTTCATAGCATTATTCCTCAAGAAAGACAAGCTTTTAGTTGCAATTGTTCTATTTACAAGTGATATTCGTTTAAATAATAAAAGGTGAAGACAAAAGACAGATTCGACGAATTGAAGACGCAAACGACCAAAAAGCTCAAAAGTACAAAAGACAATCAAAAAGGTTCCAATTATTGATAAGAAACGTCTCGAAATTACAAGAGTACAAGATTCAAAACGCAAAGTACAAGATATTAAATTGTACGCAAGGACGTTCGAAAATCCGGAACCGGGACCAGAGTCAACTCTTAACGCTCGACGCAACGGACTAAAAATTACAAGTTAACTATGTATATAAATATAATATAATATATAATTAATTATATTAATTATATATATATTATATTTATAAATAAAAACCGTCGGCAGAGAAAGACTCCAAAGGGACTGAGCTGTAAATTCATTCTCTGCGACTCGCGGAGTTTGAAGAGGATTTCACCGCGAGTCGCGGAGCCCCAAAAGTCGACTTTTCCTATAAAAGCAACCGAATTCTGATCGCAAAATATAATCTTTTTCTTCTTCTCTCATATATACGTAAAATATATATATATAATTTATATTTTAATTTTAATTTTAATTATAATTCTAATAATAAGGGTATGTTAGCGAATGTTGTAAGGGTGTAAGTCGAAATTCTGTCCGTGTAACGCTACGCTATTTTTAATCACTGTAAGTTATGTTCAACCTTTTTATATTAATGTCTCGTAGCTAAGTTATTATTATGCTTATTTAAAACGAAGTAATCATGATGTTGGGCTAATTACTAAAATTGGGTAATTGGGCTTTGTATCATAATTGGGGTTTGGACAAAAGAACGACACTTGTGGAAATTAGACTATGGGCTATTAATGGGCTTTATATTTGTTTAACTAAATGATAGTTTGTTAATGTTAATATAAAGATTTACAATTGGGCGTCCTTATAAATTACCATATACACTCGATCGGACACGATGGGCGGGGTATTTATATGTACGAATAATCGTTCATTTAACCGGACACGGGAATGGATTAATAGCCACTAGAATAATTAAAACAGGGGTGAAATTACATTCAAGGGTAATTGGTGTAATTGTTAACAAAGTAGTAAAACCTTGGTTTACACGCAGTCGATAACCTGGTGTATTCATTAAACAAAGTATTAAAACCTTGTTACAATTCGAATCCCCAATTAGTTGGAATATTTAACTTCGGGTATAAGAATAATTTGACGAGGACACTCGCACTTTATATTTATGACTGATGGACTGTTATGGACAAAAACCAGACGGACATATTAAATAATCCAGGACAAAGGACAATTAACCCATGGGCATAAAACTAAAATCAACACGTCAAACATCATGATTACGGAAGTTTAAATAAGCATAATTCTTTTATTTCATATTTAATTTCCTTTATTTTATATTTAATTGCACTTCTAATTATCGCACTTTTATTTATTGTTATTTAATCGCACTTTTAATTATCGTACTTTTTAATTATCGCAATTTTATTTTATCGCACTTTTATTATTCGCAATTTCATTATCATTATTTACTTTACGCTTTAAATTAAGTCTTTTATTTATTTAATATTTTACATTAGGTTTTAACTGCGACTAAAGTTTTAAAATCGACAAACCGGTCATTAAACGGTAAAAACCCCCCTTTATAATAAAATTACTTAGATATATGTTTGTATTTTTATAAAAGTAAATTAATATAGCGTTAAGCTTTGTTTAAAGATTTCCCTATGGAACGAACCGGACTTACTAAAAACTACACTACTTTACGATTAGGTACACTGCCTATAAGTGTTGTAGCAAGGTTTAAGTATATCCATTCTATAAAAAAATAAATATCTTGTGTAAAATTGTATCGTATTTAATAGTATTTCGCACTAAAAATAATACTATTTTGTATACACCCCGCTGCACATCATTGACCAACTTGAGTTTGTGATTGATATTATGTATAATGTAATAGGTACGTTACATTGAAGATTTCCGAGCTTGTCTATCTCTCATCAAGACTTTGAGGTGAGTGGAAAATCTATATATGTATGTATATGATTTACGTGTCGTATTAATGGTGTCACATAGCCGTTTTGTGACCGTAGTTGTGAGACATAGCCGTTTTGTCCACGTTTTATATTTATGCACATAGCCGTGTTTGTGCATATAGTGGCGAGTAATAGCCGTGTTTTACTCCCACATTATTATCCGAGTTATTGTGCACATAGCCGTGTTTGTGTACATGATTGTGAGTAATAGCCGTGTTTTACTCACACGTTGATTAAGTGATGCCATAGCCGTTTTTGGGAACACTTGGGGGTGATGCCATAGCCGTTTTTGGAACACCTCGGGGGTTAGCATACCATAGCCGTTTTTTGGGAGCTAACGGTTGTTATGAACATCGATGACTTGTTTCGCGAAGTCATTCCCTTGCGAAGATATTGGTTAACCATGGTTTATAGTTGTTGACATTAGCATTAAATTATTATTATGAATATTATGCTATTGATGTTGCTAGTTGTACGATTTGATGGTACTAGCTTGTTTATTGAGGCGTTATGCGTTTGTATGCGTTATATGATATCGTGGATGCGAGTAGGTAAGTCTTATATGCATGCATATATTTATTCTACTCACTAAGCGTTTGCTTACCCTCTCGTTGTTTACCATTTTATAGGTTCCGGTGTGGATAAGGGTAAGGGCATACGGTTGGATTAGAGATCCCGCTTGTTAAGGGACGCCTCTTGGATGTGTTAGCTTTTGGAGTTTGACCATGACTTGGGTAGTTTAATCCCAAACACCATGCTCATCGTGTCGTTTGGTAGTTAAACTTTTTGGTGGTCGAAACTCACGTTATGTATTAAACTCGTAAAACGGCCAAAGTGGGCCTCGCTTTGTAAAACTTATTTTATGTTTGAATTGTGTTAGTTTTACATGTTTGAATATGTTGTTAAAAGTGTATAGTCTAATTATGTCGGGAAGTGGCCGATATTTTTCACATTTCATGACTTTTGGGACAGACCAGTTTGACGCGCCGCGCCATATGCTGTCCCAGCAATTTTTTTTTTTTATTTTGAGATTTTAACGCGGGTCGTTCGTGGTTTGGTTTGGATTGTTACAAGTGGTATCAGAGCATGGTTTAAGGGATTTAGGTGACTTGAGATAGGTGCCTAGACTTAGACTTTATTGTGTGTACGCTTTATGCGGGACTTGTATGACTTTGGGTCTAATCGGGAATTGTTAGTACTTTGGTTTATGTGAACTAACCTTGTGCTAATGGTTTTGTGTTGTGTTTAGCAATCATCAAGCGAGATGGACGTGGTACTAGCAAGTTAATGCGACGTCCTCGCGTAACAATGATTAGCTACCGTTGTTACGGGTGCAAATCGTGTCAAACAAGTAATGTACGAGGATTGTCAAGCAAGATGGAGTAGTGTGGTGTATATGTATATACATATGTGTTAAGTCCTTTCGTTTTGTTGTTTAAATCTTTTCCGTTTTATATAATGAAGATGATAAATGGACACGACACCAATGACGGAAGTACGAGTGAGGACGTTGAGTTCACTGCCAAAGTTGAGGCCATCTTTAAACGTCAAAAGGAGGAGTTCCTCGAGGATGTTAAGAAAATATTTCTAGATACTATTGACGAGCAATTAGTCAATGTAGTCAAGGAGCAAGTGAAGGTCGTTCTTCAAGAGGATAATGTGGGGAGACGGGACTTCTTCTATAAGAATTTCAAGGACTCTCAACCTCCCACCTTCGATGGTGAATGGGACCCACTTAAGAGTGCCCGTTAGATCTTCGACATGGAGGGGGCTTTTAGTACGTGTGAATGCCCTCTTGATAAAAAGACGAGATATGGTTGTAGCATGTTAAGAGGTGATGCTAAATTGTGGTGGGACGCGAAGATCCGACTTTATGGCGAAGAACAATGCATGGAGTTCACATGGGATGAATTCAAGGCAGAGTTTTTCGATGAATACCAAACTTCGACCGATCTTACAAGGCTTAAGGATGAACTACATTCCTTGAGGCAAGGGTCAATGGATTTGAACACTCTCAAATCCGTGTTTTTGTCCAAGACCCAATTTTGCCCGGAGTATGTCGGGAATGATAAAATGTTGAAAGAAGATTTCTATCGAATCTTGAATGATAACTATCAAGAGAAAATTAGTGTGAACGTGGTGAAGAGCTTTGATGAATTGTTCAATATGGCAAAGGGTTTTGAAGTGCTTGTGTTGAGAAAGAGTAGTTTTACTTTTGGAAAGAGGTAGTTCGAGAATTCGAGTCAATCGAGCTTTTCCCACAAAAAGAACCAGAAGGGGTCCGAAAGCGTCAGAAGTGTGAAGAAGGGTGGTTCAAATACTTTTGTGCCTACTTGTTATAGTTGTGGGAAGTCGGGTCATTACGCCCGTGATTGTTTGACCAAGTCGGTCACGTGTTTTAATTGTGGGAAGGAGGGGCACAAGAGGCTGGAATGTCCCGATTTGAATAATGATCATGTCAAGAAGTTAGAAAAGGCGGCGGGTACGGCTAGGGGTCGCAACTATTTGATGACCAATGATGAAGCCAAATAATCGAACGAAGTTGTCTCAGGTACTTTCATGGTTAATTCTAATCCGGCAAGGATTCTCTTCGATAGTGGTGCAAATTTTTCGTTTGTGTCTCCTAAATTTGTGCCTAAACTTAATAGACCGTTAGCTAAGTTAAGTCGTCCGGTAGAAGTCGAAATAGCGGACGGCAAGACAGTGCTAGTGGTCGATGTGTGCAAAAATTGTGATGTTGTGTTTGGTGCCGAAAACTTTAAGATAGATCTCATTCCAATGACTTTGGGCGATTTTGATATTGTTGTGGGTATGGATTGACTCGATCATAATAGAGCCGATATTGCATGCCATGAAAAATTTATTCGTGTGAAGACCCCAAGTGGGGGAGAGTTAATTATTCACGGTGATAAGCATAGACGACTTGTGCTGATATGCACTTTTGCACGGGCACGTCGTCTCCTCGATAGTGGTGGCATGGCTTTTCTTGCCCACGTTGTTGATACTCGTGATGAGTCACCACCCATTCGTGAAATTCCAGTGGTTAGTGAATTCGAAGACGTTTTTCCGGACGAGTTACCGGGTGTTCCGGCGGAAAGACAAGTTGAATTTCGCATTGAGTTGGTTCCGGGGGCTACCCCCATTGCTAAAACTCCTTATCGTTTAGCGCCGACGGAAATGCAAGAATTATTAAATCAAACCCAAGAGTTGCTTGAAAAGGGTTTTATCCGACCGAGTGCTTCACCATGGGGCGCTCCGGTTTTATTCGTAAAGAAGAAGGATGGTAGTATGCGGATGTGCATCGATTATCGGGAGTTGAATAAAGTGACGATCAAGAATCGTTATCCATTACCTCGGATTGACGATTTGTTTGACCAACTCCAAGGTGCAACGTATTTCTCTAAAATCGACCTACGATCTGGCTATCACTAAATGCGGGTCCGTGAGGAAGACATCGAGAAAACGGCTTTTCGAACGCATTATGGGCATTTTGAGTTTGTAGTTATGCCTTTCGGTCTTACGAATGCACCGGCGGCATTCATGGATCTTATGAACCGAGTGTGCCAACCTATGTTGGACAAGTCGGTAATTGTGTTCATTGACGACATACTAGTCTACTCGAAAAGTATGAACGAACATGAACGTCATTTGCGTGAAGTATTGAAGACGTTACGAAAGGAAAAGTTGTATGCTAAGTTCTCCAAATGCGAATTTTGGCTAAGGGAGGTTCAATTCCTTGGCCACATTGTGAACAAAGACAGCATTCAAGTAGATCCGGGGAAGATTGAGACGGTGAAGAGTTGGAGACAACTGACTACGCCTACGGAAGTCCGAAGTTTTCTCGAATTGGTCGGTTATTATCGACGGTTTATCCAAGACTTTTCTAAGATCGCTTCTTCATTGACGAAATTGACGAGGAAGAACGCGAGGTTTGTTTGGGAGAACGAGCAAGAAATTTCTTTTCAATTGATAAAAGAGAAGTTGTGTCAAGCTCCGGTGTTAGTGTTGCTGGAAGGAGTGGAAGACATGACAGTTTATTGTGATGCTTCGTTAAATGGGCTCGGGTATGTTCTAATGCAAAGAGGTAAAGTCATCGCTTATGCCTCTCGACAACTAAAGGAACACGAAACGAGATATCCGACTCATGATCTTGAGTTGGCGATGGTTGTGCATGCGTTGAAAATTTGGCGCCATTACTTGTATGGTGTCAAGAGTACGATTTATTCGGATCATAAGAGTTTGAAACACCTCTTTAATCAACGAGATTTAAATTATCGTCAACGTAGGTGGATGGATGTAGTGAAAGATTATGATTGTGAAATACTTTATCATCCGGGCAAGGCGAATGTGGTCGCGGATGCGTTAAGTCGAAAGAGTCATCACCCGGCGTTACGATTGGGATTGTTACGTATGATTATTACTAACGATTTTCTTGAAAAACTTGGTGTGATTCAAATAGAGGCTTACGTTCACAACAAGCATGCGGAGCGAATTGTGGGGCAATCGGAATTCATTACTATGGGTTCGTGTGGTTTGTTGTCCTTTCAAGGAAGAGTGTGGGTGCCTAAGATGGGTGAGTATCGACAAGTGCTACTTGATGAAGCACATAAGTCAAGGTATTCCATTCATCCGGGCGCAACGAAGATGTATCTTGATTTGAGGAAGGATTATTGGTGGCCGGGCATGAAACGTGATGTTGTAAAGTATGTTGAGCAATGCGTCACATTTTTGCAAGTTAAGGCCGAGCACCAAAAGCCGTATGGTAAGTTACAACCGCTAGAAATCCCGAAATGGAAATGGGAGCACATTACCATGGATTTCATCACAAAGTTACCTAAAACGGCGAGAACCCAATTTGATTCAATTTGAGTGATAGTTGATCGATTGACGAAAAGTGCTTTGTTTCTTCCCATTAAGGAAGCGATATCGTCAGAGACTTTGGCTAAGTTGTTTATCAAGGAAGTCGTCTCTCGACACGAAGTTCCTATATCTATTATTTCGGATCGAGATACCCGTTTTACATCTCGGTTTTGGGAAAAGTTTCATGAAGATATGGGAACACAATTGAAATTGAGCACGGCGTATCATCCTCAAACGGACGGTCAAACCGAACATACGAACCAAACATTGGAGGATATGTTACGAGCGTGTATTATTGATTTCGGTGGTAGTTGGGATGAGCACTTGCCTTTGGTGGAATTCTCGTACAATAATAGTTATCACACTAGTATTGGGATGCCACCTTACGAGATGCTTTATGGGCGGAGGTGTCGAACTCCGATTTGTTGGGGTGAAGTGGGACAAAAGGAAATCGGGAGCACCGATTTGGTTTTGGAAACAAATAGCAAGATTGTTACGATTCAAGAGCATTTGAAAAAGGCTCAAGATAGACAAAATTCGTATGCCGACAAGCGTAGACGAACGATCGAATTTCAAGAAGGTGACATGGTAATGCTTAAGGTTTCGCCATGGAAGGGTATTATTCGATTTCGAAAATAGGGAAAGTTAGCTCCTCGATTTATTGGGCCATTCAACGTTTTAGCTCGTGTCGGTGAAGTTGCATATCGATTGGAATTACCCGAAGAGTTTGCGGGGATCCATAACACGTTTCATGTTTCCCATCTCCGTAAGTGTCTTGCGGATGATTCTTCATGGATGCCAATAGACGAAATTGAGCTGAACAATAAGTTGGAGTATGTTGAAGAACCGATTGCTATACTTGATGAGAAAGTGAAAATGTTGCGTAACAAGGAGGTGAGAACTTTTAAGGTTCAATGGCGTCAGAGTAAAGGTTCCGAGTTTACTTGGGAACCCGAAGAATTCGTGTTGGTTTATCTTCCGTCTTGTCATGCGGCGTGGATCGCGAGGACGCGCTCCGAATTAAGTAGGGGAGAGTTGTAAGACCCAAATATTTCATAGTACATATGTGTGAATAAGTGATTCAAGTTGTGAGGTTTACGTTGTATATAATCAAAAGGCAAAAGAAGCTGAACTTGGCATTTGGCGCGTCGCACGGCCTTATGGCGCGCCGCGCCATTACGGGCTGACAGATTCCTTTTTCTTTTTAAATTAGATATTTTAAGGGCATTTTGGTAAAACCACTTAAGGTCCGACTTTAAGGCTTGGATCAGTTGTTTGGAGTGTCATTTACTCCATATTCACCCACCTTATCATCTTCCAATCAATTCTAGAGAGAGAGTTAGATTCTAGAGTGAGAGAGCTCAAATTAAGGAAGAAGAAACTCGAATCGGGTCAAAGTGCAAGCACTAAAGTTGTTCATCTCCTCATTTACTACGTTTTGATAGTTGTGGTAAGCCCTAAACCTAATTTCCTTGTTTTAATTGTTTAAGAGTTAGGGTTTGTGTAGGTAATGAACACTAAGACCCATTTGTTAGTGAATTTGGGTGTTTTGGGTGAACTTGGGTCATGTAGACCCAAAGATGATTAACTAGGGTTTTCAAAGTAGTAAACTATGTTTATGAGCCTAAATTGGTTAGTTAAAGTACTAGCACACTTATATATATGTAAATGGGTGTTAAGTGGGTTAGTGGATGACCCGAAATGGGTGTATTGACTTTTAAGTGGTCAAATGGGTCATAATGGACCTAAGATAGTTAGTGTATATTTAAGATGCATAGACCTTGTGTTGAAAAGTGTTTTAAGACCTAATTTGACAAATGTTAGGGTTTTGGTTATGATTGACCCAAATATTAGGGTTAAGGGTGCAAATGGGTCGAGATTGCACCATGGGTCAAAATGACTATAGAATGGAGTTTGAGTTGGTTGACCAACTTGAGTTTGTGATTGATATTATGTATAATGTAATAGGTACGTTACATTGAAGATTTCCGAGCTTTTCTATCTCTCATCAAGACTTTGAGGTGAGTGGAAAATCTATATATGTATGTATATGATTTACGTGCCGTATTAATGGTATCACATAGCCGTTTTGTGACCGTAGTTGTGAGACATAGCCGTTTTGTTCACGTTTTATATTTATGCACATAGCCGTGTTTGTGCATATAGTGGCGAGTAATAGCCGTGTTTTACTCCCACATTATTATCCGAGTTATTATGCACATAGCCGTGTTTGTGTACATGATTGTGAGTAATAGCCGTGTTTTACTCACACGTTGATCAAGTGATGCCATAGCCGTTTTTGGAAACACTTGGGGGTGATGCCATAGCCGTTTTTGGAACACCTCGGGGGTTAGCATACCATAGCCGTTTTTGGGAGCTAACGGTTGTTATGAACATCGATGACTTGTTTCGCGAAGCCATTCCCTTGCGAAGATATTGGTTAACCATGGTTTATAGTTGTTGACGTTAGCATTAAATTATTATTATGAATATTATGCTATTGATGTTGCTAGTTGTACGATTTGATGGTACTAGCTTGTTTATTGAGCCGTTATGCGTTTGTATGTGTTATATGATATCGTGGATGCGAGTAGGTAAGTCTTATATGCATGTATATATTTATTCTACTCACTAAGCGTTAGCTTACCCTCTCGTTGTTTACCATTTTATAGGTTCCGGCGTGGATAAGGGTAAGGGCATACGGTTGGATTAGAGATCCCGCTTGTTAAGGGACGCCTCTTGGATGTGTTAGCTTTTGGAGTTTGACCATGACTTGGGTAGTTTAATCCCA
Organism: Rutidosis leptorrhynchoides; assembly: GCF_046630445.1. Lineage (NCBI taxonomy): Eukaryota > Viridiplantae > Streptophyta > Magnoliopsida > Asterales > Asteraceae > Rutidosis > Rutidosis leptorrhynchoides. The sequence goes on from NC_092333.1 coordinate 487,619,005, forward strand.
AACACCATGCTCATCGTGTCGTTTGGTACTTAAACTTTTTGGTGGTCGAAACTCACGTTATGTATTAAACTCGTAAAACGGCCAAAGTGGGCCCCGCTTTGTAAAACTTATTTTATGTTTGAATTGTGTTAGTTTTACATGTTTGAATATGTTGTTAAAAGCGTATAGTCTAATTATGTCGGGAAGTGGCCGATCTTTTTCGCATTTCATGACTTTTGGGACAGACCAGTTTGACGCGCCGCGCGGCCATATGGCGCGCCGCGCCATATGCTGTCCCAGCAAAAAAAAAATTATTTTGAGATTTTAACGCGGGTCGTTCGTGGTTTGGTTTGGGTTGTTACAATAATGCTATTAAAATGAGTATTAAATCTGATTTATTATATATAGATATCGAACAATAGTAAAATACAACATTGTAACTTATATTAAATTTTATTATTTTTATTAATGAAATTAAGATCCCTTTCGAATGGTCGGGTATACGGGTCGGGTAAGCGGGTTTGTATCTAAATCAATCCCTATACTCGAACCCGCTAAAAAAATTAAAACCATCCCATACACTGCCCACGACCCGAATACCCGGACCCGAACCCGTTCCAAAAGTGTCGGGTTTCGAGTTTACGCATCGGGTATGGGTCTTTTTGTTATCCCTACAGGGACACCACTAAATTTAACCATAAAACCCCTTATATTTTTAATTTTTTGTGGGTTTTTATAAGTAAATAACCATTAAAGTACCCTTTAAATATAATTAGTTTTGAAAAAAAAAATTGAAACCCCATTGAATTTTCGTCATGGATTCGCCAATACGGATGCCCCCTCCGAGTACCACTAAACTCCGCCCCTCAACATGATCACAACCTAAACATAAGATAATCGTTCTAAATACATTAAATAAATCAGATAAAACATTTTACAAGAGTCCAAAAAGATGAAAATAGCCTCTAATGGTATTGAGAGGATGAAATTAAAAGAAATATCATTGTCTTGGTATCAAATTGGTATTATCTTAAATAAATTTTAGTTGGTATATGAAAAAATAGTAAGGGACTGGCAACTATTGGTTGGTTAATTGACTCCACTAAGAACTAATAATCAGTTTTAGATAAGATCAATCACTATTAAGTTTGTAACTTAATAAATAGACTAGAAAGAATAAATATATATTAAGCACTTTGCATCATGTATAAACTAAAACCAAATAATAGTTGTATGCCACAATGCAACCTTATTGGATGTAAGGTCCCCCTCAACTATTGAAAAGGTTATGCAAAAGGAGACTTCTAAAGAGTACACAAATAAATAAATGAGGATTTATTCAAAGCATTTGTATGATGCATCATGTATTGCGCATAGCGCTTAGTTTGTACTATACCGTTGTAGTAAATTACTACATAATACCCTTTTCTTTTCAACTGAATTATAATTATAATTATAATTATAATTATAACTGTAATTGTGACTGTAATTATATTTGTTACGTTTTAAAATAGTCTTTCATTTTTTTTTTTTTTTGAAAGACAAGTAAGTTTATTAATAAAAATGGAGCACAACTAGCAAGGAGCTAGAATAGACAGCAGAACCACGAAGGGAACACACCTACGAAATACAAACTATCTAACCAACAAACACCACAAAAAAGCAACCACGAAAAACCACGACTAACTTAAAAGACTCGAATAAACAACCACACAACTGAAAACAAAACGAAACGTGAACACGAATGGGAGCTAAACTCATAGAGCGAAACACACAACACGAAAACCCCAAACTATAGCCTTCTACGATTTTGAGTACGAGGATGAAACCGAAACACAATCGTAATCGTAATCGCGATCGTCATCGCTGAAGGGACCCGTTCATATTGATTATAAACGTTTCATATCAATTGATTTCATTGCGAGGTATTTGACCTCTATATGATACATTTTACAAACATTGCATTCGTTTTTAAAAGACAAACTTTTATTACATCGAAAGTTGACGGCATGCATACCATTTCATAATATATCCAACTATAATTGACTTAATATTAATCTTGATGAACTCAACGATTTGAATGCAACGTCTTTTGAAATATGTCATGAATGACTCCAAATAATATCTCTAAAATGAGCAAATGCACAGCGGAAGATTTTTTTCATACCTGAGAATAAACATGCTTAAAAGTGTCAACCAAAAGGTTGGTGAGTTCATTAGTTTATCATAATCAATATTTATTTCCATCATTTTTATAGACCACAAGATACTCATATTTCGAAAACAATCTGTGCAGGTCTCCTCACTGCTGTAAAAATCATTCATACGAAATTAACACCTCGTAATCGACATTAACAAAATACATCTAGAATATCCCCCGCATACAGGCATTTCGCACGGCATGCAAAAAGCATACAAACAGGCCACTCTTTTAAATATGACGGTTGTGTACACCTCACAAACAGGTCCATATCTTTTAAAGTTGGCGGTTGTATACTAAAATCGAAGTACTAAATCAGTTCAAATTATCTGACTGGGGCTTGTCAAGGTCCATAGATCTATCTTTAGGATTCGCGTCAATTAGGGGCCAGTTCCCTAATTCTTAGATTACCAGACTAAAAGGGGTGATATCCGGTGTACTCATAACTCATTTCGTAGAATGTTTTTAAGTACTTGTGTCTATTCCGTCAAACATTTATAAAAGCAGTGTATGTATTCTCAGTCCCGAAAAATATATATTGCAAAAGCATTTAAAAAGGGAGTAATGAAACTCACAATACAATATTTTGTAGTAAAAATATTCATACGACGATACTGAACAATGCAGGGTTGGCGTCGGATTCACGAACCTTCCAAAGTTTATATAAAAAGAAACGCCCCGAACCGGGCTCGAACCCGCGACCTCCCGCTCACTCGCAAATACCTAAGACCATGGCTCTGTTCCTTACTTTTCTGACTTAATACCCGGCCATATTTAATTAAACCGTACCTATCTGTTTTCCTTTTTCTTCATCATCTCAAACACAAATCAATTGGAAATCTCACTAATTCATAACAACTAATAATTTGTTTGGTTTTAGGACTTTCAAACAATCTAAAAAAAATAATGGGTGGTTAAATAGATTGAAGGAAAAAAATAAAAAAAAACCCTAGCTGCCGTCGCTGTTTGAATGAAAAAAAAATTGATTACCCTCTTGAGCACGTATTTGACAAGGATTATAATACGAAATACTTTGAAAATCAATCCTAGAAACTTTTGGAATCATCAATTGAATTTAAAACATTCATACGAATTCGAATTTGATCAATGTTCATACGGTTGACTTTTTGAAACAAAACTTTGACTCGAAAATTCTTACTCGATATCAAGAATTGAAATTTGAAACTTTACAGATAGTTTTAGTTGATGATTCCTAACAGAACCACATTATTATATTTTGGAATTTGTTTCAAATTTGAAGTGTTGATAAAATGGTTTTAAGAACAGAGCTGATGCAAAATTTTCTATTTAATTTAATAATTGGAACGAATTTACCAGTTGTTAATTGATATATTGATGGCGAGAAGTTGTCTGGTTTGCTAATCAATTAAAGAGTGATTGATTTTATAGGAGAATGCAGTCGACAAGATTTTTCTATCAGACAAAAACAAATTTTGAAGAAGAAAAAAAAATAAGGCTCGATTATGATGGCTAACGAATTGTACAATTAACTGTTATTGATTGATGATAATTTCAGATAAGAAACAAAATTTAATCAGGACTGAAAGTAACGTGAAACAGAATTTAACTTCATTCATGATTTTATATAACAATAAATTTTACTAATAATAATCTTATTAATAATAAATAAAAATACTGAATTTTATTATAATAAAATAATAATTCTATTAATAATAATTATCCTAATAATAACAATTTTTACAATAATAACACTAATAGTTATAATAATGTTCATAATAATATTATTAATATTAATAAATTGTATTATTTTTATGATAATAATAATAATAATTATATTAGTATATAATAATGCTTCCTGATAATTTAAATGATAACATTAATAATTTTAATAATGTGATGACCCGAAAATTTTCGATCAAATTTAAACTTAATCTTAATATGGTTTCGACACGATAAGCAAAGTCTGTAATATTGAGTCTCAAAAAATTTCTGAACTATTCACATGGATTCATTTAACTTTGACCGTTTCTGACGATTCACGAACAATTACTTGTAAATAAATATGTATAAATATTATATAAATATAAATATAAGTATACTTTAATTAATTAGAATTAAAAATGTAAAAAAATTAATAATTAGAATAATTAGGTTATTGATAAAATATATATATGAATATACATATACATATAAGTTATATTGAAACTATATATGACTCTATTATATATATAAAATATGTAAATATTAATTATTCAGTAAACGTCATCAAATAATATAATATTACATAAATAATAAATGATATTAAATTTGCAAGTTTGAATATAATTGTTATATTAATATTATTAACGTTACTTTTATTATTGGTAATATTAATATCAATAATTGTATTATTAATATTGTTATTCATAATATAAAAAAATATATAAAATTGTTATGTATAAGTTATTATATTAACTTGATTACTAAAAATAATTATTTTTATTTAAAGTAATTATTACCAGTATTCTTATTAATATTATTATGATATTAATATCATTATTATTTCTATTATCATTATTATTATTAATTTTATTAATATTAATATTAATATTATATATTAATGTTTGTATTATAAATATTAATATGTTCCTTTACGTATTCAACAAACCAATACAGATATATTATACAGATGATTACAGTTATATATAAATACTTATATGTACACAAAATGCAGATATATTCATATCTAATTACATATACAGACACCGTATATTCTTGTATAATTACATGAAGGAACTTATTCCGTTTCCTATCCTTATCAAACTACTTTTGATTTTTGTTTCTGTCCCTAAAAATCGTTTACAGCTATATCAATCGTACCAATCTATGAAGAATCAGAATCTAAAACAATAGGATGAATCCAAAATTTGTTAGCAATCGACATCGTTCTATATTTTTTGTTTACGATTGATTCCTCCTGTCGAGCTCCATTGTTATTAAACTCAAACTAATCCAGTGTATATGATATCAATTGATTTTACCTTATCACTTTTCAATCACCTGTACCCTTGAACATTCCTTCTTATTTCTTCTTCGATGAACCACCATAACCTGCCATGGAAAAACCACTCTTACTACCCACCACCTTCGCCATTTTTTTTTTCTTCTTATCTCTTTTCCTTCATCATAAATTTCTACTTGCTAGTTCACAGACCTAAATAAACATAAACCTTATACGTTTCTGAAATCAACCATGATCACCTCTCGTTCTTCTACAACACAATTTTTGCTACTATAAGCGTATATTCTTCTTTGATCTTCCCAATAAAAACATGAACCAAACCGAACCCAAAATCACCTAAATCCCTATCTTAGAGCTTGTATTATATTTACTAAACCTGCAACCTTGCTACTCGTGTTTACTACCTTCTGTTTCGATGACAACAAAACACCACCATGCTGTTCTGGATCGAAAGGAATACCATCATTATTATCACACTCTAAAATCACAACCATATTAGATCACCATTAACCCAGAATCCTATCACCAACCCATCGACCACCTCGTTGTTTTTTATTCATCTTTAACCGGTCACCAAACCATCATTGTTGAACGACTAATTGAAGAATTTTGATACGCTGCTGCAAGATGTCTGTTTTTCTTCTAGTCCACTCGAAACCACCGTTAATAAAGTATAAAACCACACCTGCCATCTTTTGATATATGGTTTGTTTATTTCATTTTGTTATGAAAGCATCATATCCTTATCACTATCTTATAGTGGCAACTACTTTTGGGTGTTTTCATTTAGTGGTCGACATATACCAACCATTCAACCCCACCCACTAAGTTTCGGTCAACAGATTTAAATTCACAAGATTAGGCACTAGTGCATTGGGCTGTGATGATTATTTAATCCATATAGGGGTCGGTATCCTTACATTTCTTTAATGGTATAGCAATTGGGCCACCAACATGCAAAAACCCAATGTGTTATTTTCTTTTTGATTGCTCCTGTTCGGTAATAGCACAAACTACGTATCATTTAATATATGTTGATGTGTAAGATGAAGTGAGGTTTACGGGTTGCTGGATATAATGATAATGGAATGATTGTTATGTTATGGATCGAGTAATGATACGATAAAGATGATGATAATTAAGATTGATAGTATTCGCGATATAGATGAACGAAAGAAATAACGATAATAATAATTATGATTATGATTAGGGGACGATTGTGGTTAAGTTATTATGACCGATGATAAGCGAAGATGATGTTTAGATAATGGTATGAGATTATTATGATATAATTATGATATAATTATAATACGATTATGATTATGGCATGATGAAGATGATGATGATAAACATTAATGGTGATCGAGAAGGAAGATGTAGAACCGCCATTCTCTTCTTCTTCTTCCTGCTACAAATACCTTGTGTCTTTCTGTTTCTATCGAGCAGCAAAAGCATACCAACGAAACCCTTAAGTGATTTAGAGGGCCTAGGATTTTAAATTGTTGGGCCATCAGGAGTATCTTTGTACAAATGGGCCGTGAACTTGTTGGTTGGTTGGGCCGAAACCTAATTGTAATTTAATATGGTGATCGTGTATTATAAGAACACAGAAAATAAAGCTTAACTGAATTAATATACGGATTATAGTAGAAAAGCAAAGATGATTGGATGGTTTAGGGTGCTATGTGTTTAACGAGAGGTCGCGGGTTCGAGCCTGGGCTGAGGCAATTTATTTTTCTTTTTGGAAGCTTTTCTCTTAAGGTAGTCTTATTATTATCATTATTATGATGATGATGATGATGATGATGATTATTATTATTATTATTATTATTATTATTATTATTATTATTATTATTATTATTATCAAGTATTGTTATTATCAAGTATATTATTTTCATTATCATTATTATCAAACTTATCATTTTATTAAAAACTACTATTATTATTAAAAGTATCATTTTATTAAAATTTTCAATTTATTATTGTTATTATTAACAGTACTATTATTATCATTATTATTATTATTATTATTATAAGTATTATTATTATTAATATCCTTAATATTATCATTATTAGTAAAAGTATTACTATAAATACTATAGTCATTATTATTATTACTATTATTATTATCATTCCTATTATTAAAAGTATTAAAATTATTATTTTTATTAAAATTATCATTTTTAATAAGATTACCTTTACTATTAAAATTATTAGTATTATTATCATTAATAGAATCATTAATGTTATTATCATTATTCTTTTAATAAGTATTATTATTATTATTATTATTATTATTATTATTATTATTATTATTATTATTATTATTATTATTATTATTATTATTATTATTATTATTATTATTATTATTATTATTATTATTATTATTATAACTACTGATATTATTATAAAGATATTATGACTTTTCATTTATCAGTGTTATTTTAACCAAATAAATATTAGTTACATAAAAATATATCTAACATATATAACCTAACTCTATTATTATTTTTATCATAAGTAAGATATATAAAATAAATATATTTAAGTTATTAATGGAACTCATAAATCATTAAAATAACAAATATATCACTAATAATAACTATATTGTTCGATTACAACTGTATGTGTTTATATATATATATATATATATATATATATATATATATATATATATATATATATATATATATATATATATATATATATATATATATATATATATATATATATATATATATATATAAATGATATAGGTTCGTGAATCCGAGGCCAACCTTGCATTGTTCAGTATCGGCGTATGCATATTTTTACTACAAAATATCGTATTGTATGTTCATTTGCTCTCTTTTACTCTTTACATTTTTGGGACTGAGAATACATGCGCTGTTTTTACAACTGCTTTATTAAATGCTTTTGAAATACATTTTTGAATTGCGAATACATGAAATGCTTTTATAAATGTTTGATGAGATAGACACAAGCAAAACATTTCTCGAATGAATTATTATGCAGACAGAAGTTCTATGGATTATTATTGAATTAGTTGGACGTGATAATTGCCACTAATTGTTGTGAATATTTTTTCCCTGATTATTATTGCTTGGTAACCTAAGAATTAGAATCGGGTATGACCCTAATTCACGCGAATCCTAAAGGTAGCTACCGGGTTTTACACCCCCACCCAGAATGTTCACTAGACGGAAGAGCTAGTGGGCATGGTGTTTAGTACTTCGAAGTTTATATGATTATTATACAGACGAGATTTTCTGTTTTGGAGATATTATTGATGCGCATTATATGTTAAGGTCGGTTAGCAAGCCAAGTAATGAAAGTAAAGTGAATGTTATGAATCGAGAGAATGATTTTATACACATGTTATGTGTATGTTATTTTTGTGCACGAGATATGTGTACGGTTACTAAGATTTATGAAAGATGATTTCGTACACGAGAAAGGTGTACTGTATTTAAAAGATATCGCATGTACATTACAGGTGGGTATAGGATTCGGGCCCATTTGTACCATGCAGGATTTAAATCTTGTGGTCTATTAAAATAATGAATTTTATTGTTTTATGATAATCCTATGAACTCACCAACCTTTTGGTTGACACTTTAAAGCATGTTTATTCTCAGGTATGAAAGAAATCTTCCGCTGTGCATTTACTCATTTAAGAGACATTACTTGGAGTCATTCATGTGATATAGAGGTCCGTTCATCGCAATGGTACCAAATGTTATTGTATTCGTTCAGGTAGTTTTTGGACGGGGTATGACATGTGGTATCAGAGCGGTGGTCTTAGCGAACCAGGTCTTGCATTAGTGTGTCTAACTAGTAGTTGTTAGGATGCATTAATGAGTCTGGACTTCGACCTAGTAGTTGTTAGGATTTATTAATAAGTCTGGACTTGAACCTGGTCTGCGTGTTAGAAACTTTGCATATCATTCCTTGTCGAAAAATATCTATTTACCATTTTTAGTCTCGACACGTCTTATTGCAATTATTGCATATATGGTGTACAGACGAATTCATATTCCATCACATTAGACCATGTCTGACACATTTCCTTTATTCCCTCCGTAATCTACAGGATCTTCGGTATTATATATAAGAATTCTATGTAGATAAAATATCATCCAATATCCGAGAATCATTTCATATCGAAAATCCTTTATCTAACCGTGTAAGATGAATTCTGCAACCAGTTCAAGTTCCTCGGATTTCGATATGGATTTCCACTCGAGCTCCGAAAGCAGTGTAACCGGAATGGGTCAACCAATTAGCCATCATAAATTTAAAATAAATTGAGAATGGGTACTAAGTGAACTTAATCAATGGAGATGCGAAGAAGTAATCCCTCCCACCAACCATATTGCCCTATTGGCAAAGAACCTGAAACACTTACCACCAAACCTGTACGAACCACCATTCTCACTCTCATTTCCCGAATAGCTCGTAACAATTATGTAATATCTACTATTCTAAACCTTATTCATCCACTCGTTCCAACCACCAATCATCCCGGAGTAATAGAAGAAGTCAACAAGCTTCGCGCTCGAGTAATGGCTTTGGAAAATATGGTGCAAAACGTACCAGCTTCAGCAACGTCACCAGCATCAACAGTACCATTACCACCAACAACAACATCCGCATCACACGTCTCGACATCACAATCTATACCTCGAACATCAACATCATACGCACCATAGATACCAAAGAGTACCAACAACAATGAACGATGAAGTATTGATCCATAACTTCATTGAAGAAATATTCTGCGAAGAATATGTGGTTCCTAATAGTTTTAGAGATTACTTATTCTAGCTCAAACCGAAAATCATATGAGTTTAATATCATATTAACTCATTAAATCCATGATTAAACCTGAAGAAAATATATATGTGTATATATTTTCATAAAGATTGTAATTAAAAGTTCTTTTGTACAAACTGTTAATGGTGAAAATATTTTAACGGGTAGGTAATACCCGAGGAATATTTAGATTTCACATTAATAAGTTACACTGTACATTCTTCAAACCCGATTCAGCAATCATTTACTATTCTACTTACAACCACAGATATACGTATCCGTTCACCAAAGAATAACCATTTTCATTCAAATTTAATTTCATATTCGGATTTTGACCGATCAAAATCCAAGTCAAGATTTAACAGAAGACATCACTTTTAGATTCCTACATCTTTCAAAGCCATACTTTGAATTCAAAACTGTGCTAGATCCATTGGCGTGTTATTACCGAAACTAACTTTAAAATACCTTTCCAAAATTAGCCAATTTTGTCACAGCTCCAGCAAATCAACTTCGACTTTCATTCGGATTAGCCTTATTATAACTTTGATATATAAGTTTGCCACTTGATTTCATCCTAAACAATCATTCGTATCTTGACGACTACCATAAGCGTTTAATCATCTAAAAACACAATTCTCTTGATACCACCTCTGATTGATAACCGATGATTCAGATATGGTAGCATTAAATGCAGAGAAAACAACAAAATTGTAGATGGTCTAAATGGCCAAGAGTTTGATGATAAAGAATGGAGTGTTGGGAACGCTCGATAGAAAATTTGGTGCTGAAAAACGGATTGAGCTAACCATGAAGGAGACCAAGGACAAATACAAGGACCAAATCCTATATTCAAAGAATCCAGGTAATTTTGGATCCGATGAAATCTTTAGAGAATATCTTGCTCCGAAGGCGTGTTAAAATCTTGCAGAAATTTTTTTCTTCATCAACCTTCGAACTTAGAAATTCCAAAATATCATCATAAATATCTTCGATATTTCTGAAGATATTTTCATAAATATTCTCGTTCGAAATTATATACCTCTTCGTGCTTTCTGTATTACAATATATTTGAAACTTCTGTATAAATCTAAGTGTAAATTACGAATGAATTCTGGAGAAGTGTTAAGAATTTGAGCATAAGTTAGTATAATATAATGACGCTTGGCCAACGTGATTATATTACAGTAAGTCATGCTGAAAGTTCTATTGGGACATGATGATTCACAGATCATAACGTCATCATGTGCCATGTTACACGACTCGTTTATTCTGTTTCATCATCGAACATATCAATAACATGTATTATTGATAGTTCTATCCTCAGAGATTGTGGTAATTTGACCAATCAAATCGTAAGAATACGATCTTTCATGCTTAAAACTTTATGATCATTCAAAACTCTATATCTATGAATTCTAGACCATTATTCGCTTGACTTAAAGTCGGGAAGAGAAAACAAAGGCATGGAGCTTCTAAATATAAGGGAAAATACAAAGCCCAACAACAACACAGGAATTACAAACCGTGTATATCAATGCGTATAGCAATATAAAGACACGGGAGAATGAAAAATACTATAACTCCAAGGTAATAGTAGAAGTGAATAGATTCCTCCAGTGGTAAATGGAATAGAAGAATGATAGATACAATAGTTAGGAAGATATCAAGAATCAGAACAGGATGGAACATTTCCACAATATTTTGGAAGTATGAATGGATGAAGGAAGTATAGGAATGGTGAAAATTATGGAACGGAAGAGTTTAAATTTATAATAGAAATATCCGACAAAGCAATCGAGACAGATGATCGCATTTAATTAAAGAGATCTTAATTTCTTTATTCACTGAAGAATCAAATCTTATAGATTTCGAAGATTTTCTGTTAAACCCCTTGAATCCCGGAAACCTATCGTGACTCCGTCAAAAATTAAGACGAACCTTATTTTCCTAAATTCAAACGTGACTACATCAAAAGTCATGATGAATCTTTATTTCTTCATTTCACTATTTTGTGATAGCTTCATTTGTTCTCTTCGAATAATTGAATTATTTTATCCATATTACTCCATGATAATAAAACTCTATTTATCCACACATATTGTCATGAAAACATTCTTATTGTTAACCATGACAACCACACTCAAATTTTGGGACAAAATTTCTTTAACGGGTAGGTACTGTGACGATCCGAAAATTTCCAATCAAATTTAAACTTAATTTTAATATGGTTTCGACACGATAAGCGAAGTCTGTAATATTGAGTCTCAAAAAATTTCCGAACTATTCACATGGATTCATTTAACTTTGACCGTTTTCGACGATTCACGAACAATTAATTGTAAATAAATATGTATAAATATTATATAAATATAAATATAAGTATACTTTAATTAATTGGAATTAAAAATGTAAAAAAAAATAATAATTAGAATAATTAGGTTATTGATAAAATATATATATATGAATATACATATACATATATGTTATATTGAAACTATATATGACTCTATTATATATATAAAATATGAAAATATTAATTATTCAGTAAACGTCATCAAATAATATAATATTACATAAATAATAAATGATATTAAATTTGCAAGTTTGAATATAATTGTTATATTAATATTATTAAAGTTACTTTTATTATTGGTAATATTAATATCAATAATTGTATTATTAATATTGTTATTCATAATATAAAAAAATATATAAAATTGATAGGTATAAGTTATTATATTAACTTGATTACTAAAAATAATTATTTTTATTTAAAGTAATTATTATCAGTATTCTTATTAATATTATTATGATATTAATATCATTATTATTTCTATTATCATTATTATTATTAATTTTATTAATATTAATATTAATATTAAATATTAATGTTTGTATTATAAATATTAATATGTTCCTTTACGTATTCAACAAACCAATACAGATATATTATACAGATGATTACAGTTATATATAAATACTTATATGTACACAAAATGAAGATATATTCATATCTAATTACATATACAGACACCGTATATTCTTGTATAATTACATGAAGGAACTTATTCTGTTTCCTATCCTTATCAAACTACTTTTGATTTTTGTTTCTGTCCCTAAAAATCGTTTACAGCTATATCAATCGTACTAATCTATGAAGAATCAGAATCTAAAACAATAGGATGAATCCAAAATTTGTTAGCAATCGACATCGTTCTATATTTTTTGTTTACGATTGATTCCTCCTGTCGAGCTCCATTGTTATTAAACTCAAACTAATCCAGTGTATATGATATCAATTGATTTTACCTTATCACTTTTCAATCACCAGTACCCTTGAACATTCCTTCTTATTTCTTCTTCGATGAACCACCATAACCTGCCATGGAAAAACCACTCTTACTACCCACCACCTTAGCCATTTTTTTCTTCTTCTTATCTCTTTTCCTTCATCATAAATTTCTACTTGCTAGTTCACAGACCCAAATAAACATAAAACTTATGCATTTCTGAAATCAACCATGATCACCTCTCATTCTTCTGCAACACAATTTTTGCTACTATAAACGTATATTCTTCTTTGATCTTCCCAATAAAAACATGAACCAAACCGAACCCAAAATCACCTAAATCCCTATCTTAGAGCATGTATTATATTTACTAAACCTGCAACCTTGCTACTCATGTTTACTACCTTCTATTTCGATGACAACAAAACACCAACCATTCAACCCCACCCACTAAGTTTCGGTCAACAGATTTAAATTCACAAGATTAGGCACTAGTGCATTGGGCTGTGATGATTATTTAATCCATATAGGGGTCGGTATTCTTGCATTTCTTTAATGATTTAGAAATTGGGCCACCAACATGCAAAAACCCAATGTGTTATTTTCTTTTAATTGCTCCAGTTCGGTAATAGCACAAACCACGTATCATTTAATATATGATGATGTGTAAGATGAAGTGAGGTTTACGGGATGGATATAATGATAATGGAATGATTGTTATGTTATGGATCGAGTAATGATACGATAAAGATGATGATAATTAAGATTGATAGTATTCGCGATATAGATGAATGAAAGAAATAACGATAATAATAATTATGATTATGATTAGGGGACGATTGTGGTTAAGTTATTATGATCAATGATAAGCGAAGATGATGTTTAGATAATGGTATGAGATGATTATGATATAATTATGATATAATTATAATACGATTATGATTATGGCATGATGAAGATGATGATGATAAACGTTAATGGTGATCGAGAAGGAAGATGTAGAACCGCCATTCTCTTCTTCTTCTTCCTGCTACAAATACCTTGTGTCTTTTTGTTTCTATCGAGCAGCAAAAGCAAACCAACGAAACCCTTAAGTGATTTAGAGGGCCTAGGATTTTAAATTGTTGGGCCATCAGGAGTATGTTTGTACAAATGAGCCGTGAACTTGTTGGTTGGTTGGGCCGAAACCTAATTGTAATTTAATATGGTGATCGTGTATTGTAAGAACACAGAAAAGAAAGCTTAAATGAATTAATATACAGATTATAGTAGAAAAGCAAAGATGATTGGATGGTTTAGGATGCTATGTGTTTAACGAGAGGTCGCGGGTTTGAGCCTAGGCTGAGGCAATTTATTTTTCTTTTTGGAAGCTTTTCTCTTAAGGTAGTCTTATTATTATCATTATTATGATTATTATTATTATTATTATTATTATTATTATTATTATTATTATTATTATTATTATTATTATTATTATTATTATTATTATTATTATTATTATTATCAAGTATTGTTATTATCAAGTATATTATTTTCATTATCATTATTATCAAACTTATCATTTTTTAAAAAACTACTATTATTATTATTAAAAGTATCATTTTATTAAAATTTTCAATTTAGTATTGTTATTATTAACAGTACTATTATTATCATTATTATTATTATAAGTATTATTATTATTAATATCCTTAATATTATCATTATTAGTAAAAGTATTACTATAAATATTATAGTCATTATTATTATTACTATTATTATTATCATTCCTATTATTAAAAGTATTAAAATTATTATTTTTATTAAAATTATCATTTTTAATAAGATTACCTTTACTATTAAAATTATTATTATTATTATCATTAATAGAATCATTAATGTTATTATCATTATTCTTTTAATAAGTATTATTATTATTATTATTATTATTATTATTATTATTATTATTATTATTATTATTATTATTATTATTATTATTATTATTATTATTATTATTATTATTAAATATTATAACTACTGATATTATTATAAAGATATTATGACTTTTCATTTATTAGTGCTATTTTAACTAAATAAATATTAGTTACATAAAAATATATCTAACATATATAACCTAACTCTATTATTATTTTTATCATAAGTAAGATATATAATGTAACAGACTGAAATCGGGGTTAGAAGTAAGATTACTTAATTACCCTTAGGTTTATATTTGTAGTTAAAATATGCTTTTATTTTATAATATGTTTATTATTAATTGAATATGTGGTTAAGACCAGTTTGTGACAAGGGTCACAGAGATGGTTTGTTTGTTAAATTTAGACTCCGTTAAGGTTGCCAAATTAAGTGCGAAAGATATCAGATAACTGATAAATACCCGTGTGTTGTGGGGTATGGGTTTTAATACCATCTTAATAGTGTAAACTGCTTCCTTCTTCTCATTTCTAGATAATTCTCAAAACTAGTACGTACCAAACTCTTTCACTCTCAAACCCTAATCTAATCCAAGCCATAAATTGAATTAAGAGGCTTTAGGATCTTAATCTTATCATCCTTGTGATCATTTATCCAGGTTTGTTTGCTTAGATTCGTGATTTAATTCTTATAGAAATGGGTTTGGGTATAAAGTGGGTTTTTGATGAAATTAAGCTTGAATCTTCATGATTTGTGTTTGTTATGTTTAATTGATGTTAGAAATAGTTGCTATATAGTTTATATGATCTAAATATGCTGTGAATTGAGCAAGAACTTGTTAAAAATGATGAATTGTGTGTTAGAACTTGAGTTTATGTTAAAGTGAGTATTTTGGGATGAATTAATCCCAAATCTTGATTGTAGATGCTAGATTTTGATGTTTATAGTTGGGAAAAGTGTTTATGTATGATTGGTATGTTTCTTTATGCTTGAATTTGGACTATAAACCTTGAAATCGAGTTTTTTTGGCTTAAAATCACCAAATCAGCGAAGCTGGTGGTGAAGAAGAAGCTGCTCGAAAAACTAGCTCGAAAACAGTGTTCGAGACTCGCTCGAAAATAGTGCTCGAGAACCTTTTGCTCGAAAACATATTATTGCTCGAAAAACTCGAGTTGCTCGAGAACCTTCTGCTCGAAAAACTCGAGTTGCTCGAGAACCTTCTGCTCGAAAAACTCGAATATATTCGAAAACTCGAATTAGCTCGAAAAACTCGAATTTGCTCGAGAACCCCATGTTGCTCGAAAACCTTGCCTGTTATGTGAATATTTTCTGTTGAATGTAAAGTTGTGTATTAATACTTGGATATAATACTAACTTGAGATATTATGTGATGATTCACAGGTGATAAACAAAAAGGTGAAGGCTCAGAAAGATTAGACCTCTGAGAACCTTCAGCTGCTGGTAATCGGTGAGTGGGTCTATCTCCGGATAGAGTATTAAGTAGCTGACACGTTACTTGTTCAGACTCTTTATTACTATATTTATGTTCAGTACGATTACCATGCGTAGTTAGATATTGCCATGCTAGTTAGGACGATTACATGACTATTTATCTGTGATATTATGTGCACACTGTTAGTTTGACACCAACCGAGGAAGCAAGGTTGGGAACCCTCCGAGGCAGCAAGGCAGGGTTGATGTGTGGTCGACAGTGGTAGCCTGGTCGGGTCATGAGTGACTGATTGTTCAGTATAGCATAGAAGGACGCATGTGTTGCGTCTGGACGGTTATGCAGTGAAATCAGTAAAGCGGACTATCGGTAGACTGTAGCTTGATCAACTACGTCGTGTGCTCGTACAAGCCGCCGATCCTCATATTGTCAATTATTGTATGCTAGTTCAGGACGTTAGCATAACTGTGACCCTTGCATGCTCAGTTACTTATGCTTAGTCTGTTAGATAGTATCCATTCACTTAGCTGTGTGCTAATTTCCCCCACATTTCCACCTCTTGCAGGTTTAGGTACTGCTGGTTAGGATGGGTGTTGCTGTTGGGTTGAAGACATGTTTGACTACGTGCCTAACTCTGATGTTTTCTGGTTTTATAATGTTTCACGTAACACCAATGTTTTGAAATATTGTAATAACATTAACTAAGCTAAATTGATAACTATGGTTTGTAAATGTTATCTAAGGGTATTTATGCAATTCAGTCTTCCGCTGTGATATATATAAAAAAAAAATCAGGGTGTTACAAGTTGGTATCAGAGCATGGTTTAGCAGCAAGTACGTGTGCGTATTTGTTCCTAAACCCTGAGTTAAGTCAAACATGTCTGTGGGATGGGGTTAAGTGAATGTAGGATACGTGTGTGTGTTAGTTGTGTCTGAACTAACGGTTATCCACTAAGCTTTTGTGTAAGCTGTTTTGTAGAACAGGTATGGCAGAACAAGATAAAAATTCAACTGAACCCAATGTCCCTAGAACGTCTTTAGCTTCAAATGAAGGACATGTGCTAGATAAAAGTACGCAGGAACAAATAATGGAATTACAAAGTCAATTACAAAAGGCTCTAAATCGAATTCATAGATTGGAACAACAAGAAGTTCAAGAGAACTCGAGTATTAGTGTCCCCAATCAGATTACTCCGATAGTGATAAATGGATACTTCAGTTCACCAAACATGTATCAACAAATCGGGAATGCTCTTCAACAGCCGATGTTGCCACCACAATATTCCTTTTCTCAACAGAATCAATTACTACCTAAATTCAATTCACAGTTTCCTAATCAGTTAGTATACCCTCGTCAGATGGTTTCTGGGAATAGTATGATAGGATATGATATGCCGCAGCAAAATCAAGAGGTGGGTCAGTCGAGCTCTAAGTCGAAGAAATTGCAGGGAAAGAATCGTAAGCGAAAGTCAAAGTCAAAGCGAAATAGATCTGGGTTGAGTAAGAATTTATGGTGTTATGGTTGTAAGGCATTACATAGCGGACTGTGCACATGCATAACTAAAAGATATTTAAGATGTGGTATAGTAGGGCACGAGATCCAAATGTGTTCGTTAAGTGAGGATGTGTGTTGGAGATGTCAACATGTAGGGCATAAATTCGCACAGTGCTCGAGTGTAGTGAAAGGTATTAGTGGTCCGAGTGAATCAGGGTCCGGTTTAGGGCGAAAGAAGTCTTGTCGATGTTGTAAATCCTCACATGATGGGTCATGCTCAGTAATGACAAAAAGGTGTTTGAGGTGTAGTGTGATCGGGCATGGGTCCCAAACATGCTCTTTTTCAGAAAATGTTTGTTGGGTATGTCATCAGGTAGGTCACCGATCAAAACAATGTGCGTCTTCCAAAAGTGGGAGTTATGGGGCAGGGGCAAGGGTGCAGTTGATGTCAATAGGAGAGTCCTCTACTTCTGCGGTAGGACAGAAAAGAAAGGATCCCTCATTGTCTACAGCGAGAGAAAATCAGAGATGCGTCGAGACGGATGCTGCATTTGATGACTTGATAGCCAGTAAGTCTTCGTTGCCGTTATTACACCTTATGAATTGTATTATGTTGACTGTTGTTTGCTAGTGTATATTAGAAGCTACCTTAAGTGGTTTAAGTTAGTTTTCATAGACCTTGGAGCCTGAAATCTATTTCTTTGATTTGTGGTCTTGTGTTCTGTGTATTGACTGTTGTAATCACTGAGTGTTGTGTTGGGATAATACGATATGGGTTCCTTTAACATTGATTGGCGAGACACACGTCATGGCTGTAAGGATTAAGATCGCTTAACAGTCGACTTGTTAGTGATGAATGGCTTGAACCTCGTGTTCTAACGCTATATTATATGTGATTTGCATGCATATGGTTTATGGCGTAACTTTTATGCATTACTAACCCTGTTATATCATCGCATTACTGGACTAGTTGTGTAGGACCGTAATATTATCCTAAGATAATGATCTCCTTAATTGGGATGACGTAACTTTTTGTGTGGCCCTTAGAATGTAAGGATGGGTGGTGTTCCCTAATTATCTCTCGGATATATAGGGAAGAACTTTGTCCTGATTGAATAAATGTGAGTCTTGGTAAGATTCATAGTAATGCCTCAAGGAATTGTTTTCCTTCTGTACCCTCGTGACTTCTGTTATGATTTTTTTTAGAAATGTGTGTGGGTAGCGCTCTCTGTGTTGTGTATCTAGATGATAGTGAACCCTTTGACCTGAATGGGGAGTTGTATCTGATTTGTGTTATGACTTGGGGATTGATCAAATGAGTGGTTGAGGCTTGGAATTGTGATTCATATATCATTAGGATGGAATGACGTATCATAATATATTCCTATGCTTTGAGCGTCGTGTGGCATCTTTGCGTGAAGGTTATAAACTTCAGAACTTGAATAGTAAGGATAGGGTTAGTGATTGTGTTCGTGGACTTATGAATCAAATTTGCAAGTGTATTTGTAAAAGGTGATCTTTTGGATAGACTAGGAACAGTATAGATGGTGACTGATTTGTAAACAGATTGGGATAGTTGTTGTTGAGTGATAAGGCTTTTGTCAACAAACTTTGTGATCTTTTAGAGTTACTTAGTGAACTATAATTAAGAATGGTTTGTGTGGGTAAGACCTCGATGGATTAATAAACATAATTAGGGTCATAGTTCCATTATATCTTTACCAGAGACTTGAGCCTTAGTTAGGGGTCTTTTGAGACATAGTCTGTATGGTTAATAGAAAATGGTAGAACCAATAGATGTGACTGGACCAGTAGTATCCTTGTATGACTAGATTTGTAGTGTAGTACCCGTAGGGTGGTCATAAGGAACTATCTTCCTTTCTTGGCCAGACGTGACCTTATGTGTGGTACTTAGAATGTAAGTGCAGGTTGTTTCCTAGTATTGGTCTCTTGGGTAGGAAGAGACGGACTTTGACTGGACTGAGGATTGAGTTTTGCGTATGAGTTGATCATAAGACTAGGGTGAGTATCCGACAGTGAGTGAGGTTGTGATTAGTATCACTTAAGAATGAATCAATGTAAATTGCTTATACCATGTTCAGGGGGTATTATGACACTAGAGGACTTAGAGAGAAGTGTTGAAAAATACTAGTAGGTTACGATAGAAGGATTAATTGGGTACATTTGAGCAGTGAAAATGTGCCAGGATAGTTGTAATGAGATAACAAATTAGAAACCCTGAGTTTAGAATATATTTGTTAGTTAGTGGATTATAACTCTCAGTGATCAGAGTATAAAGACTGCGATTGATCAACAGATTCAATCAGGGTCTTGCACCGAAATACCCGAAATGAAGATATGATTTGGGAATGATGTATTACGCCTGGCCAACGGAATACATCATGGTAAATCATACAGTAGTTTCGGGAGTCGGAGGAGATATAGTGATTGATAGTCTGTTTTGAATTTTAGAGGATTTTGACCAAAAGCTTACTTTTCTGACGAGGTGCTGACGAATGTAATGTACCTAGACTTGTGTGATTATTAGTTTAATAAGTTTGGATTGTGAATTCTAATGAAATCTTAACCTAGTCATGACCTATGAGGAATCACTTTAGCGATGTTAGACAGAAGAATTAAAGTTATTTGAAGCAATTAACTATTAGATAATTTACTTCCGGTATAGGATGATGGTTATTCTATACTCAGGATTCGTGAACTATTGATTATATTTGACTTGGAATTGTGTTGGTAAGCGGTTCTACGCTGGATGAGTGGACCAGTAATGCATTTTTAGTCATTAAATTAGTGAGTGAATATCGTCACGATTGAGCGAATTTCGATGAAATTCTTATTATCAGGTTTGAGACAGATATTAAATTACGAAATTTGGATAATTTAGTATAGTCCTAGTTGACTTAGCGATATTGTAGTGATGAAATTAGTTAAGTTGTGTGTTCTGAGGTAAATGATATCTGTTAATCAGTATTTAGAATGGGTTGATTTGGGAAATTCGATGATTGTGATTCGGGGATAACCACAAATCATGATTGACAGATAACAGGTAGAGGGTCATTAATGGTGATTCGACAGGTTAGTGTGTAAAACTTAGACTTGAGATGGAAATTTTGTAGTAATTCGTAAGATTTATGACTGGTCAAGTTTGGAATTCGGACGGAATTAGACTTGTTCGGCAGGTTTTCAACATTGAATTACTTTTGTAGGTAGTATAGACAAAAGATAAACTAGATCGGTGTGTAAGGAACGTTTCAGATGTTGTGTAGTGTATAAGAAATTGTAGTTCAGTGTATAGCGGGTCAACCCTTGTAGTAGTTTTATTAGACGATGTGTTTGACTTTGGGCCATTGAGTTATCTTTTGACTTAGGAGAAATGGATGGAGCTTTGTAGGGTATATGTCCGTAAGACCAGTTTTGGTTTAGGTCTAGTTGTGACCTGTTGTGGTGGTTCATGGTACTCATGACCTTTGTTGACCCAGACTAGATTCCGAGGACGGAATCTCTTTAAGGGGGGTGGATTTGTAACAGACTGAAATCGGGGTTAGAAGTAAGATTACTTAATTACCCTTAGGTTTATATTTGTGGTTAAAATATGCTTTTATTTTATAATATGTTTATTATTAATTGAATATATGGTTAAGACCAGTTTGTGACAAGGGTCACAGAGATGGTTTGTTTATTAAATTTGGACTCCGTTAGGGTTGCCAAATTAAGTGCGAAAGATATCAGATAACTGATAAATACCCGTGTGTTGTGGGGTATGGGTTTTAATACCATCTTAATAGTGTAAACTGCTTCCTTCTTCTCATTTCTAGATAATTCTCAAAACTAGTACGTACCAAACTCTTTCACTCTCAAACCCTAATCTAATCCAAGCCATAAATTGAATTAAGAGGCTTTAGGATCTAAATCTTATCATCCTCGTGATCATTTATCCAGGTTTGTTTGCTTAGATTCGTGATTTAATTCTTATAGAAATGGGTTTGGGTATAAAGTGGGTTTTTGATGAAATTAAGCTTGAATCTTCATGATTTGTGTTTGTTATGTTTAATTGATGTTAGAAATAGTTGCTATATAGTTTATATGATCTAAATATGCTGTGAATTGAGCAAGAACTTGTTAAAAATGATGAATTGTGTGTTAGAACTTGAGTTTATGTTAAAGTGAGTATTTTGGGATGAATTAATCCCAAATCTTGATTGTAGATGCTAGATTTTGATGTTTATAGTTGGGAAAAGTGTTTATGTATGATTGGTATGTTTCTTTATGCTTGAATTTGGACTATAAACCTTGAAATCGAGTTTTTTTGGCTTAAAATCACCAAATCAGCGAAGCTGGTGGTGAAGAAGAAGCTGCTCGAAAAACTCGCTCGAAAACAGTGTTCGAGACTCGCTCGAAAACAGTGCTCGAGAACCTTTTGCTCGAAAACATATTATTGCTCGAAAAACTCGAGTTGCTCAAGAACCTTCTGCTCGAAAAACTCGAGTTGCTCGAGAACCTTCTGCTCGAAAAACTCGAATATGTTTGAAAACTCGAATTCGCTCGAAAAACTCGAATTTGCTCGAGAACCCCATGTTGCTCGAAAACCTTGCCTGTTATGTGAATATTTTCTGTTGAATGTAAAGTTGTGTATTAATACTTGGATATAATACTAACTTGAGATATTATGTAATGATTCACAGGTGATAAACAAAAAGGTGAAGGCTCAGAAAGATTAGACCTCTGAGAACCTTCAGCTGCTGGTAATCGGTGAGTGGGTCTATCTCCGGATAGAGTATTAAGTAGCTGACACGCTACTTGTTCAGACTCTTTATTACTATATTTATGTTCAGTACGATTACCATGCGTAGTTAGATATTGCCATGCTAGTTAGGACGATTGCATGACTATTTATCTGTGATCTTATGTGCACACTGTTAGTTTGACACCAACCGAGGCAGTAAGGTTGGGAACCGTCCGAGGCAGCAACGCAGGGTTGATGTGAGGTCGACAGTGGTAGCCTGGTCGGGTCATGAGTTACTGATTGTTCAGTATAGCATAGAAGGACGCATGTGTTGCGTCTGGACGGTTATGCAGTGAAATCAGTAAAGCGGACTATCGGTAGACTGTAGCTTGATCAACTACGTCGTGTGCTCGTACAAGCCGCCGATCCTCATATTGTCAATTATTGTACGCTAGTTCAGGACGTTAGCATAACTGTGACCCTTGCATGCTCAGTTACTTATGCTTAGTCTGTTAGATAGTATCCATTCACTTAGCTGTGTGCTAATTTCCCCCACATTTCCACCCCTTGCAGGTTTAGGTACTACTGGTTAGGATGGGTGTTGCTGTTGGGTTGAAGACATGTTTGACTACGTGCCTAACTCTGATGTTTTCTGGTTTTATAATGTTTCACGTAACACCAATGTTTTGAAATATTGTAATAACATTAAGTAAGCTAAATTGATAACTATGGTTTGTAAATGTTATCTAAGGGTATTTATGCAATTCAGTCTTCCGCTGTGATATATATAAAAAAAAAATCAGGGTGTTACATATAAAATAAATATATTTAAGTTATTAATGGAAGTCACAAATCATTAAAATAACAAATATATCACTAATAATAACTATATTGTTCGATTAAAACTGTATGTGTTAATATATATATATATATATATATATATATATATATATATATATATATATATATATATATATATATATATATATATATATATATATATATATATATATATATATATATATATATAATGATATAGGTTCGTGAATCCGAGGCCAACCTTGCATTGTTCAGTATCGTCACATGCATATTTTTACTACAAAATATCGTATTGTGAGTTCATTTGCTCCCTTTTACTATTTACATTTTTGGGACTGAGAATACATGCGCTGTTTTACAACTGCTTTATTAAATGCTTTTGAAATACATTTTTGAATTGCGAATACATGAAATGCTTTTATAAATGTTTGACGAGATAGACACAAGCAAAACATTCCTCGAATGAATTATTATGCAGACAGAAGTTCTATGGATTATTATTGAATTAGTTGGACGTGATAATTGCCACTAATTGTTGTGAATATTTTTCCCCTGATTATTATTGCTTGGTAACCTAAGAATTAGAATCGGGTATGGCCCTAATTCACGCGAATCCTAAAGGTAGCTACCGGGTTTGACACCCCCACCCAGAATGTTCACTAGACGGAAGATCTAGTAGGCATGGTGTTTAGTACTTTGAAGTTTATATGATTATTATACAGATGAGATGTTCTGTTTTGGGGATATTATTGATGCGCATTATATGTTAAGGTCGGTTACCAAGCCAAGTAATGAAAGTAAAGTGAATGTTATGAATCGAGAGAATGATTTTATACACAGGTTATGTATATGTTATTTTTGTGCACGGGATATGTGTACGGTTACTAAGATTTATGAAAGATGATTTCGTACACGAGAAAGGTGTACTGTATTTAAAAGATATCGCATGTACATTACAGGTGGGTATAGGATTCGGGCCCATTTGTACCATGCAGGATTTAAATCTTGTGGTCTATCAAAATGATGAATTTTGTTGTTTTATGATAATCCTATGAACTCACCAACCTTTTGGTTGACACTTTAAAGCATGTTTATTCTCAGGTATGAAAGACATCTTCCGCTGTGCATTTGCTCATTTAAGAGACATTACTTGGAGTCATTCATGGCATATAGAGGTCCGTTCATCGCAATGGTACCAGATGTTATTGTATTCGTTTAGGAAGATTTTGGACGGGGTATGACAAATAATGTTAAAGTTAGTAATAATACTAAAGATATAATAAGTTACATGTTTATATAATAATATTAATATTACTTGTATATATCAAAAATAATAGTACAAATGTTAATGTTAATATTATTAGTTATAATAAAAGTGATAATAACATTATTAATATAATATTTATGTTTAACTTGTAACTACATTTAATATTATAATTTATTAGTTATGTAATAACATTTATATTTAATATTTATTCATTACAATATGTATACTAATAATAATAATAACAATCTATTTAATAATATTATTGATGATATTGCTTAATGATAATACTAGTAATGATAATAGTGTTAATATAATAATCATATTCAACTTGTAATTATGTTTAATATATTACCATTTATAATGTCTACCAATTATATAATTTATTGAATCTTTAATTATATATATATATATATATATATATATATATATATATATATATATATATATATATATATATATATATATATATATATATATATATATATATATATATTACAATATTACATATGTATAGATTTCATATATATATTGACATATTTATTTATAAATTAATGTTCGTGAATCGTCGAGAATAGTCAAAGTTTAAGTGAATATATTAGAACAGTTCAAAAATTTTGAGACTCAACATTATAGACTTTGCTTATCGTGTCGAAATCATATAAAGATTAAGTTTAAATTTGGTTGGAAATTTCTGGGTCGTCACAGTACCTACCCGTTAAAGAAATTTCGTCTCGAAATTTGATTGGGATGGTAATGGCTGACAATAAGTATGTTTTCATGACTCATACGAGCTGAAAATTAGAGTTTTATCATCATCGAGTAATATAGACAAAATAATTTGATTTTGTGAAGAGTACGAGTGAAATGAATAAATGCAGGTTTGTCTTAACCGGTGACATAGTCACGGTTGATTTTCGGAAATCAAGGAATTTAGAGGAAATCTTCGTAATAAGATTTGGTTCTTCGGTAATTAAGGAAATTAGGATCCTCTTTGGTTAAATGTGATAATCTGTCTCGATTGCTCTGAATGATATTTTACTATAAATCCACCCCCTTCGTTTACCTCTTTTCACAACTCACATCTTCTATTCCTTCTTCCTCAATTCATACTTTAAAACATTCGTCACTATGCTCCATCCCGTTCCGATCCTTGCTATACTCCTAACTTTCATATCTGTCATTCTTCTCTTTCATCTACCACCGGAGGATTTTATTTACTTTTACTATTACCTTGGGGTTATAGTGTTTTTAATTCTCCCGTATCTTTACGTTGCAATACGTATTGATATACACGGTTTGTAATTTATGTGTTGCTGTCTAGCTTTATGTCTTTCCTTATTTTTCGAAGTCCCTGCTTCTGTCTTTCTATAATTATTGACATCTACAGTTAATGATCTTTTCTGTTTACTGCGATTTATACCCCCTTTCTATTTCGGAGCTTCATGCTTTTGTTTTCTTTTCGCAAGTAATGGTCCGGAATTCGTAGGTATGGAGTTTCAAATTATCATAATACACAAAGTAGAAAGGAAAGGTAGTAGCACGATTTGATTTGCCAAATTATCAGAATATTCGAAAAAGACTGAATCATCAAAAAAATATTTTCTTGATATTTTTAGAGGTTAAATAGAATACCAGAGTCGTGTAATATGACACATGATGACGGTATGGTCTGTAATTCGTCATGTCCCATTAGAAACTCAGCATGACTTACTGTAATATAATCACGTTGATCAAGTGTCATTATATTATACTAACTCATGCTTCAGTTCCCAACACTACTTCAAAAACATTCATATTTTAAACTCGAAGGTTTCAGAATTTAGAACCTAAAATAGTTTCTTTTATGATGTAACACAGATAGCGTGAAGAGGTAAATGATTTCGGATAACAATAGTTATGAAGATATCTTCAGAAACATCGAAGATATTTATAATGAAAGATATGATGATATCTTAGAATTTCAAACGTTGATGGATGATGATGAAGATTTGTCCGTAAAGGTTTAGAGTCGGGAGCAAGGTATTTGTTAATGACTTCAGCAGATACTGAATCATTTGGATTCTTTGAAGGCAGGTTTAGTCTTTGTGATTTGTCTGCAGCCTCCTTCATGGTTTGCTCAATCCGTTTCAATTCCAAACCTTCTCTTTTTCTGAGCTTTGCCAACATACTATTCTTTATTATCAGACTTCCGACGATTAAGGTCGTTTACGATTGTCTACAGTTTCTGCTGCTTCATTCAGCTTTTTCAAAATTCAATGTATTAATTCGTAGACTGGGTGCTTTTCAGAATTTCAGAATTGAAGATCAAAATTCCAGGAGTTATATGTTATATATAACTGTTGAAGTGAAAATGATGCGAGATTTGAGATTGATGATTGATGATTCTCGGTAGTTGGTATGGCATTTATTGCTACAGGATGTAGATGAATACATGATAGGGTTTCAATGAATACATAAAGTGATTTGCCAGAGAGACTTATGCCGAGGATACTGAAGTTGCCGGTACGTTTACTGCTAATGTTATGGGATATAAGAGATTCCCCGGTAAAGATAAAAGAGCACGCATATATATCAAGGTTATAATAAGGTTGTTTCGGACGAAAAGTCGAAGTTGGCTTGCTGGAGCTGTGACAAAACTGGCTATCTTGAACAGGAGTTGCAAAGTTATTTTCGGTAATAATAACGCTAAAGGGATTAGCACAACTACGTATTAAACGTTTACTCAGGTTCCGAGTGTTTTCAGGTGTATAACTATATGCATAAATCTTTCCTTCCGTAGATGAGATGCAGTTGATTCATTCTCTCGATTGAGGTGTTTTTAAGAATTATGAAAGGTTTGAATGCAGATTGTAATCGTCAAGATACAAACGAGGTTTAAGATGAAATCAAGTGGCAAACTTGAAGAAATGTTTAGTTTCATATGTTATAATCAATATTTTAATTTATTTTAATTGTCCAATATTAGTAGTCCACAGCTAGTAGTCCACAATTAGTAATTCAATAATTCATATATAGTTTAATATATAATATTCGAATTAATTAATACGTATCGTGACCCATTGTATACATGTCTCAGACGCGATCACAACTCAAAGTATATATAGTATTTTAGAATCAACCTCGACCCTTTATATGCTAACTCGAGCATTACCGCAATATAGAGTGACTTACGGTTATTCCAAATAATATATATAGATGACGTCGATATGATATTTCAAAACATTGTATATGTGTCCCGATTTATCCGACGATATTTAAAGTGCGTAAAATAAATAACAGAAATTAAATGACGATAAATAAAATTGCGAGAATTAAAATTGTGATAAATAAATGTAATAAGGAATTAACAGTTAGCTAGGAACAGTTAGCTAGGATTTTGTTAGCTTGGATTCTTAACAGAATTTATCATAGTTAATTTGTTTGTATCTAACAAATTTTATTTTGTCCAATGTTTTCTTCATTATGCCACTTGTTGGATTCTGATAGGTCAAAATCCAAATATGAAATTGAATAAAAATGATTATTCTGCGGTGAACGGATACGTATATCGGTGGTGTAAATAGGATAGTAAATGACTGTTGAATCAGATTGGAAGAATGTACAGTGTAACTTATTAATGTGAAATCTATATATTCCTCGGGTATTACCTACCCGTTAAAATATTTTCACCATTAACAGTTTGTACAAAAGAATTTTTAATTACAACCTTTATGAAAACATATATACATATATATTTTCTTCGAATGTAATCATGGATTTAATGAGTTAATATGATATTAATCTCATTTGATTTTTCCGTTGGAACTAGAATAAATAATCTCTAAAACTTTAGAGATTACATAATCGCCGCCTAATATTTCTCCAATGAAATTATAAAATAATACTTCATCAGTTATTATTATTGATACTCCTTGGTATCTATGGTGCGTATGACGTTGATGTTCGTGGGACATTTTGTGATGTTGAATCATGAGATATGGATGTTGTGGATGGTGGTACTGGTTATGCTGCTGGTGCTGCTGATGCTCGTAGATATTGCACCATATTCTCCAGAGTCACTATTCGAGCACGAAGGTCGTTGACTTCTTCTATTACTCCGGAATGATTGGCGGTTCGGACGAGCGGATGAATAAGATCTAGAAATTGGGATATTATATAATCGTGACGAGATACTCTGGAAATGAAAGAGAAAATGGTATTACTAACAGGTTCGCCGGTAAGTGCTTCAGGTTCTTCGCCAAGAGGGAAATGTGGTGGATGGAAATGATCGCCTTCTTCTTATCTCCAATGATTAAGTAGACTACAAACCCATCCCCAATTCATCCAGAATTGCTGATGGCTAAATGGTTAATCCATTCCGGTTACACTGTTTTCGAAGCTCGAGTGAAACTCCATATCGGAATCCGAGGGACTTGAACAACTTGAAGGATCCATTTCGTACGATCAGGGAATTGATTTTCGATATGAGATAGATTATAGGACTTAGAAACACATAATTTTCATATGTATATAGAATACCAAGATCCCATAAATTATGGAGGAATCTTCGGAAGCTGTCAGGCAAAGTTTACAGTAACAAATACGCTAAGATACGAATTTATCTATTCACTATCTATGCAATAGAGGCAATAAGACGTGTCTAGACTTTAAGGATGATAAGCAAGTAATTTTCGACATGAAATGATAAGCAAAACTTTTGACATGCAGTTAAGGTCGTAGTCAAGACTTACTAATGCATCTTATCAACTATCAGTTAGACACACTAATGCAAGACCTGGTTCGCTAAGACCACCGCTCTGATACCAACTGAAGGGATCCGTTCATATAGATTATAAACGTTTCATATCAATTGATTTCATTACGAGGCATTTGACCTCTATATTATACATTTTACAAACATTGCATTCATTTTTAAAAGACAAACTTTTATTACATCTAAAGTTGACGGCATGCATACCATTTCATAATATATCCAACTATAATTGACTTAATATTAATCTTGATGAACTCAACGAATTGAATGCAACGTCTTTTGAAATATGTCATGAATGACTCCAAGTAATATCTCTAAAATGAGCAAATGCACAGCGGAAGATTTCTTTCATATCTGAGAATAAACATGCTTAAAAGTGTCAACCAAAAGGTTGGTGAGTTCATTAGTTTATCATAATCAATATTTATTTCCATCATTTTTATAGACCACAAGATACTCATATTTTGAAAACAATATGTGCAGGTCTGCTCACTGCTGTAAAAATCATTCATACGAAATTAACACCTCGTAATCGACATTAACAAAATGCATCTAGAATATCCTCCGCATACAGGCATTTCGCACGGCATGCAAAAAGCATACAAACAAGCCACTCTTTTAAATATGACGGTTGTGTACACCTCACAAACAGGTCCATATCTTTTAAAGCTGGCGGTTGTATACTAAAATCGAAGTACTAAAGCAGTTCAAATTATCTGACTGGAGCTTGTCAAGGCCCATAGATCTATCTTTAGGATTCGCGTCAATTAGGGGCCAGTTCACTAATTCTTAGATTACCAGACTAAAAGGGGTGATATCCGGTGTACTCATAACTCATTTCGTAGAATGTTTTTAAGTACTTGTGTCTATTCCGTCAAACATTTATAAAAGTAGCGCATGTATTCTCAGTCCCAAAAAATATATATTGTAAAAGCATTTAAAAAGGGAGTAATGAAACTCATAATACAATATTTTGTAGAAAAAATATTCATACGACGATACTGAACAATGCAGGGTTGGCCTCAGATTCACGAACCTTCCAAAGTTTATATAAAAAGAAACGCCCCGAACCGGGCTCGAACCCGCGACCTCCCGCACACTCGCAAACACCTAAGACCATGGCTCTGTTCTGAAATGACCCGTCCTAATCCATCTGGACGAATACATTACATTTGGTTACATCGCGAGGTTCTTGACCTCTATATGATACATTTTACAAACATTGCATTCATTTTTAAAAAGACAAACTTTCATTACATCGAAAGTTGACAGCATGCATACTATTTCATAATATATCCAACTACAATTGAATTAATAATAATCTTGATGAACTCAACGACTTGAATGCAACGTCTTTTGAAATATGTCATGAATGACTCCAAGTAATATCTCTAAAATGAACAAATGCATAGCGGAAGATTTCTTTAATACCTGAGAATAAACATGCTTTAAAGTGTCAACCAAAAGGTTGGTGAGTTCATTAGTTTATCATAAATAATCATTTCCAATAGTATAATAGACCACAAGATACTCATATTTAGAAAACAATTTGTGCAGGTCTGCTCACTGCTCTAAAAATCATTCATATGAAGAACACCGGAACCTTTCAAAACAACTCACCAATGGTAGCTAATGCGTAGTGCAATGATAAAATCATCTCACCGTGATAGTTAATACAATATAATTTTACAATGGTAGCTAATGCGTAGTGCAATGCAAAATCATCTCACCGAGGGTAGCTAAAATGGTAGCTAGTGCGTAGTGCAATGCAAAATCATCTCACCGTTACTAACTACTAAATCGAATACAATACAATACAATACAATGGTAGCTAATGCGTAGTGCAATGCGAAATCATCTCACCGAGGGTAGCTAAAACGGTAGCTAGTGCGTAGTGCAATGCAAAATCATCTCACCGCTACTAACTACTAAATTGAACCATTTCGGTAGCTAATGCGTAGTGCAATGACAAAATCATCTCACCGATGGCCGATAATACAATCTTTATAGAAATCGAACCTCTGAATCCAAATAATTCTATCATAGAATGTAGTTTTAAATATTTGTGTCTATTTCGTCAACGTTTATAAACGCAGTTCATGTATTCTTAGTTCAAAAATATATCTCAAAAGCATTTAATAAAAACAGTTATCAAAACAGCGCATGTATTCTCAGTCCCAAAAATGTAAAGAGTAAAAGGGAATCAAATGAACTCACCAACCTTTTGGTTGACACTTTAAAACATGTTTATTCTCAGGTATTAAAGAAATCTTTCGCTGTGCATTTGCTCATTTTAGAGATATTACTTGGAATCATTCATGACATATTTCAAAAGACGTTGCATTCGAGTCATTGAGTTCATCAAGATTATTATTAAGTCAATTGTAGTTGGATATATTATGAAATGGTATGCATGCCGTCAACTTTCGATGTAATGAAAGTTTATCTTTTTAAAAATGAATGCAATGTTTGTAAAATGTATCATATAGAGGTCAATAACCTCACGATGTAACCAAATGTAATGTATACGTCCAGATGGATTAGGACGGGTCATTTCATGTTCCTTACTTTTCTGACTTAATACCCGGCCATATTTAATTAAACCGTACCTATCTGTTTTCCTTTTTCTTCATCATCTCAAACACAAATCAACTGGAAATCTCACTAATTCATAACAACTAATAATTTGTTTGGTTTTAGGACTTTCAAACAATCTAAAAACAAATAATGGGTGGTTAAATAGATTGAAGGAAAAAAACAAAAAAAAAACCCCTAGCTGCCGTCGCTGTTTGAATGAAGAAAAAAAAATTGATTACCCTCTTCAGCACGTATTTGACAAGGATTATAATACGAAATACTTTGAAAATCAATCCTAGAAACTTTTGGAATCGTCAATTGAACTTAAAATATTCATACGAATTCGAATTTGATCAATGTTCATACGATTGACTTTTTGAAACAAAACTTTGACTCAAAAATTCTTACTCGATATCAAGAATTGGAATTTGAAACTTCACAGATAGTTTTAGTTGATGATTCCTAACAGAACCACATTATTATATTTTGGAATTTGTTTCGAATTTGAAGTGTTGATAAAATGGTTTCAAGAACAGAGCTGCTGTAAAATTTTCTATTTAATTTAATAATTGGAACGAATTTACCAGTTGTTAATTAATATATTGATGGTGAGAAGTTGTCTGGTTTGCTAATCAATTAAAGAGTGATTGATTTTATAGGAGAATGCAGTCGACAGGATTTTTCTATCAGACAAAAACAAATTTTGAAGAAGAAAAAATAATAAGGCTCGATTATGATGGCTAACGAATTGTACAATTAACTGTTATTGATTGATGATAATTTCAGATAAGAAACAAAATTTAATCAGGACTGAAAGCAACGTGAAACAGAATTTAACTTCATTCATGATTTTATATAACAATAAATTTTAATAATAATAATCTTATTAATAATAAATAAAAATACTGAATTTTATTATAATAAAATAATAATTCTATTAATAATAATTATCCTAATAATAACAATTTTTAGAATAATAACACTAATAGTTATAATAATGTTCATAATAATATTATTAATATTAATAAATTGTATTATTTTTATGATAATAATAATAATAATAATTATATTAGTGTATAATAATGCTTCTTGATAATTTAAATGATAATATTAATAATTTTAATAATGTTAAAGTTAGTAATAATACTAAAGATATAATAAGTTACATGTTTATATAATAATATTAATATTACTTGTATATATCAAAAATAATAGTACAAATGTTAATGTTAATATTATTAGTTATAATAAAAGCGATAATAACATTATTAATATAATATTTATGTTTAACTTGTAACTATATTTAATATTACAATTTATTAGTTATGTAATAACATTTATATTTAATATTTATTCATTACAATATGTATACTAATAATAATAATAACAATCTATTTAATAATATTATTGATGATATTGCTTAATGATAATACTAGTAATGATAATAGTGTTAATATAATAATTATATTCAACTTGTAATTATGTTTAATATATTACCATTTATAATGTCTACCAATTATATAATTTATTGAATCTTTAATTATATATATATATATATATATATATTACAATATTACATATGTATAGATTTCATATACATATATATATTGACATATTTATTTATACATTAATGTTCGTCAAACGTCGGGAATAGTCAAAGTTTAAGTGAATATATTAGAACAGTTCAAAAATTTTGAGACTCAACATTACAGACTTTGCTTATCGTGTCGAAATCATATAAAAATTAAATTTAAATTTGGTCGAAAATTTCCGGGTCGTCACAATCTCACGCGCAATCGCAACCGCAACCACAATCACAGTGACACATATAATTATATTGGTTTTCAATATAACTATTGTATTGTACTTTTCATATAATTTGCTCATATATATTGGATGAATAAATTTGTACGAAAAAACTAAAAAAGTAGTGTAAAAATGATGTCATCTTTGAAGGTATTTGTTAGAGGATAATTTAGTGGCCCAACTCAATTGTGGGTTTAGATCCATTGGGGTTTCTATGTAGGTATATGTACTCTATAAATAGGGTCTTATGTTATCAATAATAGTCACGTGATTTCATTATTCTACATGATATTAAGAGCGGGTTGATTCCGAGACCTAGTCGACCGCTTCGAGCCGCTGCTCTATACCGCCCGTCAAACAACCCTAATCTATCCTACCACTCACAACCCGCATAGTATCTTTCTAGTTGACGTCTCTATTACCCACCTTCAATCTAGAAAAAGAAAAAAAGACAAACATCACCGTAAATTGCTTTGCTTCATATCAGAATATAATTGCATGCGGTGGTTGTATTACTCTTCCTGAAATCAACTAAAAGAAAAAAAAAATACATCGAAAAAAGAGGTAGGCTCTATCTAATTACCTCCACAAACATTCGGTGTCATGTACATGTTAAAATATTTAACTTCTATTTTCTTTTCTAATTTCCTTTAGAAATTCTCTGTGTCTGTAACATCCGAAAACCACATCAACACCTATCTACCTAATATCTTTTACTCTTTTACTTAATGTTATCCTTCAAATCTTTTATTTCTTAATTTCATTTTGTCATCAAATATAAGTTTATTTGCAATATTCTTTTTTTTTTCTTGCTAAATCTTTTCTGTTTATATCCATTCTCCGTATCACTCCAAGTCTCGTACATCTCATTATCTTGCTTAGTCACCTATTGCAATATTCGGCGTGGGGCTGAGCCGCCTAGCTTGACTAGGTTCCAAACCCCGAAAAAAATGAATATAGCCAAAAGTCTTATTTGCAGCGTTAATGAAGATTGTTATCGCCGGCAAAGTTCCTTGCCCAAGTCCTGCTCAATCCTTAGGCAAAGCAAAAGCCACGACGTAGAAAAAAAATGTTACGGAAAAGGAAATGCAGTCAAGCAAGACGCAACGATTTCAGCGAAATCAGTCAATTTGGTGCAACAAATGAAAAAAAAAAGTTTATTTTATGTCTTTATTTAATGTTTATTGTTTTGTTCCAGTCCGAACTTTCGCGATTTCGCCGTTCGAACTGCGGGGGAGTGTTAGAGGATAAGTTAGTGGCTCAACTCAATTGTGGGTTTAGGTCCATTGGGGTTTCATTCTGTAACAGTATTTTGGTGATAGTATTACTCGGTATTTTGTTTCTTGTATCATATTCTTGTACGATGCAATATTTATTACCAGTTCTAAATGTGTGCATATATACGGTTCGATAAAAATATAGTACTCCATTTTTTTACCAGCAAAAAAAGATTTTATTAAATAAAAATGAAAATACAACTACACCTCTCTAGCAAGGAGCTAGAAAAGGCGAGAAGAAAAATTACAACGGTCTACATAACCAATCTATAGTTAATATTAAAATGCTATAATGATGACATCATAAATAACCCCTTTCCTTAATTAAAAAAATCAAAAAGAAAATAGAAAAAAAATCTAACCCATTTGAATGACAGCATAAATCAATTTAATTTACAATTAAAAGTTAATCTTTACAGTTAATTATGATTAAGATATAAATTAACAAAAGATGCAACCTTTATTCCTTTTGTAATTTACGGAGTATTTGTTTTTTTATATGGTAAATAAAATTACCCCGTACTTCGCAATATATTCGCTAAATCAAAAAACATATACGGATACAAATCGTCGTTCTCAAAATATCTCTCTTTTCCCAAATCAAATTAAAACCCTAGAAAATTCAAACGAATTGCACGCCTTTACTTACTCTCTTTTACAAAGAATTAAAATTTATCTACTCAAAAAATAGTTTCATTCATCTTCTACACCATCTTTTAATGGATCTTTTCATCTACTCTAAGCTTCGTCACAAGTCTTTTTAGGTGAATCAATCTTTTGATTAAAGAGTTTATCAATTAGATTATCTTTGTTTAATTCTTGGTTATGAGTTTAGGGCTCATGCCATTTATTGGTTCATGATATTTTAGAATTTGGATAAATGTATTTCATCATAAAAAATATTTTTTATAGTTTTTTAGTTGTCTTAATTTATTGAATGCATACCGCATGTTCGATAAAATGACAGGAATGCATATGATTTTTGTTAACATGAGTTGCTCTTCGTAAGGTTATGAATCCAGAATATACAGGTATGTGCAATAGTAGAACACTGACTGTATAATGAGATGTTTATGTTCATGGTTAGCATTTAAAGTTCCTTTTAGTATCTTTAATTTATTGAGTTTTTATATTTATTTTTTATTTAAGTATGTGTGAAGGTATAGGTACCAAAAAGTACATTCACTTTATATTTATTTTTCATTTAAGTATGTGTGAAGGTATAATGACAAGTTT
Source organism: Rutidosis leptorrhynchoides (assembly GCF_046630445.1). Taxonomy (NCBI): domain Eukaryota; kingdom Viridiplantae; phylum Streptophyta; class Magnoliopsida; order Asterales; family Asteraceae; genus Rutidosis; species Rutidosis leptorrhynchoides. Next base: position 487,655,610 of record NC_092333.1, read on the forward strand.
CTTAGTCAGAATCCGTAGTTTTACGGGTCATTAAACTAAACGACTTTAGCATTTACATTCACTTAATTCCTAAAACATATCATTAAACTGTTTCGTTTAACCAAACCCGTGGTTCCACGGGTCATTTCACTAGTATGTAATAAACGAAGCATTTGTTCCACGATCCCAAACACACGTTGAGAAAAATTTTCGAACAACATGAATCATGTCTGCTTTTAACGCATCCCAATATAGTTTCAAAAATTGCAAAGTGAATCCGTATGGACGCGGGGCCATGTCGCTCCCGCACACCCAAACCGCCTCTTTAATTTCATCAATTGTTAGTGTATTGTCCAAGCTTTGAATCAATAAGATTATCGTATCGGATGATATAAATTATAAAATATTATCAATTGAAATGAAATAATCAATTTTGATTGGTGAATCAATAAACTTTTTGTATATAGTTTAACTAAGATTTATAAATATAAATAAATTTTGAATTATGATAATAAATCGTTGATAAAGTAGATAAACTTGAAATAATAGAAGGTAAACTTTGAATGAAAGATGGAATTACATTATTATTTATTATTATAACTTTATAAGTATATACATATAATAAAGTAGTTTTTGCTTACGTAAGTTTGAACATGTTTTTTTATTGCTCCAGAAATGCTATACGGAGTACCTTTTATAATAAAGTTATACATACATTGGATACGTATAGATATAGATATAGATATAGATAGATTCATTTGGTTGGGTGTAAATTTGCATGTACGCACTACCGTCCAGTATAATTCCAAGAGAAGCCTAAGTTGAAAAATGATGGTAGCATTTATTAAGATAGTTGGAGAATTGTCAAAATTGTATTGTATAAACATGATGGTCTTCATCTTTGAAAGTTAGGTGTTCGCGAGCTTTGTGTAGGTTTGTTAGTTTTGCTCGGGTTCCATGTTTTGTAAGTTTTTTGGAGATTTCATTTTTCAATGATCCCTCTGTTATAAAAGTTCAGTATTTTGGCCAAAAAAATTTTTTATTGTACAATTTTATTTAAAGACCTTTATAATACAGAAAATACCCGTACAATATCTTGCGACTTGTGCTAAAGGTGAACATGGGACGGTTGGAGCGGTTATGTACGAAACAATAAATAGTTCGATTAATTAATATTTTTTAACCATTCGATTCGATTAACAAACGATTTGGTTAAATCGATGACGATTACATATAAAACTGTTAATTTAATTAATCATTTTAGTCACAATTTTAAATACGCACGGGATATGTACATGTCAAGTACATATTATTTTATTGATTAAAGAAGTAAAGTATTTGATTTAGAAAAATTATAGGTGCTTTAACATATATATATATATATATATATATATATATATATATATATATATATATATATATATATATATATATATATATATATATATATATATATATATATATAACAAAAGTAATAATAGATTATCTAAATCTCTAACTTTTAATCTTAGCCATCCGTTCATAAACTACCACTAGATCTAAACCCTTTAAAAAGTCATGTAATGTTTAAGACCTCATAATCCTCAAGATTAGTAACAATGAGACTTAAATACCCTTGCAGTTAAGAAAAAATACGAAGGAGTAATTCTCAATTTCATTCATTCACGTTCAAAGTACTAGGAGAAAAAACCCTAATTTTCTCCCTAAAAACACACAACTAAATTCAAATTCTTTGATGGAGCAATATACGTAATGAGACTGCGAAAAGATGCGATTAGATTATATAATACGATGATGATTACACTTCGTCTGAGTTGCGATTGTCCGAGCATTGTTTCGTTCGTTAATTTGATTTTGCGATTATTAGATCTACAACGTGTATATATCCTGGTATGATTATTAATTGTAGATTATTAACATATATGTTGTACTCTAATTGTAGATGTGATGACCCGAAAAATTTCGACTTATTTAAACCAATTCTCTATACGATTTATTATTTTGACACGTTAAACAAAGTCTGTTAGATTGAGTCTCAAAATTTTAGAACTGTTTCATATATACAATTACCTTTGACTACTCTCGACGATTCATGAATAATTATATGTATGTATATATATATATATATATATATATATATGTACAAGTAAAAACGACTTTCCTACAGTAAAACACTATTTGCTACAGTAAAAATGACTTTGCTACAGTGAAACCGTATTTTGCTACAGTAAAACACTATTTGCTAATCGAGGAGTACTGTCCTCGAAAACAGAAGGAGTAAACACTATTTGCTACAGTAAACACTATTGCTACAGTACACTATTTGATGTCGACGAACTAGCAAACAAAAACAGAAAAGGCGGCCATGCGATCGCATGAGCTACAGTAAATGGAAAAGTATTATAAATACACCAGTTTGCTCGACGAATATATTCATAATAATTCTTCTGTAATTTATTTATATTTATATTATAATTATAATTTTAAATTTAAGTTTAATAATAATAAGGTATATACGAGGGTGTTTTTAATTCGGGTTTCAAACCGCTTTAAGCTAAGGAAATATTGGGTATTGTTCGGGGTATTGTTCTTGAATCCAAGGCCAACCATACAATCGTCTACCATCATTACGTCTACGCAATTTACCTACAATATTGAGTCTCAATATTGAACTGTGAGTTTATAGTCTCCCTTTTTAAATACTTTAAATATTTTTGGGCTGAGAATACATGCAATTTATTTTAAACGCAATAAGACACAAGTACATACTAAATTCTACACTGAGTTAAATCGAAAATCCCTTAGCTTTGGTAACTAGTAGCTGCCAGTACATAGGATATGGACTGGTGGGCGCGAATAATTGTATATGGATCCATAGGGCTTGACATCCCCGTCCGTGCTAGAGCGCTAGCCTTTTAACGGACGTATGTTATTTGAGTTTATGACACGTTGGTTTGCGTGTATTAAAACGAATGGGGTAATTATCCTTATATCGTTAAGTTTAGTTACCAGGGTGCTCTGTTACGTAGAATCTATTGATAAAGTTTTGATGAAATCTTGTGGTCTATCTTTATGTACTTATGACTCGAGCAATTAAACCTATAACTCACCAACATTCGTGTTGACTTTTTAGCATGTTTTATTCTCAGGTCCTTAGAATGCTTCCGCTGTGATGTGCTTGTTGCCTGCATGGAGTCTCTCATGCTTTGTACAAAGTTTATTGAATTCAAAATAAAACTGCGTTGTGTAATAAATAATTGGACTGTGATGTCAACCTGTAAATTAAAGACTTATGTATTTTGGAGTTTTGCTTATACCTAAGCACTCGCCCATATGTTTATAACTTTCTATGTTTAGAAAGTCACTTATTTTAATGAATGCAATATTTTATCAAAACGTATCATATAGAGGTCAAAATCTCACTGTGGAATCAATGATTAACGTGCCGCGTCAATAGCGATTTTGACTGGTCGTTACAGTTGGTATCCGAGCTTGTGATCATAGGGAACCAGAAATTACATTAGTGTGTTTAACTGGTAATTGTTAGGATGCATTAGTGAGTCTGGACTATGACCATATCTGTTTTTACTGATTTTTGCTTATCATTTGGTCAAAAACATTATATGTGATATTTTTATATGCTAACGCAATTGTTGTTTCAATTATGTGATAGATGACTTCTTCTAATCCTATCATTTTGTACGACTCGGAATCGGACACTGAATCTATTATATCCACAACTGAAAAGGGCGTTCCAATACCTATTAAAGAAGAAATTATGTTAGCCGGGGAATCTCAACTTCAGGTTAACCCAGAGGAGGTCCCAGCTCCACCCAGCTTTAGTTTTCCGGAGCCACAGTATCGTTGGCATGGACCCATGATCCCTGGAGTAAACGAGGATCGTCCATTTCTAAACGAACATGGACATTGGGCCAGATACACAGCCGACGGGCGGGTTGTGAATATATTGCCTGGCAGATTTTGGTTCATGACCACCGGTACATATTCTCGTACACATGATGCAGACAGTTCGTCATCATATTCTCGTACACATGACTCAGATAGTTCGTCATCAGACGAGATCAGTGAGGAGGAGGATTTCGCTAATGAAATGAAAGAAGTCACTAAGGAGAAATTCCAACTTGCTATAGATAATAAAAACAACCACAAAAATAAAAAGTCCTTAATTATTAAAAAGGAACAGGACCATTCGATCCGTAACCACCCTTATTGTATTAAACCCACTGAGGCAACGGGTACCTCAAAACCCCAACCAAAAATTAAATACACTGCCAGAATGTCTGTCGGACCATGTGCACACAAACAATTGGCAGAGAGAACCAAATGGGAAGAAGTTTCTGATAGTTCTGAATAAACGACCTCGTAACCATAAATCTTCCATGCGCTATTTTATTGCTTATGTGTGCTACTCTATCTTGTTATGTAAAATATCGGTATTGTATGGTATTGTATTATTTTGGTTTATTAATAATAAATGCATGGAATGATTATTTGTATTATTAATACTTATTATTATTATTACATAATAACGTAGTAACTCGCTATAATTTTTCATAGTGGAATATTATTAGGATTTTAGTAGTTAATTCCTTGTACTAGCTATTATGTATGAACTTAACGGGTAGGTAATACCCTAGAAATAATTATAAAATGCTAATAAGAAGAAAAGGCTTTTATAATAATTGGTTCATATTATTAATATGCTACGATTAACTATTGACAACTCATTTTACCTATAATATTCTATATGATTAAATTATCTCTGTTGTATTTATTGAAGAAACATGTCTCAAATGTCGGATGTTGAGTTTGAGGAACTAGTCGAGAAACGTGTGAATGAAAGAATTGCTGCAGCTGAGGCAGCAAAAGAAACAGCCGAAGCAGCAGCCAAAGCAGCAGCCGTAAACACAAACTCACGAAACGGATGCTCATACAAAACTTTTCAAGGATGCAAACCACAGACGTTTAGTGGGACCGAGGGACCAGTCGGTCTAACCCGATGGTTTGAAAAGATGGAGTCCGTTTTCAAAATCAGTAATTGTGCGAACGGAAACAAGTTAAAGTATGCTTCGTGCACGTTGCAAGACGGTGCACTTACTTGGTGGAACAATTATGCTAAAGCAGAAGGAGTAGATACGGCATATGATATTTCTTGGGAAGAACTGAAAAAGATGCTAATCGAGGAGTACTGTCCTCGAAACGAGATCAGAAAAATGGAATCTGAGTTATGTAATCTGAAGGTTTTCGGCTCGAATCTCAATAACTATGAAAAGCATTTCATGGAACAAGCCTTGTTGTGTCCCGAATTGGTGCCAAACGAGAAACGAAAGATAGAAATGTATATTGACGGTTTATCGATCAATATCAAAGGAAATGTTACATCGTCCAAACCGAATACGATGAAGGAAGCCATGACAATGGCACACCAACTCATGGACCAGATCACAGAGAGTTCGATTAAGGCACCAATTACCGAAGTCAAGATAACTGAAGGAAAGAGGAAATGGGAAGACTATAAGGGCAAAAGTACTCACCTGAAGAAACAAGAAACTTTTAAAGGTAAACAAGATGGGGCAACTGCAAGTCCAAACTATAAGGGACCCCATCCGTTCTGCAAAAGATGTTACACACATCATGCAGGTTATTGCCAAGTGGTCTGTGATAAGTGCAACAAGAAAGGACATGTGGCAAAAGATTGTTATGCCACCGTTTCTGAAGTAAAGACAAAACCGACCGATGTCAAGAAATGTTTTGGATGCAGGAAGTCTGGTCACTTTATAAATCAATGCCCTGATAAGGAGAAGAACAAAGAACCCGCACGTGGTAGGGCATTTAATGTTAGTACCAGTGAAGCACGTGAGGATCCTAATCTTGTCACGGGTACGTTTACCGTTAATAATCAACTAGCTTCTATTATGTTTGATACGGGCGCTGATAGAAGTTATATGTGTAAAGACTTTAGTTCTAAACTAAAATGTGCATCATTGCCTCTAGACGATAAGTATACTATTGAATTAGCTAATGGTAAACTGATAAAAGCCGATAAAATTTGCCATGGTTGCGAAATAAATCTCGCTGGCGAAACCTTCAAAATCAATTTGATACCCGTAGAATTAGGAAGTTTTGACGTAATCGTTGGCATGGACTGGATGTCCAAAGCAAGAGCGGAAGTTGTTTGCGCTGAGAAAGCAATCCGCATCCCTCGTATGGATGAAACGTCATTAATGATTTATGGAGAGAAGAGCAACTCAAAGCTGAACTTTATCAGCTGTATGAAGGCCCAGAAACTTATAAGAAAAGGTTGTTATGCTATTCTGGCACACGTAAAGAAGATCGATATTGAAGAAAGAAGCATTGATGATATGCCGGTTGTAAGAGAATATCCTGGAGTATTTCCAGAAGAATTACCGGGGCTACCTCCACACAGATGTGTAGAATTTTAGATTGATCTTGTAGTGACCCGGGAATTTTCGATCAAATTTAAACTTAATCTTTATATGATCTCGAAACGATAAGCAAAAATATGTAATGTTAAGTCTCGAAAATTTTGAAATCTATATTCATGTAATCAATTACCCTTTGACTATTCCCGACGATTCACGAACAAGTGTTGTAAATATATATAAACATATATATAATTAAATAAATATAAATGAGGGTATTGATAGTAATAAAATATAAACGAATCATTAGAATTAAAATGTAAAAATAATAAATAAAATAATTAAGTTCTATTAAGATAAATATATACATAAATATATATATATATATGATGTAAATCTATATATGAATATATATATGATTTCTATTTATAAGTATTATATTGTAAAACATATGAAATATATAAATATTGAATATTCAATAAATATTATAACATCATATATAATATAGCTATTACATAATTAATAAATTAAATGTAATTACAAGTTGAAAATAAAAGTACTATATTATTATTACTTTCATTATTATTACTAAGATTTATATTGATATTAATATTTGTATCATTAATATTATTATCCCTAATACAAGATATATATATATATATATATATATATATATATATATATATATATATATATATATATATATATATATATATATATGAAATTGAGTATGAATAAGTTGGTATATATAAATTAATATGTTATCATTATTATTAATATTGTTGATATTATTAATGATATTAGTATAATTAGTATTATAGTTATTAACAATATAATCGTTATATATTTATGGTAATTGTTATCATGATCATTAGAAATATTATTATTATATTATAAATTGTATTATTATTATGTATATTAATAAGAGAATTAATATTATTGTTATATTTATATTTATTAATAATATTAATTAAAATCTATAAAAAGTTAAAGAGATATACATATATAGTGATATATAAATATAAATAGATATATATAGGTATATATATATATATATATATATATATATATATATATATATATATATATATATAACGTTATATAAAAGTTATTTATTAAAAAAAATCATTATTATTATTATTATTATTATTATTATTATTATTATTATTATTATTTTTCTTTCTTCTTTAGCATTATTATTTATGTAATTATTATTAATATTATGATATTTATATTAATTATATAATCTGTAAAGAAAGAAAATCGTACGAATTAGGTTGCAAGCATCCATCAGATTGTATGGGATTATTGTTTTGGTCTTTAATCAGTTACCTGCCCATTGACAATTCACAGTACAATCCAAAACCCAGTACAAATCAGTGTTAATTATATTCATTCTTTATTTTTTCTGTACGATGGGAGGGATTCCTGTCGATCCAATTTGCTACAAAACAAACGAGATTATCAAGGATAGGAACACATTCAATCAACTACGACCTTTACCAATCCCAAACATCCTTCACAGTTTTTTTTTTATTTTTGAAATTAAGCTGTAACAGATGAAGAACACCTACGGTCCCTGTACCATTACTTTTTCCTCAAATACTCGAATTCAAATCAATTATCAAAATGTGTTAAAGCCATGTTGTTAGGATTCTTCCACTTAAAATGTCTGCAAAATTTAAAGCTTCAATTCATCTTATCCATCAAGAATTTCGAAGTCAAAGTTTTGGAAATAAAAAGTCAACATCAGTTCTTCAGCTAAATTCGGAGTTTCTGTAGCAAGTTGAGTCAAATTGATAATTTTTATGGTTTCTAGAGATGATTTGGAACATAATTCGTGTTATGACTTTTGGATAATACATTCATAAAAATCGAAATCATTTTTTTTTCCTATCCCAACAGTGACGAGCAGAAGCAATTTGAATTTATTTATTTTATTTATTATTTTTTGTTACAAAACAATCACAAGTATATCGATTACCTTTAGTTTTATGAATCCAAACATCAATTTAATGTGTATTGATTTTGGTTGAGTTGTCCCTGATCGGTTCTTGCTGGGAAGGAGATGAAAGAAAAGGTAGAACAGAAAGGGCGAATTAAATAAATTGGTGAGGGTGTTAATATCAGAAATGAAACAGATGGACGGATGGTTGAGTCTATATGTGCGTATACGAGAGGTCTCGGGTTCGAGTCCCGTTCCGGGCAATTATTTTTACAAGCTAGATATTGAGGTAGTTTTCATTTACAAATTTATTTTTGTCATTTTTATTGTTATTATGATTACAATTATTATTATTATTATTATTATTATTATTATTATTATTATTATTATTATTATTATTATTATTATTATTATTATTATTATTATTATTATTATTATTATTATTATCATTATCATTATTATTATTATTATTATTATTATCATTATTATTATTATTATTATTATTATTATTATTATTATTATTATTATTATTATTATTATTATTATTATTATTATTATTATTGTTATTATTGTTGCTATTAAAATTTTAGAACACTTATTATTAATACTAATACTAAGGCCATGAAATTTATTATCAACATTAATATAAATTATATCATTATTATCATTATTACTACTAGTATTATCAACTAAAAATTATTAGTATTATCATGACTAACATTATTATCATTATTAGTGTTATTGTATTATTATGATCATCATCAATAATATGAATATAAACATGTTAACAACATTCGTGTTACGAAATTTATAATAAGAGCGTTACGATAAAAATTATGAAAAATGGTTATAATTAAATGAATACATGTACAATTATGAATACAATTATGAAATTAAGTTATAGAATCTGTAGTCATACGAAAGTATTAGTATTATTATTATTAGTAGTGTTATTATCATGGTAGTTATTAAGATAAGTATTAGTATAATTATTATTATTATTTATAAAATCATTATTTTTATAGTTATTATTATTAGTAGTATATTATCATTAAAAAAAAACAACAACTTTTATTACTATTAATGATATTATATTACCAAATAAACTTTTTGTATACAAAATATACCTTTAGTAATATTACATATAAGTATTTATTAATCCTATTAACATTTTATGTATAAATATTCATATATATCAAATTAAATATTTTAATATAATACTTACCAAATATATATTAATATAACTATATAGATATTAATCATTATGAATATATACACAAATTAATTATATAAATTAAGACATAATAAATAAATTTGTTCGAGTACAATTATGTGTATTAATATATACATACCAATGATATAGGTTCGTGAATCCGAGGCCAACCCTACACTTTTGTTCAATATCGTTATATGTATTTTTACTACAAAATATAGTATGGTGAGTTTCATTTACCTTTTTACCCTTTATATTTTTGGGCTGAGAATACATGCGCAACTTTTATAAATGCTTTACGAAATAGACACAAGTAATCGAAATTACATGCTATGGTTGGATTATCTAATCGAATATGCCCCTTTTTATTAAGTCTGGTAATCTAAGAATTAGGGAACAGACACCCTAATTGACGCGAACTCTAAAGATAGATCTATCGGGCCCAACAAGCCCCATCCAAAGTATCGGATGCTTTAGTACTTCAAAATTTGTATCATGTCAGAAGGAGGATCCCAGAATGATGGGGATATTCTTATATGCATATTGTGAATGTCGGTTACCAGGTGTTTAATCCATATGAATGATATTTTTGTCTCTATGCATAGGACGTATGTTTATGAGAAATGGAAATATGAAATCTTGTGGTCTATTAAAATTTATGAAATGATTATTTATGTTAAACTAATGAACTCACCAATCTTTTGGTTGACACTTTAAAGCATGTTCATTCTCAGGTACGAAAGAAATCTTCCGCTGTGCATTTGCTCATCTTAGAGATATTATTTGGAGTCATTCATGACATATTTCAAAAGAAGTTGCATTCGAGTCGTTGAGTTCATCAAGATTATTATTAAGTCAATTATAGTAAGATATATTACGAAATGGTATGCATGTTGTCAACTTTCGATGTAATGAAAGATTGTCTTTTCAAAAACGAATGCAATGTTTGTAAAATGTATTATATAGAGGTCAAGTACCTCGCGATGTAATCAGCTATTGTGAATCGTTTATAATCGATATGGACTTCGTCCGGATGGATTAGGACGGGTCCTTTCAGTTGGTATCAGAGCGGTGGTCTTAGTGAACCAGGTCTTGCATTAGTGTGTCTAACTGATAGTCATTAGGATGCATTAGTAAGTCTGGACTTCGACCGTGTCTGCATGTCAAAAGTTTTGCTTATCATTTTTGCCGGAAATCATCTGTTTATCATCCTTAGGAAATTACTTGCTTATCATTCTTAGTCTAGACACATCTTACTGCAAAGATTACATGAACAGTGTATAGACAAAATTCGTATCTTAGCGTATCTGCTAATTCATATCTTAGCATATCTGTTACTGTAGACTTTGCCTGACAACTTCCGTAGATTCCTCCATAACTTATGGGATTTTAGTATTATATATGCATATGTAAATTATGTATTGCAGGGTACTAATCTACATCCTATAATCTAATTCTTATCGAAAGTCCTTCATCTGATCATACGAGATGAATCCCTCAACCAGTTCGAATTCCTCGGATTCCGACAGCTATTCCGATATGGAGTTTCACCTATCAGCGTCAACAGAATGAATCAACCAATCAGTCATCCCCAATTCATCTGATGGGTTCGTGGTCGACTTAATCAATGGAGACGCGAAAAAGGCGATCCCTTCCACCAACCGAATTTACCTCTTGGCGGTGAACCTGAAACACTCACCGGCGAACCCATTCGAAACATTATCTTCACTCTCATTTCCTGGATACCACGCAACGACTATATGATATCCAAAATTCTAAATCTTATTCATTCGCTCGTTCCGAGCGACAATCATCCTGGAATAATAGAAGAAGTCAACAAACTTCGCGCTCGAGTAATCAATTTGGAAAACATGGTGCAAAATGTACCAGCTTCAACAACATCACCGGCACCAACAGTATCACCAACATCATCATCAACCTCAGCACCAACAACACTTGTAGCACCGACAGCAACTGTACCACCAGAAACAACACAAACCACAATAACACACGCCTCAACATCTCATTCTGTACCTCGAGTATAATCATCGTTCTACCAATCGTTTTACATCATTTATATTCGTTCGACATGGCGATTATGTAATCTCTAATGTTTTAGAGATTATATATGAAAGGACCCGTTCATATACATTATAAATGATTCACAATAGTTGATTACATTGCGAGGTATTTGACCTCTATATGATACATTTTACAAACATTGCATTCGTTTTTAAAAGACAAACTTTCTTTATATCGAAAATTGACAGGCATGCATACCATTTCATAATATCCACTATCCAACTATAAATTGATTTAATAATAATCTTTGATGAACTCAATGACTCGAATGCAACGTTCTTCAAAATATGTTATGAAAGACTCCAAGTAATATCTTTAAAATGAGCAAATGCACAGCGGAAGATTTCTTTAACACCTGAGAATAAACATGCTTTAAAGTGTCAACCAAAAGGTTAGTGAGTTCATTAGTTTATCATAATCATTTATTTTCATCATTTTAATAGACCACAAGAATTTCATTTCCAGTTCTCATAAATATACGTCCCATGCATAGAGACAAAAATAATCATTCATATGGTGAACACCTGGTAACCGACATTAACTAGATACATATAAGAATATCCCCTATCATTCCGGGATCCTCCTTCGGACATGATATAAATTTCGAAGTACTAAAGCATCCGGTACTTTGGATGGGGTTTGTTAGGCCCAATAGATCTATCTTTAGGATTCGCGTCAATTAGGGTGTCTGTTCCCTAATTCTTAGATTACCAGACTTTAATAAAAAGGGGCATATTCGATTTCGATAATTCAACCATAGAATGTAGTTTCAATTACTTGTGTCTATTTCGTCAAACATTTATAAAAGCGCATGTATTCTCAGTCCCAAAAATATAAAGGGTAAAAAGGCAAATGAAACTCACCATACTGTATTTCGTAGTAAAAATACATATAACGTCATTGAACAAGTGCAAGGTTGGCCTCGGATTCACGAACCTAAATTAATTATATATATTTATGTGTTGGTCAATATTTGTCTAACAAATTAGGTCAAGTCATAGTGTACCACAATCCTAATGCTCGAGACTAATATGCAAAAGTCAACAAAAGTAAATTTGACTCAAAATAATTTCCAAAAATCTATACATGATTAATATATAGTTTAAATATCGTCGTTTTATATTTGTAAATATTTTTAAAAGATTTATTAGAGTAAATAATATAATTTATTTATTAATAAATAAAATTTTATATTAAATTTATATAATAAAATATACATTTATATATATTAAGTAATAAAATTTATAGGGTTCATTTAATATCATAAAGATAATATGATAGGTATTATGTTTGTATCACATATTTATTTGATAAAATAATATCTATAATGATAGTAAGTAAAAGTTGTATTATTTTGTAATAATAATTATTATTATAAAAATATCAATATTTATAATTACTAAGATGACATTATGATAAAATGATAATTCTAATTATGATAACTTTAATATTTACGATAATTTTTAATATTATCTTTAAAATAATAATTCTATTTAAAATAATAATAATAATGATATTTTATAGTAACAATGACATTTCTATTAAAATGATAATTTTTGTTAAAATGATAGTTTTAATACTAACGATACTTTTAATAATAATAGTAATGATAAAAATAATAAGAACGATAATTTTATCTAAATCAATATCTTATAATATTTTAATTTCATCATGATACTCTTACTTATTATTTCCTAATCGTTTCGTTTAATAGCTTTTAATCGTCTTTTATATAGTGTTCATAATAATGATAATAATAGTAATCAAAATAATTAGGTGTTACAAATATTTGTTTTAATTACACTAATATTAATAATGATAGTTACTATAACATTATTAACGATAATACTAATAATTATCTTAATGATAATATAGTAATAATAATAATAACAATAACAATAACCATTTTTAAATAATGATATACATATTAATAATGATAATAATAATAATAATAATAATAATAATAATAATAATAATAATAATAATAATAATAATAATAATAATAATAATAATTGGATAATAATAATAATACTAATTATAACTTTAACGATAATAACGATAGTAATAATAATAAAAAAATAACAATTTTTAATGATAAATCCCTTTTATTGATAAAGATAATAATAATGATAATAATAAGATAAAACTAGAACGACGATAAAAACGACGATAATAATAATCATTTTTAATAAAAATATCAAAAATTCAATTGATTATAACTTCTAATCCGTTCATCGAAACCATTCGATATCTAAAGGAAAAGTTCTTAATTTTTCGCTAGCTTTTCAAGGACATGCATATCTTATACCTTATCTCAACCGTAAGTGTAACTAATTCAAGATTCAACCTAACCTGTCTAAGGGCAATATCAAAAGTACAAGCATGCATAATCCTAAATACTCGAGCACTAGTCAGGGATACACTATTAGTATGTAAAAGTTAAATTATGAGTACTCACGTATCAATATTGAGATTCAATATTGCAGGAAAGGTACGTAGACGCAACGGAAATGATAAACACTATATTGACCTCATGAGCATACCCATGAACCATACTCAATCACCTCCATAGCTATAACCTATAATTTCCTTAATCCTATCCTACTCGAAAAATAATTTCGAAATCACTCGGACAGCACTCCGTCGTAATATTTTATGTATACTAATAATATCTTGAAATAATACGGAGTAAATGTATATATGTAAATCGATTGAGAGAGTTTAGAGAAAAATATTTTCAAGTTTCTATGAAATAATGAAACCTATTGAATTCTATTTATAATAGATTTTTGAATTATTAAAGTGAATTATCAAAGTATGAATTATTAAAGTGAATCATTAAAGTATGAATTATTAAAGTGAATTATTAAAGTATGAATTATTAAAGTGAATTATTAAAGTATGAATTATTAAAGTGAATTATTAAAGTATGAATTATTAAACTGAATTATTAAAGTTAAAGTAAAGTAAAAATAAAGTAAAGGTAAAGTTTAAGTATAGTAAAAGTATAAAACTATGTACGTATAATACGCGTATAAATATATATAATATTAATTTAAATTGTTATATATATATTTAATAAAATAAAATATAAATATTGTTTTCCTTATCATACTAGTTAAGTAATGAGTTGTCAAAAGTGGTTCTAGATATTTATAAAAGTTATATACGTTTTAATAATAAAGTTCTTTTTAAACTGAAAACGTTTTTGTACGTTTGAAACTAAATAGATCAATCGAGTCTTTATGAGATTCAATCTTCCACTATCCTTTGTCTAGTTCTCAATGATTGACAATTTGTTCTTATTTATAAATCACTTTACCATTTTCCGAATATTGTTAAAATGGAAAGATTTCTCAAATCAATGTGGGCCTTTCAACAGAGACTTGAAATCATAATTCAATATATCTGATAGTTCAATCATTTGATCTTATCTTCTAATTCCATTGATAAATATTTTGAAACAGATACAATCATATAAAGTATTTAATCTAATATTTTGTTTACGTTTCAAGTTATAATATATATACACATATACATATATAATCATATTCGTTTAATGGTTCGTGAATCGTTGGAACTTGGTCGAGGTTGAATGAATGTATGAACATAGTTTAAAATTCTTGAAATTTAACTTAACAAATATTGCTTATCGTGTCGGATTCATATAAAGATTAAAGTTTAAATTTGGTTGGAAATTTCTGGGTTGTCACAGTACCTACCCGTAAAAGAAATTTCGTCCCGAAATTTGAGTGGAAAGGTCGTGAATGATAATAAGTATGTTTTCATGATGCATACGGGCTGAAAATTAGAGTTTTATCATCAGCGAATAATTTGGATAAACAATCCATTTATATGAAGAGTACGAATGAAGCTAACATAGAAGAGTGAAATGAGTAAGTGTAGATTCATCTTATCATTTGACGCAGATATGATTGATTCCCAGATTTCAAGGGATTTGAAGAAAATCTTCTTAATAAGATTTGACGCTCTGGTAATCAAGGGAATTAGGATCCGCTTTAAATGCGATCGTCCATTTTAATTGTTCTGTCGGAGATTTTCTTATAAACTCACCTCCTTCATTTCCTTACAACTCACACCTTCTGTTGATGCATTTTATGCAAGTCCCTAGACATCTACCCACGTCCATTGCAGGTACAACAGTTTACAGGCCACCATGATTGCTTGTTATTATCCTATCCGTGTTTGTATGTGGTTACAGGAACTGCAGGAACGAGATTTAGATGTTTGACTATGTTAGACTTAGTCAGACGTATGAATGAAGCCTCACTAGTACGGCTGACAGGCTCATACACACGGTTGATGCTGAGCTAAGTCACAATTACAACCTAAATGAGAATACACGAGTGAGTGATCACCCGTACGGCTGATGAAGCCAACTCGTATGTGTGATGAATGAATCGTATGGGTGAGTCAACAGCAGGGGTATATAAAGTCTTATGTTCTTCATTTTAGGTTAAGCCTCTCATTTGTTACACATACTCAGATCTAGTGAGCTCCTCCGATTCTCTCTCAGTCCAAATCACCCAGGTGGTGAATAATAGCTCTAGGTGTTGATCTAATCACACTTGATTTAGTTGTGGTTTGACTAAATTAATCAAAAAAAAAACTTAACCTATTCACTAGAGGGTTTGATTCACTTACTCCGCCATTGTGTGAGTTAAATCTGTTAATTTCTAAGTTTCTAGTCATGTTTCATCACCTTCTATTCTTTCCCCCTCAACTCATATTTTAAAGTATTCATCAATATGCTCCATCCCGTTCTGATTCTCGATATACTTCTAACTTTCATATCGGTCATTCTTCTTTTTCATCTACCGCAGGAAGAATCTATTTACTTCTACTATACTCTTGGGTTTATAGTGTTTCTAGTTCTCCCGTGTCTTTATATTGCTATATGCATCGATATATATGGTTTATAATTTTTGGTTTGTCGTTGGGCTTTATATGTTCCCTTATATTTCAAAGTCTCTGCTTCTGTCTTCTATAATCATTATCATTCACAGTTAATGCTCTCTTTTATTTGCTGCAATTTATACCCCAATTTCTATTTCGGAGTTTTGTCCTTTCGTTTCTTCTTCTTGCGATTAAGCACCGCTTGTAATGGTCCAGAATTCACAGATATGAATTTCGGAATGAACATTGTTAATGTTCTAGGAAGGAAATTGTGATGGCACGATCTTGACTTGTCAAATTACTAGAATACCTTGAAAAAGGCCGAATCATCAAGAAATATTTTCTTGATATTTTAGAGGTTAAATAGAATACAAGAGTCGTATAACATGGCACATGATGATGTTATGATCTGTGAATCATCACGTTCCATTTAGAAACTCAGCATGACTTACTGTAATATAATCACATTGATCAAGTGTCATTATATTATACTAATTCATGTTTCAGTTCCCAACACTACTTCAAAATATTCCTATTTTAAACTTGAATGTTTCAGAATTTAGAAACTAAAATAGTTTCTTTTATGATGTAATACAGATAGCGCGAAGAGGTAAATGATTTCAAATAAGAAAAATTAAGAAAATATCTTCAGAAATATGGAGGATATTTATAATGAAAGATATGATGATATTTTAGAATTACTAATATCAGAGGATGATGAAGAATATTGTCCGCAGGAGTTTAGAGTCAGGAGCAAGGTATTCGTTAATGACTTCAGCAGGTACTGAATCATTTGGATCCTTTGAAGTCAGGTTCAGTCTTTGTAATTTGTCCACAGCCTCCTTCCTACTTTGCACAATCCGTTTTCCAGTTCCAAAACTTCTCTTTTCTGCGCTTTGCCAGCACACTTCATCATTATCATCCAGCTTTTACCGTTTAAAGTCGTTTATAGTTTTTGCTACTTTATCAACATTTTTTTCCATTTTCGGAGAACCAATTCGTAGTTCGGAGTGTTTTTCAGAAACTTCACATTCAAATTAAGTCCAGAAGATAGACGTTATATATACACATATAACTGTTGGCGTAGACATGCTGCGAGATTTCAAAATACTGATTGCTAATTCCCAATTATTCGAATGGCAATTCTCATTACAAGATGCGAATGAGTAAATGATGGGGTTTCAATGAATAATTATAATGACTTTTTGGAGAGGCTAAAGTCAAAGGGTAATGAAGTCGTTGGTACATCTGCTAATAATGTGGTGGAATGTAAAAGGTTCACTGGTAACGATGGTGTATATCTCAAGGTTATAATAAGGTTAGTCTGACTGAAAAGTCGAAGTTGACTTGCTGGAGCTGTGACAAAACTGGCTACTTTGAATAGGAGTTGCAAAGTTATTTTTGCTAATAAATGCCAAAGAATCTGACGCGGATACGTTGTTTAAACTTTTACTTTGGTTTCAAGAGTTTTTCGAGTACATAACTGTGGGTAACATGTGGTTGGATCATCATCTCGATTGCTCATCATTCGAAGTGTCTTCAGAAATTTTCGAAGGGTTTGAACACAGATTGTAATCGTTAACATACATTTGATATTCTAACACAGTTTTGAAGTCAAAATATAGCTTGTGAAAGATGTAAGGATCTAAGAGTGATGATTTTGGTCATATCTCAAGTTGAATTTTGAGATTTCAAAATCAGAATATGTAATTAAATTTTGAATGAGTATGGTTGTTTTGATTTCTATAAAAGAATGTATATTGTTGTGAAAGTAGGGAGTATAATGGATGATTTGCTGAATCAGATTCGAAGAATGTAACATATTAATTGTGAATTTATATATCTCTCGGGTATTACCTACCCGTAAAAAAAATTCACAATTAATATTTTGTACAAAAGAATTTTATTACAGTCTTTATGAAAATATATATATGTATATTTTCTTCAGATGTAACATAGATTTAATGAGTTAATGTTAAATTAAACTCATTTCATTTACGGTTGAAACTACAATTGAATATTCCCTAAAGGCTTTAAAAAGTACATAACTTTTACGCAGTATTTCTTTAATGACATTGAAATTATGAATCAATACTTCGTTATTTGTTGATGTATGATGTTCGGTTCGTGGAATTCTTGTGTTCGCAAAGTACGAATGATGTTATCTGAAAAGTTTCGGGTACATCAATGATGAAAGTGTAAAATCAAATATATACTTGATTTATTATGAATTGGAATTTGTTGAATTGCGACAGAGATTGTAGTTAACGTTGGTTAAGTTGCGGCCGAAGGACGTACATTATTGCATATTTGTAATATGAATTAACCAAGTAGTTAAGATTCACACACAATAGCTTAGCACGGAAAGATTTATTTCAAAATATATATATATATATATATATATATATATATATATATATATATATATATAATATACATATAATTTCTTCAGAGGGAATGAGTTAATTCTTCATAACTCGTTGATACAATATACACGTTATTGATTCGTAATGATGTCCACAGTGATTCTTGAACTGACGGAGTTTGTGATGTTATCGGTGTTGTTGATTCGGATGTTGACTGTACTGACAATGCTGGTAACGCTGACGGTACTATTGATGCTGTTGGTAAAGCAAGTTTAGCTTGTTAATCACACACCATTTTTGTCAGGGTTTCTACTCTTCCTTCTATCATTTTGGTTTGCTTAACTAATTTATGGTTAGGGCTAGATTAGATAATCTCTAAGACTTTAGAGATTACATAATCGCCGTGGAATGTTTCTCCAATGAAGTTATGAATTAATACTTCGTCAGTTATTGTTGTTGGTACTCCTTGGTATCTATGGTGCGTATGACGTTGATGCTCGTGGGACAAATTGTGAAGTTGAGGTTTACGACGCGGTTGTAGTTGGAGGTGGTAATGGTACTGTTGGCGTTGATGATGGTGGTACTGGTTATGCTGCTGATGCTGCTGCTGGTGTTTGTAATCTCTGCACCATATTCTCCAAAGCCACTACCCGAGCGCGAAGCTCGTTGACTTCTTCTATTACACCGGGGTGATTGTCGGTTCGGACGAGCGGATAAATAAAATCTAAAATTTGATGTAATATATAATCGTGACGAGATACTCTGGAAATGAGCGAGAAAATGGTGTTTCGGACAGGTTCGTCGGTAAGTGCTTCAGGTTCTTCGTAAAGAGGGCAATGTGGTGGATGGAAGGGATCACCTTCTTCTTGTCTCCAATGATTGAGGAGGCTACGAACCCATCTCCAATTCACCCAGAATAGGTGATGACTGATTGGTTGATCTCACACTGCTTTCGGAGCTTGAATGGGATTCAATTTCGGAATCTGAGTGACTTGAACTGATGACGAATTCCATTTCGTACGATTGGATAAAGGATTTTTTTTTTTCGATATGAAATGATTTTGGCTAACGGATGGTATTCTAATTACATAGAATATATATATATATATATATATATATATATATATATATATATATATATATATATATATATATATATATATATATATATATATATATATATATATATATATATATATATATATATATCAAAAGATTTCGTAGATTACGGAGGACTTTGCGGGATATGTCAGGCAAAGTTTAAAGTAACAGATACGATAAGATATGATTTAGCAGATATGCTAAGATATGAATTTTTGTCTATACACTATTCATGCAATCAATGCAGCAAGACGTGTCTTAGACTAAAAATGATAAGCAGGTAATTTCCTGAGGATGATAAGTAGTTAATTTTCGACACAAAATGATAAGCAAAACTTTTGACATGCAGACACGGTCGAAGTCCAGACTCACTAATGCATCCTATCGACTTATCAGTTAGACACACTAATGCAGACCTGGTTCGCTAAGACCACCGCTCTGATACCAAATGAAAGGACCCGTTCATATACATTATAAACGATTCACAATAGTTGATTACATTGCGAGGTATTTGACCTCTATATGATACATTTTACAAACATTGCATTCGTTTTTAAAAGACAAACTTTCTTTACATCGAAAATTGACAGGCATGCATACCATTTCATAATATCCACTATCCAACTATAAATTGATTTAATAATAATCTTTGATGAACTCAATGACTCGAATGAAACTTTCTTCGAAATATGTTATGAAAGACTCCAAGTAATATCTTTAAAATGAGCAAATGCACAGCGGAAGATTTCTTTAACACCTGAGAATAAACATGCTTTAAAGTGTCAACCAAAAGGTTGGTGAGTTCATTAGTTTATCATAATCATTTATTTTCATCATTTTAATAGACCACAAGAATTTCATTTCCAGTTCTCATAAATATACGTCCCATGCATAGAGACAAAAATAATCATTCATATGGTGAACACCTGGCAACCGACATTAACTAGATACATATAAGAATATCCCCTATCATTCCAGGATCCTCCTTCGGACATGATATAAATTTCGAAGTACTAAAGCATCCGGTACTTTGGATGGGGTTTGTTAGGCCCAATAGATCTATCTTTAGGATTCGCGTCAATTAGGGTGTCTGTTCCCTAATTCTTAGATTACCAGACTTTAATAAAAAGGGGCATATTCGATTTCGATAATTCAACCATAGAATGTAGTTTCAATTACTTGTATCTATTTCGTCAAATATTTATAAAAGCGCATGTATTCTCAGTCCCAAAAATATAAAGGGTAAAAAGGCAAATGAAACTCACCATACTGTATTTCGTAGTAAAAATACATATAACGTCATTGAACAAGTGCAAGGTTGGCCTCGGATTCACGAACCTAAATTAATTATATATATTTATGTGTTGGTCAATATTTGTCTAACAAATTAGGTCAAGTCATAGTGTACCACAATCCTAATGCTCGAGACTAATATGCAAAAGTCAACAAAAGTAAATTTGACTCAAAATAATTTTCAAAAATCTATACATGATTAATATATAGTTTAAATATCGTCATTTTATATTTGTAAATATTTTTAAAAGATTTATTAGAGTAAATAATATAATTTATTTATTAATAAATAAAATTTTATATTAAATTTATATAATAAAATATACTTTTATATATATTAAGTAATAAAATTTATAGGGTTCATTTAATATCATAAAGATAATATGATAGGTATTATTAAAGTAAGTTATTACACGTAGTAAAATATGTTTGTATCACATATTTATTTGATAAAATAATATCTATAATGATAGTAAGCAGTGGCGGATCCAAGAGTTTATAATGATGGGGGCGAAAAAAACTATATCAACAACAATAATTTAAAACAAACTAACTTCACTATTAAGCATGTTCAAAACAGGTTCAAAACCACCCAATTACTACCAAAAAACTGCACAAATTCTACAAAAAAAAAATAAAAAAAATACACAAATTCTACCAAAAAAACCGCACAAAATAAGTCCATTAACTACACTTTTCCTTTACGAAAACGCATATTCTGGAAACGTTGAATCACATCTTCATCTTTAACACTGGCGAGAGCTTCTCTTTCTACTGCACAAATTACACAAGCATTCAAAAACTCATCCCCAATACGATTGCGTAAATTCGACTTTACGATCTTCATTGCCGAAAAACATCTCTCAACCGTTGCAGTTGCAACGGGCAAAACCAAAGCAAGTTTTAGTAATCGATAAACCAAATTAAATGATAGATATTTTCTTGTTTCCACCATCACTCTTGAAAGGTCGCCAATACCATTCAAGTTAGCAAATCTTGGATCCTTTCGAACATTATGAATGTACATGTCAAGTTGTTGTTCTAGCTCAATCATTTCCAAACTATCGAAATCATTTGGATATAACTTACTCAACCTCATTAACTTTGATGCATCAAAACATTGAAAATGAATTACAAGGATTCAACGCCACCATACTAATAAGTAACTCGTTACCTGCCTCACTAAAACGATCACCAAACTCTTGAATCTGCATATCCACAATGGTGTTAAAACATTCAACCTCGTAATAATGTTGATTAGTTATCTTGTCTCTTTGTCTTCTTGAATTAACACAATTCACATTCATTTTCAACATTTCGATATCATGCTTCTCACAAAAAGAAGATATCTTCTTTAAAAGTTGCTCAAACCCCGTTATTCTTAAATCTTGCAACCTTTCTTTGGTTGACTCCACCAATGAAACTGCTTCCAAAATGTCTTGATCTTTTCTTTGAAGAGCTTGCGATAATATATTTGTAAACCCTAAGATGCGCAACATTAGATGCAAATAAAACACAAAATCAAACGATTTCAAATATTTCAAAAGACCGTGTGCTTGATTTTGGTTAGAACCATTAGTTCCTTCCTCTTTAACATATTCAAGAACCTTTATAATGGAAGGATACATATCAATCAAACGCAAAAGTGTTTTATAGTGAGAATTCCATCGTGTATCTTCGGGTCGTATAAGAGAAAGTTCTTGATTCAATCCTTTCCCGGTTTCAATTATACCACTACCAATTTCTTTTTCTACCCTCTCTTTCTCTTTGTCAAGCAAAATATATTTTCGTTTACAAGAAGCACAAACAACATTCATTAAAACCGCTAACTTGTCAAAAAAGTTCACTAAGGCCAAATGCTTTCTTGCAACCGCCACAACCACTAACTGAAGTTGATGAGCAAAGCAATGTACATAATATGCCGAGCTATTTTCCTCCAAGATTTTTGATTTTAAACCATTGAACTCTCCTCGCATGTTGCTTGCTCCGACTTAACCTTGACCTCTTAATTGTTTCAAACTTAATTTATGTTTAGCAAAAAAAGAATCAATGGAAGATTTAAGAGACAAAGAAGATGTCTCCTTCACATGAACAAGGCCCACAAATCTCTCTTTAACAAGTCCAAGTGTATCAACATATCGTATAACAATGGCCATTTGTTCTTTTTTTGATACATCACTAGACTCATCAACTAACAACGCAAATACATCATCACCAATTTCCTTAAAAATTGATTTAAGCACTTCTTGTTTAAAGCACTTAACAACATCTTTTTGGATACAAGGAGACACCAATTTATTATTCCCCGGAGCTTTAGGTAGTTTACGAAGTTCCTCATTTTGACTTATGATCAAGTCCAATAATTCTAAGAAATTTCCTTTGAAAAGAGACGCTTCCGTCTCATCATGTCCACGAAATGGTAACGCACACTTTAAACAATATCTACAAGTATATACTGTAGCACCCAATCGAATTCGATTCTCGGTTTTCACAATGTCATCTTGTTTATGAAAGGCTGCGTGTATAGATTGATTTGGCCTCATTAACATATCACACTTTTGTAGAGCTTTATTATGAAAGCTATTAATATGACCAACATGATCTTTAAATCTTTCCGTCTTGTTCCAACTATTAAACCCTTCCGTCACAAATGCCTCATTACCACCTTGATCTCCAAATAAGTAGCAACATAAGCAAAAGGCTCTATCTGCTTTAACACTATACTCTAACCAATTACTATATTTATCGAACCAAACTTTGACAAAACGTCTCCCATTTGTTTTTGGAAAATCATTACCGCGTGGTTGAGAAGGTCCTCTAATCCAATATTGTCTCCTTATCTCATCTCTCTAATTAGGGTTATATTGAAAAATTCGTGGTCTATAATACGGATCGTACGGAGGATCATCTATTTCAACAACATTAATGGGTGTCGAAGAAGACGGTTCCTTTCTTTTGAAATAATTTTACATATCTATTAGTTAACAACCTGTTAACAATAAAAAATTAAAAATACAAACATTCTATCACTCTATCAGTTAACAACATATTATCAACAAAAAGTTACAAATGCATAAATTTGCATAACATAAAGCCTAAAAGTTCTAGACTGTACAAGTACTTTATAAATTATAATGGCTATTCAACAGTTTGTTATTTTGATCGAGATATATATATATATATATATATATATATATATATATATATATATATATATATATATATATATATATATATATATATATATATATATATATATATATAATATAAATATCAAATATGAAGAATTTATCTCCTAAATAAATGGACAAAGACTTGACCCAAAATAATGGCTAATCAACAAACAAACAGTTGTAAAACCTATTCAAAGTTTATAAACAATTACAATTCGCAAGATTATTCACATATATAATATATTCACAGGAAAAATTGTTAAGACAAGTGAAAATATATACCTGATGTCGATGTTTGATGACGATTCAATCGCTTCTATGAGTTCGATCAGATGCAAAATTGAAGACCTAAATAATAAAGATTAAAGAAGGTGAAGTCCAATTTCGCTTATTTAAAAAAGTGAATTGTTGGAGTGAATTTGGGCTGGGGGCAAAACTCCATATTGTGGGCTAATATTAAAAAAAAAAAAAAATTGCTAGTTGGGCCTTAAAATGGACCGGGGTCATCTGACCCCATTTGCACCTTACTGGCACCGCCCGTGATAGTAAGTAAAAGTTGTATTATTTTGTAATAATAATTATTATTATAAAAATATCAATATTTATAATTACTAAGATGACATTATGATAAAACGATAATTCTAATTATGATAACTTTAATATTTACGATAATTTTTAATATTATCTTTAAAATAATAATTCTATTTAAAATAATAATAATAATGATATTTTATAGTAACAATGACATTTCTATTAAAATGATAATTTTTGTTAAAATGATAGTTTTAATACTAACGATACTTTTAATAATAATAGTAATGATAAAAATAATAAGAACGATAATTTTATCTAAATCATTATCTTATAATATTTTAATTTCATCATGATACTCTTACTTATTATTTCCTAATCGTTTCGTTTAATAGCTTTTAATCGTCTTTTATATCGTGTTCATAATAATGATAATAATAGTAATCAAAATAATTAAGTGTTACAAATATTTGTTTTAATTACACTAATATTAATAATGATAGTTACTATAACATTATTAACGATAATACTAATAATTATCTTAATGATAATATAGTAATAATAATAATAACAATAACAATAACCATTTTTAAATAATGATATACATATTAATAGTGATAATAATAATAATACTAATAATAATAATAATAATAATAATAATAATAATAATAATAATAATAATAATAATAATAATAATAATAATTGGATAATAATAATACTAATTATAACTTTAACGATAATAACGATAGTAATAATAATAAAAAAAATAACAATTTTTAATGATAAATCCCTTTTATTGATAAAGATAATAATAATGATAATAATAAGATAAAACTAGAACGACGATAAAAACGACGATAATAATAATCATTTTTAATAAAAATATCGAAAATTCAATTGATTATAACTTCTAATTCGTTCATCAAAACCATCCGATATCTAAAGGAAAAGTTCTTAATTTTTCGCTAGCTTTTCAAGGACATGCATATTTTATACCTTATCTCAACCGTAAGTGTAACTAATTCAAGATTCAACCTAACCTGTCTAAGGGCAATATCAAAAGTACAAGCATGCATAATCCTAAATACTCGAGCACTAGTCAGGGATACACTATTAGTATGTAAAAGTTAAATTATGAGTACTCACGTATCAATATTGAGATTCAATATTGCAGGAAAGGTACGTAGATGCAACGGAAATGATAAACACTATATTGACCTCACGAGCATACCCATGAACCATACTCAATCACCTCCATAGCTATAACCCATAATTTCCTTAATCCTATCCTACTCGAAAAATAATTTTGAAATCACTCGGACATCACTTCGTCGTAATATTTTATGTATACTAATAATATCTTGAAATAATACGGAGTAAATATATATATGTAAATCGATTGAGAGAGTTTAGAGAAAAATATTTTCAAGTTTCTATGAAATAATGAAACCTATTGAATTCTATTTATAATAGATTTTTGAATTATTAAAGTGAATTATTAAAGTATGAATTATTAAAGTGAATTATTAAAGTATGAATTATTAAAGTGAATTATTAAAGTATTAATTATTAAAGTATGAATTATTAAAGTGAATTATTAAAGTATGAATTATTAAACTGAATTATTAAAGTTAAAGTAAAGTAAAAATAAAGTAAAGGTAAAGTTTAAGTATAGTAAAAATAAAGTAAAGATAAAGTTTAAATAAAATATAAATATCATTATCTTTATCATACTAGTTAAGTAATGAGTTGTCAAAACTGGTTCTAGATATTTATAAAAGTTATATACGTTTTAATAATAAAGTTCTTTTTAAACTGAAAACGTTTTTGTACGTTTGAAACTAAATAGATCAATCGAGTCTTTATGAGATTCAATCTTCCACTATCCTTTATCTAGTTCTCAATGATTGACAATTTGTTCTTATTTATAAATCACTTTACCATTTTCCGAATATTGTTAAAATGGAAAGATTTCTCAAATCAACGTGGGCCTTTCAACAGAGTCTTGAAATCATAATTCAATATATCTGATAGTTCAATCATTTGATCTTATCTTCTAATTCCATTGATAAACATTTTGAAACAGATACAATCATATAAAGTATTTAATCTAATATTTTCTTTACGTTTCAAGTTATAATATATATACACATATACATATATAATCATATTCGTTTAATGGTTCGTGAATCGTTAGAACTTGGTCGAGGTTGAATGAATGTATGAACATAGTTTAAAATTCTTGAAATTTAACTTAACAAATATTGCTTATCGTGTCGGAAACATATAAAGATTAAAGTTTAAATTTGGTTGGAAATTTTCGGGTTGTCACAATATATTCTTGTTCTAACGGTAAATCAAATGAGTTTAATATCATATTGACTCATTAAATCCATGATTACATCTGAAGAAAATATATATGTATATATATTTTCATAAAAATTGTAATTAAAAATTCTTTCGTACAAACTGTTAATGATGAAAATATTTTAACTGGTAGGTAATACTCGAGGAATATTTAGATTTCACATTAATCAGTTACACTGTACATTCTTCGAATTTGATTCAACGATCATTTACTATCCTATTTACAACCACCGATATACGTATCCGTTCACCAAAGAATAACTATTTTCATTCAAATTCAATTTCATATTAGGATTTTGACCTATCAGAATCCAACAAGTGGCATAATGAAGAAATAATGGACACAATAAAAATTGATTAGAAACAGACTAATTAACAATATGAAATTTTGTTAAGAAACCACGCTAACAAGATCCTAGCTAACTGTTCCTAGCTAACTGTTAATTCCGTATTACATTTTATTTTATCGCAACTTATTTATCTCAATTTAATTATCGCAATTTATTTATCGCAGTTTATTTATCACAATTTATATTCTCGCAATTTTATTTATCGTTATTTAATTTCTGTTATTTATTTTACGCACTTTAAATATCGGGACACGTATACAAGGTTTTGACATATCATATCGACCCATCTATATATATTATTTGGAATAACCATAGACACTCTATATGCAGTAATGCGGGAGTTAGCTATACAGGGTTGAGGTTGATTCTACAATAATATATATAGTTTGAGTTGTGATCGAGTCTGAGACGTATACGGGTCACGATACATATTAATTAATTAGAATATTATATATTAATCTATATATGAATTATCGGACTGTTAATTGTGGACTATCGATTGTGGACTAATAAAATTGGACAATCAAAATGAATTAAAATATTGATTAAAACATATGAAACTAAACATTTCTTCAAGTTTGCCACTTGATTTCATCTTAAACCCCATTTGTATCTTGACGATTACAATCTGCGTTCAAACCTTTCATGATTCTTGAAAACACCTTAATCGATAGGATGAATCAACCGCACTTTATCTACGGAAGGAAAGATTTATGCATATAGTTATACACCTGAGAAACTCTCGGCAACTGAGTAAAAGTTTAACACGTAGCCGCGTTAGATCCTTTGGCATTTATTAGCAAAAATAATTTTACGATCCCTTTTCAAAGTAGCCAATTTTGTCACAGCTCCAGCAAGTCAACTTCGACTTTTCATTCGAAGTAACCTTACTATAATCCTGATATATATACGATTACCCTTTTGATACCGGTGAATTCTTTTATATTCCACCATATTACCAGCAGACGTACCAGCAACCTCGTTGCTTCTTAGCTTAAATCTCTCTGACAAATCATTATATTTATTCATTGAAACCCTATCATATACTCATCCGCATCTTATAACGAGAACTGCCATACCAATTACCGGGAATCAGCAATCAGTACTTTGAAAATTCACATCATATCTACATCAACAATTATATGTATGACATTTATCTCTTAGAATTATGATCTCTCATTCTGAAATTCTGAAAAGCACTCAGTCACAAATCAATACTATGAATGTTGAAAAAGTTGAATGAAGTAGCAGAAACCATAGACAACTGTAAACGACCTTAATCATCGAAAATTTGATGATAAAGAAGAGTATGTTGGAAAAGCTCAGAAAAGTTGGAACTGGAAAATGGATTGAACTAACCACGAAGGAGACCAAGGACAAATACAAGGATAAAACCCTATATTCAAAGAATCCAGGTAATTCTGAATCCGATGAAATCTTTAGAGAATATCTTGCTCCGAAGTCATGTTAAAATCTTGCGGAAAATCTTTCTCCATCAACCATCGAACTTAGAAATTCCAAAATATCATCATCAATAACTTCGATATTTCTAAGGATATTTTCAAAAATATTCTCATCCGAAATTATTAACATCTTCGTGCTTCATGTGTATCATTATATTGGAAACATTCAAGAGAAAATTTAGTACCGAAAAGCAGATTATGCGAAACTATGAAGAAAGCCGTGGACAAATCACAAAGAATAAGTTTGACTTTAAAGAATCTAAATGATTCAATGTCTGCTGAAGTCTTTAGCGAATATCTTGCTCGTTACTCTAAACCCTTGCAGACAATAGTCTCCATCATTCTCTGATCTTATATATTCAAAGATATTATCGTATCTTTCATTATAAATATCCTCCATATTTCTGAAGATATTTTTATAATTATTCTTATCTGAAATCATTAATCTCTTCGTGCTATCAGTGTTACATCATATAGAAACTGTTAGTTTCTATATTCTGTAAACTTTCGAGTCTAAAATATGAATGTTTTTGAAGTAGTGTGGGAACTGATGCACGAGTTAGTATAATATAATGACACTTGATCAACGTGATTATATTACAGTAAGTCATGCTGAGTTTCTAATGAAATGTGATGATGGTTCACAGTAGATCATACCGTCATCATGTGTCATGTTACATAACTCTTTCATTCTACTTAACTTCTGAACATATCAAGAAAATGTATTCTTGATGGATCTATCTTCCGTGATGTTGATAAACTTGAAAATCAAATCGTGCTATCACGTTCTTTCCTGCTTAGAACATTATAATCATTCAAAACTCTATATCTACGAATTCTGGACCATTATTCGTTTGATTTAAAGTCAAGAAGAGAAAACAAAAGAATGAATCTCCGAAATAGAAATGGGGGGTATAAATCACAGCAAATAAGAGAGTGAATAACTGTGGATGACAATAATTATAGGAGACAGAAACAGGGACATTGAAATATAAGGGAAGATATAAAACCCAATAACAACACAGAAGTTACAAACCGTGGATATTAATACAAATAGCAATATAAAGATACGGTATAATTAAGAATAGTATTCCCCCAAGGCAATAGTAGAAGTAAACAGATTTTCTGGTAGAAGATTGAAAAGAAGGATGACAGATACATAGATAGGAAAATATCAAGAATCAGAACTCGATAGAGCATTTCCATAATATTTTAGAAGTAGGAATAGAGGAAGAAAGTATAGGAATGGTGAAAGTAATGGAACGGAAGAAGTTCATTTATAGTGAAAATACCAGACAAAGAAATCAAGGCAGATTTCCGCATTAATTATAGAGATCTTAATTTCCTTACTCGCCGAAGAATCAAATCTTCTAGATTTCGAAGATTTTCTTCAAATTCCTTGAATTCCGGAATTCAAGTAAAACAACGTCAAAAGCTAAGACGAATCTCTATCTCTTCATTTCATTCTTTCGTGATAACTTCACTCGTACACTTCGAATAATCGAATTATTTTATCCAGGTTACACCCTGTGATAAAATTCTATTTATCAACTCATATTTTCCATGAAAACATTTTTATTGTTAGCCATGACAATCTCACTCAAATTTCGGGACGAAATTTCTTTAACGGGTAGATACTGTAGTGACCCGAGAATTTCCGATCAAATTTAAACTTAATCTTTATATGATCTCGAAACGATAAGCAAAAATCTTTAATGTTAAGTCTCGAAAATTTTGAAATCTATATTCATGTAATCAATTACCCTTTGACTATTCCCGACGATTCACGAACAAGTGTTGTAAATATATATAAACATATATATAATTAAATAAATATAAATGAGGGTATTGATAGTAATAAAATATAAACGAATCATTAGAATTAAAATGTAAAAATAATAAATAAAATAATTAAGTTCTATTAAGATAAATATATACATAAATAAATATATATATATATATATATATATATATATATATATATATATATATATATATATATATATATATATATATATATATATATATATATATATGATGTAAATCTATATATGAATATATATATGATTTCTATTTATAACTATTATATTGTAAAACATATGAAATATATAAATATTGAATATTCAATAAATATTATAATATCATATATAATATAGCTATTACATAATTAATAAATTAAATGTAATTACAAGTTGAAAATAAAAGTACTATATTATTATTACTTTCATTATTATTACTAAGATTTATATTGATATTAATATTTGTATCATTAATATTATTATCCTTAATACAAGATATAAATACATATATATATATATATATATATATATATATATATATATATATATATATATATATATATATATATATATATATATATATATGAAATTGAGTATGAATAAGTTGGTATATATAAATTAATATGTTATCATTATTATTAATATTGTTGATATTATTAATGATATTAGTATAATTAGTATTATAGTTATTAACAATATAATCGTTATATATTTATGGTAATTGTTATCATGATCATTAGAAATATTATTATTATATTATAAGTTGTATTATTATTATGTATATTAATAAGAGAATTAATATTATTGTTATATTTATATTTATTAATAATATTAATTAAAATCTATAAAAAGTTAAAGAGATATACATATATAGTGATATATAAATATAAATAGATATATATAGGTATATATATATATATATATATATATATATATATATATATATATATATATATATATATATATATATAACGTTATATAAAAGTTATTTATTAAAAAAAATCAGTATTATTATTATTATTATTATTATTATTTTTCTTTCTTCTTTAGCATTATTATTTATGTAATTATTATTAATATTATGATATTTATATTAATTATATAATCTATAAAGAAAGAAAATCGTACGAATTAGGTTGCAAGCATCCATCAGATTGTATGGGATTCTTGTTTTGGTCTTTAATCAGTTACCTGCCAATTGACAATTCACAGTACAATCCAAAACCCAGAACAAATCAGTGTTAATTACATTCATTTTTTATTTTTTCTGTACGATGGGAGGGATTCCTGTCGATCTAATTTGCTACAAAACAAACGAGATTATCAAGGATAGGAACACATTCAATCAACTACGACCTTTACCAATCCCAAACATCCTTCACAGTTTTTTTTTATTTTTGAAATTAAGCTGTAACAGATGAAGAACACCTACGGTCCCTGTACCATTACTTTTTCCTCAAATACTCGAATTCAAATCAATTATCAAAATGTGTTAAAGCCATGTTGTTAGGATTCTTCCACTTAAAATGTCTGCAAAATTTAAAGCTTCAATTCATCTTATCCATCAAGAATTTCGAAGTCAAAGTTTTGAAAATAAAAAGTCAACATCAGTTCTTCAGCTAAATTCGGAGTTTCTGTAGCAAGTTGAGTCAAATTGATAATTTTTATGGTTTCTAGAGATGATTTGGAACATAATTCGTGTTATGACTTTTGGATAATACATTCATAAAAATCAAAATCATTTTTTTTCCTATCCCAACAGTGACGAGCAGAAGCAATTTGAATTTATTTATTTTATTTATTTATTTTTTTGTTACAAAACAATCACAAGTATATCGATTACCTTTAGTTTTATGAATCCAAACATCAATTTAATGTGTATTGATTTTGGATGAGTTGTCCCTGATCGGATGTTGCTGGGAAGGAGATGAAAGAAAAGGTAGAACAGAAAGGGCGAATTAAATAAATTGGTGAGGGTGTTAATATCAGAAATGAAACAGATGGATGGATGGTTGAGTCTATATGTGCGTATACGAGAGGTCTCGGGTTCGAGTCCCATTTCGGGCAATTATTTTTACAAGCTAGATATTGAGGTAGTTTTCATTTACAAATTTATTTTTGTCATTTTTATTGTTATTATGATTACAATTATTATTATTATTATTATTATTATTATTATTATTATTATTATTATTATTATTATTATTATTATTATTATTATTATTATTATTATTATTATTATTATTATTATTATTATTATTGCTATTAAAATTTTAGAACACTTATTATTAATACAAATACTAAGGCCATGAAATTTATTATCGACATTAATATAAATTATATCATTATTATCATTATTACTACTAGTATTATCAACTAAAAATTATTAGTATTATCATGACTAACATTATTATCATTATTAGTGTTATTGTATTATTATGATCAACATCAATAATATGAATATAAACATGTTAACAACATTCGTGTTACGAAATTTATAATAAGAACATTACGATAAAAATTATGAAAAATGGTTATAATTAAATGAATACATGTACAATTATGAATACAATTATGAAATTAAGTTATAGAATCTGTAGTCATACGAAAGTATTAGTATTATTATTATTAGTAGTGTTATTATCATGGTAGTTATTAAGATAAGTATTAGTATAATTATTATTATTATTTATAAAATCATTATTTTTATAGTTATTATTATTAGTAGTATATTATCATTAAAAAAAAACAACAACTTTTATTACTATTAATGATATTATATTACCAAATAAACTTTTTGTATACAAAATATACCTTTAGTAATATTACATATAAGTATTTATTAATCCTATTAACATTTTATGTATAAATATTCATATATATCAAATTAAATATTTTAATATAATACTTACCAAATATATATTAATATAACTATATAGATATTAATCATTATGAATATATACACAAATTAATTATATAAATTAAGACATAATAAATAAATTTGTTCGAGTACAATTATGTGTATTAATATATACATACCAATGATATAGGTTCGTGAATCCGAGGCCAACCCTACACTTTTGTTCAATATCGTTATATGTATTTTTACTACAAAATATAGTATGGTGAGTTTCATTTACCTTTTTACCCTTTATATTTTTGGGCTGAGAATACATGCGCAACTTTTATAAATGCTTTACGAAATAGACACAAGTAATCGAAATTACATGCTATGGTTGGATTATCTAATCGAATATGCCCCTTTTTATTAAGTCTGGTAATCTAAGAATTAGGGAACAGACACCCTAATTGACGCGAACTCTAAAGATAGATCTATCGGGCCCAACAAGCCCCATCCAAAGTATCGGATGCTTTAGTACTTCGAAATTTGTATCACGTCCGAAGGAGGATCCCGGAATGATGGGGATATTTTTATATGCATATTGTGAATGTCGGTTACTAGGTGTTCAATCCATATGAATGATATTTTTGTCTCTATGCATGGGACGTATGTTTATGAGAAATGGAAATATGAAATCTTATGGTCTATTAAAATTTATGAAATGATTATTTATGTTAAACTAATGAACTCACCAACCTTTTGGTTGACACTTTAAAGCATGTTCATTCTCAGGTACGAAAAAAATCTTCCGCTGTGCATTTGCTCATCTTAGAGATATTATTTGGAGTCATTCATGACATATTTCAAATGACGTTGCATTCGAGTCGTTGAGTTCATCAAGATTATTATTAAGTCAATTATAGTAAGATATATTACGAAATGGTATGCATGTTGTCAACTTTCGATGTAATGAAAGATTGTCTTTTCAAAAACGAATGCAATGTTTGTAAAATGTATTATATAGAGGTCAAGTACCTCGCGATGTAATCAGCTGTTGTGAATCGTTTATAATCGATATGGACCTCTTAGGGTCCGAGCTTTGAATATTACAATTCGTACTGATCTCACAAAGCAAATTCAAGCAGTACAGTTAGAGGCTTTAAAATAAGAAAATGAAAAAGGTGAAATGAGCAAAGGATTAGAAAAACAGCTTGAAGTAAAAGCAGATGGAACCCTGTATTTTGCTGGTAGGATATGGGTACCAAGACATGGTAACCTAAGGCAACTAGTACTAGATGAAGCATATAAAACGAGGTACTCAATTCACCCAGGAAATGGGAAAATATACCACGATCTCAAGAAGTTCTATTGGTGGCCTAATATGAAGACAGAAATTGCTACTTATGTAAGTAAATGTTTGACGTGTGCAAAGGTTAAAGCTGAGCACCAAAAGCCGTCGGGATTACTGCAACAACCAGAAATTCCGCAGTGAAAATGGGAAAGAATAACCATGGATTTCATTACGAAATTACCAAGGACTGCAAGTAGTCATGATACTATTTGGGTGATAGTTGATCGTCTAACTAAATCAGCTCACTTTCTACCAATAAAGGAGATAGACAGTATGGAGAAATTAGCACGACTATATTTGAAGGAAGTAGTTTCCAGGCATGGTGTACCTATCTCCATCATATCTGATCGCCATACCTGATTCACATCACGTTTCTTGCAGTCATTACAAAAAGCATTGGGAACTCGATTAGATATGAGCACCGCTTATCACCTACAGACAGATGGTCAAAGTGAAAGAACAATACAAACATTGGAAGACATGTTACGGGCATGCGTGATTTACTTTGGAACCAGTTGGGATTGATACTTACCGTTGGTAGAATTTTCATACAATAACAGCTATCATACGAGCATCAACGCAGCGCCATTTGAAGCACTTTACGGTAGAAAGTGCAGATCTCCTATCTGTTGGAGTGAAGTAGGAGAAAGAAAACTTACTGGACCAGAAATTATTCATGAAACCACCTAAAAGATCATTCAAATACAACAGCGATTGAAAACAGCCATGAGTCGCCAAAAGAGTTATGCTGATGTAAGAAGAAAACCGCTAGAATTTCAAGTGGACGACAAAGTCATGTTAAAAGTGTCACCCTGGAAAGGCATTGTACGATTCGGTAAACGAGGAAAGCTAAGTCCTAGGTACGTAGGACCCTTTGAAATCACCAAAAGAATTGGAGCAGTTGCTTATCGATTAAAGCTACCGCAAAAACTTAGTAGTGTTCATGACACATTTCACGTGTCAAATTTAAAGAAATGTTTAGCTGAAGAGGATGTCATAATTCCTCTTGACGAAATACGAATCAATGATAAACTCCATTTTATCGAAGAACCTGTTGAAATCATGGACCGTGAGGTCAAACAATTAAAACAAAGTAAAATACCGATAGTTAGGGTTCGTTGGAATGCTAGACGAGGACCCGAGTTTACTTGGGAATGTGAGGATCAAATGAAGCAAAAGTATCCACATTTGTTCACTGATATCGCTCATGAAACAGGTACTACTCAAAATTTCGGGACGAAATTTTCTTTAACGGGGAGGTACTGTGATGACCCGAAAAATTTCGACTTATTTAAACCAATTCTCTATACGATTTATTATTTTGACACGTTAAACAAAGTCTGTTAGATTGAGTCTCAAAATTTTAGAACTGTTTCATATATACAATTACCTTTGACTACTCTCGACTATTCATGAATAATTATATGTATGTATATATATATGTACAAGTAAAAAAGACTTTCCTACAGTAAAACACTATTTACTACAGTAAAAATGACTTTGCTACAGTAAAACACTATTGCTACAGTACACTATTTGCTACAGTAAACGCTATTTGAACTAGCAAACAAAAACAGAAAAGGCGGCCATGCGATCGCATGGCAAAAACACTGAAAACTCATGCGATCGCATGAGCTACAGTAAATGGAAAAGTAGTATAAATACACCAGTTTGCTCGACGAATATATTCATAATAATTCTTCTGTAATTTATTTATATTTATATTATAATTATAATTTTAAATTTAAGTTTAATAATAATAAGGTATATACGAGGGTGTTTTTAATTCGGGTTTCAAACCGCTTTAAGCTAAGGAAATATTGGGTATTGTTCGGGGTATCCAAGGCCAAACATACAGTCGTCTACCATCATTACGTCTACGCAATTTACCTACAATATTGAGTCTCAATATTGAACTGTGAGTTTATAGTCTCCCTTTTTAAATACTTTAAATATTTTTGGGCTGAGAATACATGCAATTTATTTTAAACGCAATAAGACACAAGTACATACTAAATTCTACACTGAGTTATACCAAAAATCCCTTAGCTTTGGTAACTAGTAGCTGCCAGTACATAGGATATGGACTGGTGGGCGCGAATAATTGTATATGGATCCATAGGGCTTGACATCCCCGTCCGAGCTAGAGCGCTAGCCTTTTAACGGACGTATGTTATTTGATTTTATGACACATTGGTTTGCGTGTATTAAAACGAATGGGGTAATTATCCTTATAGTGTTAAGTTTAGTTACCAGGGTGATCTGTTACGTAGAATCTATTGATAAAGTTTTGATGAAATCTTGTGGTCTATCTTTATATACTTATGACTCGAGCAATTAAACCTATAACTCACCAACATTCGTGTTGACTTTTTAGCATGTTTTATTCTCAGGTCCTTAGAATGCTTCCGCTGTGATGTGCTTGTTGCCTGCATGGAGTCTCTCATGCTTTGTACAAAGTTTATTGCATTCAAAATAAAACTGCGTTGTGTAATAAATAATTAGACTGTGATGTCAACCTGTAAATTAAAGACTTATGTATTTTGGGGTTTTACTTATACCTAAGCACTCGCCCATATGTTTATAACTTTCTATGTTTAGAAAGTCACTTATTTTAATGAATGCAATATTTTATCAAAACGTATCATATAGAGGTCAAAACCTCACTGTGGAATCAATGATTAACGTGCCGCGTCAATAGCGATTTTGACGGGTCGTTACAGTAGATCTTAGCAGTTTTATTGTTTAATTCATCAAACAAACCCAAAATTTCAAGAATGTTTTTCATACGATGTTACGGTGACGATGTTCCTGTAATTTTATGCTAATATTATGAATATCTGGAATTGATAAGGTATGAAGAACTATCCTCAATATAATAATTTGCAATGTGACATAGCGATTAGATTATATAATACGATGATGATTACACTTCCTCTGAGTTGCGATTGTCTGAGCATTGTTCGTTCGTTAATTTGATTTTGTGATGATCAGATCTACAACGTATATATATATATATATATATATATATATATATTTATATATATATATATATATATATATATATATATATATATATATCCTGGTATGATTATTAATTGTAGATTATTAACATATATGTTGTACTCTAATTGTAGATCTTAGCAGTTTTATCGTTTAATTCATCAAACAAACCCAAAATTTCAAGATTGTTTTTCAGACGATGTTACGGTGACGATGTTCCTGTAATTTTATGCCAATATTATGAATATCTGGAATTGATAAGGTATGAAGAACTATCCTCAATATAATAATTTGCGATGTGACATAGATAGGTGTTTGTTGTTATATTGCTTACTAACATGTATGAAGATTATTACTGATAAGCATTGTATATTGTATATATTAGTTACTCCATATAGCAATTTAGATGGATGTGCATCTTCTTATTCATATAATCTCTCTTACAATATTCTGGTCTTACTTTAATAAGTTGAATGATTAATATGTTAAATACTCCACTCAATGAAAGGATGACAGAAAATGTAGTTCATTGTTCTTTGGTCTTCTAGGGAATAAACTACTCATTCATGTTAGCTGTGTATTTTATTCGCAGAATATCATTGCTTAACATGATAAAAGGTAAGAAAGATATCCCTCAAATGTCATATGCATTATTATCTTAACCTATAAGGAACTAATTTTATGTGATCCGGTGCAAGTTTGATTACGATAGTTACTTTAATAGAAAAAGGTGATACCGGTATTGTAAATCGTATCCAATAGGTACTTTCGTTACTGTCTTAACACTCTCATCAATATCTACCTGCTCTTTTATTTAATCGAAGATTGACCATCTTTTGTTTATAACTTATGAAGAGTGCTAGCATATTTTGTTACTAACTTCTAATCTGTTGTACTAAGTGTGTTCCCAAGTTTTGGTGTTTATATAAATGAGTTTTAGATGTGATTTAGTTAAATGATTTATTTTAAAATTATTTAAGGAAAGGTGCATATTTTGACCCGTTTGGGTGATTCGAGGTTTTGAAGTTACCAATACATATAGAATATGATATTGGAGCCGTGGGATGATTTTCGGTCACCTGGGTCAGCTGTATAAAAAAACGAGTTGTCAACCCATTTTATGTCATTTTGGGTGAGAAATGTTAAAATTACACTTGGGCTTTATTTTGCGGGCTCGAAAGTTAAAAAGGGTAAAGTTTTGATGAAAACTAATTATGAAGTTAGAAATTAGATCCGACAACATTCAATATGATATGCTTGATCTTGTCGTCTAAACGGGTTTTGAACAGTTGGCAAAACTGGACTTTTATGCTGTTACACAAATGTAGGTCGTTGGTGCTGAAAAGATACCTGAGTGACGATTACTTTTAACTCAGAGATGTTAGACCTTGACATTAGAGCTGGACTTCGTGACAGACATGAACATGTAAATATACGGAGTAATATTTAAACATAAATTGATATAGGTGTATTGACGATGTCATACCCCCAAATAGGGCTGGGGAAATATGACTTCACAATATCACAACACAAGTATGTATAAACGAGAACGACTCTATATGAGACGTTTTATTTGATAATCAATGTATTAAAGCAGCGGAAAGTGTTAAGTCATTACAATTGTAAACTTTAATGC
The DNA here is from genome assembly GCF_046630445.1 of Rutidosis leptorrhynchoides. Classification (NCBI taxonomy): domain Eukaryota; kingdom Viridiplantae; phylum Streptophyta; class Magnoliopsida; order Asterales; family Asteraceae; genus Rutidosis; species Rutidosis leptorrhynchoides. Next base: position 487,695,425 of record NC_092333.1, read on the forward strand.
TCTAATGTAATAACATGATTGTATAAATGCGGGCTCCAAAAGCAGCAAAGTCCAAATAGCAAATAATCTTTAGTAATCTTCACCTAAGACAAAACATGCTTAAAGTGTCAACCAAAATGGTTGAGTGAACAAAATAGGTTTAATAATTATAATAAGTTTTAGACCACAAGATTTAAATAAGCGGTTTAATTAGTCCGGTAGTAGTGCTGGTGTATATGATATCGATACTAACCATTAGTTACTCTAAACACATCACGTTCGTGTCGTTCATCGTTATTATGTATCCATTGACCAGCGGTCATCCGGATAGAGACGTCACCCTCAATAGCGCTATCACAATAACTAAGCTTGCCTTTATACGTAGCAATTAACGATATCATGGTAGGGATTAAGCATGAATCAAAGCATGTTAGCAACAGTTTGAACTAATCAAAAGAAAGTTTGAGTACTTGTGTCTAAGCGTAAAACAGTTTAAAAGCAAGCATGTGTCTCACCCCAAAGTTATAAAATAGTTAAGAAATAGTAAACAGAGGGGCTATGAAGTTCACCTTAATAACAGATAGATATTCCACGCAAGTTATATGATCGGAGTGTTGAACACGGAGATCTCAACCTAGAGATATTATGTTCGATTAGTTAATGTCTAATAGACATAAAGTTTGTTTATTAATATAGTAAACTATATTAACAGTGACCGTTCTCGAGAAAAGTTGTTAATGTACTTATTTAATTATATATATATATATATATATATATATATATATATATATATATATATATATATATATATATGAGTGATAGTATACTAAGTGTTATTAAGTATTACTTTATAATTAGGTGTATAGATGATACTAATAATAGTATTATTAGTCTTTAATTATTCAACTGTTATGTAAACCTATCATTATACGTTACGTGTACAACTATAGCTATGTGATACATATATATATATATATATATATATATATATATATATATATATATATATATATATATATATATATATATATATATATATATATATATATATATATATATATATATCCTCTTTATTATTGTTATACATGTATGTTCATAACTATATGGTACATATATATATTAGATGTAGGTGTTACATATATATAAGTGTAAGGTGATACCTACATATATATGTATACTCATTACTTTTTATTACTATGTTTACTAACTTAACATAACTTACATATTACACATTCATACACACACACACACACACGTACACATACATACATATATACACATACATATACACGTATGTATATACTTGCATATATACACACACATACATCTATAATATATACATGTACATACGTACGTATGCATGCATACATGCACGTACCCCATGACCATAAATACTTTACTAATCCATAATCATTAACTTTTATCATAAACCTAATAACATTCACATAAGATCACGAGCCTAATAATTATTCATAACCTTCATTATCTTTTAATCACATAAAATCATAACTTTTTTAACATTCCATCTAACCATGTTCATTAACCTAAACTTTTCAATCAAAATCTTTATCTATTTCAATTATCTTCTCTAACCCTAATCATAATAATTATAATCAATTCTTATTCATTATCTACTTATTATTACTTCATAATCATACTAACCTCTTATCAAATCCAAATCTTTATTTACATTATTAACAACTAAATTTCATTAATCAACTTTTATCAATTCTTCTTAACCTCCTCAATTCATCTTATTATCATAATAACAAGTTCATATTCATAATCTTTTAATTATATCTTTTAACCTTTTCACCTACATAAAATAATAAACCTCACATTTGTATTAACCTTAATATTAACATAATCCTTACAATTTAACCTACTTATCTCATTATCCATATTCCTACATAAAATCATAAATACTTATTAATAACTAATTATAATACTTGATCCAATTCTTATCATTATTCATTATAGATTATGTCTAGACTCAACATAAAATCATAGACTTTTTCTTAGTACATGTAATTATTATCCAAGAGATTTAAGTGAGATTAACTTGAGTTTAAAGGGCTACCTTATGCAAGATTGAGAGTAGGGCTGGTGATGGGTCTGGTACAAAACAGAAATAGAAGAAAGTGGGCTGTAGCAACAGCAAGATCACGACCCAGTTGGGGTCTTTTGGGTCAGAATAAACCCGACAGAAACAGACTGCAGGTATAGCAGATTTAGCAGCAACAAAGAAAGACTTCTTGGACTTGTTCTTGGGGCTGAACAGAAATCAGAATCCAACAGCACAATCACGACCCAATTGGGTCTGTTTCAGGTTTGACAGAAATTAGCAGCAGCACAGCAGGAATTCACAGCAATAATTCGACCCAATCCAAAGGTTTCTTGGGCCTGTTTAAACACGCAGAAGTAGCCGCTCAACAGCAAGAACGAGCAGCAACTTAGGGTGGTTCTTGGACTATTTTTGGCTCGACAAACACAGAAAGTACAGCAACAATTAGTGGCGATTTAGTGGGCTGTTTTGCAGGAGAAGACAGCAGGAGAATAGTAGGTACTTTAGTTGATTGCAAGAGGGTGTTTTAAGGGTTTATCTAGTGGAAAAAAAGAGGGAATAGCAGGCTGGACTGGAAGTTGTCGACAGACAGAAAAAATAGAGGGAAGCAGGAAGATATTAGTCGATTAAATTTGCAGTTTATGAGATGGTGAGTTTAATGATTATCATGAGGGTTTATATAAGGATATTAGTTTGAGTTTAATTAGGATAAGAAAGATTAAGGATTAAGTCTAATTCCCCTCAATAACCATGCAGCCGATTTTTATTGTTGATACATGTTATTTATATTTTTTTTATTGAACCGGCATTATTTACTTAATTATGCATTTTATATAAATTTTTTTTATTATTGTTATTATTATTATTATTATTAAAATTTAGGGTAACATTTATTTAAATTACATTTTATTAAATTATTAGTCCCTAACTTTTATTACTTGTTGATTTGGTTCTAGTTAGTTTATATAAATTCTTATTTGTTTAAATCTTATAAATATTGTCACATTTTAATTTATGACATATCATTTATATTATTTATTTAGTATTGTGGTTAGGATTTAGTATTCATATTAAATGAGATTAGGGTTTAGTAGTTAATAGGTAGGGTTAGGTTTAGGGTTTTAAATAATATTAGGGTTTTAGTATTAATTACTCAAATAACAACCCTAATAATATACTGAATAAGACAATGAAACCTTAAGGGCAAATTTGGAAATTTCAAAATGGAAAAATGAGGGTTGTTATAGTACCTCCCCGTTAATTTAAACTTCGTCCTGAAGTTTCAGTAGGACTTCTCGGATGCATCAACATTTGAGAATAGATGGGGATATTTTCGCTTCATTAGGTCTTCACGTTCCCAGGTATACTCGGGGCCTCTACGTGAATTCCAATGGATCTTAACAACAAGAATAGAGTTTTGTTTCAAACGTTTAACCTCACGATCCATAACTTCTATAGGTTTTTCGATGAAGTGAAATTAATGCGAAGATCATTCAAGGGAATAACGAGTATGTCGTCAACAAGACACTTTTTAAGATTCGAAATGTGAAATGTATGAACCTTATTTAACAGGAAGTGTTGACTAAAAATTATCATTCGGTCAACATTTTGTTAAAGCAAAGTCTACACTTAATTACAGTGGGGATCTACTTGAGTGAGAGTTGATATTGTATGAAATTTCAGCTGAAAGAGCCTAGATGATTAGAATATCTAGTCTTATGGACTTCCTCCATGACTAGTTCTTGAAAACTTCTGATTAATGGTGATTTTTATAGGATCGACATGTATTCCTTCATTATTAACTACATGTCCAAAGAATTGTACGATTCGTAGCCAAAGTTCATGCTTGGAAAACTTGGCATACGTTTTTTCCTTCTTTAAGAGCTCTAGAATCAATTGCAGATGTTGCTCATGCTCTTTCTCACTCTTGGAATAGATTAAGATGTCATCAATGAAAATGGTTACGAATTTATCAAGGTAAGGTTTGCATACACGGTTCATAAGATCCATGAATACAGCAGGAGTATTGGTTAAATGAAAAGGCATGACAAGAAACTCATAGGGTCTATAACGAGTTCGGATAGTAGTCTTAGAAGCATCAGTTTCCTCGACTCTCAATTGATGATATCCCGACCTAAGGTCAATCTTCGAATAGATACTTGATCCTTGCAGTTGGTCAAACAGGTCATCAATAAGCGGGAATGGATAAAGATTTTTAATGGATAGCTTGTTGAGTCCTTGGTAATCAATATACATCCTCAACGTACCATCTTTCTTTTTAACAAATAGAACGGGTGCTCCTTACAGAGGCAAGCTAAGACGAATGAACCCTTTCTCCAAAAGCTCTTGGAGTTGGTTAGATAATTCCTTCCTTTCGGATGGAGCTAAGAGTTATGGTACCTATGCAATAGGTACAGCACCGGGCGTGGATAATTGACAAGTAAAGGATATATAATATCTAGGGTTGATATTTTTTTAGTTGACAATATAGTGATAAGGAGTATGTAATGGTACACAATGATCCTAAGGTTGATCAAATCTTATTCCCATCATGACCCATTAGGATTTCTGTATGACTTATCATAATATAATGACGTTGATCAAGTGTCATTATATTATTCTAAATCATACTTTTATCACTCCATAAGGTTACTACTATGTCATCTAGTCAATATGTATCTTCATCGTGGTGAATGATTCAATGGAAAATGAAAGAAAAGAAAATAACATCATTCATCAAAAGAAAATAACTAGAGTATTACAGAACTTAACGAAATCTTCCAACTATAGAAGTACTAAACGGTAACACAAAGAATACTATGAAAATTTAAATGACTCTTGTAGTTGTCAAAAACTCTTTATTGTGCCTCTTCCCCTTCTTCCTCATTATCCCGAGCTTCCTTGGCAGTCATCACAAACGCTCGGCCTTTAGCATTTCCCGTTTTATCCTGGTTCTTTGGACACTGATTGCGGAAATGTCCAACTTCTCCACAACCATAGCAAGTTGGAACAAAAGCGTTTGACTTTGTAGCGGGAGATTTACAATACTTAGCAATATGACCCACCTTTTTGCACTTAGTGCACTCAGCCAAACACTTCCCATAATGATGTCTATCACAACGATTACACTTTGGTCTTGTCCCAGCATAACCACCTCTAGAATTATCGGCAGCTTTCTTGTTTGAACCTTGGCTTGAACCTTGAGATGGTTCAAACTTTCTCTTACCCTCACTAGACTTAGCCTCCGCTTGTTTATTAGCCGCGACCTTTCTCCTCTTAGCCATCATCAAATTTTGAGACATAAGTATCACTGCATCTAAAGTCTCCTTACTAGCAGCAATTACATTTCCTTGAATCTCATCAGGAAGACCTTCTATGCATCGCTCGATCTTCTTTTGTTCAATTTTTTACCATATCCGGGCACAGAGAAACCAACTCTATAAACCTGTTGGTATAAGCTTCAATGTTAGTACCAATGACCTTCAATTCCCAAAACTCCACTTCTAGCCTTTGAATTTGATTCCTTGGGCAAAACTTATCCGTCATCATTCTTTTCACAATGGCCCATGGAATAGCATTAGCAGCATCTAGCCCCACAGTTTGGGCATAAGCGTTCCACCATGTCAAGGCAAGGCCACCTAGTGTGTGAGTGGCATACTTCACCTTGTCGGCTTCAGCACAGTTACAGATATGAAAGATTGATTCGACTTTTTCAAACCAACGAGTTAACTCGACTGCTTCCTCATTCCCATTAAAGGATGGAGGCTTATAGTTCATGAACTCCTTGTAGGTACATGATGTAGGTGGATTCCCTTGGTTATTGTTGCCTTGAGCGGCAGCAAGCAGTTGTTGAAATTGTGCGGGTGTCAAAGTGACATTTGGAAGAGTGTTAGCACCACGAGTTGCCATGGATCTTCAATACACAAAAATAGTATTAGTTGAAGAGTTTATGGTGCACTAGGTAGCAACACCAATGAATAAGAAAAGGTAGTATGGGTTAGTTAGTGATAATGGTGGTGAAACAAGTGAGTAATTGGGCGTGCAGATAGATCCTTTAGTGTCGGATCCTTCGGTGTCCAATACGATGACTGGGTGATGACTAGACATCTTAGAGAAGGAGTACTAATTAGATTCTAAGGCATGGTATGACGGTAGGGATATAATGGGGCATAGTAAGGCAATCAAAGATATGAGGATTACACTTCAAGATAAGGCAGGAAAGGTTATAGTCCCATAGATTGCTAAGGCACCTAACTAGAACATAAGGCACACATAATATGCAATCCTGGTTCTCTATAACAACCTGGCTCTGATACCACTCTGTCATGCCCCCAAATAGGGCCGGGGAAATATGACTTCACAATATCACAACACAAGTATGTATAAACGAGAACGACTCTATATGAGACGTTTTATTTGATAATCAATGTATTAAAGCAGCGGAAAGTGTTAAGTCATTACAATTGTAAACTTTAATGCTCTAATGTAATAACATGATTGTATAAATGCGGACTCCAAAAGCAGCAAAGTCCAAATAGCAAATAATCTTTAGCAATCTTCACTTGAGACAAAACATGCTTAAAGTGTCAACCAAAATGATTGAGTGAACAACATAGGTTTAATAATTATAATAAGTTTTAGACCACAAGATTTAAATAAGCGGTTTAATTAGTCCGGTAGTAGTGCTGGTGTATATGATATCGATACTAACCATTAGTTACCCTAAACACATCACGTTCGTGTCGTTCATCGTTATTATGTATCCATTGACCAGCGGTCATCCGGATAGAGACGTCACCCTCAATAGCGCTATCACAATAACTAAGCTTGCCTTTATACGTAGCAATTAACGATATCATGGTAGGGATTAAGCATGAATCAAAGCATGTTAGCAACAGTTAGAACTAATCAAAAGAAAGTTTGGGTACTTGTGTCTATGCGTAAAACAGTTTAAAAGCAAGCATGTGTCTCACCCCAAAGTTATAAAACAGTTAAGAAATAGTAAAAAGAGGGGCTATGAAGTTCACATTAATAGCAGATAGATATTCCATGCAAGTTATATGATCGGAGTGTTGAACACGGAGATCTCAACCTAGAGATATTATGTTCGATTAGTTAATGTCTAATAGACATAAAGTTTGTTTATTAATATAGTAAACTATATTAACAGTGACCGTTCTCGAGAAAAGTTGTTAATGTACTTATTTAATTATATATATATATATATATATATATATATATATATATATATATATATATATATATATATATATATATATATATATATATATGTGAGTGATAGTATACTTAGTGTTATTAAGTATTACTTTATAATTAGGTGTATAGATGATACTAATAATAGTATTATTAGTCTTTAATTATTCAACTGTTATGTAAACCTATCATTATACGTTACGTGTACAACTATACCTATGTGATACATACATACATACATATATATATATATATATATATATATATATATATATATATATATATATATATATATATATATATATATATATATATATATATATATATATATATCCTCTTTATTATTGTTATACATGTTTGTTCATAACTATATGGTACATATATATATTAGATGTAGGTGTTACATATATATAAGTGTAAGGTGATACCTACATATATATGTATACTCATTACTTTTTATTACTATGTTTACTAACTTAACATAACTTACATATTACACATTCATACACACACACACACGTACACATACATACATATATACACATACATATACACGTATGTATATACTTGCATATATAAACACACATACATCTATAATATATACATGTACATACGTACGTATGCATGCATGCATGCACGTACCCCATGACCATAAATACTTTACTAATCCATAATCATTAACTTTTATCATAAACCTAATAACATTCACATAAGATCACGAGCCTAATAATTATTCATAACCTTCATTATCTTTTAATCACATAAAATCATAACTTTTTTAACATTCCATCTAACCATGTTCATTAACCTAAACTTTTCAATCAAAATCTTTATCTATTTCAATTATCTTCTCTAACCCTAATCATAATAATTATAATCAATTCTTATTCATTATCTACTTATTATTACTTCATAATCATACTAACCTCTTATCAAATCCAAATCTTTATTTACATTATTAACAACTAAATTTCATTAATCAACTTTTATCAATTCTTCTTAACCTCCTCAATTCATCTTATTATCATAATAACAAGTTCATATTCATAATCTTTTAATTATATCTTTTAACCTTTTCACCTACATAAAATAATAAACCTCATATTTGTATTAACCTTAATATTAACATAATCCTTACAATTTAACCTACTTATCTCATTATCCATATTCCTACATAAAATCATAACTACTTATTAATAACTAATTATAATACTTGATCCAATTCTTATCATTATTCATTATAGATTATGTCTAGACTCAACATAAAATCATAGACTTTTTCTTAGTACATGTAATTATTATCCAAGATATTTAAGTGAGATTAACTTGAGTTTAAAGGGCTACCTTATGCAAGATTGAGAGTAGGGCTGGTGATGGGCCTGGTACGAAACAGAAATAGAAGCAAGTGGGCTGCAGCAACAGCAAGATCACGACCCAGTTGGGGTCTTTTGGGTCAGAATAAACCTGACAGAAAAGACTGCAGGTATAGCAGATTTTGTAGTGACCAGAACTTTTCCATGTTTATATATATTAATTGAGATTGATATTTACATGATTAAATGTTTCCAACATGTTAAGCAATCAAACTTGTTAAGACTTGATTAATTGAAATATGTTTCATATAGACAATTGACCACCCAAGTTGACCGGTGATTCACGAACGTTAAAACTTGTAAAAACTATATGATGACATATATATGGATATATATATAGTTAACATGATACTATGATAAGTAAACATATCATTAAGTATATTAACAATGAACTACATATGTAAAAACAAGACTACTAACTTAATGATTTTTAAACGAGACATATATGTAACGATTATCGTTGTAAAGACATTTAATGTATATATATCATATTAAGAGATATTCATACATGATAATATCATGATAATATAATAATTTAAAATCTCATTTGATATTATAAACATTGGGTTAACAACATTTAACAAGATCGTTAACCTAAAGATTTCAAAACAACACTTACATGTAACGACTAACGATGACTTAACGACTCAGTTAAAATGTATATACATGTAGTGTTTTAATATGTATTTATACACTTTTGAAAGACTTCAATACACTTATCAAAATACTTCTACTTAACAAAAATGCTTACAATTACATCCTCATTCAGTTTCATCAACAATTCTACTCGTATGCACCCGTATTCGTACTCGTACAATACACAGCTTTTAGATGTATGTACTATTGGTATATACACTCCAATGATCAGCTCTTAGCAGCCCATGTGAGTCACCTAACACATGTGGGAACCATCATTTGGCAACTAGCATGAAATATCTCATAAAATTACAAAAATATGAGTAATCATTCATGACTTATTTACATGAAAACAAAATTACATATCCTTTATATCTAATCCATACACCAACGACCAAAAACACCTACAAACACTTTCATTCTTCAATTTTCTTCATCTAATTGATCTCTCTCAAGTTCTATCTTCAAGTTCTAAGTGTTCTTCATAAATTCCAAAAGTTCTAGTTTCATAAAATCAAGAATACTTTCAAGTTTGCTAGCTCACTTCTAATCTTGTAAGGTGATCATCCAACCTCAAGAAATCTTTGTTTCTTACAGTAGGTTATCATTCTAATATAAGGTAATAATCATATTCAAACTTTGGTTCAATTTCTATAACTATAACAATCTTATTTCAAGTGATGATCTTACTTGAACTTGTTTTCGTGTCATGATTCTGCTTCAAGAACTTCGAGCCATCCAAGGATCCGTTGAAGCTAAATCTATTTTTGTCTTTTCCAGTAGGTTTATCCAAGGAACTTAAGGTAGTAATGATGTTCATAACATCATTCGATTCATACATATAAAGCTATCTTATTCGAAGGTTTAAACTTGTAATCACTAGAACATAGTTTAGTTAATTCTAAACTTGTTCGCAAACAAAAGTTAATCCTTCTAAATTGACTTTTAAAATCAAGTAAACACATGTTCTATATCTATATGATATGCTAACTTAATGATTTAAAACCTGGAAACACGAAAAACACCGTAAAACCGGATTTACGCCGTCGTAGTAACACCGCGGGCTGTTTTGGGTTAGTTAATTAAAAACTATGATAAACTTTGATTTAAAAGTTGTTATTCTGAGAAAATGATTTTTATTATGAACATGAAACTATATCCAAAAATTATGGTTAAACTCAAAGTGGAAGTATGTTTTCTAAAATGGTCATCTAGACGTCGTTCTTTCGACTGAAATGACTACCTTTACAAAAACGACTTGTAACTTATTTTTCCGACTATAAACCTATACTTTTTCTGTTTAGATTCATAAAATAGAGTTCAATATGAAACCATAGCAATTTGATTCACTCAAAACGGATTTAAAATGAAGAAGTTATGGGTAAAACAAGATTGGATAATTTTTCTCATTTTAGCTACGTGAAAATTGGTAACAAATCTATTCCAACCATAACTTAATCAACTTGTATTGTATATTATGTAATCTTGAGATACCATAGACACGTATACAATGTTTCGACCTATCATGTCGACACATCTATATATATTTCGGAACAACCATAGACACTCTATATGTGAATGTTGGAGTTAGCTATACAGGGTTGAGGTTGATTCCAAAATATATATAGTTTGAGTTGTGATCAATACTGAGATACGTATACACTGGGTCGTGGATTGATTCAAGATAATATTTATCGATTTATTTCTGTACATCTAACTGTGGACAACTAGTTTTAGGTTACTAACGAGGACAGCTGACTTAATAAACTTAAAACATCAAAATATATTAAAAGTGTTGTAAATATATTTTGAACATACTTTGATATATATGTATATATTGTTATAGGTTCGTGAATCAACCAGTGGCCAAGTCTTACTTCCCGACGAAGTAAAAATCTGTGAAAGTGAGTTATAGTCCCACTTTTAAAATCTAATATTTTTGGGATGAGAATACATGCAGGTTTTATAAATGATTTACAAAATAGACACAAGTACATGAAACTACATTCTATGGTTGAATTATCGAAATTGAATATGCCCCTTTTTATTAAGTCTGGTAATCTAAGAATTAGGGAACAGACACCCTAATTGACGCGAATCCTAAAGATAGATCTATTGGGCTTAACAAACCCCATCCAAAGTACCGGATGCTTTAGTACTTCGAAATTTATATCATATCCGAAGGGTGTCCCGGAATGATGGGGATATTCTTATATATGGATCTTGTTAATGTCGGTTACCAGGTGTTCACCATATGAATGATTTTTATCTCTATGTATGGGATGTGTATTTAAATATGAAATCTTGTGGTCTATTGTTACGATTTTATATATATAGGTTAAACCTATAACTCACCAACATTTTTGTTGACGTTTTAAGCATGTTTATTCTCAGGTGATTATTAAGAGCTTCCGCTGTCGCATACTTAAATAAGGAAAAAATTTGGAGTCCATGCTTGTATGATATTGTGTAAAAACTGCATTCAAGAAACTTATTTTGTTGTAACATATTTGTATTGTAAACCATTATGTAATGGTCGTGTGTAAACAGGATATTTTAGATTATCATTATTTGATAATCTACGTAAAGCTTTTTAAAACCTTTATCTATGAAATAAAGGTTATGGTTTGTTTTAAAAATGAATGCAGTCTTTGAAAAACGTCTCATATAGAGGTCAAAACCTCGCAACGAAATCAATTAATATGGAACGTTTTTAATCAATAAGAACGGGACATTTCAGTTGGTATCCGAGCGTTGGTCTTAGAGAACCAGAATTTTGCATTAGTGTGTCTTATCGAGTTTGTTAGGATGCATTAGTGAGTCTGGACTTCGACCGTGTTTACTTGAAAAATGATTGCTTAACAAATTTTGTTGGAAACTATATATTTTTAACATGTGAATATTATGTGATATATTAATCTCTTAACGCGTTTGATATTATGTGATAGATGTCTACCTCTAGAACAAGTCCCATTGACTCACCTAATAATAATGAAGAGTCAAATGTAAATTGGAATGATTCGTGGACTGATTCACAAGTTCCCGAAGAGGAACCGGAAGAAGAGTCGGAACCGGAAGAAGAATCGGAACCGGAAGAAGAATCGGAACCGGATGAAGAAATAGAACCGGTGGGGGAAATATTAAAACGGTTAAGTAAAAGAAAATCCTCAACCAACCGACCAAGGTTAATTATGGTCAATGGTGTTTCCGCCAAGGAAGCAAAATATTGGGAGGATTACCAATTCTCCGATGAATCGGATTCCGACGAGAATTCCGATGATGTTATAGAAATTACCCCAACTGAATTTAAAAAGGCAAAAGAAAATAATAAGGGAAAGGGCATAAAAATAGAGAAATCTAATTCCAACCCCGATGAACTTTATATGTATCGTCAACCCCCGAAGTCCTTAAGTTGTAACAATGACCCGGGAACCTCTAAACCACCAGGTTTTTCTAAACCAATGTGAAAAATTACGGCTCGTATTAGGGGAACATCATATATCCCTAGAAACTTGGCAAAACGAACCAAAACCGAAGAAGAAGAAACAAGCGAGTCGGAATAAGATAGTTGTATTCGTGTGGTGTAATATATGTAATATAGTGTGCTTATGCTTTATGATATATGTAAAAATTGCTTGTATTAATAAGTATTTTTTTTATGAATCTAACTCTTGTCTATTTTACAGTATAAAAACACAAAATGGATAGACAACCCAATATTTTAAGAGACCTACCCGGAGACATGATTGATGAAATCTTGTCTAGAGTCGGTCAGAATTCTTCGGCACAACTATTTAAGGCGAGATCAGTTTGTAAGACATTCGAAGAACGTTCCAAGAATGCCTTGGTTTATAAAAGGCTTTCGTTCGAAAGATGGGGGATATCACATTGGGAAATCCATAAGTTACGATGTGTTTACTTTGACGCATATATTGCGGGGAACCCAAATGCTATTTTACGCAATGGGTTAAGAAATTATTTTGACTCAATATATCCGAATATTGGACTTCGTGATTTAGAAAAAGCGGCTAACATGCAACATAAAGAAGCATGTTATGCTTACGGATTAGTAATGTTCGCTTCTCACCAAAGTGAGAACAAGAACATCGGGCTACAACTATTAAACAAAACGTTCCCACAAGTGACGGAGTCGGTAATTAGGGTAAGAAATGAGGTTTTTAGATTGTTACGGGACTGTTGGACATTACGTAACCCTCGTCCCTTTGACGACGTTACAACACGCTGTCTTATCAACGGCCATAACGGTTATGTTCCACAAGACCAAGGATGGGAAGTAATCCTAGTAAAACCAGAATGCATGACTTGTTTCTGGACGTATGAATTACGTGTCTTTATTGCCTTTGCTGAACGACTTGTGTACTAGCTAGAATTATCTTCACAACCATCTTGTATCAAATTTATTGTGTGCTATATTTCATGCTATATGTAAAATAAGCGGTATTGTAAGTTTGTAAAATATTGTGTAAAAGTTTGAACGCGAAATATTATTATAATCAGTTTTTCATATAGAATTGTAGTAGTTGAATTGTATATTAGCTACTAAGTATGAACTTAACGGGTAGGTACTACCCGAATTTAAACTTATAAAACGCTAATATGAAGAAAAAGCTTTTATAAATGAGTTCATATTATGCTACGAAATACTATTAACTACTCTTAATATTCTGTATGATTAACTTGTTCCATTTGACTATTTTGAAGGAAATGGCACCGACTACTCGACACACCGTGAATATGAATGAAGAGGAATTCCGTACTTTTCTAGCTTCAAACATAGCCGCAGTACAGGCTGCGCTACATACCAACAATAACCTTGGATCTAGCAGTACAGGAAATCGTGTAGGATGCACCTACAAAGAATTCACTGCCTGCAAACCTTTGGAATTTGATGGAACCGAAGGACCGATCGGATTGAAACGGTGGACCGAGAAGGTCGAATCGGTGTTTGACATAAGTAAGTGTACTGAAGAGGACAAAGTGAAGTACGCTACGCATACCTTCACAGGTTCTGCGTTAACATGGTGGAATACCTATCTAGAGCAAGTGGGACAAGACGATGCGTACGCACTACCGTGGTCAGCATTCAAGCACTTGATGAACGAGAAGTACCGTCCCAGAACCGAGGTCAATAAGCTCAAGACAGAACTTAGAGGGTTACGAACTCAAGGATTTGATATTACCACGTACGAAAGACGATTCACAGAATTGTGCCTATTGTGTCCGGGAGCTTTCGAAGATGAGGAAGAGAAGATCGACGCGTTTGTGAAAGGATTACCGGAAAGAATCCAAGAAGATATAAGTTCACACGAGCCCGACTCCATACAACAGGCATGTAGAATGGCTCACAAACTAGTGAACCAGATTGAAGAAAGAATTAAAGAACAGACTGCTGAAGAGGCCAATGTGAAGCAAGTCAAAAGAAAGTGGGAGGAAAACGGTGATAAGAATCACCAATATAACAACAACAGCAATTACAACAATAATCGCAACAATTATCCCAACAATCGCAACATCAATCGTAACTACAACAAACGGCCAAGCAACAACAACAACAACAACAACAGCAACTACAACAATCATCCCAACAACAATAATAACCGCAACAACAACAACAATCAGAAGCAGCTATGCCAAAGGTGTGAAAAGTATCACTCGGGGTTCTGTACCAAATTTTGCAACAAGTGTAAAAGAAATGGTCATAGCGCGGCGAAGTGTGAGGTCTACGGACCAGGGGTTAATAGAACGAAAGGAACAAATGGTGTCGGAACGAGTAATGGCGGAGCAAGTAGTGTCGGAGCAAGTTATGCCAATGTAGTTTGTTATAAATGTGGAAAACCGGGCCACATTATTAGAAATTGCCCGAACCAGGAGAACACGAATGGACAAGGCCGCGGAAGAGTTTTCAATATTAATGAGGCAGAGGCACAGGAAGACCCGGAGCTTGTTACGGGTACGTTTCTTATTGACAATAAATCTACTTACGTTTTATTTGATTCGGGTGCGGATAGAAGCTATATGAGTAGAGATTTTTGTGCTAAATTAAGTTGTCCATTGACGCCTTTGGATAGTAAATTTTTACTCGAATTAGCAAATGGTAAATTAATTTCAGCAGATAATATATGTCGGAATAGAGAAATTAAACTGGTTAGCGAAACATTTAAGATTGATTTGATACCAGTAGAGTTAGGGAGTTTTGATGTGATAATCTGTATGGACTGGTTGAAAGAAGTGAAAGCGGAGATCGTTTGTTACAAAAATGCAATTCGCATTATACGAGAAAAAGGAAAACCCTTAATGGTGTACGGAGAAAAGGGCAACACGAAGCTACATCTTATTAGTAATTTGAAGGCACAAAAACTAATAAGAAAAGGTTGCTATACTGTTCTAGCACACGTCGAGAAAGTACAAACTGAAGAAAAGAGCATCAATGATGTTCCCATTGCAAAAGAATTTCCTGATGTATTTCCGAAAGAATTACCGGGATTACCCCCACATCGATCTGTTGAATTTAAAATAGATCTTGTACCAGGAGCTGCACCAATAGCTCGTGCTCCTTACAGACTCGCACCCAGCGAGATGAAAGAACTGCAAAGCCAATTACAAGAACTTTTAGAGCGTGGTTTCATTCGACCAAGCACATCACCGTGGGGAGCTCCTGTTTTGTTTGTCAAGAAGAAAGATGGTACATTCAGGTTGTGTATTGACTACCGAGAGTTGAACAAACTTACCATCAAGAACCGCTACCCACTACCGAGAATCGATGACTTATTTGATCAACTACAAGGCTCGTCTGTTTATTCAAAGATTGACTTACGTTCCGGGTATCATCAAATGCGGGTGAAAGAAGATGATATTCCAAAGACTGCTTTCAGAACACGTTACGGTCATTACGAGTTTATGGTCATGCCGTTTGGTTTAACTAATGCACCAGCTGTGTTCATGGACCTTATGAACCGAGTGTGTGGACCATACCTTGACAAGTTTGTCATTGTTTTCATTGATGACATACTTATTTACTCAAAGAATGACCAAGAACACGGTGAACATTTGAGAAAGGTGTTAGAAGTATTGAGGAAGGAAGAATTGTACGCTAAGTTTTCAAAGTGTGCATTTTGGTTGGAAGAAGTTCAATTCCTCGGTCACATAGTGAACAAAGAAGGTATTAAGGTGGATCCGGTAAAGATAGAAACTGTTGAAAAGTGGGAAACCCCGAAAACTCCGAAACACATACGCCAGTTTTTAGGACTAGCTGGTTACTACAGAAGGTTCATCCAAGACTTTTCCAGAATAGCAAAACCCTTGACTGCATTAACGCATAAAGGGAAGAAATTTGAATGGAATGATGAACAAGAGAAAGCGTTTCAGTTATTGAAGAAAAAGCTAACTACGGCACCTATATTGTCATTGCCTGAAGGGAATGATGATTTTGTGATTTATTGTGATGCATCAAAGCAAGGTCTCGGTTGTGTATTAATGCAACGAACGAAGGTGATTGCTTATGCGTCTAGACAATTGAAGATTCACGAACAAAATTATACGACGCATGATTTGGAATTAGGCGCGGTTGTTTTTGCATTAAAGACTTGGAGGCACTACTTATATGGGGTCAAAAGTATTATATATACCGACCACAAAAGTCTTCAACACATATTTAATCAGAAACAACTGAATATGAGGCAGCGTAGGTGGATTGAATTATTGAATGATTACGACTTTGAGATTCGTTACCACCCGGGGAAGGCAAATGTGGTAGCCGATGCCTTGAGCAGGAAGGACAGAGAACCCATTCGAGTAAAATCTATGAATATAATGATTCATAATAACCTTACTACTCAAATAAAGGAGGCGCAACAAGGAGTTTTAAAAAAGGGAAATTTAAAGGATGAAATACCCAAAGGATCGGAGAAGCATCTTAATATTCGGGAAGACGGAACCCGGTATAGGGCTGAAAGGATTTGGGTACCAAAATTTGGAGATATGAGAGAAATGGTACTTAGAGAAGCTCATAAAACCAGATACTCAATACATCCTGGAACGGGGAAGATGTACAAGGATCTCAAGAAACATTTTTGGTGGCCGGGTATGAAAGCCGATGTTGCTAAATACGTAGGAGAATGTTTGACGTGTTCTAAGGTCAAAGCTGAGCATCAGAAACCATCAGGTCTACTTCAACAACCCGAAATCCCGGAATGGAAATGGGAAAACATTACCATGGATTTCATCACTAAATTGCCAAGGACTGCAAGTGGTTTTGATACTATTTGGGTAATAGTTGATCGTCTCACCAAATCAGCACACTTCCTGCCAATAAGAGAAGATGACAAGATGGAGAAGTTAGCACGACTGTATTTAAAGGAAGTCGTCTCCAGACATGGAATACCAATCTCGATTATCTCTGACAGGGATGGCAGATTTATTTCAAGATTCTGGCAGACATTACAGCAAGCATTAGGAACTCGTCTAGACATGAGTACTGCCTATCATCCACAAACTAATGGGCAGAGCGAAAGGACGATACAAACGCTTGAAGACATGTTACGAGCATGTGTCATTGATTTCGGAAACAGTTGGGATCGACATCTACCGTTAGCAGAATTTTCCTACAACAACAGCTACCATTCAAGCATTGAGATGGCGCCGTTTGAAGCACTTTATGGTAGAAAGTGCAGGTCTCCGATTTGTTGGAGTGAAGTGGGGGATAGACAGATTACGGGTCCGGAGATTATACAAGAAACTACCGAGAAGATCATCCAAATTCAACAACGGTTGAAAACCGCCCAAAGTCGACAAAAGAGCTACGCTGACATTAAAAGAAAAGATATAGAATTTGAAATTGGTGAGATGGTCATGCTTAAAGTTGCACCTTGGAAAGGCGTTGTTCGATTTGGTAAACGAGGGAAATTAAATCCAAGGTATATTGGACCATTCAAGATTATTGATCGTGTCGGACCAGTAGCTTACCGACTTGAGTTACCTCAACAACTCGCGGCTGTACATAACACTTTCCACATCTCGAATTTGAAGAAATGTTTTGCTAAAGAAGATCTCACTATTCCGTTAGATGAAATCCAAATCAACGAAAAACTTCAATTCATCGAAGAACCCGTCGAAATAATGGATCGTGAGGTTAAAAGACTTAAGCAAAACAAGATACCAATTGTTAAGGTTCGATGGAATGCTCGTAGAGGACCTGAGTTCACCTGGGAGAGTGAAGATCAGATGAAGAAGAAATACCCGCATCTATTTCCAGAAGATTCGTCAACACCTTCAACAGCTTAAAATTTCGGGACGAAATTTATTTAACGGGTAGGTACTGTAGTGACCCGAACTTTTCCATGTTTATATATATTAATTGAGATTGATATTTACATGATTAAATGTTTCCAACATGTTAAGCAATCAAACTTGTTAAGACTTGATTAATTGAAATATGTTTCATATAGACAATTGACCACCCAAGTTGACCGGTGATTCACGAACGTTAAAACTTGTAAAAACTATATGATGACATATATATGGATATATATATAGTTAACATGATACTATGATAAGTAAACATATCATTAAGTATATTAACAATGAACTACATATGTAAAAACAAGACTACTAACTTAATGATTTTTAAACGAGACATATATGTAACGATTATCGTTGTAAAGACATTTAATGTATATATATCATATTAAGAGATATTCATACATGATAATATCATGATAATATAATAATTTAAAATCTCATTTGATATTATAAACATTGGGTTAACAACATTTAACAAGATCGTTAACCTAAAGATTTCAAAACAACACTTACATGTAACGACTAACGATGACTTAACGACTCAGTTAAAATGTATATACATGTAGTGTTTTAATATGTATTTATACACTTTTGAAAGACTTCAATACACTTATCAAAATACTTCTACTTAACAAAAATGCTTACAATTACATCCTCATTCAGTTTCATCAACAATTCTACTCGTATGCACCCGTATTCGTACTCGTACAATACACAGCTTTTAGATGTATGTACTATTGGTATATACACTCCAATGATCAGCTCTTAGCAGCCCATGTGAGTCACCTAACACATGTGAGAACCATCATTTGGCAACTAGCATGAAATATCTCATAAAATTACAAAAATATGAGTAATCATTCATGACTTATTTACATGAAAACAAAATTACATATCCTTTATATCTAATCCATACACCAACGACCAAAAACACCTACAAACACTTTCATTCTTCAATTTTCTTCATCTAATTGATCTCTCTCAAGTTCTATCTTCAAGTTCTAAGTGTTCTTCATAAATTCCAAAAGTTCTAGTTTCATAAAATCAAGAATACTTTCAAGTTTGCTAGCTCACTTCTAATCTTGTAAGGTGATCATCCAACCTCAAGAAATCTTTGTTTCTTACAGTAGGTTATCATTCTAATATAAGGTAATAATCATATTCAAACTTTGGTTCAATTTCTATAACTATAACAATCTTATTTCAAGTGATGATCTTACTTGAACTTGTTTTCGTGTCATGATTCTGCTTCAAGAACTTCGAGCCATCCAAGGATCCGTTGAAGCTAAATCTATTTTTCTCTTTTCCAGTAGGTTTATCCAAGGAACTTAAGGTAGTAATGATGTTCATAACATCATTCGATTCATACATATAAAGCTATCTTATTCGAAGGTTTAAACTTGTAATCACTAGAACATAGTTTAGTTAATTCTAAACTTGTTCGCAAACAAAAGTTAATCCTTCTAACTTGACTTTTAAAATCAAGTAAACACATATTCTATATCTATATGATATGCTAACTTAATGATTTAAAACCTGGAAACACGAAAAACACCGTAAAACCGGATTTACGCCGTCGTAGTAACACCGCGGGCTGTTTTGGGTTAGTTAATTAAAAACTATGATAAACTTTGATTTAAAAGTTGTTATTCTGAGAAAATGATTTTTATTATGAACATGAAACTATATCCAAAAATTATGTTAAACTCAAAGTGGAAGTATGTTTTCTAAAATGGTCATCTAGACGTCGTTCTTTCGACTGAAATGACTACCTTTACAAAAACGACTTGTAACTTATTTTTACGACTATAAACCTATTCTTTTTCTGTTTAGATTCATAAAATAGAGTTCAATATGAAACCATAGCAATTTGATTCACTCAAAACGGATTTAAAATGAAGAAGTTATGGGTAAAACAAGATTGGATAATTTTTCTCATTTTAGCTACGTGAAAATTGGTAACAAATCTATTCCAATCATAACTTAATCGACTTGTATTGTATATTATGTAATCTTGAGATACCATAGACACGTATACAATGTTTTGACCTATCATGTCGACACATCTATATATATTTCGGAACAACCATAGACACTCTATATGTGAATGTTGGAGTTAGCTATACAGGGTTGAGGTTGATTCCAAAATATATATAGTTTGAGTTGTGATCAATACTGAGATACGTATACACTGGGTCGTGGATTGATTCAAGATAATATTTATCGATTTATTTCTGTACATCTAACTGTGGACAACTAGTTGTAGGTTACTAACGAGGACAGCTGACTTAATAAACTTAAAACATCAAAATATATTAAAAGTGTTGTAAATATATTTTGAACATACTTTGATATATATGTATATATTGTTATAGGTTCGTGAATCAACCAGTGGCCAAGTCTTACTTCCCGACGAAGTAAAAATATGTGAAAGTGAGTTATAGTCCCACTTTTAAAATCTAATATTTTTGAGATGAGAATACATGCAGGTTTTATAAATGATTTACAAAATAGACACAAGTACATGAAACTACATTCTATGGTTGAATTATCGAAATCGAATATGCCCCTTTTTATTAAGTCTGGTAATCTAAGAATTAGGGAACAGACACCTTAATTGACGCGAATCCTAAAGATAAATCTATTGGGCTTAACAAACCCCATCCAAAGTACCGGATGCTTTAGTACTTCGAAATTTATATCATATCCGAAGGGTGTCCCGGAATGATGGGGATATTCTTATATATGGATCTTGTTAATGTCGGTTACCAGGTGTTCACCATATGAATGATTTTTATCTCTATGTATGGGATGTGTATTTAAATATGAAATCTTGTGGTCTATTGTTACGATTTTATATATATAGGTTAAACCTATAACTCACCAACATTTTTGTTGACGTTTTAAGCATGTTTATTCTCAGGTGATTATTAAGAGCTTCCGCTGTCGCATACTTAAATAAGGACAAAATTTGGAGTCCATGCTTGTATGATATTGTGTAAAAACTGCATTCAAGAAACTTATTTTGTTGTAACATATTTGTATTGTAAACCATTATGTAATGGTCGTGTGTAAACAGGATATTTTAGATTATCATTATTTGATAATCTACGTAAAGCTTTTTAAAACCTTTATCTATGAAATAAAGGTTATGGTTTGTTTTAAAAATGAATGCAGTCTTTGAAAAACGTCTCATATAGAGGTCAAAACCTCGCAACGAAATCAATTAATATGGAACATTTTTAATCAATAAGAACGGGACATTTCAGATTTAGCAGCAACAAAGAAAGACTTCTTGGACTTGTTCTTGGGGCTGAACAGAAATCAGAATCCAACAGCACAATCACGACCCAATTGGGTCTGTTTCAGGTTTGACAGAAATTAGCAGCAGCACAGCAGGAATTCACAGCAATAATTCGACCCAATCCAAAGGTTTCTTGGGCCTGTTTAAACACGCAAAAGTAGCAGCTCAACATCAAGAACGAGCAGCAACTTAGGGTGGTTCTTGGACTATTTTTGGCTCGACAAACACAGCAGTTACAGTAGCAATTAGTGGCGATTTAGTGGGCTATTTTGCAGGAGAAGACAGCAGGAGAATAGCAGGTACTTTAGTCGATTGCAAGAGGGTGTTTTGAGGGTTTATCTAGTCGACAAAAAGAGGGAATAGCAGGCTGAACTGGAAGTTGTCGACAGACAGAAAAAATAGAGGGAAGAAGGAAGATATTAGTCGATTAAATTTGCAGTTTATGAGATGGTGAGTTTAATGATTATCATGAGGGTTTATATAAGGATATTAGTTTGAGTTTAATTAGGATAAGAAAGATTAAGGATTAAGTCTAATTCCCCTCAATAACCATGCAGCCGATTTTTATTGTTGATACATGTTATTTATATATTTTTTTTTAACCGGCATTATTTATTTAATTATGCATTTTATATAATTTTTTTATTATTGTTATTATTATTATTAAAATTTAGGGTAACATTTATTTAAATTACATTTTATTAAATTATTAGTCCCTAACTTTTATTACTTGTTGATTTGGTTCTAGTTAGTTTATATAAATTCTTATTTGTTTAAATCTTATAAATATTGTCACATTTTAATTTATGACATATCATTTATATTATTTATTTAGTATTGTGGTTAGGATTTAATATTCATATTAAATGAGATTAGGGTTTAGTAGTTAATAGGTAGGGTTAGGTTTAGGGTTTTAAATAATATTAGGGTTTTAGTATTAATTACTCGAATAACAACCCTAATAATATACTGAATAAGACAATGAAACCTTAAGGGCAAATTTGGAAATTTCAAAATGGAAAAATGAGGGTTGTTATAGACGATTTACCTTACCACTTTACTATGAACTTTATAGTGGCAGTGTCTCTACAACTATATTATATGAAAGTATACTATTCTCAGACATCCCAAATATTCCTAATCACGTACCTTTTGTTTTTTCAGTTTCATTGAGACATGTATGTTAATTTATATATTTTTTAATTTCTGTAAGTTACTCTAATATCTTCTCTTTATTGGTTGATGTTTACTGGCTTAAGAAAGAGGAGTCAATTTGGTGGTGTGTGATATGCGATGATGAAGTTCCCTAGATCCCTAAGTGAGTTTTTTTCTTACTCCAAAGTAATAACTTGAATGAAACATATTGTTTTACCTAAACTAACATCATCACAATATACTACAGGATCCATATATAAACATTAAACCTATATTGGTTTGCTTTATGGTTAGATTTAATATTAATCCATTTATCCTTTTTAATGTTGGTATGCTTCTAATGCCCTGTTTAAAAAGACAAATGTGTGCTTCATGTTAATTGTTTCCAGATGAGCGAATGGTCTTTGTGATGGTTATCAATGCATAAAAACTTATATTTCTTTATCAATGTGTGTTTATATATAAAGATACTTTACTAGAACCATCACAATTTCTTAATAGGAAAAGTGGATAAACACAAGATGAATTGAAGATCGTAGAAGTGTTGGATAAACACAAAAGTAATGAGCTGAATTTGAACAATTTTAAACACATGACATTTGCCTATTGAAGGTAAGAAATTAAGAAGTGTTGGATAGTCTCAAGTGGTGTAGATTTGAAGCTTTGAAAGAATGAAAGTGCATATTAAATTGATGGTTTTATGGTGGGATATATGGGTGAATGACCCAAAGTTAGCGGGTTCTAACTTAGTGAGTTCAAACAGGTAATATAGTAGCTATGGTTATGAGTAGATAAGGAGATTGTTTCATGAAAAAGATATACTCCATAAATAATTCTTATGTATATAAAATTCTAGCAAAATCTATGTGTTTAAGTACTTCAAATTTTGTTAAATTAAATTATCAAGTGATGTTATTCACGTTTACCCGATCAGTTTGTGATTTCAGTTTAGTAAATGGAATATGAATGTGTAGTATTTTTTCTGTTTATGTGGTTATATTTTACTGTTTTAGGGAATTGCATAAATGATATAGCCTAGGTGGACTTTTATCAGGTGGAATTGGCACAACTAATAATGTAAGTTGTTTACTTTTTATGATATTGTTGTATGCATCATACATTGTATGCAATTGTGTATAGGTTTAATAGTATTAAAATAATCCTTTACTTCTTATATTTGATGATGCATTAATCAAATTACTTTTCTTAGTTATGCATTATAGTTTGTTTTCTGAACAATATAAAAAATGCTTTTAACCTTTATTTGCGGTTTAAAATTTATTTTTGGTAATAATTAAAAGGGCAAATTCCATTAAAAGGTAACATATTATATCAGTTTCTTATTTTCGGTAATATATTTCATTTCTCTATAAGAAAATGAGTGTAGTTTTGAAAGTTAATAAAAAAAAAGGGGTGTCGTTTACTTTTGTTAACTTTCTCAGTTAAGTGTCAACTTTGCATAACATAAGTGACGACCCGGAAATTTCTGACCAAATTTAAACTTAATCTTTATATGATTTCAACACGATAAGCAAAGTCTGTAATGTTAAAGTCTCAAAAACTTTGAACTGTGTTCACGTATTCATTTACCCTTCGACTGCTCTCGATGATTTACGAACAATTATGTGTAAATAGATATGTATGAATATATACATATGTGTGATTATTAAATTGAGAAATATTAATAAAACAATTAACGATTTGGTTGATATGAAAATAAGTTATGAAATTATTATATGACTTGAAAACGTTAACAAAGTACTTGATGAATAATACTTTAAATAAGCGTATTAGTTTCAATATATGTTTATCGACGGAAATGAAAAGATAATTTCAAATGATTGAATTATCAGATACATTGTGATTATGATTACGGGTCTCTGTTATGAGGCCCACTATGATTTAAGAATATGTTATTTTGACAAATTAGTACCGAGCCATTTTAATATGGATAAAGGTTTTAACGTTATCTTAAAATTTAGTATCTTTCTAGAAACCTTTTGACAAAGTTATAAATAATAACGGCCCGTGATTTCAATTGAATATAAATATATACATAACTTGCAACGTGTAATTAAAAACGTGTTTATATATATTTTGAATTATTTTAGCATTCGGTTAGTGATTTGAATATTTGACAAGTCAGAGTAAACGCTAGTACATAGATGGTTCATATTAAATCAGGTTATAATATGAAAACGATTTTAAATAAACTCTGAAATATAATTAGTCTTGAAAAATTAGATATTTTATTTAGATAAATATTTCTAATGTATATAAATTTATAATTCTAAATGAATATATATATATATATATATATATATATATATTATAAAATAATATAATATTAACCTTGATATAAAACGTTTGATTTAAAAATATTATTTTATATATATATATATATATATATATATATATATATATATATATATATATATATATATATATATAGCTAAACGATGATTTAA
Source organism: Rutidosis leptorrhynchoides (assembly GCF_046630445.1). Classification (NCBI taxonomy): domain Eukaryota; kingdom Viridiplantae; phylum Streptophyta; class Magnoliopsida; order Asterales; family Asteraceae; genus Rutidosis; species Rutidosis leptorrhynchoides. Next base: position 487,720,937 of record NC_092333.1, read on the forward strand.
AGAAGCAAATGACCAAAACACTCAAATGAATAAGTTACATTTCAATTAGTATAATTATTGATGAAATAAGTCTAATTATTGATAAAGGTACGTGTCACGAAACGTAAAGTACAAGTTTTCTAAGCGTACGAAAGGACGTTCGAAAAACCGAAACCGGTACGTAAGTCGAGCGTCAACGTACGATTTATCGGTGCAAAAATTATAAATCAACTATACACGAGAATATAATATAATATTTAATTAATTCTAAAGATTAAATATATTATATATTAAATAATATATATGAAAGTGTCGGTAAGAATCATTGGAGGAATTTGAGCTGTAAACAAGGCTCATGCAATCGCATGAGTCTCTCCTCTCAACCTCATGCGATCGCATGAGGGGGGTAGGTGTGCCAAGTCTCTATTAAAAGAACGAATTCAGGATTCAGTTTACACATTCAATATCTCTCGATCTCTACTCTCTTTATATATTTATATTATTATTATTATTATTATTATTATTATTATTATTATTATTATTATTATTATTATTATTATTATTATTATTATTATTAAAATTAAAATTATTATTAATTTTATAGTTAGGAGTATTATTATTAGTAGTATTATACATAAAATACTACGACGAGGTTATGATCAAGTTATTTCAAAATGGGTTTTATGAGCGGGATAGAGTTAAAGAAATTATGGGTTATAGCTATGGAAGTTATGAGTATTGTTCGGGGGTATGCTCGTGAGGTCAAACTCGTGTTTATCATCTCCGTTGCATCTACGTACTTTCCTACAAAATTGAATCACAATATTGATACGTGAGCATTCATATCTTATCTTTTATATATTAATAGTGTATCCATGTCTAGTGCTCGAGTATATATGTTTATACATGCTTGTATGCTAAATTTAGCCGTTAGATAGTTTTACGATGAATCACAAATTTAATACATATACTACTGATATAAGGTATATGATATGCATGTTATTGGAAAGCTGGAGAAAAATTAATAACTTTTCATTTAGAAATCGCGTGATTTCGATGAACGGATTAAACGATATGGTCAACTGAATTATGGTTAACGTTAATTGAAATTGTGTTTGAAACTGTAAATTAATATTTAAACAACTTGTCTATGAGATTGATAAATGGGATTTTTATATATTACTAATCGAGTAAATGAATTTCTATATAAGGCACGTTTTGTTTTGTTGATCAATTGTCAAAGTTGACTGTCTTATCATGTTTTAAAGCTTTATAAACACTATAATATGATTTTACAGGTATTGAAAAACTATGTGAAATAATAAAATATGTTCGATTGCTATGATAATTCAAATATAATATAGCTCCCGAAATAAATAATATTTTGAGTTTGATAAACTATAAATTCGTTCAATTATCAAGACTTATATTATGTTAATAAACATGTATAGATTTAAAGATCATATTGGGTCAGGATGACTTTTGAGATGACTTTTGTTAACGTTTTTGAGCATTAGGATTGTGATACACTATTACCTGACCTAGATTGTTAGACCTATATTGACCAACATATGTTCTCTAGGTTGAGATCTACGGTTATTTTGCATTCCGAGTTTTGGTCACATTTCGGTGAATGACCTTATGTGTTGCTAAGGTGAGTTTCATTTGCTCCCTTTTTAATTGCTTTTGCAATCTATATTTTTGGGCTGAGAATACATGCACTTTATTTTAAACGCAATGGATACAAGTACATACTAAATTCTACACCGAGTTTGAACCGAAAATCCCTTAGCTTTGGTAACTAGTAACTGCTGGTTATAAGAACTGGTGGGCATGAGTAGTTATATATGGATCCATAGGGCTTGACATCCCCGTCTGTTCCAAGTATAGAAACCCTAGCCTGAACTATAAAACAGACGTATACTATTTGAGTTTAGTACACGTTGGTTTGCGTGTATTGTACATGTTGGTTGCATGTATGTTAAAACAGGGGTACTTATTATAACGTTAAAGTTTAGTTACCAGGGTGCTCAATCTTGTAGAATATTTTGATAAACGTTTCTGGATGAAACAACTGAAATCTTGTAATCCACCTTTATATACAGATTATGCGCAACATTAAAACTATGAACTCACCAACCATTGTGTTGACACTTTTAAGCATGTTTTATTCTCAGGTTCCTAGAAGACTTCCGCTGTTTGCTTATACGTTATACAAGCTATGTACATGGAGTCATACATGCTTTATTCGAGAAAATTTTGCATTCACAAAATCATCACCATGTATCTTATTTGACTGTATTGTCAACGGATATATTGTTAAAAACTATTATATACGGTGATTGTCTATACGTAGAAATCATCAGATGTCGAAAACCTTGGATATATATATATATATATATATATATATATATATATATATATATATATATATATATATATATATATATTCATTTATGGTGTGCCTTTTCAAAAGAATGCAATGTTTACAAAACGTATCATATAGAGGTCAAAACCTCACTATGAAATCAATGAATGATGTATTCGTCCAAATGGATTTGGACTGGTCATCACAGTTGGCATCAGAGCTTGAGGTTATAGGGAACCAGAATTTGCATTAGTGTGTTTAACTGGTAATTGTTAGGATGCATTAGTGAGTCTGGACTATGACCGTATCTGTTTTTACCGAGTTTTGTTATCATTTTTTAGTCTAGACACGTTTTCCTGCAATTATTGCATATATAGTATACAGACAAATTCATAACTTAACATATCTGTTACTGTAAACTTTTCCTGACATCTTCCGAAAATTTCTCCGTAATTTATGGAATTTTGGTATTATATATACGTATGTAAATTATGTGTTGAAGAATACCAATCTAAGTCCTATAATCTATTATATATCAAAAATCAATTCCCTGATTATACAAGATGGATCCCGCATCTAGTTCAAATTCCTCAGATTCCGACAGCTATTTCAATATGGAATTTGTAACATCCCGCCTTTTTCTGTTTACTTTCCGTTTAACTATTTTAAAGTCCGTTATATATTTATAACGTCTCCCGTTGATACGCGTTTAAATTATCTCGTTTAGGTAATTCACGCACCCGTTAAAAACTTGAGGGACCAATTTTGCCAAGAGACTAAAAGTGTGACTAGGTCAAATGGTCAACACTTTCCCCATCCATTCATTCATCTCCTAACTCTTCCAATACTTCCACTTTTTACTCTCAAATCTTCAAACAAGAAACGTCATCTATTTCCAATCGAGCAAGCTTCAATCCAAACAAATTACATATTTGGAATCCTTGCAACTTCCTCTTCGATTCCATACCGATTTCATTACATCTGGGTAACTTTCTAAAATCACTAGATTTTGTGTTCTTGATGTTTTTAACTTATAGAAGTGTTAATTAGTGTCTATGGCTCAAGTCTAACATGAATATATGATTTGTATGCTCGATCTCGTTATTTTAAGCAACTAGCATGAACTTGAATTTTGGTGGGTTGGATTTGGTGATTTGGTTGCTTGAATGTTGTTAAATGTTATAAGTGCATGTTTTAATTGTGTTACTAGTATCACTAGCTTCAATTTGATGTGTAGGTTGCTTTAGAAAACTTCATAAACTTGATTATTAAATTTGGTGATGTTGGTTAGGGTTTGATAGAACTAAATGTGAACATTTGATGCATTGAATGCCATGAATTGTTATTGGTAAGTGTTTAGTTGGATTGTATGCTTGATTACCTACGAAACGGTGTATTGTATGTAGGTAGTAAGTTTCCGAATCACCAAACAGCATTTATGAACTTGAATGTAATAAATGTTGAGCATTCAATGTGATTTTAGTTGTTGTAAGTGGTAGATTGATTGATGAAATATGCTTAGTTGTTTTCCTCGTCAAAATACCTTTTCGATGATATAAGATACATGTTTTGGTTGTTTGCGGGTCAAAAATTGGGATTGTTTGTGTTTTGGTTCGTGCATTTGTTTGTTGCAGCAAAACAGGTTCTGCTTACAGATCTGGACGCCGTCCAGATTATTGGACGCCGTCCAGTCCTTCAATGCTAGACGCCGTCCAGCAAATCTGGACGCCGTCCAGATGCACTACCAGAATCTGTTTGGTTTGGTCATTTTACGAAAAATGTTTGTCATGCTATGGACCTCTGATTCACATGTAACTTGCTCTAACATGCTCATATATGATTAAAAACCTCAGAAAAATAGTTCGAGACCCGACCCAAACGTGTTGACTTTTCGTTGACTTTGACCGACCAAAGTTGTCTTTTAATCAAACTTAACCAAATGTTTGTGCAGTCGTTCTAACATGCTTTTATACTTGTATCTTGCATGAAACGTGACAATTTGACTCACATGCTATTGTAATCGAGTCGTAACGAGCCATAGGACTAATTGAACACTTTGACCGACCGTGTTTACCGATATTGATACAAACCTACTTGTTTAGGTCAAGACTAGCATTCGTTCTTGCACACGTTTACTTGTTGAAGTACGTTTACATACGTACACTCAAGGTGAGATAATAGTCCCACTTTTACTCTTTTGAACTTACATTTGGGATGAGAAAACATAAACGTTTCTTTTTACTAAGTGAACACAAGTACAGGAAAACAAACATTCTACATACGAGTTTAGAACAAAATCCTCAATTCGATTATCATTAGTTACACTTTCCGGGTGTAAGCGAGAACTTATGTTGTATGGATCCATATGGGTTTGACAAACCCTCATTCAGTCGGTTCGCTACCGTCTACGAATGAAATATATTTTCGAGAAACAGTGTATGTTCTAACACTATTGTGATAGGGTTCTATGGAAGGAATGTTAAGCATTGATAATTGGGTGCTCGTGAATATTAACTTTTAGAATGTATTACTATTATATCAATGTTACAAATCTTGTGGTTCACTTGTACTTACTTACTTAAACCTATGATTTCACCAACGTTTTCGTTGACAGATTTCTATGTTTTTCTCAGGTCCTTGAACGTTTTGTGATACATGCTTCCGCTCATTACTTTTGATACTTGCTTGGATGTCGAGTATACTTGCATACGTGGAACATCTTTTGGCTACTTTTAAATTGTGTCGCATATGTTTCAATTGTACTTTAAACTTTGTAATGTAACTAGTTATCGAACTACTTTGTAAACCTTGAAACATCTTTACTTTTGAAATGAATGCGACATACTTTTGGTCAAACATTGTTTTAAAGACTTATGACCACGTAACGGGACCTAAGTAGACGGCGCCGTCAATGATGATTTTGTCGGGTCACTACAGATGGTATCAGAGCATTGGTTGTAGGGATTTAGAGTTCATTGGTGTCAACCCCGAGTCATAGGGTACATTAGTGAGTCTAGACTACAACCCGCATATAGACTTGAAGTAGGAATTACTTGACTACTTGTGCATTTATAATCGAACGTTTCTACTCATATCTACTCTTATTTCATCTTAATCTCACGCTGTTTAATTTGATTAAAGCGCCACCTTGACTTAGTGAAATAATGTCGAATGCACATATGAATTAGGGTAATATAATTTCCGGGATTATATTACGGTGACTCATATGAACGTTCCGACATTATGACATAAAGAATTTAAGGCGAGTCAAGGAAAATTTTCTCTTTATCCTCATTCCGTATCATGATTAGTATTGTTGAAAATACTAATCAACGGTATTCTTGTGTTTGAAGGAACAATGCCTCCTCGCCGTGTGCCACGCCATGAGACTCCCGAACAAGCTCTACAACGACTGATAGCCACTGTCGTGGATGCGACCATGTCCGGTCACTCCTCCAACAACAACAATAACAATAACCACAACAACAACAACAACAACAACAACAACAACAACAACAACAACAACAACAACAACAACAACAACAACAACAATGGAGCCGGTAATTCAAACGAGGGATGCTCCTATAAAGCTTTCATGGGGTGCAAACCTCATACTTTTGATGGGACCGGGGGACCGGTTACTCTCACTCGATGGCTCGAACAAACGGAGGTCGTTTTTAGCATAAGCGGTTGTCGGGACCAAGATAAGGTCAAATACTTCACTCACACTTTCGTCGGTGTCGCCCTCACATGGTGGAACACCTATGTACAATCGGTGGGTACCGATGAAGCTCACGCCCTCACTTGGTCCGACTTAAGGGAAAAGATGATCGTCAAATATTTCCCTCGTGAAGAAACCCGAAGGCTCAAATAAGAGCTAAGAACTTTAAAGGCGGTCGGAAACGATCTCAAGGCCTACAATCAACGATTTTCCGAATTAGCCTTGATGTGCCCAAACCTTGTGAACCCCGAATCTTTAAGGGTTGAACTTTACATGGATGGTCTTCCAAAGAGCATCAAACACAGAGTAATGTCATCCAAACCCACTAATCATCATGAAGCTTTGAACATGCCCGCAAATTGATAGAAACGGTGGACGAAATTGTAGTGCCGGCACCTAAAGCCGAGGATAAGTCGGGTAACAACAAAAGAAAATGGGAAGCCCCCCAATCAAGCAACAACAACTTTGCCAAGAAGCCTTTCACCTCCGACGGAAAAAAGGGTTATGCCGGAAACCTACCTCTTTGCAACAAATGCAACAAGCATCACTTTGGTGAATGTGGCAAGCTAATTTTCCATCGGTGCCAAGGAGTTGGTCATAAGGCCAACGAATGTAAAAGTGTCGCCCCCGTCGCTTGAAAGGGGCCCAATGCACCAAAGTCGGTCACTTGTTACGAATGTGGCCAAACGGGCCATTATAGAAATGCATGCTCGAAGAAGAAAGATAACCCCAATACGCGCGGCCGAGCTTTCAACATCAACACTGAGGAAGCCTGAGATGACAATGAATTACTCATGGGTACGTTTCTTCTCCACAACACTTATGTTACTTGTTTATTCGATTCGGGTGCCGATAAGAGTTTTGTATCCAAGACTTTGACTCATTCTTTTAGCACTCCACCACTTCCACTAGATACCACTTATACCATTGAAGTGGCCAACGGGAAACTATTGAGTGCCGACACATATTACCGGGGGTGTACGTTAAACATTTTGGGTAATGAGTTTGAAATTGACTTAATACCCATGGAACTAGGAAGCTTCGATGTAATAATCGGTATGAATTGGTTAGCCAAAACGAAATCTCACATCCTTTGTGATCTTAACGCAATCCAAATTCCTATCGAGAATGGTGAACCCTTGATTGTTTATGGAAATAAGAGTTGCTCCGGACTCAACCTCGTTTCGTGCCTTAAAGTTAGAAAACTACTCCGTAAGGATTGTTTTGCGATCCTTGCCCACGTTAAGAAAGTCGAGTCCGATGAGAAGCATATCGATGATGTGCCAATTTTTAGTGACTTTTTCGATGTATTTCCCGATAAATTGTCGGGTCTCCCACCTCATCGACCGGTAGAATTCCAAATCGATCTTATTCCGGGAGCCGCACCCGTAATACGTGCACCGTATAGACTTGCTCCCTCCGAAATGCAAGAATTGCAAAGTCAAATCCAAGAACTACTTGATCGTGGTTTTATCCAACCTAGCCATTCATCTTGGGGCGCTCCGATTTTTTTCGTTAAGAAGAAAGACGGATCCCTACGAATGTGCATTGATTATCGTGAACTAAATAAATTGAAGGTTAAGAACCGATATCCCCATCCTCGCATCAATGACCTCTTTGATCAACTACAAGGATCTCGTGTATATTCGAAAATCGATCTCCGCTCGGGTTATCATCAATTAAGGGTTAAGGGGGAAGATGTCTCAAAAACCGCTTTTCGGACTCGTTATGGTAGTTATGAATTTCTTGTAATGCCATTTGGTCTCACTAATGCACCGGCGGTGTTCATGGATCTTATAAACCGAGTGTGCAAACCATACCTCGACAAATTCATTATTGTGTTCATCGATGACGTCTTGGTCTATTCTAAAAGCGAAGAAGAGCACTAACAATATCTCTGACTTGTGCTTGAACTCTTGAGACAAGAACGACTCTATGCTAAATTCTCCAAGTGTGAATTTTGGTTGAAGGAAGTTCAATTTCTTGGTCATGTTGTAAGTGATCAAAGGTATTAAAGTCGATCCCACGAAAATCGAAGCCATTAGTAAATGGGAGACTCCTACTACTCCTACTCACATTCGTCAATTTTTAGGTCTTGCCAGATACTATCGTAGAATCATCAAGGATTTCTCTTTGGTTGCTCGTCCTCTAACCGCATTAACTCACAAGGGAAAGAAATTCATTTGGGCGACCGAACAAGAATCCGCATTTCAAATCTTGAAGACAAAGCTAACCACCGCTCATATCTTGTCACTTCTCGAAGGAAATGATGATTTTTTTGTATATTGCGATGCCTCGAAACATGGTTTTGGGTGTGTATTGATGCAACGAAAGAAAGTCATTGCTTATGCCTCTCGACAATTGAAAATTCATGAACGGAACTATACGACACATGATCTCGAACTCGGAGCCGTTGTCTTTGCACTTAAAATGTGGAGACACTATCTTTATGGAACCAAGAGTACGATCTTCACCGATCACATAAGCCTTCAACACATCTTCGATCAAAAGCAACTAAACATAAGACAACGACAGTGGATTGAAACTTTGAACGATTACGATTGTGAGCTTCGTTACCATCCCGGGAAGGCAAACGTGCCTTAAGTCGAAAAGAAAGAGCGGTGCCTCTTCGGGTCCGAGCTTTAAACATCACCATTCACACCAACCTCAATAGTCAAATTCGTGTAGCCCAAGACGAGGCTCTCAAGGATGAAAACATCTCTCTCGAACACTTGAACGTCCTCACCTCTCGATTCGAAGTTAAGGAGACCGGACTCCGATATTTCGCCGGAAGAATTTGGGTACCTTGTTATGGGGACCTACGAAGCCTTATTTTAGATGAAGCCCATAAGTCAAGGTATTCGATTCACCCCGGTGCCAATAAGATGTATCACGACCTCAAAGAACAATATTGGTGGCCGAACATTAAAAGGTATGTTGCTACTTATGTTGGAAAGTGCCTAACTTGCTCCAAAGTCAAAGCCGAACATCAAAGACCGTCTGGACTACTTCAACAACCCGAAATCCCGCAATGGAAGTGGGAAAGGATAACGATGGATTTCATCACCAAACTACCAAAGACGGTGGGCGGTTACGATACTATTTGGGTCATTGTTGACCGACTCACCAAATCCGCACACTTCCTGGCCATGAAGGAAACCGACAACATGGAGAAACTCGCACAAATTTACATTAAAGAAATCGTAGCCCGAAACAGTGTACCCTTATCGATTATCTCCGACCGAGATGGCCGTTTTGTTTCTAGATTTTGGCATACTTTACAAGAAGCGTTGGGAACGCGTTTAGACATGAGCACCGCATATCATCCACAAACCGACGGACAAAGCGAGCGCACAATTCAAACTTTGGAAGACATGCTACGAGCTTGTGTTATCGACTTTGGAAAAGCTTGGGATAAGCACTTGCCTCTCGCCGAATTCTCCTACAACAATAGTGATCACGCGAGTATTAACGCCGCACCATTCGAAGCTTTATATGGCCGAAAATGTCGTTCACCTCTTTTTTGGGCCGAAGTAGGCGACACACAAATTACCGGACCCGAACTCATTCATGAAACAACCGAGAAGATCGTTCAAATCCGAGATAGGCTTAGGACGGCTCGAAGTCGTCAAAAGAGCTATACCGACAAACGATGCAACGACCTTGAATTTCAAGTCGGTGATCGCGTAATGTTAAAAGTCGCACCTTGGAAAGGTGTAATCCGTTTCGGGAAACGCGGGAAGCTAAATCCGCGGTATATTGGCCCTTTCGAAATCTTGGAGCGTGTTGGAACCGTTGCTTATCATTTAGATCTTCCGCCTCAATTAAGTTAGCATTCCGAACCTTTAGCGTTATATATGCTAACATTCCAAACCTCGTACTGAGTTAGCAATCCCTTTAGCGTACCCATATCATGTACATCGCTAAAGTAACAACACACCAATAATATGGCCAACAAACAACACAATGGAGCCGACGAAAAGTGAATTCTTCACGATTGGATCCCACTTGCCCCACATCCTTACATGTACATGGCCGACGAAAAGCGGTAGATCAAACGTTAACCACTTACCACTACGCAACAAGAGGCCGACAAAAAGCGCATCCTTATGGATCACACTTACCTCTCCTCACACATGGCCAAACAAAAGCGAATCCCAACGAAAAATGCTAGCCACACTCCGATAAGTAGCCAACGAAAAGTGAACCCTAGCGGATAACACTTACTACTTATCACACTCCAACCGTGGCCAACGAAAAGTGAATCCTCATAATTAGATAGCACTTGCCACAATACATACAAACAAGCTAACTATATACGCATACTTAGAATCATTCCACTCAACTTGGAAATCCCTGCACACGAATCGTACGTATGCACAAACATCGCTATCACGATCGCACAAGACATAACCTATATCATGCATAGGTTCAAGAATACAATTCTCTAAAAGAGAAATTGGCACACCATCCCTCAACTACGGGACCTTACCTTGCTCATTGGGTACGCCCATTTATCTCTTAATGAGCTTAACCACATTACTACCTCGAGCAGTAATTTACATCCAAAGTAGTAAATACAATTTTACCAAGAACTGTACTCCACCACAAATCGACCAACCTAGGTCCCGACTCATTAACTTCCTATTTTACCACGAGCATCATCCGAGATTCCACACTAGAACCTCCTCGTGAGGAAGTATAACTCCCCCACTTGGAACTATGTTCCATAACCACATCGCCATGGTATTACTATCCCGTGAACTTCACCACTTTCAATATACGCGGCCAACCTCTCCATCGGTCGTAGTTCTCAACTTCTTAAGAATTCATTTCAAACACTACAAGTTGACGTTCGTTGTCACCCGTTGGCGTCATTTAAGCCACAACATAAAGTAAACACATTACGCATCTCGTACATCAATACAAGGCTACCTGTAAGGTAGACTTTTCTAATAATTGGGTCCACCCGACCCATCACAACATTTTGCTCCAATCTGGAGCATACAAAAGAATTTAACCTATCATTCATCACTTCAAACGAAGAGTTCACCACAAATTACACAAGCTTTATTCTTGAAATCCTCCGATGGCCATAGCTTGTCATATTTCCACTTAGTCACTAACGTACCAAAGGGTTTCTCTCCGGTACCCTAAGTACAATGTAACCACAACATTTATCAACAATGGTCTTCAACACCATTTACAAGCTTAATCACTCATTTATCAACTAGTGGGTTTTACTCAAGAACACCCAAGTCAAAACCCCAATTATGAACAACAATCAAACTATGAAAACTCGGAGTTAGGACTTACCACAACAACCAAAACGTAGCTAGGAGCGAGAAGAACAACTTTAACACTCGGAACTTTGATCGATTCAAGGTTCTTCCTCCTTTTCTCAAGCTTTCTCACTCTTCTCTCTCTAGAACTTGAGGTTGAAAATGAGAGGATAAGGTTGGTGAGGATAAGGTTGAATGAGCTCAACCTTGCCCATTTGTGGCTTAAAATCGGCCACCAAAGTGTAATTACCAAAATGCCCTTTTTAATTCTTTAAATAAAACGAACCAGTCTGCCAGCTGGTTATGCGCAGCGCGCGTCCCATTGCGCGGCGCGCGTTTCTGCTAAAATGAAATTCGGGTCTTACAAAAAAAATATTATTTCAAGTAGTTCTAACAAAAACATAATAGTTCTAACAAAATTGAAGGAATTCAAACATGTTCTAAATAAGCTTAAAATGTGTGCCCTCTCTAATTTCTGTTAGAAGTGGGAGTTCTCAAAGTTCTCTCATTAAAAAAGTTCTCATTGGATCCTTGCCCCACACACACACATACAGACACACACACACACAAACATACACAGACACACACATATTATATATATATATATATATATATATATATATATATATATATATATATATATATATATATATATATATATATATATATATATATATATATATATATATATATATATATATATATATGTATATATATATATATGTGTGTATATATATATATATATATATATATATATATGTAACACCGACCATTTTTTTTATATAACACAGCGGAAGACTTTATTAACAAACACACTATAAGTCGTGTCACTACATTGATCTGAGTAATTAAGTTTAAGTTTACACAACGGTGTTATGTTATTACAAAACATGATTTAAACAAAAGTTCACATCAGAGTAGGGTTGTCAAACATGTCTTCAGCATCAAAACCCATCCCGACTAGCAGTACCTAAACCTGCAAGGGGAGAATATGTGAGGGATTAGCGCACCGCTAAGTGAATGGAATCTATCTAACAGATATAGCTTAAGCCAAACACAAGCTATATACTAACAACAATACATGCTAACTACCAACTAGCATACAATAAGACAATACGAGGATCGGCGACTTGTACGAGCACACGACTCCCAGCTGATCGGGCCTGAGTCTTCTGATAGTCCCTGCTACTCAATTCACAGTATAGTTATCTAGATGCAGGGGGTGCACCATTCACACTATACTCCACAATTAGTAGCCTATGGACCCAACCTCCCCTAAGCACGATTGACCTCATACGGACTCTAACCTCTCCTAGGCACGGTCTCGAGTCCCTAGTCTCCCTAGGCACGACTGGTGCCATTCACACAGTGTACACAAAATTCACATACAACATCAGGCATACTATATTATTCTAACATGGCAATCCCTACACTATGCATGGTAAAGGAGTCAACCACAGTAGCATGTTATGCTACTTAAACTCTATCCGAAGATAGGCCCACTCACCGAATACCAGCAACTAGCTCAGATAATCTATCACTGAGCTGCTTCATTATCCTTATCACCTGAATATAAGGCAAATCAATTTAGTTTCTGTCTGTTAACACAAAGCAACACAGTACAGAAAGCAGTCACAAAAAGCGCCGCTAAAAGTCCACCTAACACTTATGCATTTTCAAAATTTACATCCTGAACACCAAAATACAAACGGGTAGCATAACGGCTAAAAATCAACATTTAGTAAAATATTCTGCCCTGGACACTCATTCGGTCGACTGACACTGACAGTCGGTCAACTGATCTTCCCAGTCGGTCGATTCACTTGGTATTACATCAATCCGCAGAAGGTAAATCTCAGTCGGTCGGTTCACTCAACAATCGGTCGGTTCAACCCTCAGTCGGTCGACTGTCGACTGACAGTCGACCGACTGTGTTCATCTTCCTCAGAAACTGAACAAAGGCTACGGACTTCACGATGAAATCCTCAAATCTCGATCTAGAGCTCGTTTTAAACACCAAAATCGACCACAACTTGTTCACTACTTGTTATAGACTCAAAACCCACAACAATTTGACCATAACAACACTTAAATCACTTGTTTTGACACAAATTCAAGCTTTTTACAAAACTCACACAAAACCATGAATTTAACAACAAATTGAACACAAAAACACATGTTACTTACCTTGATAGACTCAGTAAACGATAACAAACACGATTCTAACACCAATTTGAGCTCAAGATCAATTTTTAAGGATTAGAGTTTGGTAGATGGGAGGGATGAAGGTACGGTGTTTTAGTGAATTTTCAAAAAATGGGAAGAAAATACAGTACACTAGTCACTTAATTGGGTTTAATTCCCACACTGTACAACACACGGGTATTTATCAGTTATCTGATATCTTTCGTACCTCGTTAGGCGACCCTAACGGAGTCCATATTAAATAAATAAACCTGTTATGTAACCCTTGTCACAAACTGGTCTTAACCAATTAATAAAATAACACTATTCACATAATTAAAATAAAAGCATATAAAACACATAATAAAACCCTAAGGGCAAAATAGTCCACTTACAACTAGCCCGGGTTTCAGTCTGTTATAATATATATATATATATATATATATATATATATATATATATATATATATATATATATATATATATATATATATATATATATATATATATATATATATATATATATATATATATATATATATATATATATATATATGGGAGAGATCAAGGGATAAGCACTATTTTGGGGATAAGATTTTTTTTTTAAATCTTTAGTTCCCAAAACCCTAACTCTAAACCGTCTGTGTTAAAAATTCAATCTAAACCCTAATTTCTAAACCCTAAATCCTAATTTCTAAACCCTAAACCCTAATTTCTAACCCCTATTTTATAAACCCTTATCTATAAACCCTAATTTCTAAACTCTAATTTCTAATCCCTTAAAAAACAAACTTTAATTAAAACATTACATATAAGGCATGTTATCATTTATTTCTTCGAGTATTTTTCCACTAAAATAATAACATCTATCACAATATGTCTTTTTTAAATGTTCATATTTTCAAAAAACAAATAAAAATTACTTCCCTCCACTTCCTCCAAAAAAGGTATTTCCATCTTGATTAAAACATTATATATATATATATATATATATATATATATATATATATATATATATATATATATATATATATATATATATATATATATATATATATATATATATATATATATATTAGTAAAATGACCCGTGGAACCACGGGTTTGTTTAAACAAAATAGTATAATGATATATTGTAGATATTAACTGAATGTAAATGATAAAGTCATTTAGTTTAATGACCCGTAGGACCACAGATTTCGACTAAGAAACTTGTCGTTGTTAACTTGGTCAGAATAAATGAACTACATTCATTATCCCATCACATTCCTCTAATTTTCATTACAACGGAGTACTATTTTCCTTGTCATAAACCCTTGTCATAAATGATACTTATTTAACATTAAAAGAGAGATTGAAAATACCTGGTTCAACCTCGCAAAAATCATGATTATTTTTGAATTCTTCAATCATATTATATACCTTCATTTTAAATAGTCACAATATGATATGACGTATGTTATCGATTTTCAGATTCTTGTTGTTTAACAAAAATATAATAATAAAACATTCAAGGTGTGATAAATTTCATCATTAAACAACGCATAAAAGAGAATAATTCTTTGAAAAAACCATTAACAATAACGTAAAGGTTTGTACCTGCTTTTTGGAAACAAAAAGTTATTGGATAATATGGTGAAGATCGAGAAAAATACTTGTAAAGGTTTGTACATATTAAGAAAAAGAGTTGTGATAATATATGATGGAGATGCTCCGAGATATATATTTATAAAACAATAATACCATATTAAATATTAAATGATATTTTATTAATTATTTGTGCCTTCCAAATCGTCATTCATATATTATCGACATTTATTTATTTTTATTTTGTATCTTTTTAATTAGAATTAATATTAATATAAAATAAAAACATCATCACAATGAAAATTAAAGTGTAATTAGTGAAAGGATAACATAACCATTTTAGAGCTTTATATTTGTTTTTATTTTGTATCTTTTTAATTAGAATTAATATTAATATAAAATAATGAATCAACATTATGAAAATTAAAAGGTAATTATGAAATGATAACATCATCATTTTAGAGTTTTATATATCTGAAACAGAAAATTACGGAGTAATAACATATATAAGTTATTAAATAATTAGTTACTATAAGTAAATTTTTTTAATTATAACATACTTAGGATTAATGACATTATCTAAGTGACCTAGATTTTTTAATTTTTATTTTTGATTTTTTCTTAATAAAGAAATTAGCTTAATAATGACATCATCATTATAAGATTTTTTAGTGGAAACTATAGATATAGAGTCATCATCAAGAGGGAATCACTTTTTTGTGGGGAAGTAAATTTTTTTTATTTTTTTTCAAACATTAAGATCACATGAAAATATGAACATTTAAAAAGACACTTTGTGACGAATGTTATTATTTTGGCGAGAAATTGCTCAAAGAAATAAATGATAACATTCATCATGAGTAATGTTTTAATTAGAGTTTATTTGAATCGTTTTGTTTTCATCTTGTGTGAAGTGTTTTTTTCGAAATTTAGCCCGACTTAGAGTTTAGTGTTTTGGGTTTAGTCCATAAACCCAAAACCCTAAACTCTAAACCATTCGTGTTAAAAATTCATTCTACACCCTAATTTCTAAACCCAAAACTCTAATTTCTAAACCCTAAAAGCTAAACTATAATTTTTAACCCTATAATTTCAAAACCCTAATTTCTAAACCCTAATTTTTAACCCCTTAAAAAAACTCAGAAGTAAAACATTCATTGCAATGAATGTTATCATTTATTTCTTCAAACGTTTTTCCGCTAAAATAATAACATTTATCACAATGTGTCTTTTTAAATATTCATATTTTCATGTGATCTTAATGCTTGAAATTTAAAAAAAAAAAAAAAACGAAACAAAATTACTTTTCCCAAAAAAGTGTTTTCCTTTTGATTAAAACACTATATATATATATATATATATATATATATATATATATATATATATATATATATATATATATATATATATATACTAAAATTTAATCTTTAAATTGAATTTCAGGCAAGTTTAAAATTTATAGAAATTTGATTCTATCATTTTTATGGCGTTTTACTGTGTTTGATTAAAAAATAAAACATCAAAATATTAAAGAAAATGAATACTTGTCACTTGGTGAAATGAAGTGAGTTGGCAAAGTCCACACGTTTCTAAAATTGCCACCAACGTCTTGGTTGTGCCACACACTCAAACATACAAGGTTGCAAAATTCACTATTCGGGGATTAATTGGTCGGGATTTTAGAAAGATTAATCGGTAATTCGGGGATTAATCGGTGATTAATCGGATTGTACTGCATACCTTTAAATATTAAATTTTAAAAATTATATGTGTAACTATAGAAAAAAACCATAAATATAAAGATAATTTTTAACATAATTGTCAAAAATTGTTCATTTTACTTCAAAACTAAAAAATTCTAGTTTTAATTCATGTTAAAATGTTAACCATTTTTGACTTTGACGGACTTTGATTACCAAATTCGATTTTGATCCATCAATTGACGTTGACCGTTTAATTAAACGGATTTTTGGAAATCGGAACGGATTGCTCCTAAAAATGATTAATCGGGGATTAATCGACGAGTAATTGGGTTTTTTACAACACTGCAAACATATATTCATAGTTTGTGTCAACATATGGCAATTGCTTAGCCTCTAATTGACCATATTTGTTTGTAAGTGGAGTTTGTTAATTATTATTTCGAAAATCGAAATCGAACGGTTAGTGATAGGCTGAAAGATCTTATCCAATTTTTAGTAGTATGAATATATATTTTATATATCATTCGTTTTGGTAAGTTGTATTTCAAAATATATTTGACTCGTTAATTTTTCACACAACAATTTTTTTTAATACGGAGTAATATTTTACAAACAAATAAAACTTTCATTATCTCAATTTTACACACAATTCTCAATCGTCATGAATGACTTAAGACTACTATTACTGGTGCACGGTACACACTATAGTTGCCACTACCCATCAACGCCATTGATACTAGCAACCACGGTTGGGAGAGCTCTTCGACCATCGCCTGTGCACGTCGTTGTTTGACATTTTGCAAGAGAGAGCTTTTCAAACTTTTGTGAATAAAATAAAAATAAAAATAAAAACAAAGAATATTACTGTTAAACCTCGGTTACTTTTTTCCTATTTTTTTAAAACACTATGTTTTTACCTATATATACTACCTAATATCATACAATTTAAACAAACCTCAAACTATCACTCAAATTCTCTCTATAATTCTATTTTATACTCGTTCGTAAATGGATAACGATGATCCAAATTATTGAAGAAAGTGTATCATTTGCAAATGCTTACAATCCTTTACAAGCTCTTGATTTTATCGATATTTTAGAAGAAGATGACGACGATCATGTAGTTGAATCTCTATCTAGAGCTCCTAAAAGACATTTTCGAGAGATCAACAAGCATTGTTTATAGAGCAAAATATTTTCCTAGAAGACACTTTCCCGCTTGATGTTTTCCGAAGACGCTTCCGAATGAGCAAGTCATTGTTTATATGTATATGCTGAGGTATGATTGATATTAATCAAAAAATCTATTCCTGATTATATTCGCTATTTTGGTCAGAAGCGGGATGACACCGGTTTGTATGGTTTTATTTTTTCAAAAATGCACGTCCACTATACGAATATTAGCGTACGGTGTCGCACCGGATTTATTTGATGAATATTTACATATAGGTGAAGCAACATCGTATAAATGTTTGGACAACTTTGCAAAAGTGTGTTACACTTATACTCGATCGAGTACACGAGAAGGCCAAATGCACAAGATGTCCAAACGTTTAATTTCAAAACATGAAGAAATACATGATTTTCCGGGGATACTAAAAAATGTTGGTTGTATGCATTGAGTTTGGAAACATTGTCCAATTGCTTGCAAAGGGCAATATACGGGGTGATCATAGCCACCCAATAATAATGTTAGAGGTGGTGGCCTCGTATGATACATGGATTTGACACGTTTTTTTGGCTTTGCAAGTTCAAACAATAACATCAACGTACTAAATCAGTCGGATTTATTTAATGAATTATTACAAGATATGTCACCCCATGTAACTATATGGTGAATTATTACAAAATACGTCACCTCCGTGTAATAATCCAGAATGGGCAACATTTGTTAAATCGTTTAAAAGTACGTTTGGCCTAAAGGTAAAGAAATTTAAAAGATGCCACAAGAAAACATATTTAACAAACATTCGGTATACTTCAAGGTCATTTTGCAATTGTTAAAAATCCGGCAAGACATATTCAATTTCAGCACAATTTAAAGCATTATGCATACTTGCGTCGTCCTACACAATATGATAAATGAAGACATTGGGCTTGCAATTTTTTTGACAGGCGCGAAAATTAAACATTCGAGAAAGGTTTGAATTACATATGCGAAAGGACATAGAACTACGAGATTTAACCATTCATCATTTTCTCTGAGAAATGCTTATCAAAATATTTGGAGTCTTCCACCAAACAACCGTATTCAATATAATCCAAGAGTGAGACCTTCAAACTTTCCTGAACACGTCAATGATGAAGACGCAAGTGAAGAAGAGGATGAAGAAGACGGAGAGTAGTTTTTATATATTTAGTTATGTTATTGTATTTTTAATTTAGTTATAATGTTATTTGAAATAATGAAATATTTTAAACTAAAACAATTGTATAAATAATAATAATAATAATAATAATAATAATGATAATAATAATAATAATAATAATATAATAATAATAATAATAATAATAATAATAATAATAATAATAATAATAATAATAATAATAATAATAATAATAAATTATTTATAAACAATATAAACAACAATAATAATTATTATATATGAATAATATAAATAATTAATATTAAATACAATAAGTATAATAATAAAATAATAGAAGTGGCTCCACTATGGTTGTGAAGACATATGTCATGGATACCAGTATAGTGTGATGAGTTAGTGGGGAGGGAAATATTGAGGTGACGCTGATGTTATATTGTGTGATTGTGAAGACATATGTAATGGATAAGAGTAGTCTAAAAAACAAATTTTTATCTTCCTCACACCCGAATCCGAACCAATAATTATTTTCATTCCTCACATAAGAATAATACTCAACAACCCCATACCCAATTAGACCCACTTTAACGCATACGTGTTGAGGGTTGTGTGCTCCAACACGCCTCCAACACATGCATAATGTGGCGTGTTGGCTCGTGTGCTCGTTGGCGTGCATCAACCTGGCACGGAGAAAAAATGTGTGTGCTGATATTTTGCTTGCTTTTCATTGGTTAATGCACATTTTCTAATTATGTTTTATTTACTATTTCACCCAACTTCCAATCAGATTTTAACACATCACCCAACACGCCACTTAACACTCCACCCCATTACACAGCAGTCTGGCAACACGCTCATCAAGCACCCCATTCCCACCCAGCAACACGCCAAAACGCCCTTCAGGGATAAAGATGGTCTTATTGACTAACAAGATCACCTTTCAAACTTCAATTTAAGGGTTTTGCACCATACTTGACGCTTATAGATCCATATTCTATTTCATCCGATGGCCTACAATTTTGAAATACATATAATTGTGTATCATTAAACACACAATTTAACCGTTGTTAATATCCGCCGAATTAAATTTTAATCAAAATCCCCCAACAAAACTATCTCAAAATCAATTTCAGAATATCTAAACACACCACCCGATCAACCTAAAGAAAAAGAAGAATTTGTACCTCACTTGAACCCACAATATACAAATTAGAAAGGGCAAAAGGT
Source organism: Rutidosis leptorrhynchoides (assembly GCF_046630445.1). NCBI lineage: Eukaryota > Viridiplantae > Streptophyta > Magnoliopsida > Asterales > Asteraceae > Rutidosis > Rutidosis leptorrhynchoides. The sequence continues at coordinate 487,741,312 of NC_092333.1, forward strand.
ATATTGAGCAAAGAAGAAGTAAATTAGTGGAATGGTGGCCCAACGCTTCTAAAATCCGTTAAAAGGGAACTCACTAACAACCACCTATTTATGGAACACTACAATGAAAAACTACAATTACGTAGTTCCAACGAAATGATCTATGTATCAACTTACCGAAAATTAAAGTAATATACAATAAGAATATCAAATCTTTTATTAACATCTACATCAATCTTGAAAAACATAGGAAATGGAAACATAGACTTTGACATCATGTTGAATGTTTGGGATTATCGAATGCTACCTCGAGACGTTTGTCGAGTTAGGATGCTTGACAAGAACTTTTTGAATCCACAATAATTTAACAAAGAAGTATGTAAACAAATGAGAGGAAGCAAGAAACGTACGGAGCTCGCGAATAAACATACAATTATCAAAGCATTTATGTTTCTAGCTACACCGATTTCTGATAATGTACCTCCCCACAATCAAGAAATGCTCTTGAACACGAAGGAGCAAATAAACTGAATTATGTTTCGTGACCACCACCACAACCCGAAAGCGACCCTGATTCCAACTACTTGACTACTTTTCATCATTAGTTAACTTAATGTAACTTCGACCCTTCAAACCACCACCAACCACCGTCACCAACCATTTCTGATCACCCTTCTTCCCAGCTTTCTGGTATTTTTCGACAATGATCTCCACTGTTCTTCCACCCAATGGCTCTTTTCAAGATAATTTGAACCAAACTTTCCTACCCCTCTCTATCCGAAGCCACCTCAAACAACCTACAACAACCTCCTCACTTTCTCCTTTTTCCTCAACAGTGGTTCCAGATCTAGGGTCATCGTTTTCTAACCCCTTTCAAGCCCCTGTTCCGCTCAAGGATTATTTGTGAAACGCCCTTGACAAAAAAAATTTAGTACTAATGCGTGGTGCGCACTCATATCTATGCGGCGTGCAATATAAAGCAATCGAGCTGCCACTATTTTCAGCTTAAGTGCGCGGCGCCCACTTACATGTGCGCGGCGAGCATAAAGCCTGCACCAAAAAATTCAGTATTTGACCCAAAGCGACACCTGACCCGTTTGACTTCAAAACGACTCTTGAAACAAAACCACATCTTCAACTACAACAAAAATGACCCAAAATACAATATGCATCTTCAATAAGACCACACTTTAACTTACAAGCCATACACTTCGATTTATTTACCTACTTTCGACATTCAACTCCGTTTGAAAATCTCGACCTTAAATACAACTTCAAGTTCTGCACTTTAAACTTTAACATAACACTACAAATGTATTTACACCATTTCTTGAAACATGACAACAATATTAGATGTCGTTTGTTTTTCAGTCTGCAGATCTTATTATGTGTTATGTCTACATGCTCGCAGACGTTTTTATTGCTGATTGATTGTTTTTCTGAAGTCATAAGATAAAATAATATCTTATTCTGTCTGCAACCTCGTAGACTTAGAAATGTGCTTTTAACTGCTGCAGACATGATTAAGTTTTTTTTACAGACATAAAAACAAACAGTCTTCAATATTCAGCATACAGGCCTTCAGGCCACATCTTTTTTACAGACGTGGTCCGCAGATCTTCAGACAATAACATCTTAAAAAACAAACAGTACCTTAGACTTCATACTTTGAATCTAAACTCGAAAGATACATTATGACTAACAAGATGACTACAAACAAAGGCGTTCACATTTAAATTGTTATTATCGTCACGATGATGGGATAATGAAATATTCACTTACCCTAGAGGATCTTTAAGCTAATCTCGAGCTCCCATCTTACCCTTCTAGCACATCCCCAACCTTCAAAACCTATCAAATGGTCAACACTATAACGAGTTAAGCATTAAGCTTAGTAATTACATAAACAAGCATATAAGTCATAACTACCATTAGCAATGCATATATAAATATACATAACATCACTTACTACCGCATACTATCGTATAACCTACAGATCCGTAGTCTAATTAGAAATTATGGTACCCGCACAAGGCTGAATAACCACATGCACAAAATAAATGTGGTAACCACACTAGGCTGATTAACTAACTATCAATCACTAGCCTTGGCTAGTCAATACTATCACGTTGGGGATTCATTCCCGAAAGTCATATGCCATCACTTGCACGAATGCAAATAAAGGCATATAACCCCCCATTTACCTGCATATGTACTCACATTGCAATAAGATTCCAACATGATGACACAAAATCATGCATTCCTCTAGCAACCTACAAACATAAATATACATACATACCAATCATTACTCACTAATCATGCTTCTAGCTTACTTTTTCACTTCAAGTCAAGAAGTGTGTCAAAACACACATCTTATCTACAAAACTCCAAATGACCCACTACTACCCAAATTGACACTTCAATTGGGTTGACCCAAAACATATCTCTAATATAACTTCTTTTGGCAATATCACTTTTTTCGACTTCTTAAACACTAGACATAAAGAACTTCACTACCAAAATCAAACACTAATCATACAGTAACATATTTGAAATTAAATCATTAACACAAGACTACCAAATTTCACTCCATTCTAGTCATAAATTGTAACACCGGTAATTTTTTTTAAATCACATCGGAGACTTAAATTACATAAATACCCTTAGTTAATTACAAACATGATTACCACAAATCATTAGTTAATTACTTATTTACAGACCACGGGTGTTACGTTAAACAACTAGCTACATATTTTACAAAAGTTAAGACATCAGAGTTCGTCTTGTCAAACATATCTTCAACCCGACTCCCGTCCCTACCAGCACTAAGATCCAAAACCTGCAAGGAGGGGGTGAGGGGTTAGCAGAAGGCCAAGTGAATGGCACTATCAAAAGGTCTAGCATACAGTACCAACTTGTACTCCTACAGCAACAACTATATATGATGTGTAAAGTCGCGTCTATTATTTATATTGGGAAAATACCGTTTACTAAAGATTACACACTAATGAGCAGTGGGCCCGATCGTGTAACAGTATATATATTGGTAAATCCAAGTGACGTTCCAAGGACGGTATTAAGAATAATTCAAGATTATATTACTAAGTGTAATTAACTAAACAGAAAATGAAATAAAGGAAAGTACGAATAATTGTTAGTGGCTATTTAACGATTAGCCAAATCAAGAGGAGTTATAAATTAAAGATAATATTTTGGTGTTTTATATTAATAAAACGTTTTTAAATAGATGTGATATCGATAAGATGAAAATATGTTCACCTAGACTTTCTTCACAAATGTTAGATGTTTCTAGATTACGCCCTGATCAATTGCCAAATGCTTGCAAATTAACTAATCGGTTCACCAAGAATTCCCTTGAGTAAACACTTCAAACTAGATTACACGACACATATTTTCGTGTAGCCTAAGACCTCTAATCTGTGATTAATCAAATTGACTGACTGATAGACCCAAACCGTGACCTAGAATTCCCTAAGATCAACAATCGTGCCAACTCTCGTTGTACACAATCTATCCCTGCTTTAACTAATTATTTCCTATGATTCAATTCCGTCTCCAGTTAAATGCACAAGTATCTAAAACAATTTAATCAATTTACTTAATATGATAGACTCCAACAAACGTCACTAAATTGAACAACCAAATCAATCAATCAACTAAAAGCTTAGAACTTTATGAACATTTGCAATAGCCTCCAATGAAATCTCTTTCTACTAGACAATCACAATTATCAATCAATTCAAGAATAAGTATCAACAAGAATAATCAAGTGTTCAAGCTATCAGTTATCAAAAATATAATAATCAATCATAAAAATTACATCTAACAATGTATTTAGTCTAGATGAACATAAAGAAATTAGCCAACAACCATGTTAAAAGATAAAATCAAAATCAATTGGGAATTCATAAGTTTGATGAAAGAATCAACCAAAGATGATGATGAATCTTCAATGTTTGTAGGATTGCAACGTGTTAATGGATCGATTGGATGGGATTGGTGACCTTGAAATTCCCCCAAAATCACCTTTTTCGACCTTGAAACTGCCCCAAATCACCCAAAGTGAAGCCCCCTTGATAAATGACCTAAAAGTGACTTAAATAGCTCAAAAACGTGTCAAAGGGTTTGCACAGCACGCAGATAAAGTGCGCGGTGCGCACCTGTGAAGAGTTGAGAACTGCTCGAACTTTTGTACTTCTGATCCTGTTTTCAGCCTTAGTGCGCGGTGCGCACATAGTTGCGCGGCACACACATCTTAACTTAGAAAACCCTCAAACATTCAATTGTATGTTGTAGAGCACTGAGATAGGGATGTATGGGCTTTGACTTTACCTCAATCAGAGTTACGAGCAGTGAGATATGGCTTTTTTCGTGAAGGCGCGCAGATTTTGCAAAACCACCAACCTTACACACAACTTCATCATTTTTAGACGATACTACCCGAATGCAAGACCGATTAAACGTACCAATTAAACAAATCTTATAACTCTCCAACTTTATGAATTGAATCTTCAATATGAACCATAATAAACTATGCTGATAAATGAGCTCGAAAACACACTGAAAACCATTAAAACTAATACTGAAACACATATTGATGTCAGAACACAAATCTTCTTAATTACCACCAAATATTAACCGAACCGCATCCAAACCGACTAAAATATGACCGACATTTCTAATATAAACGTACGTGAAATATGCAATATCAATATACAAACACTTACAACATACAACAACTGGCAACTATGCTCAAACTAGAGGACCGACGACTTGTACGAGCACACGACCACTAGCTGATCAGGCTAGAGTCTACCGATAGTCCTTACTACTGAATCTCCAGTATAGTCATCCACACGCAGGTGATGCGTCGTTCAACATTATACTCAACAAACAGTAGCCAACTGGACCCAACCACAACTAGATTGACCTCTCTGAGCTGAACCTAACAGATCAAGGTTCCAACAACAACAACAACAACTTGTGCACATACAAACAGTCAACTACTACTACTACAAGTAACTCTACCAAAAGCATGGCAATCCTAACTGCGATCATCTGTATAACATAACTACTAAACATGACAACTAACAACAATATAAACATAGTAGCACAACTTGCTACTCTATACTACACCAAGAGATAATCCCACTCACCGATTACCAGCAACAGCCCAGTTATCTAACTCTGAGCTTCTTCGTTGTTCTTATCACCTGAGAATAAATATAACACAGTCAGTAATCATGTCTGGATAACAACCTAACAACAATACAACAACACCAATACCAACACTTAATCACTTTACAATTGGTCTGACAACCGTACGAGTAACACCATCACACGCACGTTTGAGAACACTCAACCGTCCGGTTGACCACTCACTCGTACGTTTGGTCTATGACCAAACATCCTACAGTGAATCACCTTATCTGTACGGTTCACCACAAGAGTGACCAGTGACTCGTACGAGTCACTTCTCAACCGTACGTATCATCACAATCAAAACAAGAGTTCTCCTTAACCACTCACTCGCACGATTCATAACACGGTTGACTACCCCAACCATATGAGTGAAGGCTCACTCGTTCGAGTGATGAAAAACAATAGCATCAACTGTTAGATGGGTTTCAACCCAAAATGCACAACATGAAACATCAATACATACTGTAAATCAAGACATACAGTCATGTATTCACTATAAAATAAGTCTACATCATGACCTTCATCAATAACAACATTCACATGTGTGCAAAACAAGACATATACTCTAAAACCCATTTTTATGACCAAAATAAGTTTGATCCAGCTTTGTAAAACATTAAATAGACCTCAAGACGATTCCAACGATAGTTTATTCATCGAAAACGGATTTACTATTTGAAAGTTATGCCCTTTTTCAATTTTACCAAAAGCTGACAAGTGCTCAACCACGTGGTTGAACCCTCAACCGTACGGTTGAGCCCTCAACTGCATGGTTGAGCCCTCAAAATTATGCTCAACCGCATGGTTGAGCTGTCAAAAGTGTGGGAGCTGAAGAACAGCTCCAGCTCGCTGTTTTCGCATTTTTTGACACCAAATCATGATTTTTGCAAGTTCTAACACCAAAACCACCTCATAAACATCATATAAACTATATAGAAGCTATTTCTAACCACAATCAAGCAAATGTAACACATTTAAGCAAGAATCAAACCTAAAATCATACTTTTAAACTCATAAACCCAAAACTCAAATTTGGCAAGATTAAAGCATGAAATCGAAGCACAAACCTGAGAATAGTGATTACTAAGATGCTAGAGTTCAATCTCTAAAGCCACACAATCCAATTTCAAGCACAAATCAAATAGGGTTTGGAATGAGCAGGAGATTAGGTACGGAGCAAGTTTTGGAATTATTAAAGAAATGGATGGAAAAATGCAGACATAGTTACTTAAGTGGGTTATAAACCCATACCCCATAACACACGGGTATTTATCAGTTATCTAATATCTTTCGTACTTAGTTTGACAACCCTAACGGAGTCTAAATTAAATAAACGAACCTGTTCTGTGACCCTTGTCACCAACTGGTCTTAACCAAATAAACAAATAATTATAAACATATAATTATTAAAATCACTAATTACGCCATACCTAAGGGTAAAATGGTCATTTCACCTAGACCCAATTACAGGATGTTATAAATCTACCCTCCTTAAAGAGATTCCGTCCTCGGAATCGGGTCAACTACAGTCCACAAAACCGTAAACTCAACTAAATTTTTCACAATAATCTTTCCAAACTAACAAATCGCCCTTCCAATACCAATCGTCTTCCTTCAAACAAGTACACGAATATGGAATTTCTAACTTTTACTCACGTCCAATACAATACAAATTACCACAACTTCTGCTGGTCAACAACTTGAATCCACAAATTTCCACTGTCAATCCAATGATCCAAGTCAAATTTCACGTTTCTAAGTCATTCTGTAACGAAATTTCACAACCTGTCATCAAATTCAACTCCTAACACAGTCAATATTTCATAATTATTCCAAGCTCATGCAAAAGAATTAGTCATCAGTCTAAGTCATGTGTCTATATCCACAAAATTGTCCTTAATTCATGGTAATATCCCAGGTTACTCATCATGTGTCCAATTATATCACAGTCCCAATTGTCAATTCACAGTCCACGAATAGCACAGTCCACCTAATTTTCCTTTAGCTTCCCAGAAATTCTGTATGACTCATCCTAATACACTTCTGTTGGCCAGACACAAGTATATTACCTTTAATCACACTTTCATTCTGAGTCGCTCGAAACATAAAAATACTACTTGTTCCATCCACTAGTTTAAGTCCAACGAGTCTCCTCTAACGCTTCGGCAATAACTAAGCTACTTTATAATTAATCAATCACACCATCTGTCCAATCATAGTTATTTAAATACTGTCCATCAAATGTTCAACTATAATCTACCAACATTACCACACATTCAACAAGCATAGGAAATATCTGGTCAATAAGGTCTACTACCGACGTATCACTCATATTCATGTTACTATCTAACAACTTCTTGTCGTCCAAAAGTCCACTACATAAAGATACCCAACACATCTCTATCCAAGTCACGGTCTTCAATCCCAAAAAGTCAACCTAAGGGTCACCCTTACCCCACAAAGAACACAAAAGTCGCAACCAAACATACCACAACATGACCCAACAAAATAAATCTTACACTACAATCAAGATCTACCAATCTACACACACATATACATATATATACACAATCATATATATATATATATATATATATATATATATATATATATATATATATATATATATATATATATATATATATATATATATATATATATATATATATATATATATATATACAACTAAACAGTACGAGGATTTTGAAACATACTTGTATTCACGTCATATTCAACATCTGCATCTGCAACCATCTGATAAGCTCTTGCTGTTACCGTAGGTGGATTCGTTCTTTTCTTCCCTACTGGAGAACCAGAAGATCTACCTACCGATCCCGGTTGCGCTCCTGGCTCCGCCCCAGAACCTGATCATCTTACATACGGACACTGAGCTGACCTATGCCCCACTTGATGACATTTCCAGCATAGATCCTCTCGAAACGAACACACCCGAATCTCGTGCCCCACAATTCCACATCTTAAACATCTTTTGGTTGAATCTGAACAAGGACCACTATGAGATGATCTACAACTATAACACCAAGAATTCTGACTTGATGCTGACCCACTCTGTTCCGACCCACTTTTCTGTTTTAACTTAACAGACTTTTTTGATCTAGAGTCTGAATGACTCATCACCTGATCTTGTTATGGCATCTCATAACCTACTATTCTATTTCTTGTTGCCCCGACGTTATCCTCTACCATCTTGGCCATAACAAACGCTTGAGATAATGTCGTCGCCATCCTGACCATTATTCTATATTTTGGTAAAATTATTTTAACAAAATGCTGAATTCTGGACTGTTCATCTGGAACTCACTGTTGCACGAACCTTAATTTATCCATATACTGCTCAATCACCTCATCTATCGTCATCTGATGAGTCATTTTCATTGCTAGAAATTCTGTCTTAATTCGATCGAGGTCATAGAATGAACAATATTGTTCACAAACTTTACTATAAAATTGTTCCCAAGTAATCATGCTCACTTGCTCTCTCGGTATACTAGAAATAACTGTATCTCACCAAAGCATTGCCCTATTTTTCAGCATACGACTAGCACAAATAACCTGTAATTCTGGTTCGCACTGACAGGCCTCAAAAACCCTTTCTATCTCTCTTAACCAGTTAAGGATTACCGTTGGGTTAGAACTTCTTGAGTACTCTGGCGGATTACAATTCAGAAACTGTTTGAAGGTACATTTTTTCGGTTGTTGAAACGTCGACATCTTATACGGACCCCACATCTGATTTGGGAACTGTTGATTAAACTGAGGTGGCATATGATACTTTTGAGGAAACTGATACTGAGGTGGTAACCATTGTTGTTGTTGGAAAGCACTTCCAGTTTGCCAATAAATATTTGTCTGCACCGGATATCCACTAAACATCTGATTTGGTACACTACCACTTGGATTCATTGTTACCTGACACTGTTCTAATTCCCTTATTCGATCATGTGCTTCCTTTAACTGACTTTACAAATCTTGAATTTGTTCCTGCGGATTATCTTCTGACACATACCTATCTTCATCTGGGGCTATAAATGTTCTGGGGGCTGATGGACTAGTTGCGTTTCCTGTATTATCTGCCATATCTGCACTACCACAACAACTCACACAAACTCTTAGTGGAAAACAAGTTAGTGCCTATCGACTAACACACATCAACCCTACATTCACTTAACCCATCCCCTCAGATATGTTTGACATAACACATGGTTTGGGAACATGACATTCAACACAATGTGCATGCGGCCAAACCTATGCATTGATACCAAGTTGTAACACCGGCCATTTTTTTTAAATCACAGCAAAAGACTTGAATTACATAAATACCCTTAGTTAATTACAAACATGATTACCATAAATCATTAGTTAATTACTTAATTACAGACCACATGTGTTACGTTAAATAACTAGCTATATATTTTACAAAAGTTAAGACATCAGAGTTCGTCTTGTCAAACATATCTTCAACTCGACTCCCATCCCTACCAGCACAAAGATTTAAAACCTGCAAAGGAGGGGGTGAGGGGTTAACACAAGGCTAAGTGAATTGCACTATCAAAAGGTCTAGCATACAATACCAACTTGTACTCATACAACAACAACTATATACAACCACTTACAACATACAACAACTGGCAACTATACTCTAACTAGACGACCGTCGGCTTGTACTGGCACACGACCACTAGCTGATCAAGCTAGAGTCTACCAATAGTCCTTACTATTGAATCCCCAGTATAGTCATCTGCACGTAGGTGATGCGTCGTTCAGCACTATACTCAATAAACAGTAGCCAACTGGACCCAATCACAACTAGGTTGACCTCTCTGAGCTGAACATAATAGATCAAGGTTCCAACAACAACAACAACTTGTGCACATACAACCAGTCTACTACTACTACTACTACTACTACTACTACTACTACTACTACTACTACTACTACTACTACTACTACTACTACTACTACTACTACCACTAAAAGCATGGCAATCGTAACTGCGATCATCTGTACAACATAACTACTAAACATGGCAACTAACAACAATATAAACATAGTAGCGCAACTTGCTACTCTATACTACACCAAGAGATAATCCCACTCACCGATTACCAGCAATAGTAATATAAATCCGAGCTTCTTCCTTGTTCTTATCATCTAAGAAAAGACATAACACGGTCAGTAATCATGTCTGGATAACAACCCGACAACAATACAACAACACCAATACCAACACTTAATCACTTTACAACTGGTCTGCCAACCGTATGAGTAACGCCATCACACGCACGTTTGAGAACACTCAACCATGTGGTTGACCAATCACTCGTACGTTTGGTCTATGACTAAACATCCTACAGTGACTCACCTGATACGTACGGTTCACCACAAGAGTGACCAGTAACTTATACGAGTCACTTCTCAGCCATTTGTATCATCACAATCAAAACAGTAGTTCTCCTTAACCACTCACTTGCACAGTTCATAACACGATTGACCACCCCAACCGTACGAGTGAAGGTTCACTCGTGCGAGTGATGAAGAACAATAGCAGCAACTGTTAGACAGGTTTCAACCAAAAATGCACAACATGAAGCATCAATACATACTGTAAATCAACACATACAGTCATGTATTTACTATAAAATAAGTCTACATCATGACCCTTATCTATAGCAACATTCACATGTGTGCAAAACAAGACATATACTCTAAAACCCCTTATTCTGACCAATATAATTTTGATCCAGCTTCTTAAAACCTTATCATTGGAAAATGGACCTTAAGACGATTCTAACTATAGTTTATTCTTGAAAACGGAGTTTCAGTTTGAAAGTTATGCCCTTTTCAATTTTACAAAAAGCTGAAAAGTGCTCAACCGCGTGGTTGAACCCTCAATCGTACAGTTGAGCCCTCAACCACGTGGTTGAGCCCTCAAAAGTGTGCTCAACTGCGTGGTTGAGCTGTCAAACGTGTGGGAGCTGATGAACAGCTCCAGCTCGCTGTTTTCACGTTTTTTTGACCCCAAATCACGATTTTTGCAAGTTCTAACACCAAAACCACTTCATAAACATCATACAAACTATAAAGAAGCTATTTCTAGCGACAAACAAGCAAATCTAACACATTTAAGCAAGAATCAAACCCAAAATCATACTTTTAAACTCATACAAAACTCAAATTTGACAAGATTGAAGCATGAAATCGAAGCATAAACCTGAGAATAGTGATTACTAAGATGCTAGAATTCAATCTCTAAATCCACACAATCCAATTTCAAGCACAAATCAAATAGGGTTTGGAATGAGCAAGAGATTAGATACGGAGCAAGTTTTGTGAATATTAAAGAAATGGATGGAAACATCTAGACATACTTACTTAAGTGGGTTATTAACCCATACCCCATAACACATGGGTATTTATCAGTTATCTGATATATTTTTTACTTAGTTTGACAACATTAACGGAGTTCAAATTAAATAAACGAACATGTTTTATGACCCTTGTCACATACTGGTCTTAACCAAATACACAGATAATTATACACATATAATTATTAAAATCACTAATTACACCATACCCAAGGGTAAAATGGTCATTTCACCTAGGCCCGATTACAGGATGTTACATAAATTATAAAATTGTGACTTCTAACTATAAGATTAAAGTAATCCCATGATAAAGCAACTGCCAATTTTGAGTCCAATTCATCAAAACCATAATTCCATGTCAAGAATTAAAATCACCGATCCCTTCTAACTCTGTATACTTGTTGAGAAAATAAGATGTTAGGAGAATTCTGGAACCTCCCCACTCCACTGAGCTTTATCGAGGTCTTCGAAGTTTACTCTTCAGACGTCTCCGACTAGTGGCAGACTTTTCTAGATGATCAGGACCTACTAGACGATTCATCAAGCAAACCAAATCTCATTCATCAGCAGCCACCTATACTTCCTCATTAGATGGTCCGACACACTGGTCCACCAGACGGGATGTCACTGATATCGCTTAAAAAGTCAGTTACATTTGTCGTGGAACGAGGTAGATAAGCGGGTCCCAGCAGGGTTCTAAATTTTTTTATTTTTAAGTGCGGAGCCTAAATCTTATTAGCACTTTCTAGGGTATAAAGAGTAAGTTGACCTAGGATTGTGTTTTTGAATGGTTTAACGAATTGAATTTCAAAGGGATAAATGTTCTTGGTTAAATTGTCTGGATAAAAGAGTAGTTAAGTTTTTATCTAACAGGTTCCTAAATACGGGAAAAGTAAAAAGGTGGAGGAATACCGGAGTGTGCAGATCAAGGAAATATTGTCCATGATATACGTCTAGGCTAGGGAAAGGTAGTCATGAGGATGAGCCTCTAAATAGGATAGTATAGATCTGATCGGATGAGCCAATCGTACAGTCCTACCGGTCTTTGAACTCTCAGAGTTCTCTTTGAATGAAGGCCAGTATGTCACTAGGGTTGCACTATCGGAATGTGTCTAAACCTAGGGGGTTATCCTTAGTTAAGCACTAGGTCATGTCAGAAGTTGAGCTCTAATCCTAACCCTAGTTATCTATTCAGAAACAGAATAAAGAATGTCGTGTCGAGTGGACACTGTCACAATAGAAGGGAACCTACCGGGCTAAGTTGGCAACAACTGTAGAAACTAATTAACCTATCATCATTCTACAAAGATCCTACTATACTACTTGATATACAATGTTACAGTGTTATGCTGACAATGATACAGATAAAAATCTACCAGATGCACTCAATATGTAGTAAGAACAATCCTAAAGTAACAATCAAACAAGAACATGCAATGGGAGATGGAACATACAGTTGGATACAGCTAAGTGGATCATAACAGGCCCTCAGAGGTCTCCTTGGGTCAGTTATCAGGTATACTAGGTCATTCATGTCTCAATTACCAGGTTCCGTGTCCCATAAGGTCGGGCCTCTCGAGAACACCGGCCATACCGAGTTCATAGATGCTTCAGGTACAGAATAAACGAGGGTCTTATTCCTATAAAGTAGCTAATTTTATATGTATGGATAAGTCTCAGTCACAACCTAGGTTGGTCAATCCCTAAGATACTAGCATACAAGCCTTACTGTAGTCAGAGGTTCAGCGTAACAACAGTAAACGTACTAAAAGGTTATAACTACTCTAGCCTAGGTTTCTATCATGGCAACATACGAATACTCCTAAGCTATCATGGTAATATCATAACGCATATTCAAACATGGATAATAATAACACATATTTAAATATAAAAGAAAAGCGTTTAGATTAAAACCTGAAAAGTGATTACAGATTCGCCCAAGATCGCTACAACTCCAGAAGTTCCTCCGTAAAAACTAATTAACTACTAACTAAACTATTACTAAGATTAAATTTAAGTGTGTCTTTAATGTGTGAAAGTTGAAGTGTGTCCAAATAGAGAGAAATGACTCCTATTTATAGGGCCTTCTGGATTGGCAGGCCGTCCATGGCAGGCCGTCTGGAATCATGTCAGGCCCGTCTGGAATCATGGCATGCCATTTAATTAGCCCGTCCAATTGACTGTTGGGCCGTTTGATTTGGTGGTGGCCCGTTTAATTAGCCCGTTTATTGGCAGCCGTTTATTGGCAGCCGTTTTCAATAGTGGCAGGCCATCCACATACATTGACAGGCCGTTTTTATTGATCTTTGGCAGGCCGTTTTTTTCTGGTGACTTCTGATATTTTTCCGTTTTCGCACTAGATTCTTCGTTGTAAGACCGTTTTCTTCGATTATTTTTGCATTGCCTGCGTAATTACTATACCTACAAAATGAAGCAAATACTTGCCACTTTTGGCGATAAAGTTTAAACTTTTATGATTTTGGGGCTTAATATCGGGGGTAAAAATGTGACTTTTTGAGCGATATCAAATTATCCCACACTTAGGCTTTGCTTGTTCTCAAGCAATAAAGCTGGAATAATAGGTTTATTCTACTAAATTATGTATCCCATAATACTTCAACCTATTTTATTTATGCTTAAAATCAGAAACTTAGAATATCGTTAAAACATATTTGAAAAGGTTTCCAAGGTTATGTTTTAAACGCAAGATTTTATATTGTTTTCATGTTTGAAAAAGGCGTACTTCACAACTCTCTTCGTAAAGTAGAGTATACATGACCAAGCTTCTCACAACGGATCACTCATATCACTCAAGTGTTTAGGGTGTCCTATTCTAATTGTATTGTTGCTCAAAAGCCAGTCGTATAATGGTCGTCATCATAGGCTTGTCCAAGAATCGATATCTCAACCGGTTAAATGAGGACGGCACTGATTTCCTTCCTAATCAATCTTTCAAGAGAAGACGGGTTCAAAAGGTAAGGTGATGGAGTAAGGTGAAGTTTTATGAGGTAAGGAATTTCATCAAATCTTTTAGATATTCGATAGGTTTAAATTTCTTGGGAATAACCTTTTTGATAGTAAGATGGAACTCTATTTATGGTGAAGAGTTTCCTAAGAGGAGCGCAATTTTTGCGAATAATTTGTCTAGAATTTTTCCTTGCTAGATGGCTCTTCTGGGTCACAACTTTCTTTTTCGGGGCTTTACTATGCCTTTACTAGAGACTTTGCTCTTTTATTTGTTTATTTTTTTTTTGTTTTTTTTTTTTTTTGCATCCCTTCTTCACGACTTTTGTCTAATTTTCTTGTGCCCAGAGAGACGATGGTATTTTTACCAAAAATAGGCCTTTGGCCTATCAAGAACAATCTGGAATTCGAAATTTCTGACAAACGTTTTTGAAGTAAACTCGATCTATCTTTGTGAACTTCTAAGATTTTTTAAAAATGAGAAAGGAATGAAAGTGATTGGGTTACGTATTTTGGGGGTGAATTTATAGATGAAAATTTTATGGTTCATCAACTCTTTTGAGTGAGTTGGTCAGGTTTAAGCATTTGGGAGTGGAAACAGAAATGGAAGGTTTCTGTCTTTTCTATTCAGAATGGTTTCGGAAAGAGGATCGCACCTACACCACGTACGGCGCTCATTAACCATTGGTTTTGAAAATTATATTAAGGACAAGTTCTAATTCGAACCGTATACCGGCACGCTTATCAAATGAAATAGCAAAGTATTGTAGATTTGATGGTTCTTACAATAACTTTAGGTCCAAGGTAATCCTTACTATTTTTTGGTGGGGGTCATGCTTGATCATGCGTAGCCTTTTTGCACAATTTTTTTTCACAATAAAATCCTTTGTTTGAAAACATAGGTTTTGACTTATTCGTTCTGTTTTAATAGATGCGAAAAGATCTGACTTATGCAATTTTTATTAAGGTGTTTTTGGTAAAATCGGGTAATAATTCTTTCAAATTTAACCACATTTCCTTTGCTAAATCTTTTGAGGACAAAGAATTTTCAAAACTTGAGTGTTTTTACGGTAAATTGTTCTTAATATCCCTTAACCCTAATTACATCCCACACTTAGAAGAACATTGTCCCTAATGTTCTCTTTTAAAGAAAGTTTTAACAATTTTATATATTAAGGAAAATAGTTTTCTAAAATTCTCTAAGGTTGGAATTGGTATCCCACACTTAGAGCTTTTAGTGTGTTTGTAATATTGTATATCTAAAAGTGACGGGGTAATCCCACACTTAGAGATTTTAACAGTTTATGAATATGAGAAAAGGTTACTAAGGATAAGTCACTCCCCTATGGTCAGGTCTCTTTTGAGAAGTTCCTAGGGCTGATGCTTGGAGAAGTACCAGGCTCTTTCCTAATAATTCTGCAAAATAAAATAGACATAATCCACTACACAAAATTTTCAGTACATGCTTTTCTGATTATGATGATAAATACTAAACTAGAAAATAATAAGGTATTGATGATAACTATCCTGTCTACGTATCTGTGGAGCTGTTTTGAAGTCAGGGTCTCAAAGAGTAGCTAGATCAAAGTCCTCGAGCCCAGCTATGTCATCCAATAAACCATCACAAGGTTCCCTCAGAAGATCGTCAAAAACAAGGCTTGAAGATAACGGTAAGCCCTCCAAACTGAAAGGATCATAAGGCACCGGAGTGGGTATGGTATCTGTAAGCCCAAAAAGCTGCTCAAACGGTGGCTGAGGTGCGGATGCTGGTTCTAAAGTTATTGAGACAGTGATGAGGTGACCGTCAGTAGGTAGTGCGGTAAGTGAATGCTCAATTACACCAACAGTCTCAACTCTAGGCTGTGGTGTGATGATAGGGGATGCAGAGGGCGGAGTGGCGGCAGATGCTGTGGACACAATAGGTGCGGCGATATGTGGGACATCTCTCTGAGAAGGGTGGGATGTAAGATCCAACCTAAACGAAAAAGGTCTCAAATATCTGCATGGCACACCAGCTTTCTCTAAGTGTGCCATCTGTGCTGCAAATAGTTTCTGATGGTCCTGTGTCATACACCAAGTCAAGTCTCTGTCTGTGGAGCATACCCCATAGCGGAACACAGTGACTTGCGGGTGTGGCTCTGATGGCTCTGCCTAATGCACTGACCGTGAGGCGAGCCATGTGGATCATCTCAAAGGTCGTGATGGTGCGATCGGTGTCTCATCTTCTTCCTCTAATCTCGGCATCATCATCCTTCGAGGTCGAATTTGGCTGGTAGAAGGCCTAGGCTGATCTGATCCTGAACTGTAAACGACGCCAGTCCTCATCCGTTTGACCGGAATGCTCATAGTAGAACATGTACTCATCTTTGTATCACATTCAACAACTTTGTCAGAACTAAGTAATTTATTATACATGGTGTAAGATAAACACTTCGGGTTAATAAACAGGTAATAAATCATCAATGAAAATAAATATGGAAATAAAATAAACATAAAATAAAGAAAGTGAAGAAAAATACTAACTAGGATAGGTTTGAGGTGCCTCCCAAAAGCGTTTTGTTTAAAAAGTCTTTCAAGCTCAACTTTTAAAATACCTGGTCAATTTAAATTTAGGGTGGATTAAAGGCAAAAGAATCTTCCTCCCTCGGGTAATCTTCCATATAAGCCTTTAAACGGTGGCCGTTTACTTTGAAGCTCCCAGTGGGTCCTTCTAATTCTACGGCTCAGTGTGGAAAGATATGCAACACTTTAAATGGTCCACTCCATCTTAATTTAAACTTACCAAAAAACTTCTTTAGTCTCGAATTGAAGAGTAAAACTTTATCTCCAGGAGCGAACTTTATAGGAATTAATTTTGCATCGTGTAAAAGCTTCGTCTTCTCCTTGTAGATATATGATGTCTCGTACGCTTGATCTCTTAATTCGGCTAATCATTTAACTGCATTTTTCTATGTTTGCTGGTTTCAGAAGGATCAAGGTTGCAGATCTTCAGCGCCTAGAGAGCTTTGTACTCTAATTCTAGCAGAAGATGACAAGCTTTGCCGTAGATCATCCGATATGGTGTAGTGCCGAGAGGATTTTTATAAGCAGTGCGAAATGCCCATAAGCATCGTCTAGCTTTTCAGCCCATCTATTACCATGATTACCGACGGTGCATTCCAATATTCTCTTTAATGCTCTGTTCGTGACCTCAGATTGTCCGTTAGTCTGCGGATGATATGCAGTGAACATTTTGTGGGTAACTCCATATTATTGCATCACCTTCATAAACTGCGTGTTACAGAAGTGTGTGACTCTATCACTGATAATAGCACCTGGAGCTCCGAATCTGCTGAATAGTCTCTTCAGGGAATTGTTGACGACATTGGCATCGTTTGTTGGGAAGGCTTGTGCTTCTACCCATCGTGATACATAATCTGCTGCTACCATGATGTATTCTTTTCCATTAGACTTAGGGAATGACCCCATAAAGTCTATACCCCATATATCAAAAATCTCGCAAGCTTGGATGTTAGTGTGTGGAATTTCATTCCATGCGGTAATCATCCCTTGACGTTGACATGCGTCACATCTCTTCACAAGCTCTTGCGCATCTTTAAATATAGATGGCCAGTAAAAGCCCGAATCGTAGACCTTTCTTGCTGTTAAATCAGCTCCATGATGACCTCCAGTTGGCCCGTGATGACATTGATGAAGAATCTTGATAGCTTGCTTTTCGTCTACCCATCGCCTAATTACTTGGTCTGGACATATTTTAAACAAGTACAAATCTTCCCAGTAGTAAGATTTCACATCTCTGAAGAATTTACGTCTTCGGGAGGTGCTCATTCCTTTTTGAACTACTCCAGCCACTATAAAATTGGCTATGTTTGTGTACCAAGGTGTAACACCCGCGTTTTGGGCCTAGATGAAATGACCATTGTACCCTGGGGAATGGCGTAATTAGTGATTTTTATAATTATATGTTTATAATTATTTGGTTGTTTAGTTGAGACCAGTTTGTGACAAGGGTCACAGAATAGGTTCGTTTGTTTAATTTGGACTCCGTTAGGGCAGTCAAATTAAGTACGAAAGATATCAGATAACTGGTAAATACCCGTGTGTTATGGGGTATGGTTTTATAACCCAATATAAATAGCTTGAATCTAGATTATTCCATCATTTTCCCCAAATTAGAAATATTACTCCCGTACCTGACTCCTTCACTCTTGAAATCCTAATTGATCTAAACTTGAAATTGGATTAAGAGACTTTAGAGACTGATTTCTAGCATCATTGTGAGCATCATCTCAGGTTTGTCTTGTTGAATCCATGCTTTGATTGTTAGAAATTGGGTTTTTGTGTTCTTGAATAAAAAGTGTGAATATGAGCTTGAATCTTCATGAAATATGTTTATTATGCTTAATTGATGTTAGAAATACGTTGTATATATGTTTAGTAACTTTCTTGTGCTTAAAATTTGGTCAAAAACACTAAGAAATCGAGTTTTTGGGGAAGAAATCACAAAATCAGCGAAATTGGTTCGAAACCCAGTTTGCTACAGTACCCGAGTTGCTACAGTACCCCCGAGTTGCTACAGTACCCCCGAGTTGCTACAGTGTCGCTATTTGCTACAGTGTCACTATTTGCTACAGTACCTTTTATGAAATTGAAACGGGCGTAACTTTCAAAACGTAACTCCGTTTTTGATGAATAAACTATCGTTAGAATCATAATAAAGAATACTTTTCAATGGTGAACTTTTAAGAAACAAGATCAAACTATTTTTGGGTCGAAAAAGGAGTTTTAGTGTGTATGTCGTGTTTTGCACGCACCTGTATGCCATTATTGAATGGAGTCATGATGTAGACTCATAAAATTATGAATATATGGTGTTATGACCTAGTTTATAGTATGATTTGATTATACTATTGATTGAGATATGTATATTGACTTCGTTGTGTTGTTCTCAGGTGATAAGAACAAGGAAGAAGCTCAGAAGTAAGATAACTGCGCTGTAGCTGGTAATCGGTGAGTGGGATTATCTCCGGGTGTAGTATATAGTAGCAAGTTGTGCTATTATGTTATACTGTTATAGTTGCTATGCTTAGTAGATATGTTGTAATAATGATCATTGTAGAGTTGCCATGCTAGTCGTAGGGACAGTTGTTCGTAGTGGTAGTTACTTAACAGTTGTGTGCACAAGTTGTAGTTGCCTGTTGGAACCTATTGTTGTTAGGTTCAGCTCAGAGAGGTCAACCTTGTTGTGGTTGGGTCCAGTTGGCTACTGTTTGTTGAGTATAGTACTGAATGACGCATCACCTGCGTGTGGATTTACTATACTGGGGATTTAGTAGTAAGGACTTTCGGTAGACGCTAGACTGATCAGCTAGTGGTCATGTGCTCGTACAAGCCGCCGAGTCTCTAGTTGGAGCATAGTTGCTAGTTGATAGTTGCCAGATGATTAGTTGTTAGTTGACGGTTTCCTGTTATGGATTGTTGTAGTTGTTGTAGTTGTACAAGTTGGTACTGTATGCTAGATCTGTTAGATTATTCCATTCACTTAGCCTCGTACTAACCCCCCTCACCTCCTTCCTTGCAGGTTTTGGATATTAGTGCTGGTAGGGACGGGCGTTGGGTTAACGATACGTTTGACAAGACGAACTCTGATGTCTTAACTTTTATAAATATGTAACTAGTTGTTTAACGTAACACCGGTGGTTTGTAATAAGTAACTAGTTAATGATTTGTGATAATCATGTTTGTAATTAACTAAGGGTATTTATGTGAATTAAGACTTCCGCTGTGATTTAAAAAAAATAGGGTGTTACAACTTGGTATCAGAGCATAGGTTTGGCCGCATGTACATTGTGTTGAATGTCATGTTCCCAAACCTTATGTTGTGTCAAACATATCTGAGGGGACGGGTTAAGTGAATGTAGGGATTACATGCGTTAGTTGATAGGTACTAACATGTTTTCCACTAAGCGTTGGTGTGAGTTGTTGTGGTAGTGCAGATATGGCAGATAATGCAGGAAACGCAACTGGTCCGTCAGCCCCCGGAACATTCAGAGCCCCAGATGAAGACGGATATGTGTCAGAAGACGATCCGCAGGAACAAATTTTAGATTTGCAAAGTAAGTTAAAGGAAGCACGTGATCGAATAAGGGAATTAGAACAACGTCGGGTAACCGTGAATCCAAGTGGTAGTGTACCGAATCAGACGATTAGTGGGTATCCGGTGCAGTCAAATAATTATCAGCAAATTGGAAGTGCTTTCCAACAACAGCAATGGTTACCACCTTAATATCAGTTTCCTCAACAGTATCAGATGTCACCTCAGTTTAATCAACAGTTCCCAAATCAGATGTGGGGTCCGTATGAGACGCCGATGTTTCAACAACCAAAGAAATGTACCTTCAAACAGTTTCTGAATTGTAATCCACCAGAGTACTTAGGAAGTTCTAACCCAACGGTAACACTTAACTGGTTAAGAGAGATAGAAAAGGTTTTTGAGGCATGTCAGTGTGAACCAGAATTGCAGGTTATTTATGCTAGTCGTATGCTGAAGAATAGGGTAATGGTTTGGTGGGATACGGTTATTTCTAGTATACCAAAAGAGCAAGTGAACATGATTACTTGGGAACAATTTTATAGTAAAGTTTGTGAGCAGTATTGTTCGTCTTATGACCTCAATCGAATTAAGACGGAATTTCTGGCGATGAAAATGACACCTCAGATGATGATAGATGAGGTGATTGAGCACTATATGGATAAATTAAGGTTTGTGCAACAGTGGGTTCCAGATGAGCAGTCCAGAATTCAGCATTTTGTTAACATAATTTTACCAGAGTACAGAACAATGGTTAGGATGGCGACGACGTTATCGCAAGCGTTTGTTATGGCCAAGATGGTAGAGGATGATGTCAGAGCAGCAAGGAATAGAATAGTAGGTTATGAGATGTCACAACAAGATCAGGTGATGAGTCATTCGGACTCTAGGTCAAAGAAGTCTGTTAAGTTGAAACATAAGAGTGGGTCAGAACAGAGTGGGTCAGCATCAAGTCAGAATTCTTGGTGTTATAGTTGCAGATCATCTCATAGTGGTCCTTGTTCGGATTCAACCAAAAGATGTTTGAGATGTGGTATTGTGGGACACGAGATTCGGATGTGTTCGTTCCAAGAGGATGTATGTTGGAGATGTCATCAACTGGGGCATAGGTCAGCACAGTGTCCGTATGTAAGAGGATCAAGTTCTGGGGAGGGGCCAGGAGCGCAGTCGGGATCAGTAGGTGGATCTTCTGGTTCTCCAGTTGGGCTGAAAAGAAAGAATCCACCTACGGAAATAGCAAGAGCTTATCAGATGGTTGCAGATGCAGATGTTGAATATGATGTGAATACAGGTATGCTTCAAAATCCTCGTATTGTTTAGTTATATACATGTATATGATTGGGTGTATATATATGTGTGGTAGATTAGTAGATCTTGATAGTAGTGTAAGATTTATTTTGTTGCATTATGTTGTTTATGTTTTGGTTGCGACCCTTCTGTGCCATGTGGGGTAAGGGTGACCCTTAGGTTGACTTTTTGGGATTGAGAACCGTGACTTGGATAGAGATGCATTAAGTATGTTTGTGTAGTGGACTTTTGGACGACATGAAGTTGTTGGATGGTGGCATGAGTATGATTGTTATGACAGTATTTCCTAAGCTTGTTGGATGTATGATCTGGTTGATAGATTATATTTGGATGATTGATAGACAAGGTTTGAGTAACTATGATTGGACAGATGTTGTGATTGATTAGTCATAAAGTAGTTAAATTAATTACCGATGCTTATTGAGGAAATTGATTGGACATAAGTTAGTGAATGAGACAAGTAGAATTTTTCCGTTACAAGCAACTCAGAATGAAGGTATGATTTAGGATAATATGCTTGTGTCTGGCCAACAGAAGTATATTGTGATAAATCATACGGAATTTCTGGGAAGCTGAAGGAAAATTAGGTGGCCTGTGCTATATTGGATTGTGATGTGACTGGATATGAGACGAATAACCTGTGAAGTTCTGTTGACTTACGAGACAATTTCGTGGACCTAGGTATAGATTTTAGCATGATGACTAATTCTATTGCCTAAGCTTTGGATAATTGGGAAAAGTGGATTGTATAAAGAGTTGAATTGGATGACAGATCGTGAAATTTATGATACGGAATGGCGAAGAAACACGAATTTGACTCTGATTATTTGACTTGATCGTGTAATTTATGGGCTTAAGTGGATTAACGGACGTTGATCGACGAAGATTGTGACAAGTTATTTGGTATCGGGAGTGTATTGACGTCAGGAATCTCATTACCCTATGCAATTGTGGTGGATATTGTCGGTATCGGGGATAAGATCAATAAATGTAACCGTGTGTTTTGGCGGTGCGAGTAACAATTTTTGGGTTTGTTGACCATAGTTGACCCGATTCCGAGGACGGAATCTCTTTTAAGGAGGGTAGATTTGTAACACCCGCGTTTTGGGCCTAGATGAAATGACCATTGTACCCTGGGGAATGGCGTAATTAGTGATTTTTATAATTATATGTTTATAATTATTTGGTTGTTTAGTTAAGACCAGTTTGTGACAAGGGTCATAGAATAGGTTCGTTTGTTTAATTTGGACTCCGTTAGGGCAGTCAAATTAAGTACGAAAGATATCAGATAACTGGTAAATACCCGTGTGTTATGGGGTATGGTTTTATAACCCAATATAAATAGCTTGAATCTGGATTATTCCATCATTTTCCCCAAATTAGAAATATTACTCCCGTACCTAACTCCTTCACTCTTGAAATCCTAATTGATCTAAACTTGAAATTGGATTAAGAGACTTTAGAGACTGATTTCTAGCATCATTGTGAGCATCATCTCAGGTTTGTCTTGTTGAATCCATGCTTTGATTGTTAGAAATTGGATTTTTGTGTTCTTGAATAAAAAGTGTGAATATGAGCTTAAATCTTCATGAAATATGTTTATTATGCTTAATTGATGTTAGAAATACGTTGTATATATGTTTAGTAACTTTCTTGTGCTTAAAATTTGGTCAAAAACACTTAGAAATCGAGTTTTTGGGGAAGAAATCACAAAATCAGCGAAATTGGTTCGAAACCCAGTTTGCTACAGTACCCGAGTTGCTACAGTACCCCCGAGTTGCTACAGTGTCGCTATTTGCTACAGTGTCACTATTTGCTACAGTACCTTTTATGAAATTGAAACGGGCGTAACTTTCAAAACGTAACTCCGTTTTTGATGAATAAACTATCGTTAGAATCATAATAAAGAATACTTTTCAATGGTGAACTTTTAAGAAACTAGATCAAACTGTTTTTGGGTCGAAAAAGGAGTTTTAGTGTGTATGTCGTGTTTTGCACGCACCTGTATGCCATTATTGAATGGAGTCATGATGTAGACTCATAAAATTATGAATATATGGTGTTATGACCTAGTTTATAGTATGATTTTATTATACTATTGATTGAGATATGTATATTAACTTCGTTGTGTTGTTCTCAGGTGATAAGAACAAGGAAGAAGCTCAGAAGTAAGATAACTGAGCTGTAGCTGGTAATCGGTGAGTGGGATTATCTCCGGGTGTAGTATATAGTAGCAAGTTGTGCTATTATGTTATACTGTTATAGTTGCTATGCTTAGTAGATATGTTGTAATAATGATCATTGTAGAGTTGTCATGCTAGTCGTAGGGACAGTTGTTCGTAGTGGTAGTTGCTTAACAGTTGTGTGCACAAGTTGTAGTTGCCTGTTGGAACCTATTGTTGTTAGGTTCAGCTCAGAGAGGTCAACCTTGTTGTGGTTGGGTCCAGTTGGCTACTGTTTGTTGAGTATAGTACTGAATGACGCATCACCTGCGTGTGGATTTACTATACTGGGGATTTAGTAGTAAGGACTTTCGGTAGACGCTAGACTGATCAGCTAGTGGTCGTGTGCTCGTACAAGCCGCCGAGTCTCTAGTTGGAGCATAGTTGCTAGTTGATAGTTGCCAGATGATTAGTTGTTAGTTGACGGTTTCCTGTTATGGATTGTTGTAGTTGTTGTAGTTGTACAAGTTGGTACTGTATGCTAGATCTGTTAGATGATTCCATTCACTTAGCCTCGTACTAACCCCCCTCACCTCCTTCCTTGCAGGTTTTGGATATTAGTGCTGGTAGGGACGGGCGTCGGGTTGACGATATGTTTGACAAGACGAAATCTGATGTCTTAACTTTTATAAATATGTAACTAGTTGTTTAACGTAACACCGGTGGTTTGTAATAAGTAACTAGTTAATGATTTGTGATAATCATGTTTGTAATTAACTAAGGGTATTTATGTGAATTAAGACTTCCGCTGTGATTTAAAATAAAATAGGGTGTTACACAAGGGGTATCAGTAAATTATGATCCTACTTCAGCTTGTCCTAAGCTCATAAATTGTTCTTCCAGAAATTTGTCTCTGATATCTTGTTCTACAAGTGGTCCCATTGATGGATTCTCCAATCGACTAAGATGATCTGCTGCGATGTTTTCTGCTCCTTTCTTGTCTTTAATCTCGATATCAAATTCTTGTAAGAGCAAGATCCATCGTAGAAGTCTCAGTTTTGCGTCTTGCATTTTGAACAGATATTTAAGTACTGAATAGGCTGTATAGACTGTAGTTTTGGATAGGACAAGATATGATCGGAATTTATCGAAGGCGAATACTACGGCAAGTAATTCCTTTTCTGTGGTTGTATAGTTCTCTTGAGCTCCAGTCAAGGTTTTACTAGCGTAATATATCAGATGAAAATGTTTATCTTTTCGTTGGCCGATGACGGCTCCAAATACGAAATCGCTAGCGTCACACATGATCTCAAACGGTAAACTCTAATCCAGAGCAATCATGATAGGTGTGTGTGTGAGCTGCTCTTTCAGATAATTGAACACTTGAGTGCACCATTCGGTGAAGTTAAACAGAAAATCCTTTCCAAGGAGGTGAGTGATGGGTCGAGTGACCTTTGAAAAGTCTTTGATGAACCGGCGGTAGAATCCAACGTGCCCCAGAAAACTCCGAACTGCTTTGACTATGTGGTTCTGGTAAATTGGCTATGTTTTCTACTTTGGCTTTATCAACCTCTATTCCTGATTTGGATATCTTGTGTCCTAAACTATTCCTTCTTTTACCATGAAGTGACATTTCTCCCAGAAAAACACTATGTTTGATTCTTCACACCGGGTGAGCATTTTGTCCAAGTTGAAAAGGCACGAATCGAAGGTACTTACGAAAATAGAGAAGTCATCCATGAAGACTTCCATACAACGTTCAATCATGTCGTATAATATTGCTACGATGCGTGGATAGGCAAATGTTCCGTAAGGACAGGTGAAGGTTGTCTTTTCTTGGTCCTTAGGATCGAGGGGAATTTTAAAATAGCCAGAAAAACCATCGAGGAAAGAATAGAATTTGTTTCCCGATAATCGTTCTAACATTTGATCAATGAACGGGAGTGGGAAATGATCTTTCCGGGTTGCATCGTTTAATTTATGATAATCTATACAAACCCTCAAACCGGTGAATTCCCGAGTTGGTATCAGTTCATTATTGTTATTTTTGATAACGGTTATCCCTCCTTTCTTTGGTACAACTTGTACACGACTGACCCATGGTGAATCAGAAATTAGATAGATCAGACCGGCGTCCAGAAGTTTGATTACTTCTTTCTTGACAACTTCTTGAATCTTTGGGTTCACCCTGCGTTGTCTCTGAACTAACGGCTTAAAGTCATCTTCCATGAAGATCTTGTGGCTACAGTAATTTGGATTGATTCCTTTGATATCAGAAATCTTCCAAGCAATCGCTCTCTTGTGTGACTTTATGACTTTGATTAACTCCGCTTTTTCTTTATGCGTAAGTTCCTTAGAGATGATGACTGGTAATTGCGAATATCCTTCTAAGAACGCATATTCCAGGTGCTCAGGTAACTTCTTGAGCTCCAATTCAGGCGGTTCCTCGATAGATGATTTCATCCTGGTGATTTCCTTTCTATCTAACGGATCATACCCTTCTTGGTACTCAGATTCTTCTGGTTCTTGGATAGCGGTAACTGAAGCTATCTGCTCTTTTATTCTTGAAATTGTCCTTCTTAATACCTCGTCTTCCGAAACTTCTTCCTTTATTTCGTATGATGGCTCAGGAGTCTCTCACAGTCCTTCAATTGTTATGGTTCCTGATCTACCTGAATGAAATCCTTTTTTTCATTCGGTCTTCTCCTTAATAGAGGTAATGGGATTCCTTCTCCCAATGTTGCTATAGTCATGCTCATTGAATTACTTGGGGTGGTGAGAGATTTTGGTTGACCATTTCCTATGGCCGAGCATGTGTCAAGATTTTCCTTGTATGGTGTGGGGAATAATTCCTTAAAAATCTGATCTTGGCTGCATATCGCCATGGATTCCTCCAGATTTTCATTAATAAGTTCTTAAAGAGAGTCAGTGAGACTAACATCTTCTTCCCTGGGGTGGTTCATAAGTTGGTCGACACTGAATGTGACTTATTCCATACCAACCCTCGGTTTTAAAGATTTCTCATGTACGTCGATCACAGCCTTCCTTGGAGGTGTTTAAGAACGGTCTACCAAGGATGAGCGGAACTTTCGTATCTTCTTCAATATCCATGATTACGAAATCAACGGGGAATGCGAACTTATCCACTCTTACTAGGATATCCTCAGCAATTCCTCGAAGGATTTTAACTAATATATCTGCGAGTTGGATAGTCATTCGCATAGGTCTTAGTTCATTAAGTCCTAGCTTCTTAAATAGGGAGTAGGGCATTAGGTTTACACTGGCTCCGAAGTTTGTGATAGTGCTCCAAATGAACATATATTTAGGCACAATATCCTTCCAATATGTAAAGCTTTTAGTTACTATTGTTCTATTTTTATGTAATATTCGTTTAAATAAATAAGTGCGAAGACAAAAGAAGAAAACGAAGATTTGAAGACTCAAACGTCCAAAATGCTCAAACGTACAAGTTACAATCTAAGTGGTTCAATTTATTGATGATAAACGTCTAAATATTGATAAAAGTACAAGTCGCGGAACGCAAACTACAAGATATCTAAGCATACGAAAAGTCGTTCGAAAATCCGGAACCGAGACATAAACCGAGGATCAACGCGCGAGTCAACGGACCTAAAATTACAAGTAAACTATGCACAAGAATATAATATATATATATATATATATATATATATATATAATTATATAAAATTATATATATTATATTATATATTAAAATATAGCAGCAGCCCACGTTTTAATCAAGAAATGAGCTGGCCAGGCTGTCCATGCGAGTGCATGGAAAATAGGTATAAAACCCATGTGAGTGCATGGGCCCATGCGAGTGCATGAGATTTTCACTAAAACCCCATGCGATCGCATGGGGTTCAGGATCAGAAATTTTGCCTATAAAAGCCAGGCTTCTGTCGAACGAAAAACACACGCCATCACATATCTTTTACTCTCTATATAATATATATTTATAATATATATTAGTTTAGTTTTATATTAGATTAGTTTAGTTAATGTAACGGTTATTTACGGGTTTTAAAGTCGGAACTCTGTCCGTGTAACGCTACGCGATTAATAATCATTGTAAGTTAAATTCTCCTTTTTAAATTAATGTCTCGTAACTAAGTTATTATTATGCTTATTTGAGCCGAAGTAATCGTGATGTTGGACTAAATATTAAGACGGGGTTATTGGGCTTTGGACCATAATTGTGGTTTGGACAAAAGACCGACACTTGTGGAAATTGAACTATGGGCTATTAATGGGCTTTATATTTGTTTAACTGAATGATAGTTCGTTAATTTAATATAGAGATTTACAATTTGACGTATTTATAAATAACCACATACACTCGATCGGATACGATGGGTGGGATATTTATAAATACTAATAATCATTCATTTGACCGGATACGGGGATGGATTAATAGTCAATGGACTCATTAAAACAGGGGTGTATTACATACAAGGAAAATTGGTGTAATTGTTAACAAAGTATTAAAACCTTGGATTACACACAGTCGATAACCTGGTGTAATCATTAACAAAGTATTAAGACCTTGTTACAGTTTAAGTCCCCAATTAGTTGGAATATTTGACTTCGGGTATAAGGGTAATTTGACGAGGACACTCGCACTTTATATTTATGACCGATGGACTATTATGGACAAAAACCAGATAGACATATCAAATAATCCAGGACAAAGGACAATTAACCCAGGGTAATAAATTAAAATCAAAACATCAAACATCATGATTACGGAAGTTTAAATAAGCATAATTGTTTTATTTCATATTTCTTATCGCAATTTTATATATCGTCAATTAAATATCGTTATTTACTTTACGCACTTTAATTATCATCATTTATCTTTACGCTTAAAATATAAAATCGACAACCAGTCATTAAACGGTAAAACTCCCATTTTATAATAATAATAATTGTAATATATATTTTTTTGTACAAATATAGTTATATAAAAATATAGTGTAAAATAAGTCGTCTCCCTGTGGAACGAACCGGACTTACTAAAAACTATACTACTCTACGATTAGGTACACTGTCTATAGTGTTGTAGCAAGGTTTAGGTATATATTCCATCTGTAAATAAATTATATAAAACTTGTGTAATTTGTATCTTATTTCGTAGTAAAAATATAGTATATTTCGTACACCTCCGCTGCATCATCAAGTTTTTGGCGCCGCTGCCGGGGACTCGGCGGAACCCTATATTTTTTTTGTAAAAATATAATTAATAAAAAAAGAAAAAAATATAAAACATTAAAAAGAAAAAAAATATATATTTTTAAGATTTTGTTTTTATATTTAGTTTTAAAATATAAGTTTATTTTAAAATCAGAATATATATATATATATATATATATATATATATATATATATATATATATATATATATATATATATATAATTAAATTAGGCCGAGTCTGTTAAAAGCCCAAAAACATTTCTGGATTTCCTACCCATGCGATCGCATGAGCCGAATGCTCTAAAACCAATAATCTGACAGAACTGAATCCTTAAATCATAATTACGCGTAGGGTTTTATTAATTATTATTATTATTATTATTTAACCTGATTAGGGTTTTAATTATTTAATATATATTTATATCTAGTTTTAATTATTTAATTTTAAGTTATTATTATTATTAATTGTATAAATTAATATTTTTATAAAATATAATATAAAAATAATATTTTTATAAAATTTATATTTTTATCATCTTAGTTATAATTTATATTTTTATCATTTATTTCGTAATATTTGTCGTTCGTAAATAGTTTTAAACTTAGTTTTTGCAGTAGTTATTTTATATTTCTAGATTTTTAGGCTTTGCCGTAAAATCCCTTAAGTGCTTTATCTTTAGATTAAGATTTAGGTGCTTTAGAATTTTGCGACGCAGTTTATAAATTTTACTTTTAAAAGTAATTGCCGTTTTCGGAATAGAATTGCATTTAAGTTTTAATACCTTTAGGCGCAACTTTTTAGATTTAATTTTTAGACTTTTAAGTTTCGAAATTTTTCTTTCTTATTATTATTTTTTGACTTTTTGTTTTTTGACGTTTGTTTTTCGACTTTTTGTTTTTCGACGCGCTTTTTCTTTTTCATTTCAACGCACTAGTTTTTAGGACATAGAATTTTCTTTATTTTCTTTAAATTTCAACAAAAAATTATTGTAAGAGATTAAATTGATAGACGCCAATTTTCTGGTTCGTAGTAATAGTTGGATTTGTTAGTGGCGAGTTGTGGGCTTCTGATTTAAAGGGTTCTGGCTACCTGCTGCATCTATTGGCTATTCAAAACGTGGGCAAAAGCATAAAAGTCTATTAATTTGATAACTTATATAATTTTTAGTTTTATAACTAATAGAATAATTAGTAAATGCACCACATTGTAACTAAAATTTGGTAAAAAGTGTATAATGGAAAATTTCGAGAATATGTTGGAAACTCTTTCTGACATGTGAAATCAATTAAATCAATACTCTCACACGAGTGTTGATGAAAATTCATTCGGTCAATTTTGGATCACGAATGACGAAACAATAACTGGTTGTGAAATCTGTGGAGATTATCACTCAACATGGGAATGTTATTATTACGTTCATATGGAAAATTATGCACCCATGGAACCTGAATAGAATGATTATGAGGAATACAATTCAAATTGAGATTATTTCCAAGAATATATCCAAACTTAACAACCAGAGGACGAGGAAAATTATGTGTCTGAAAAATTATTAGATTATATGAAAATCAAGCTCGAAGAATTTGACGCTCAAAATGAACAAATGAGAGAGTTTGCAAATTGGCAAGCTGAAACTCTATCAGACTACACACCTGTTGATCTGAGGAGTCGTGTACAAGAAAATCTCATATCATCAAATTTTGATGAATTCGAGAGCTCCGAAATCACCAATTATCCCGATGATACTTTTTATTCAGTTTTACCAAATTTCACAACATACCGACACATTAGCCTCAACCGACAAAATCACCGATCCATCAACGAATTAAGAAGAAGTAAGGGTGACAAATCGGTACTCTTGGAAAAATGATAACGTTGAAAATTTTACCCCCGAGACCAAAGTGGTGGAACAGATAAGAACCGTTAAAGAAGAAGAATTTGCTTCGATCCCGAAATTCACCATTCCACAACCTTCCAACCCAATATTCTCAATAGACGAGTCATCTACCGAAGATGAACTACGAGCTGTAATAGATAATGACACCTCGGATTTCACCCAATTGGGTAATAGAGGTGAAAATTTTGATACCGAGAATGAACGGAAAGAAATGTTAGGAATTGTCCACCCTATAGAAATATGTATGTCGGTGTATAACGATCCATTTGACCAAGAACCAAAAAAAGAGACATATCCATTTACTAAAAGCTACACTTAAAAAAGAATTAAGTAGTGACGATCAGGTGAGTCTAAACTTTAAACCCATTGATATATTATACACCACCCGAGATGTAAATAACTGGCTCACTATTTTAATTCGTGGAACTTATTCTACCGACTTCACATGTCGTCAGCTAAGTGTGGGGAAGTCTAACCCCACTTAATGTTAAATTAGGGGTTCGGGTTAGTGCATAACTCGTTAATGAACATGCATGATAAGTTAGGGTAAAAGACGCATTTTCAAAAATTAGCAAAGAGTTCAGAAAAGCAACCGTTTTTGAAAAAAAACATGTTTGATAAAATAACGAAAGTAATGAACAATGACACGTCATCTATCATTCAACGAGCCTTGCAATTACAAACTGGGTATTTTTAATCACTTTTCTACACTAATGACCCTCATGAATTTATAATTATAGTCTGATTTCATGCAAATGAGGGCATTGCATGATCTCAAGTGTGGGGAAGGGTTATAAATTCTCTCGGGTTTATACTTGGTTTATTTTCTAAATTTTATGAAAATTTGAAAAAATTTCAACTAAATGAATTCAAAATCATGTTTATACATATTTATGAACGATAAAACTAGGTGTTAATGCCGAAATTATCGTTATCTCGGAAAGGACATAAATTGAGAAACAAACTAAAACGCCTAAATTTATTTATTAGAGATAAAAAAAACATGAAAAAAGCCAAGTGTGGGGAGAATGTACCAAGTTATTCAAATAAAAACTATCTATCACATGTTTCTGTAAAGTTATTGCAGGTGCTTTTGTTTTGGCCTAAATTAACTGTTTTACCCGATATATTGTAATAAAGATGAAAGAAAAGATGGAGCTACATGATGAATCTATTCCATCATTAAAAGGAAGTAAAGTCTTTCGAAAAAGACACGCATTTCTTGATTTAGGTCAGGAAGTTGTCGTCCAGACCAGCTGTAGGTTGATGAAAAATCTAGAAAAGTCATCTCTAAAATCAACCGAAAATCCACGAACCTCAGCATCAAACAGGGTCGCCAAGTGGTCAGACTTATCCTATCCATGAGAGGATCTGTCTCGTAAAATGGGGAGGGCGCCATGCAAATTAGCTTGATAAGACTAATGAATCAGACCCCCAGAAAGGATAATCTCCTTAAAGATTAAAAATCGGCTTTTAAGCCTGATATTACTCAATCCTTGAGATTGACCTTAAAGATTGAGAATTACAAACTCATGGAATTCAATGATATCTAAACTCGAGCTTGAATGAGAAAATATTTTGATCAAATTAAAACCGATTTGTTTTCTGAAAATCCATTTTCAATGCGTTCATTACCATTGAACGTAAAATCTTAGGAATTCACCTGGAATTCATTAGGTCACTTGAACCAAATCAGGTATCAACCGTAAGAACGGTCGTTGCATAGCATGGTCGAAGACAGGACCTTGTGCCAGACCGAAACATTATAGGGTGATCTTTACTATTGCTCCTACAAAGGATGGTAATTGCATCCGACACATTTTAGACCATGAACATCTGCATATCATTAGACATTGCCTTAACAGTTGCTTGTTCAACGCTTTCCTTTACAACCGGACGGTAGTTTACCGAAAGGTGATATACGGAGCAAGTAAACTGGACGTGTGATTTCCTAATATAAGGTTAGCAAGTGGGTGACACAAAACCATAAGTTTTGAGCTAAAATTTTAAAATCTGAAACCCACAAAACCCACAAAAACATTTTGCAAACACCGATGAAGGGTTATTACGGAAAACTTATCTAGGGTAAAAGCTAGAATGAATTTTTAAAGGATCAAATATTTTCATAAAGATCCAATTTCCTAAAAGATCATAATTTTCATAGTCATATGGGACTGTAAACCACATCGTTACTATCATTGTTTATACCACCGTATCAAAATCACTGATGTATAAAGTGTGAGAAAAAAATGTGATTCGAGTAAAGTGTGATTTTATTTCAAGTTCTATATTGCTTGAGGACAAGCAACGCTCAAGTGTGGGGATATTTGATAGTGCTCCAAATGAACATATATTTAGGCACAATATCCTTCCAATATGTAAAACTTTTAGTTACTATTGTTCTATTTTTATGTAATATTCGTTTAAATAAATAAGTGCGAAGACAAAAGAAGAAAACGAATATTTGAAGACTCAAAAGTCCAAAATGCTCAAACGTACAAGTTACAATCCAAGTGGTTCAATTTATTGATGATCAATGTCTAAATATTGATAAAAGTACAAGTCGCGGAACGCAAAGTACAAGATATCTAAGCATACGAAAAGACGTTCGAAAATCTGGAACCGAGACATAAACCGAGGATCAACGCGCGAGTCAACGGACCTAAAATTACAAGTAAACTATGCACAAGAATATAATATAATATATATATATATATATATAATTATATAAAATTATATATATTATATTATATATTAAAATATAGCAGCAGCCCACGTTTTAATCAAGAAATGAGCTGGCCAGGCTGTCCATGCGAGTGCATGGGAAATAGGCATAAAACCCATGCGAGTGCATGAGCCCATGCGAGTGCATGAGATTTGCACTAAAACCCCATGCGATCGCATGGGGTTCAGGATCATAAATTTTGCCTATAAAAGCCAGGTTTCTGTCGAACGAAAAACACACGCCATCACATATCTTTTACTCTCTATATAAAATATATTTATAATATATATTAGTTTAGTTTTATATTAGATTAGTTTAGTTAATGTAACGGTTATTTACGGGTTTTAAAGTCGGAACTCTGTCCGTGTAACGCTACGCGATTAATAATCATTGTAAGTTAAATTCTCCTTTTTAAATTAATGTCTCGTAACTAAGTTATTATTATGCTTATTTGAGCCGAAGTAATCGTGATGTTGGACTAAATATTAAGACGGGGTTATTGGGCTTTGGACCATAATTGTGGTTTGGACAAAAGACCGACACTTGTGGAAATTGGACTATGGGCTATTAATGGACTTTATATTTGTTTAACTGAATGATAGTTCGTTAATTTAATATAGAGATTTACAATTTGACATATTTATAAATAACCACATACAATTGATCGGATACGATGGGCGGGATATTTATAAATACTAATAATCGTTCATTTGACCGGATACGGGGATGGATTAATAGTCAATGGACTCATTAAAACAGGGGTGGATTACATACAAGGAAAATTGGTGTAATTATTAACAAAGTATTAAAACCTTGGATTACACACAGTTGATAACCTGGTGTAATCATTAACAAAGTATTAAGACCTTGTTACAGTTTAAGTCCCCAATTAGTTGAAATATTTGACTTCGGGTATAAGGGTAATTTGACGAGGACACTCGCACTTTATATTTATGACCGATGGACTATTATGGACAAAAACCAGATAGACATATCAAATAATCCAGGACAAAGGACAATTAACCCAGGGTAATAAATTAAAATCAAAACGTCAAACATCATGATTACGGAAGTTTAAATAAGCATAATTATTTTATTTCATATTTCTTATCGCAATTTTATATATCGTCAATAAAATATCGTTATTACTTTACGCACTTTAATTATCGTCATTTATCTTTACGCTTAAAATATAAAATCGACAACCAGTCATTAAACGGTAAAACTCCCATTTTATAATAATAATAATTGTAATATATATATATATATATATATATATATATATATATATATATATATATATTGTACAAATATAGTTATATAAAAATATAGTGTAAAATAAGTCGTCTCCCTGTGGAATGAACCGGACTTACTAAAAACTATACAACTCTACGATTAGGTACACTGCCTATAGTGTTGTAGCAAGGTTTAGGTATATCCCATCTGTAAATAAATTATATAAAACTTGTGTAATTTGTATCGTATTTTGTAGTAAAAATATAGTATATTTCGTACACCTCTGCTGCATCATCAGTCTGCTAATGCATTACTAATTTGGACATCTTGTAGGTAGCAAGGTACCGCAAATCTTCCTGTATCTCCTAACTTAGGGGGAATTCCATGTTGTAGAACTAACGAACACTCCTCACTCATGGGTATGCTAATTATCTCTCTTAATCGTCCTGGTTTTAACTAGGGGAGGGAAAGAAACAAAGGTAGATAATATATATTGGCGGGATTATCTACCTTTGTTTCTTTCCCTCCCCTAGTTAAAACTAGGACATCAAACTCTTTGTATTCTATCTTGAGTTTAGTTGATAATTGTTGTATAGCAAGTTGAAAACTTTCTATTAATTTTTCAAAAGTGAAGATCAAGTTATCAAACTTATTTTGATATTCTATGACTTGAAAATTTATACTCTATTGTTTCTTCATAAAATCAGCTAAAATTCTCTGAGAGTTTACAAAGGGTTTGTGCACTGGAAATATTATACTGAAAGCTGAGCTATTTTGCTGTTTATATGCCCATCTAGGGTAAGGATACCTTAGATTGGTTCTGCTAGCATCGGCATTTATTGTAGCAGGAATTGAAAAGTTCTGAAGCGTAAGATTAAGATCTTCTAACCTTGATTCTAGCATTTTTAACGCTTGTGTAGAAGTATCCGGCTTAACAGCTTCATTACTCCAGTATCCTCTTGTGTTGCAGTCGTTTCTAGGAGATCCCATGCTTCTGTTGCTGTGCGTAGCATGAAGTTTCCTTGCGAAGCCATGTCGAGAGTGGATCTATCGTTTTGGGTCAAACCATTGTAAATTGCGCAAAGTAGATCTGGTTAACCTATTGAATGATTTGGACATCTCTTAAGCATCTCCCTAAATCTTTTCCATGCTGAGCTTAATAGTTCATCATTTCATTGGTGGAAATTAACGATTTCATTCCTTAGGATGGTTTGAAGAGAAGGTGGATAGAACTTTTCCAGTAACTTGGTTACTAATTCTTCTCATGAATGGATCGAGTTGGAATCGAGTCCATCAAACCACAATAAAGCGTGCGCAGATAAAGAGTATCGAAAAAGATGGAGTTTTAATATATTTGAATCAGTTATTCCTTGCTTATAAGAGTTGACCAGACTGATGAATTTACTCAGATGAGAGTTTGCTTCATCATTCAGAAGTCCTTGAAATTGATAGAAAGTTTTGACTAATTTGATAATGTGTGAATCAATTTCTAGGGTTTCTTCGGTAGTTAAAACGATTGGTCCACCTCGATTTTCTATACACGGCCTTTGCATAGAAGCGAGAGTAACGCGGTTCATTTTTAAATTTTCTGTTTTATGAAAATGTAAAATGTAACTTTTAGATATTAATCTGAAAAGATCGATAATTTAATTAAAACGGCTATATTTGAAATTCGATCACTAACCTTATCGATATAATAATCAATCCAGTTTCTTTCAAACAACTTCTTACCTAGGTGGCCAGGATGACAACGAAGAGGCATGATCCTTTTGGTTCCAATATAATTGGAGATTGTTCGGAAAATTCAACAACCAAGTCCATATATGTCGTCTTCCTAAGACACCACCCTACAGTATTCTTCGGTTGTGATTAAAACTTTTTCGATCAAAATATTTAATCCCCAGTAGCGGCGCCAAGAAATTAGTTTACACTACTGATGTCACTTAAAAAGTCGGTTACGTTTGTCATGTAACGAGGTAGACAAGTGGGTCCCAGTAGGGTTCTAAATTTTTTTTATTTTTAAGTGAGGGGCCTAAATCTTAGCACTTTCTAGGGTAGAAAGAGTAAGTTGACCTAGGGTCATGTTTTTGAATGGTTTAACGAATTGAATTTCAAAGGGATAACTGTTCTTGGTTAAATTGTCTGGATAAAAGAGTAGTTAAGTTTTTATCTAACAGGTTCCTAAATACGGGAAAAGTAAAAAGGTGGAGGAATACCAGAGTGTGCAGATCAAGGAAATGTTGCCCATGATATACGTCTAGGCTAGGGAAAGGTAGTCATGAGGATGAGCCTCTAAATAGGATAGTATGGATCTGATCGGATGAGCCAATCGTATAGTTCTACCAGTCTTCGAACTCCCTGAGTTCTCTTTGAGTGAAGGCCAGTATGTCACTAGGGTTACACTATCGGAATGTGTCTAAACCTAGGGGGTTATCCTTAGTTAAGTACTAGGTCTTGTCAGAAGTTGAGCTCTTATCCGAACCTTAGTTATCTGTTAGGAAAGAAAATACCGACATGCCGTGTCGAGTGGACACAGTCACAATAGGAGGGAACCTACGGGGCTAAGTTGGCAACAACTGTAGAAACTAACTAACCGACCATCATTCTACAAAGATCCTACTATACTACTTATTATACAATGTTACAGTGTTATGCTGACAATGATACAGGCAGAAATCTACCAGATGCACTCAATATGTAGTAAGAACAATCCTAAAGCAACAATCGAACAAGAACATGCAATGGGAGATGGAACATACAGTTGGGTACAGCTAAGTGGATCATAATAGGCCCTTAGAGGTCTCCTTGGGTCAGTTATCAGGCATACTAGGTCATTCATGTCTCAATTCCTAGGTTCCGTGTCCCATAAGGTCAGGCCTCTCGGGAACACCGGGCATACCGAGTTCATAGATGCTTCAAGTACAGAATAAACGAGGGTCTTAGTCCTATGAAGTAGCTAATTTCATATGTATGGACAAGTCTCAGTCACAACCTAGGTTGGTCAATCCCTAAGATACTAGCATACAAGATTAAATGTAGTCAGAGGTTCAGCGTAACAACAGTAAACGTACTAAAAAGTCATAACTACTCTAGCCTAGGTTTCTATCATGGCAACATACGAATACTCTAAGCTATCATGGTAATATCATAACGCATATTCAAACATGGATAATAATAATACATATTTAAATATAAAAGAAAAGCGTTTAGATTAAAACCTGGAAAGTGATTACAGATTCGTCTGAGATCGCTACACCTCCGGAAGTTCCTCCGTAAAAACTAACTAACTAACTACTAACTAAACTACTACTAAGATTAAATTTGAGTGTGTCTTCAATGTGTGAAAGTTGAAGTGTGTCCAAATGGAGAGAAATGACTCCTATTTATAGGGCCTTCTAGACTGGCAGGCTGTCTATGGCAGGCCATCTGGAATCATGGCAGGCCATTTAATTAACCCGTTCAATTGACTATTGGGCCGTTTGATTTGGTGGTGGCCCATTTAATTAGCCCATTTATTGGCATGCCGTTTTCAATAGTGGCAGGCCATCTATATACATTGGCAGGCCGTTTTTCTTTATCTTTGGCAGGTCGTTTTTTCTGGTGACTTCTGATATTTTGCCGTTTTCGCTCTAGATTCTTCGTTTTAAGTCCGTTTTCTTCGATTCTTTTTACATTGCCTTCGTAATTACTAAAACGACAAAATGAAGCAAATACTTGCCAGTTTTGGCAATAAAGTTGAACCTTTATGGTTTTTGGGCTTAATATCAGGGATAAAAACGTGACTTTTTGAGCGATAAGACGAAAGAGTGACCACCGAAGGACAAAACTGACCGGAACCTACTCTGCAGGGTATTGGGACCAATACTTGGTGATCGAAAGGTATCCGTCCAAACAGCCTCGGAATCGACACCATTAGTGGTTCTGGGGACCGAGGGCTCACCAAAATCGAGGTCCACACATCTCGAGATAGAGGGAAGAAGAAAACTGACACCTAAGGTGTCAGTACCAAGGGATTTTTTTTCAAGACGGCATTTTAATTTCATTTTCAGTCCAAGACATCACAACATGTCGTTATTCCGACACCCATTTTAGGTGTCGGACTGCAAATATCTAGAGGAGCTTTTTGTGCAATTTTGAAGACTTCCACCCTTTATATAAACCGCATTACTCCCACCATTTTTAACACACACTTAAATTCATCCACACTACTAAATATACAACAATTCATCACTTTAAACTTAACATTTTTGTCTGTATTTTATCACTAATCTTTTTGATTACTAATTAAGGAGGTTAAGCTAGGAAGTGCACTAGACGGTCACATATCTATATAAACGATACCTCGGGTTTTAATCCAAGAAATTACTTTCTTTATTTACTTCAAGTATGTTTTTATTTATTTATTATTATCTTTATTTTGTCCGTGATTTAATTATCGTGCTAACGTAAATATATGAGTGGTTGCAATGATTGGTGTATACGTTGGAGTAGTTAATTAATAAATAATATTGTTACGCCAGTTATCCTTTATGTAAAAATATGGAAAGTTTAACCTTAGGTTTAGTAATCGTTATTTCTCCAAATTATGATATGGCCTAGACCTAGTCTTCCCCATGAGAATAGCTAACTCATTAGACTTTGGTTCTTAGTTATTCTTGCCTGATATATTCTCTGAACTCGGCAAGACCGTTATTTTCCCGACACCTCGTGTGTTCATAGGAAATAAGGATTATAAGATTAGAGGTAAATTCAACCTTTAAATTAAGCAGTCACTAACTTAGGGAGAATTATCAAGATTAAAACTACTTTATTCATCCTAACTTCCTTCTGTTATAACGCCCAAATGACCAAACCTAGTACCTAGGAATAGTCTGCCTTCTCAATATGCTAGAATGAACCACCTAGATGTTCCCTATTTCCTTATTTATTGTCTGTCAACTTAATGATGTACAATAGAATTAGATAACTATATGAACTGTATGATGAATCAATAGATTAGCATAATAAAGCCCAGTTAACTTATTCCGGTGTCCTCCAAGGTCATTTGTGGACCTACTTATTCAACATTCCATATTCAAATATGAACGTCCTCATTCGTGATGATGGAATAAGACTCGAGCACGGCTGCTCTTCGACTGAACTATTAATTGAAGAACAACTTCTGTCAATTACAGCACTGCAATTCCTCAACCCCAAGTGACATACTAGACTCTAAGTTATGAACAACCATCAAACCAAAGTCTGGTAGGTTTGTTGAAATGACTCATCCTCTATGATAGATCTACCTCTTCCTTAGCTTTTAAGATATTTAACTACCAATCCCAACACAAATCACTGTCAAATTAGCCATACCCCCGATCGAAGCATACCTTGTGATACCTCCACATTATTTACTTATATGTATTTTGTCATAACCCGACCTTAACCATAAGGACGAATACAATAACATATGATTTCATCGCGAGGTATTGACCTCTATATGCGACATTTTTCAAAAACTGCATTCGTTTTTACAATACAAACCATAGCTTTTATTACAAATACAAGGTTTAAACAACTTAATAATGATTATCGTTTAGCGATAATCTTAGACTTACAAACTTTACATGTGATAATAACAATACGACCTCCAACATATTTTACATTACAAATCCTCCGATATGCAGTTTTATTTTTGACACAAATATGCATACTCAAGATCTTGCTTAAATTCAACATGTTGCAGCGGAAGCTTTTAGTTATCACCTGAGAATAAACATGCTTAAAATGTCAACATAAAGTTGGTGAGATATAGGTTTAATGCCGACAGCGTTATAAATATAGACCACAAGATTTCATATATAAACGTTTTAATAAAAATATTCTAAGTTGTTGAGCACTTGATAACCATACTTAACATTTTATCAACGTCGCATATTCCCTTTATTATGAAATCTTAC
This sequence comes from Rutidosis leptorrhynchoides, assembly GCF_046630445.1. Lineage (NCBI taxonomy): Eukaryota > Viridiplantae > Streptophyta > Magnoliopsida > Asterales > Asteraceae > Rutidosis > Rutidosis leptorrhynchoides. The sequence continues at coordinate 487,782,438 of NC_092333.1, forward strand.
TACACCGTACCAAGTGTAGTCACCGAAATGAAGTACTGTGCAACCGTTGAATACTGGTCGTCCAGTCCGGTTGGGGTTGTCAGGCCCGATAGATCTATCAACAGGATTCGCGTTTACAATACCTCATGTAAATAATAGTTACCAAGTTACAGGGAATTATGCCAGTGGTACAACTCAACGTAGAATATATATTTTTAATCATTTGTGTCCATAACGTAAATCATAAAATGCATGTATTCTCATCCCGAAATATTTAGAGTTTAAAAGTGGGACTATATACTCACTTTTGCCTTGAAGGTATTTATCACGACTTGGTCTCCGATAGATATCACGAACCTAACCATATATATAATATATCAACATATTTTCTTTTTAAGTAATCGTTACATATATATATATATATATATATATATATATATATATATATATATATATATATATATATATATATATATATATACTTTTAATACTTTTAATATTTTCTTAGTCCGTAGTTAGCAGTCCGATGTTAGTGGTCCACAATTAGTTGCTCAATAAAATAAATAAAGACCCCATCGTATTCGTATTGATCAGAATTAATCTCGACCCATGGTACCATGTTGTCAAGTGACGTGTTGCGTACATAAAGTACCGTGTTGTCAAATGACGTGTTGCGTACAATCATGAGGTCTTATGATTAATCTTCTCGTGTTGTTTACAGGTGGTCCTGAAATATATAAAATCAAATCATAAGTAAATATATATGAAATATCATATTAATTAGAAATATATGATTAATTTAATTTTTCTCCAAATATTTTCGTAGCTAAACTAGCTTCGGATACCCGATCTTGTTTTAGTCGTAGTTTCTTCATTACAACTCCGTTTTTGTTGGTTCAACTTGATGGAATTCAACATTTCAACAAGTTCTTAATGTTAACTTATTCATGAAACCAATTCATTAAGAGTTACAACAAGCGGAAGCAAAATATTAAGAAAGCATGTTAATATGTTAAACCACTTTAGATGAATTCCATATAGTTATCAAGTCATGAAATATTGCTTACATATAACAAAGAAGGAAGAAGATTATACCTCCTCTATGATGAGTTATGAGCTGAATTTGGACAGCAAAATGATGATGAAAATGATGGAAGAAAGCTACCAACTTGAACCCTCAAGTGTGCAATACCCTAATCCTTTGATGCACCAACACCACCCTTTAAGTTAGTTAAGATTTAGACACTTAACTAGCTAATTAAGCAAGCTTAAAACCCTTTTAATTGCACCCAAAATTCTGATCAGCAGCAACTAGAAAGAAGATGATGAATGGAGCCTCAAAACTATGAAACCTCAAGTGTTTATACCCCAAACTTATAACCAACACTTATTGCTTTGGTTAGGATTTAATAACACTTGAATTTCTCACTTGCAAAACCACTTGAACCCCTTTTTTCAGCTCAAAATTCGGCCAGATTCATACAGCAGAAAGTTTGAAAGAGTTTTCTAACTTGTGAGTGCAAAATAAGAGTCAAAACTTGGTTTTAAGTGTTAAGCATGCACTTGGGAATATTTGTATCAAAAGTAACAAGAATAAACTAGCATGGGACTTGTCTTGGAGTCCCAAAATCTGCCCATCCATGCCATTATTTTATAACAAGAATGTTTATAAAAAAACTTGATGTTTTATATATAAAACTTGTTATAAAATATATGCATTGTTTAGTTACTTATATACTTTATAAACTTTTTATAAAATACAACACAATATAATTATTTAAACCTATACACAATTATATATAATTATCCAAATAATTTATCTCAAGTGATAATATTTTAGAAAACCGATTTTCTAAAATTCAAGTGTCGCGTATTTACTTAACGATCCAATCGCTAAGATTAAATACATTTAAAGTGTTGGTAAGCTTGTTATTGGGTATGACCCGACTTGGATCATAATATATTAGCCACATTAATTAAAAGATGTCTCTCGGGCATACGAAAATCCTTCAATCTCCCACTTGCACGAGAAATATAAGAAATTAATGCAAGTGATGGATACCACCTAACGACCGTCCATCACCCCCAATATGTTATGACTTTGTGCCATTCAATAACATCATCCCTTTCGAGTTTCCCATCTCGAATATGAATAAATGAATCTTTCATTATTTCCTTTCGTCCTAGATGTCATGCTAAATCCAAGAGACACAGAGTGATCACTCTCTTCTAGATTTAACTTTATCAGGCCTTAGACATCTGACTCTCAACGAATAAGAGGGACAAATTCCATCTTGATCACATACGTCCTAGATATATATACTTTGCATTACACCTGAGCTCTTCCTTATGAACTACCATATTTCAGAATAGCGAAGGAAAGAATCAAGGCACAATACTTGGTAAATATCTGAACCCAATATGTATCTCAGGTCAGAGGATACAATGATATTCACCTTTACTCAAGATTACATGTGATCAACCACAAAGGCTCCATTTAGTAAATCTTGAGGGCGGGTCTTCCAATATTTGTATCCCACAAATATCTATGAACCTTGGTTGCAACCTTGCCCCACATTCATCCCGTGAATGTATACCAGTCCAAGTTCATAATAGTCTAAACCTCACACTTGCTCCCACAAATGTGATCGACTACGGAATTTAGAATAATAGCTTATTCATGGATAAAATATGCAAAATAGGAACCTGACTCAAGATTAATAAATTAACACCATAATTATATTAATGAGTTTGAACAATTTCGTTCCGTTACAATACTTAAAATAGATCATGACCAATCACTAGAATATCGAAGCCCTAAAGCACAAACATGTCCTGCATGTTTTGATCCATGTAAGAGCTTCGTGAGTGGATCCGCTATGTTAAGATCTGTGTGAACTTTGCGAATACATATCTTTCCCTTTTCAACTTCATCCCTTATGTAGTTGAATCTCCGCTCAATGTGACGGGTCTTTTGGTGAGCACGAGGTTCTTTGATTTGAGCAATCGCACCCTCGTTATCACAAAAGATCTCAAGAGGGTCCTGAATGGAAGGGACTACTCCTAAGTCGTCGATGAATTTCTTCATCCATGCAGCTTCCTGAGCTGCCAATGATGCGGCGATGTACTCCGACTCTGTAGTGGATAAAGCAACAACATCCTGTTTTGAACTCTTCCAAGAGACCGCACCTCCATTTAACATGAAGACATAACCGGATTGTGATCGAGAATCATCTCGATCAGTTTGGAAACTTGCATCTACGTAACCTTTTATAGCGAGTTCCTCCTCACCAGACCCGTATATAAGAAACATATCCTTAGTCCTCCTAAGGTATTTCAATATACTTTTGACAGCAATCCAATGACTGTTTCCTGGGTTATTCTGGTATCTACTTGTCAGGCTAAGAGCGCATGACACATCCGGTCTAGTGCATATCATTGCATACATGATTGACCCAATAGCAGACGCATATGGGACTTTCTTCATTCTCTCCTGTTCATCTTTCGTGGTGGGGCACTGAGATGAACTGAGAAGTGTTCCCTTTTGAATAGGTACCAAACCTTTCTTAGAGTTCTCCATCTTGAACCTTTTCAAGATCTTTTCAATGTATGCACTTTGATTCAAACCTATCAGCTTCTTGGATCTATCCCTGTAGATCCCAATCCCTAAAACGTATTGTGCTTCTCCAAGATCCTTAATGGAGAAGCATTTAATTAACCAAGTTTTAACTCCTTGCATTGCCGGAACATCATTTCCAAATAGTAATATATCATCCACATATAATACAAGGAACATGATAGTGCTCCCACTAGCTTTCTTGTATACACAAGCTTCATCACCATTTTTAATGAAGCCAAATTTCTTGGCCTCCTCATTAAAACGATGATTCCACATTCTAGATGCTTGTTTCAATCCGTAGATTGACTTCTTTAACTTGCATACCTTCTTAGGATATTTCGGATCAACAAAACCTTCAGGCTGAACCATGTAGACATCTTCCTCAAGATGTCCGTTTAGGAAAGCGGTCTTGACATCCATTTGCCATATTTCATAATCATAATGAGCAGCAATGGCAAGTAATATCCTAATAGACTTTAGCATTGCCACAGGCGAAAAAGTTTCATCATAGTCAACCCCTTGAGTTTGAGTGAAACCTTTTGCTACAAGTCTAGCTTTATATGTATCCAAGTTTCCATGTATGTCAGTTTTCATCTTGAAAAGCCATTTACAATCAACTAGCCTTGAGCCAGTAGGTTGTTCAACAAGTTCCCTGTAACACCCTAGGCAAATCCCACATCGCCCACAGACATGAGTGATCATGGGATTATAAGGTAATACCCACGCTTATATGACACAACGCGTTTTGGGATCACAGGCTGAGTAGAAGTGCGAGTATGTTGTGGTTAAGCGTGCTCGGGCGAGAGCACTACCAGGATGGGTGACCTCCTGGGAAAGTGCTTCTCGTGTGTGGTCGCCAAGAAAAAGCCGTGCGCCTGCGGGCAAAGCGGACAATATTGTGGTCATGTTAAGCTGGGGTGTTACAGAATGGTATCAGAGCCACTCATGTGCTGTTGGGGGTGGTGGGGCAAACCTCATCGAGGACGATGAGTCCCTAAGGGGGGGCGAATGTAACACCCTAGGCAAATCCCACATCGCCCACAGACATGAGTGATCATGGGATTATAAGGTAATACCCACGCTTATATGACACAACGCGTTTTGGGATCACAGGCTGAGTAGAAGTGCGAGTATGTTGTGGTTAAGCGTGCTCGGGCGAGAGCACTACCAGGATGGGTGACCTCCTGGGAAAGTGCTTCTCGTGTGTGGTCGCCAAGAAAAAGCCGTGCGCCTGCAGGCAAAGCGGACAATATTGTGGTCATGTTAAGCTGGGGTGTTACATTCCCAAACTTGGTTGTCATACATGGATTGCATCTCAGCGTTCATGGCTTCCTGCCATTTATCCTTATCAATCCTTGATAAAGCATCTTGGTAGTTTGTTGGTTCATCCAAATCAACCACATAGCAACCATCCATGAGAAACCCATATCTCTCAGGAGGATTACTAATCCTACCAGATCTGCGAACGTCTTGTGTATTTTGATCATCCATTTGATCACTCTCAACATTTTCATGTTGAGTGCTAGTGTCAACCAATTGTGTATCATCTACTTGATCTTGAACCTCTTCAAGATCTATCTTCCTTTCACTATTTCCTTCCATTAGGAACTTAGTTTCAAGGAATTCAGCCTTTCGAGCAACAAATACATTTTGCTCGGATGGATCATAGAAATAATATCCCATATCATCCTTGGGATATCCTATGAAGATACACTTCGTGGATCGAGCATTAAACTTATTAGGGACGTAACGCTTAGGATAAGCTTCACATCCCCATACCTTTAAGTATGATAGAGATGGAGGTTTTCCAAACCACATCTCATGTGGAGTTCGTTCCACTTTCTTGGTTGGGGCCATATTTAAAATACGAGCCGCGGAGCATAGACAATAACCCCAAAATGACAGAGGTAACGAGCTTCTAGCCATCATTGATCGAACCATATCCATTAGGGTTCGGTTCCTCCTTTCGGATACACCATTAAGCTGTGGTGTCCCGGGTGGAGTAAGTTGCGAGATAATCCCACAACTTCTAAAATGATCTTGGAAGGCATCGCTTAGGTATTCACCTCCTCTATCGGTACGGAGTACCTTGATTGTCTTATTGAGTTGATTTTGTACTTCGTTTTGATACTCTTTGAATGCTTCAAAAGTTTCGTCCTTATGTCTTAACAAGTAGACATATCCGAAACGACTGAAGTCATCAATGAAAGTAACGAAGTATCTTTCACCATTCCTAGTTATGGGATTAAAGGGTCCACATACATCCGAATGTATTAATCCCAATAAGTTCTTAGCCCTTTCGTAGGTCCCTTTGAAAGGTGCTTTAGTCATTTTGCCTTGTAAACAAGATTCACATACATCAAACGAGTCTAGTTCATTTGATTTCAAAAGGCCATTCTTTTGAAGTGTATGCATTCGATTCTTGTTTATGTGACCAAGGCGACAATGCCATAAGTAGGAATCACTCAAATCCCTTTTGAGTTTCTTGGTACTAGTATGGTATATTGAGCTACTAGATGATGTGTCATCATGAATCAATTCATAAATTCCATTTGAAGGCGAGGCCTTAAAATGGAATACATTATCTAAATAAACGTGGATATCATCATTAACAAAATTAAGATAAAAACCACATTGTTTTAAACGGGAAACTGAAATAATGTTTCGACATAAATCCGGTGCATACAAAACATTGTTCAAAATAAGTTCCAAACCACTTGGAAGCTTTAATACAAAGTCTCCTTGAGCCTTCACTTGCAATTTGGCTCCATTACCCATAAAGAGACTTGATGTTCCCGTTTGCTTGCTACTTCTTTTGAACCCCTGCAAAGAATTGCAAATGTGAGTTCCACATCCAGTGTCTAATACCCATGTATTAGAAGAAGTAATACTAAGCTCTATATATACCATATATATATTACCTGAGGTTTGCCCTGCATCCCTCTTTTCCTTCAACTCCTTAAGGTAGACCGGGCAGTTGCGTTTCCAGTGACCCATTTCACCGCAACCGAAGCACGGGTCTTCCTTGGGGTTTGCTTGTCCGACAACCTTTTGCTTCTTGTTCTTGTTTTTGGTTGGGGTAACCATCCTCCCCTTTCCCTTGCCTTGATGGGCGGGTCCTTTCCTCTTAGCCGCCTTTGGCTTAGAGGTGTTGTTACCTTTGGACCCACCATCATTGATCATTAGCACGGGTGAAGCCCTCTTACCCATGCTAGTTTCCGCCGTCCTAAGCATGCCATGAAGTTCGCCAATGGTCTTATCCATCCCATTCATATTGTAATTAATTACAAATTGGTCAAACCTCTTTGACAAGGAGTTTAGGATAAGATCCGTGGCTAGCTCATTGGATATGTTGAGATTAAGACGGTTTGCGCGATCAATGAGGCTTTTCATCTTAAGGACATAAGATGAAACGGATTGGGAGTCGTCCATACGACATGCATGAAGCGCTCGAACGGTCTCGAAGCGCTCGACACGTGCTTGTTGAAGGAACATCTCCTTCAATTGCGTGATCATGTCGTATGCAGTATGATGCTCGAAATCCTTTTGGAGTTCGGGTATCATAGTCCCAAGCATTAGGCAAGCGACTTGCACCGAATCGGTGCAATACTTATCCCAATAAGCCATGCCTTCCGTATCATCCTCGTCGGGTTGATCGGGAATGGGGTCCTCCAACACATACGCCTTATCCTCGAGTTTGAGGACAATCCTAAGATTGCGAAACCAATCCATAAAGTTCGTATGGTTGAGTTTGTCTTTCTCGAGGAGAGACCTTAATGATAGGTTGTGTAAGTTAATTGGTGCATTTTGCGTGTTGTTGATGTTATTAGCGGCCATCTACAATATTTAACAAAGTTCATTTAAGTATTGATTTTAAATTTAATAAACAATACCCTTTTATATTTTAATTGACATATTAAATATTAGAATCCAACGGTAAATCAAATTTCGGTTAGGTGACCTTTATTCCGTTATTTGATTTAGCTAGGTAGTCATAATGACAATTGCAATCCTTTTGCAACTTCTAAATTATGGGATCATGCAATCCTTTTGCATGGCATATTTATCCCATCAACGCCTATTTGTTCCTCATGCTTCGGTGACCCTAAGTTCATGATTCCCAAATCAAGTCGTCCTACTTGTGTAAACGTGTAAACTTAACATACAAGTGGTTAGGTGACCTTTATCCCACAAGCATGCGAAATTCACCTCAACCATATTAGTTTGTTCATGACGGTTAGGTGACCTTTATCCCATCATGAGTTCCCTAATATGTCTAAGTGTCACACAAAAGGGTGGCGTTTAACTTGTTTACCTTGTTAATAGAAGGGATTTTAAGTTTCCATTAATTCTAGTTTAAGAAAACTTTTATGCCATACACCAACATGCATTTAGTGTATGGTTCATTTGAAATCCATTTTCAAGTCATGTAATTTTAGCCAATTACTTGATATAAACCATTTTATACATATGATCATTATCATGTTAATAACCGTTTATTAATATCCCTTTTACCATTTCAATTTATCCGATTAAATTGTGGTTTGGTAAATATCATGTTGTTAATAATTTAACCAATTAAATTTTAGTTTTGCTTGTTGTTAACTTGTGTGATAAATTGTTGTAGTAACATGCACAATCCACAATCATACAAGAAATTAAAACAACCACGCATGCAAAACAAATGTTCACAATCAAGCCTTTTGGTAGACATTTTGTTTAGCCGAAAACAAAATGCCACCGGTCAATGGGTAAAACACAAAGTAAGAGGTTTTAACCTCCCACTTAACCTTGCATCCACATGCTTCTTGTGTTCTTCCTTGTGATCTTCATGCATCTTCATCTTGTTACAAAATATATCCTAATACATTTTGTCTAGAAAATGAAAACACATCCTAATCTATTTTACATGCCAAATATAAAATAAATTACATAACCAAAATTAATATTACATACCAAATGAATAATTAATTTTACAAACCAAATTGAATGAATATTACAACCATTCAACCAAACAAATATCCATTCAAACACACATGCATACATCATAAGGTCAAGGCATTGATTGTGAACTACAATATACAACAAATATGACCAATTTGCAAGTTCCAAACCCACTTTTGGAACCCTTAAAATTCGGCCAAAATCATGAACCCACCCAAACCCCAATATTTTTACATTCTACTTTCATGCATGTACATAGAATGCAAAGTTGGTGGGTTTTAAAGACCATATATAAGAAGCATATTTCATAGACTTCGGCTCTAGATACCATTGATGGAATTCAACATTTCAACAAGTTCTTAATGTTAACTTATTCATGAAACCAATTCATTAAGAGTTACAACAAGCGGAAGCAAAATATTAAGAAAGCATGTTAATATGTTAAACCACTTTAGATGAATTCCATATAGTTATCAAGTCATGAAATATTGCTTACATATAACAAAGAAGGAAGAAGATTATACCTCCTCTATGATGAGTTATGAGCTGAATTTGGACAGCAAAATGATGATGAAAATGATGGAAGAAAGCTACCAACTTGAACCCTCAAGTGTGCAATACCCTAATCCTTTGATGCACCAACACCACCCTTTAAGTTAGTTAAGATTTAGACACTTAACTAGCTAATTAATCAAGCTTAAAACCCTTTTAATTGCACCCAAAATTCTGATCAGCAGCAACTAGAAAGAAGATGATGAATGGAGCCTCAAAACTATGAAACCTCAAGTGTTTATACCCCAAACTTATAACCAACACTTATTGCTTTGGTTAGGATTTAATAACACTTGAATTTCTCACTTGCAAAACCACTTGAACCCCTTTTTTTCAGCTCAAAATTCGGCCAGATTCATACAGCAGAAAGTTTGAAAGAGTTTTCTAACTTGTGAGTGCAAAATAAGAGTCAAAACTTGGTTTTAAGTGTTAAGCATGCACTTGGGAATATTTGTATCAAAAGTAACAAGAATAAACTAGCATGGGACTTGTCTTGGAGTCCCAAAATCTGCCCATCCATGCCATTATTTTATAACAAGAATGTTTATTAAAAAAACTTGATGTTTTATATATAAAACTTGTTATAAAATATATGCATTGTTTAGTTACTTATATACTTTATAAACTTTTTATAAAATACAACACAATATAATTATTTAAACCTATACACAATTATATATAATTATCCAAATAATTTATCTCAAGTGATAATATTTTAGAAAACCGATTTTCTAAAATTCAAGTGTCGCGTATTTACTTAACGATCCAATCGCTAAGATTAAATACATTTAAAGTGTTGGTAAGCTTGTTATTGGGTATGACCCAACTTGGATCATAATATATTAGCCACATTAATTAAAAGATGTCTCTCGGGCATACGAAAATCCTTCACAACTTGCCACTTCCTTGGATCGAGTCAAATTTTAAGAATATGAACTGAAAATACCTTAGGTTGTATTCGAAATCACATGTTATAGGTCAAACTTTGGTGAAACTTATGAAAGTGATCATTTTCCATCATAAAAACAACATTTAATGATCATTTTTCTAAAAATACTTACACTTTGAGTTAAACCATGAAATTTTTATGTGTTAACATATTCATAAGAAATATCATTTTTCCATAACATGAACTTCCAATTCAAAGCTTAAGATGGTTTTTAATTATCCAACCCAAAACAGCCCCCGGTTGCACTCCGACGACGTAGATTCAGTTTTAAGATGTTCTTTGTAAAACCAAGTTATATCTTGTTAAGTTAGCATATCATTATGATATATTACAGGTCTTGAAGTGTTTTAAAAGTTAAGTTAGAAGGATCTATTTAGTTTGCAAACAAGTTTGAAATCATTCAAACTATGTTCTTGTTGTTAAAATTTTACAACACAAAATAAGATAACTATATAAATATGAATCGAATAAGGTTATGAACAAGGTTACTACCTCAAGTTACTTGGACAAAGTTACTGTAAAATATGAGAAAAATCCTAGAACCAAAAGAGTGGTGGAGTTGGATCAAAAGGTTGGAAGTAAACTTGTATTTTTGGAAGGATTATTGAAGTTTTCTTGTAAGGAATTTATTATGATGATTAAGGCTTGTTTTTGAAGCTAGATATTTATAGTTATTTGCTGAGATTGAAGAACACTTAAGGTTCCTAAGAGTGTGTTTTTGGTTAGAGAAAATGTGTAGTAAAAATGAAATTGGAATGGAGTATAAATGGTGGTGAAAAGATGTATAAATTTGTAATATTGTGCAAAAGTCTTGTAATATGCCAAATTGATTAATCATGCGTGCTAAGATCTAAAATTGGCTGACTCATGGCTGCTAATAAAGTGATTGTGATGTGTATATACCAATAGTAAATACGTATAGAAGCTGGGTATGATACGGGTACATATACCCTAGATATATGTATAAAAATCTTGAGAAAACGGAACGAGGATTCAAATATAGCTATCTTTTGTAAATATACTTATATTGTTTTATGTATATAAATCCTTTAAAAGTGATAAAATACATATCTTTACGATACATGTATAAGCATTATAAGTTTTAAGTATTTAAGTCGAAGAACGTCACATATAGTTATCGTTTTGAAAACTTAAGTTAGTAGTCTCAAAATATACTTATAACTCATTGTTATTAGTACACAATGAGATGTTAAAACATTCTTAGATCATGTTAAATATATAAAAATACATATATATACACAAATGTATAATTATCGTATGTTATATAGTTCGTGATATCATCGGTCAAATTGGACGGTCAAACGTTGTGTAAAACTCTTTTCAAAAACATAAGTCTCAACAATTTAGATTGCTTATCATGTTGGTAAGGTTTAATTTATGTAAATATTAATCTTATAAGTGTAAAACGATCGGAAAAATCCGGGTCGTTACAGTACCTACCCGTTAAATAAATTTCGTCCCAAAATTTTAAAGTTGTACCTATTTTGCGTTCTCGGGAAACAAATGTGGGTACTTTTGTTTCATCTGATCATCTCGTTCCCAAGTAAACTCGAGACCTCTTCGAGCATTCCAACGAACCTTAACGATTGGTATGTTGCTCTGCTTGAGCCGTTTAACTTCACGGTCCATGATTTCGACTGGTTCTTCTATGAATTGTAGTTTCTCATCGACTTGGATTTCTTCAAGAGGAATGGTGAGATCTTCCTTTGCAAGACATTTCTTGAGGTTTGAGACGTGAAATGAATTATGTACTTCGGCGAGTTGTTGTGGTAACTCGAGTCGATAAGCTACCGGTCAGATGCGTTCGATGATCTTGAACGGGCCTACATACCTTGGGTTCAGTTTACCCCTTTTTCCAAAACGTATTACACCTTTCCAAGGTGACACCTTTAGCATAACCATGTCACCGATCTGAAACTCTAATGGTTTCCTTCAGACATCGGCGTAGCTCTTTTGGCGACTACGGGCTGTTTTCAATCTCTCCTTGATTTGTACTATCTTCTCAGTCGTTTCGTGTATGATCTCGGGACCAGTTAATTGTCGATCTCCTACTTCATTCCAACAGATAGGGGATCTACACTTCCTTCCATACAATGCTTCGAATGGTGCAACTTTAATGCTCGCATGATAACTGTTATTATACGAGAATTCTGCTAATGGTAGATATTTATCCCATCCGTTTCCAAAATCGATCACACATGCCCTGAGCATGTCCTCAAGAGTCTGAATTGTTCTTTCACTCTGCCCGTCAGTTTGCGGATGATATGCGGTACTCATATCCAAACGAGTTCCTAGGGCCTCCTGTAGTGATTGCCAGAACTTTGATGTAAATCTACTATCACGATCGAATATAATGAAAATAGGTATTCCATGCCTTGAAACAATTTCCTTTATGTACAGTCGTAATAGTTTCTCCATTCTATCTGTTTCCTTTATAGGCAAGAAATGTGCAGATTTGGTGAGACGATCAACTATTACCCAAATGGTGTCATAACCCCAGGCAGTCTTAGGTAACTTTGTGATGAAATCCATGGTAATACCATCCCATTTCCATTCTGGGATTTCTGGTTGTTGAAGTAACCCTGACGGCTTCTGGTGTTCTGCTTTAACTTTAGAACAAGTTAAACATTCCCCAACATATGTTGCAACGTCTATCTTTAAATTAGGCCACCAATAATGCGTCTTAAGATCTTGGTACATCTTTCCAACTCCAGGATGTATCGAGTATCTTGTCTTGTGCGCCTCATTCAATATCAACTTCCTTAATCCACCCAACTTCGGTACCCAAATACGGTTTGCAAAATATCGAATTCTGTCTTCCCGTATAACGAGTTGTTTCCCATACTTCTTCATTATTTCATTTCCTATGTTTTCTTTAGTAAGAGCTTCTCGTTGAGCCTCTTTGATTTGTGAGTTGAGATTCATGCGAATTTTTATGTTCATCGCTCGTACTCGAATTGGTTCCCATTCCTTTCCGCTTAGAGCGTCGGCCACTACATTCACTTTCCCGGGATGATAGCGAATCTCACAATCATAGTCGTTTATCAGCTCGACCCACCTACGTTGCCTCATGTTCAGCTGTTTCTGATCAAAAATATGTTGAAGGCTTTTATGATCAGTAAACACAGTGCATTTAACCCCATATAAATAGTGTCTCCATATCTTCAATGCAAACACTACTGCTCCCAATTCTAAATCATGCGTATTCCGCTCGTGAATCTTCAATTGTCGAGATGCGTATGCTATAACTTTCTTCCGTTTCATAAGGACGCAACCAAAACCTTGTCGCGAAGCGTCACAATATATCTCAAAATCATCGTTCCCTTCAGGTAACGATAAAATAGGTGTTGTAGTAAAATTCTTCTTCAGTAATTGAAATGCACTTTCCTGCTCAGAAGTCCATTCGTACTTCTTCCCTTTTTGCGTTAACGCAGTTAATGGTTTAGCTATTCGGGAAAAATCTTGAATAAACCTTCTATAATAACCAGCTAAACCCAAAAATTGGCGTATCTGCATTGGTGTCTTAGGAGTCTCCCATTTTTCAATGGCCTCAATTTTAGCTGGATCAACCTGAATTCCTTTGCTACTAACTACGTGGCCAAGAAATTGCACTTCTTTCAACCAAAATGCACACTTAGAAAATTTGGCGTATAACTGTTCTTTTCTTAACAATTCTAATACCAACCTTAAATGCTGCTCATGCTCTTGCTCACTCTTGGAATAGATAAGAATATCGTCAATGAAAATGATAACAACCTTATCTAAATACGGACTACAAACTCGATTCATGAGGTCCATGAATACAGCTGGCGCATTAGTCAACCCAAACGGCATAACCAAAAATTCGTAATGACCATAACGTGTCCGAAAAGCAGTTTTCGGAATATCTTCTTCTTTGACACGTAATTGATGATAGCCCGATCTTAAGTCGATTTTTGAGTACACACATGATCCTTGCAGTTGATCAAATAAGTCGTCAATTCTCGTTAGTGGATACCGATTCTTGATAGTTAACTTATTTAATTCACGATAATCTATACACATCCTAAAAGATCCATCTTTCTTTTTGACGAATAAAATCGGAGCTCCCCACGGTGAAGTACTTGGTCGTATGAATCCACGGTCCAGTAATTCTTTTAACTGACTCTGAAGTTCTTTTAACTCAGATGGTGCAAGTCTATATAGAGCACGAGCCACTGGTGCAGCTCCTGGTACTAGATCTATTTGAAATTCTACAGATCTAAATGGAGGTAATCCCGGCAACTCTTCCGGAAAGACTTCAGGAAAATCTCTTGCCACAGGCACGCCATTGATGCTCTTCACTTTTTCCTTCGTTTCGACTTTATTAACATGTGCTAAGATAGTATAACACCCTTTCTTCAAGCACTTTTGAGCTTTCAAACAACTAATGAGTTTTAGCTTTGAATTACCCTTCTCTCCATAAATCATTACTGGCGTTTTATCCTTACGAGGAATGCAAATTGCCTTCTTGGCACACACAACTTCAACTCCTATTTTGGACATCCAGTCCATGCCGACTATTACATCAAAACTTCCTAATTCTATGGGTATCAAATCAATCTTAAATATTTCTCCGGCTAAATTTATTTTACAATCACGGCAAATTTTATCGGCTTTAATTAGTTTACCATTAGCTAACTCAATCATGTACTTAGCATCTAGAGGTAATGATGAACAATTCAATTTAGCGTAAAAGTCTCTACTCACGTAACTTCTATCGGCACCAGTATCAAATATAATAGATGCGGATAAGTTATTAATGGTAAACGTACCTGTAACAAGCTCTGGGTCTTCACACGCCTCTCTAGCATTAATAACAAATGCTCTTCCACGTGCAGATCCATTATTCTTCTCTAGATTCGGACACTGGCTCTTATAATGACCCTGTTTCCCACACCCATAACAAGTAACAGTGGCCAAGGTAGTTCTATTTGCATTGGTGGCAGGAGTCTTGGTACCGTTTGTATTTGTAGCGGGAACCCTACAATATTCAGCAAGATGACCTTTTCGATTACAACTGTTGCACACCACATTACAATAACTAGAGTGATGTTTGTGGCATCTGTTACATAAAGGATTTCGTCCTTTGTAACCTGAGTTTGAACCACTACCCGCACCTTGCGTGGTTTCTTGTTTCTTGTTGGATTGTTGATGATTACCTTCCCACTTTCTTTTGTTTCCTGATGTCTTGACATCGGTGTTCTTATCCAGAATAATCTGGTCCATCAACTCGTTCGCCATGGTGATAGCTTCATGAATAGTCTTGGGTTTGGATGCTGTAACATTTGCCTTGACCTTTTTAGGCAAACCGTCTTTGTACAGTTCAATCTTCCGTTCTTCAGTTGGTACCAATTCGGGACATAGCAAAGCTAATTCCATGAATCGCTGATTGTAGTTGGTGAGTTCAGTACCAACAACTTTCAGGCTTCGTAATTCAGCTTCCAACTTCCTAACCTCGTTCCTTGGACAATATTAGTTGATTAGCATTGTTTTGAATTCTTCCCAAGGAGTATCATAAGCTACATCTCCTCCTACGGCCTTCACATAGTTTTTTCACCACGTGAGTGCACTATCTTGTAGGGTGCACGATGCATACTTGGTCATGTCCTTCTCAATACAACCACTGATTTTAAACACAGACTCAATCTTTTTGATCCACCGGGTTAAACTGACCGGTCCTTCTGTTTCACTGAATGATGAGGGCTTGCAACCTTGAAAAGTTTTGTAAGTGCACCCCACACGAAGATTTGGGTTAACTGCAGCACCTCTTGCCGCCTCGACCCATAACATTCTGTCATTCACTCGCTGATTGATGAGTTCCTGGATTTCTTGTTCCGTCATTCGGTTCAATAGCGCCATAATCTTCAACAAGAATGAAAAAAATAATTATTCACATGGAATATTATATATGTAGTATGTATTTACAGTACATCGTAGCTTATTAATAATATGAACCAGTTATTATTATAAAAGCCTTTTCTTCTTATTAGCGTTTTATAATTATATCTAGGGTAGTACCTACCCGTTAAAGTTCATACTTAATAGCTTAGTACGAAAATCAATTACTACCACCCAAATAATACTTAACCATGGAAAATTATTGCATTTCACACTTCACTATTTTACATATGCTTATCTTACATCAAACATTAAGCAAACCACACTAGTAATATTATACAAAACATTATATGATCCCATGGTTTAAAACAACAGCGCATCATTTAACCCAAAGCGTTTGTGTTCAAAGAAATCGCTTAAAGGTTATCCTGGTTATCTCCCTGCGTTTTGGCTGAGGAACCGAAGAACTGGATGTCGGAATAGAACTAACAGGAATAGCGGGAATAGGTGTGGAAGTATCTGGTGGAGTTGGTGCCACAACATCCTCTCTAGACTTGGGATTTGGATTTTCCATTTCAGTAGCCTTTCGTTTCTTTCCTCGTTCGAACTTGTCTTTCATAATTTCCTATATTTCTTCCTCCTCAGGATCACTTTCCGGTTCCTCTTCAATTGATTCATCCGGAACTTGTGAGTCTTCCCCAAAGGTGTCATTTTCATCATCGGATAGGTTAATGATTGGAACACCATCTGAAGATTCTGGTTCGGAGTCGCTGAATGTGATAACAAGTTCTAAGCTAGACATCTATCACATAACAACTAGCACGTTAGTACCACATAATATTTACATATTAATTTTTTTTTTAACCAACAAGGATAAGCAATAGTTTTCGAAATCAAACACGGTCAAAGTCCAGACTCACTAATGCATCCTAACAAACTCGATAAGACACACTAATGCAAATTTTCTGGTTCTCTAAGACCAACGCTCTGATACCACATGTCATAACCCGACCTTAACCATAAGAACGAATACAATAACATATGATTTCATCACGAGGTATTGACCTCTATATGCGACATTTTTCAAAAACTGCATTCGTTTTTACAATACAAACCATAGCTTTTATTACAAATACAAGGTTTAAACAACTTAATAATGATTATCGTTTAGCGATAATCTTAGACTTACAAACTTTACATGTGATAATAACAATACGACCTCCAACATATTTTACATTACAAATCCTCCGATATGCAGTTTTATTTTTGACACAAATATGCATACTCAAGATCTTGCTTAAATTCAACATGTTGCAGCGGAAGCTTTTAGTTATCACCTGATAATAAACATGCTTAAAATGTCAACATAAAGTTGGTGAGATATAGGTTTAATGCCGGCAGCGTTATAAATATAGACCACAAGATTTCATATATAAACGTTTTAATAAAAAAATTCTAAGTTGTTGAGCACTTGATAACCATACTTAACATTTTATCAACGTCGCATATTCCCTTTATTATGAAATCTTACTACACCGTACCAAGTGTAGTTACCGAAACGAAGTACTGTGCAACCGTTGAATACTGGTCGTCCAGTCTGGTTGGGGTTGTCAGGCC
The DNA here is from genome assembly GCF_046630445.1 of Rutidosis leptorrhynchoides. Taxonomy (NCBI): domain Eukaryota; kingdom Viridiplantae; phylum Streptophyta; class Magnoliopsida; order Asterales; family Asteraceae; genus Rutidosis; species Rutidosis leptorrhynchoides. The sequence goes on from NC_092333.1 coordinate 487,799,978, forward strand.
CGATAGATCTAAAAACAGGATTCGCGTTTACAATACCTCATGTAAATAATAGTTACCAAGTTACCGGGAAGTATGCCAGTGGTACAACTCAACGTAGAATATATATTTTTAATCACTTGTGTCCATAACGTAAATCATAAAATGTATGTATTCTCATCCCGAAATATTTAGAGTTTAAAAGTGGGACTATATACTCACTTTTGCCTTGAAGGTATTTATCACGACTTGGTCTCCGATAGATATCACGAACCTAACCATATATATAATATATCAACATATTTTCTTTTTAAGTAATCGTTACATATATATATATATATATATATATATATATATATATATATATATATATATATATATATGTATATATATATATATATATGTATATATATATATATATATATGTATATATATATATATATGTATATATATATATATATGTATATATATATATATATGTATATATATATATATATATATATATATATATATATATATATATATATACTTTTAATATTTTCTTAGTCCGTAGTTAGCAGTCCGAGGTTAGTGGTCCACAATTAGTTGCTCAATAAAATAAATAAAGACCCCATCGTATATATATATATATATATATATATATATATATATATATATATATATATATATATATATATATATACTTTTAATATTTTCTTAGTCCGTAGTTAGCAGTCCAATGTTAGTGGTCCACAATTAGTTGCTCAATAAAATAAATAAAGACCCCATCGTATTCGTATTAATCAGAATTAATCTCGACCCGTGGTACCATGTTGTCAAGTGACGTGTTGCGTACATAAAGTACTATGTTGTCAAATGACGTGTTGCGTACAATCATGAGGTCTTATGATTAATCCTCTCGTGTTGTTTACGGGTGGTCCTGAAATATATAAAATCAAATCATAACTAAATATATATGAAATATCATATTAATTAGAAATATATGATTAATTTAATTTTTCTCCAAATATTTTCGTATACCCAATCTTGTTTTAGTCGTAGTTTCTTCATTACAACTCCGTTTTTGTTGGTTCAACTTGCCACTTCCTTGGATCGAGTCAAATTTTAAGAATATGAACTGAAAATACCTTAGGTTGTATTTGAAATCACAGGTTATAGGTCAAACTTTGGTGAAACTTATGAAAGTGATCATTTTCCATCATAAAAACAACATTTAATGATCATTTTTCTAAAAATACTTACACTTTGAGTTAAACCATGAAATTTTTATGTGTTAACATATTCATAAGAAATATCATTTTTTCAGAACATGAACTTCCAATTCAAAGCTTAAGATAGTTTTTAATTATCCAACCCAAAACAGCCCCCGGTTGCACTCCGACGACGTAGATTCAGTTTTTAAGATGTTCTTTGTAAAACCAAGTTATATCTTGTTAAGTTAGCATATCATTATGATATATTACAGGTCTTGAAGTGTTTTAAAAGTTAAGTTAGAAGGATCTATTTAGTTTGCAAACAAGTTTGAAATCATTCAAACTATGTTCTTGTTGTTAAAATTTTACAACACAAAATAAGATAGCTATATAAATATGAATCGAATAAGGTTATGAACAAGGTTACTACCTCAAGTTACTTGGACAAAGTTACTGTAAAAGATGAGAAAAATCCTAGAACCAAAAGAGTGGTGGAGTTGGATCAAAAGGTTGGAAGTAAACTTGTATTTTTGGAAGGATTATTGAAGTTTTCTTGTAAGGAATTTATTATGATGATTAAGGCTTGTTTTTGAAGATAGATCTTCATGGTTATTTGCTGAGATTGAAGAATACTTAAGGTTCCTAAGAGTGTGTTTTTGGTTAGAGAAAATGTGTAGTAAAAATGAAATTGGAATGGAGTATAAATGGTGGTGAAAAGATGTATAAATTTGTAATATTGTGCAAAAGTCTTGTAATATGCCAAATTGATTAATCATGCATGCTAAGATCCAAAATTGGCTGACTCATGGCTGCTAATAAAGTGATTGTGATGTGTATATACTAATAGTAAATACGTATAGAAGCTGGGTATGATACGGGTACATATACCCTAGATATATGTATAAAAATCTTGAGAAAACGGAACGAGGATTCAAATATAGCTATCTTTTATAAATATACTTATATTGTTTTATGTATATAAATACTTTAAAAGTGATAAAATACATATCTATACGATACATGTATAAGCATTATGAGTTTTAAGTATTTAAGTCGAAGAACGTCACATATAGTTATCGTTTTGAAAACTTAAGTTAGTAGTCTCAAAATATACTTATAACTCATTGTTATTAGTACACAATGAGATGTTAAAACATTCTTAGATCATGTTAAATATATAAAAATACATATATATACACAAACGTATAATTATCGTATGTTATATAGTTCGTGATATCATCGGTCAAATTGGACGGTCAAACGTTGTGTAAAACTCTTTTCAAAAACATAAGTCTCAACAATTTAGATTTCTTATCATGTTGGTAAGGTTTAATTTATGTAAATATTAATCTTATAAGTGTAAAACGATCGGAAAAATCCGGGTCGTTACATATTTTACTTCATTAGTGTTAGAAAACCAAATCAACTTTCACCATTAAAAACCCATCCGATTAATCAAAGATTTCTAAGTTTCCTAATTTCAAATTCAGCTCTTTTTAAAGAACGATCCTAGGTCATACACCGCTACTACCCTTTTATGATTAGGAGTGATAGTTAGATCTTAGTCCCAGCCTTGTAAATTATTAAACTGTTGTCGAATACTCCTTAGATTATTTTACACCTAACGACACGTAAAAAAAACATGACTAATCTAAGCGTATCAGCATCATGTAGAGTTTTTAATCAATTTTTCAATTCAGTTTCAATACGATTTTAGTTATGTTTCTCTCAAAATAGTTAGGGTTTTATATTTCAAGTCTCTAAGGATTCTAATATCCTAACGCATTGTTCTACGATTATTTTGAGGTATTTCTCATTTACATTTAATGTTTACTTTAATTTCTGTTATGATTATTTATTTGATTCTTGTTATTAATTGCATGATAAGCTAAACTTGCTAGTATTCACTTGGTATTAACATGACCCATAGTTAGGATTAATGAATCTTTTCAAGATGTTTTTATAACTTGTATGGATTAGAATTCTTATGTTATTGATTATCTTGACATGGAGATAGAATTGTATGTGTTGGTAAAGGATAAGAGTAATGAACCTAGTTAATTCTAATACTTACCCCTTACTAGTTTTCCATTTATGTCAATCTAGGTAGTTATATTTTTTTTTTTTGGAATGTGACACAGTTGAAGATAACAGATTAACTAGTATACACCTAAGTCTTGAGATTTAGATGAGCTTTACAACATATTATATGTCTACCCGATGTAGGAAAGTTGACGATTTAATGAACATAGTTAAATCAAATGCTTATATCATACTTATCATCCTAATTCATTGTTAAGATATCAATTTACTGGTTAGTCTGACTTAGTAATTAGATATTGAACTAAAGTACAAGTCATTTAAACTACACCATCATAAAAAGGGTAGTCCATAGCTAGGGATTTTGAAAGTCCAAGTGAATACCATTGATCTTTTATTGTTATTTGCTTACTTAATTACCTTTTTACTTAATTAAACTGTGACACCCAATTAATACAAAGCTAAATTGACGTACTCTCTGTGGGATGAACATGACTTACCTATTACATACTATTGCATTGATTGAGTCTGTTTCCGAAAACATGTGCTAGTATTTTTTTTTTTTTAACGACAATTATATTAAAACTCAAAAATTAAAAAGTTTTTTACAAGATGAATAACATAAATGATACCGAGCTAGAATCTAATGCTACCACCTAATAACTATTCGACATAAAACTCGAAACAACCATGATTACAAAACGAATAAATGTGGATTTTGCAACCAATCAAGCCACTCGATATGTTTTGATTTGAATCTCCTCGTAATCCATTCGAAGCTCTTCACTTGTATGTCATTTAACGCAACCGGTGGAGACCAACATGTGCTAGTATTTAATTAGTTTATTTTATATATTTTTGAGTTGATCTACGCACATCAGACCTATTGTGCAAGATTCACCTTCGGTTATTAGGTATGTTTGGGTAAATAGATCGGCAAAACCATTGTCGTTTCAACAAGTTGTGGGTAAATTGTCCAAACCCGGGGTTAGAGGTCGGAAAGCTTCCAAGGAGATGCCTTAGTTCGTTATTATGTTGTTTGGTTCATCATTATTGTTATTTTGATATTCGGCTAGTAGTTTTGTTTCGCATTTTCTCAGGATAAGTTTGCTTTGTTTGTTGTTAGTTGGTTGGGTCACGCTTTTGTTAGTTAGCGTGGGTTTTCTGAGCTGGGTTTGTAATTGTTTTCTGAAGGGTCATTTCATTTTTTATTAAAGGTCCTAGATTTTATAAAAGTTTTTGTTTTTAGCAAAAATAAAAAAACTTTAATTATATGTTGGTTTTTATTCCCGGCGTAAAATTGTACTCGCACTAATGACTTTGCTTAGGCAACTAGACATCATTAACACTCACAAGTTAGTATTTTGATTAATATTTTCATAGACCAGTCGGCATAAAAAGTCGTAAAAAATTTTTATAATAATAATTAAAATTAGAGCTAAAATTATAACAATAAATGTAACACCCCGTCAAAATCCATTAATGATGTGTTAATCATTAGGTCTCACAGTAACAGTCACGCCCTCTATATGAGACGTTTTTCAAAAGCATTCACATTTATTATAGTAAAAGAGTTTGACTTAAGTAAAATCATAATAAAAACCGTTACATCCAAATCACAAGTGTATAAACCAAACCATAATATTTAGTTTAAAAGAAAAATGCGAATGTATAATGTCTGTAAGCAAAAAGCTGGTCTCCAGCTCATTATGTATGCCACCTTCTAATCACAAGCGAAAGCTAGCTCTTAAGGACCTAAGATAAAATATGCAAAACGGGTCAACAATAATGTTGAGTGAATCTACAGGTTTAAGTATCTGTAATAAGTATTAGACCACGAGATTTCGTACAAAGCATTGTAAAAGTATATACATTCCAATGAACACTTGAATACAAAGCTTAACACCACGAGTAGTATAACACTACGCGATTTCCTCTACCCCATCTAAGTATACACTTTTTCATGTGTACAGTTTATGAAGTAATGAGCACCACGGTATGTAGTGGTGAGGTTGTCAAGCCTAACGGATCTGTCCTTATGATCCGCGCTTACAAAAGTAACTATAGTATTCAAGCTAAGGGCTTTCTGAATAGAACTCATATGCATAAGTTTTTAAGTACTCGTGTCTAACTTGTAAAACAGTTTGAAAATAGCATGTATCTCATCCTAAAAGTAAAAGTGAAAATGGGACTGTAGACTCACCTTGAGGGCTCTTTAAGTATTGCAAAAGCAAAGAAATGTCGGACAGTTATGACCGTGTAACGCAACCTAGATATAATATCATGTGGTTACATAAGTCTATCTCAAATAGATGTTGGTCCATGGCGTGTGTTGTCCTAATGCTCAGTCTGACTAGATTAGGTTGTAAAAGTCAACACATAGTCCATAAAGTTTATGCAAGTCAACAAAAATCAAACTTAGTCAATATGGTCAACCTAAGTCAAACACAGCAGTAGGTATAAGTCAAACCAAGTTCAGTTGGCCACTTTCAGATTTCAATTTTGCAGTTTTAGTAGTTCACAGTTACGTATCGTGTAAACAGTCCGTTAATGACCAAATAGTTTACCACAAAGCAACAAGAAAGTAATATATGCCTATAGTGCTTTACATGTCACTAGGTAAGGTTCATACCACTCTATAAACCTAGGCCATAGGTCTTACATTTTGTATATACACGTTTTACAATAACCCATTGCACATAACAGTTTCAGCTTGCGCGTCAGATTTATAAAATCTACCATTTATTTAACATTAAAAACACACAAGACCAGTAGGAGGTGATCACACACATCCCAAAGTTTCACTTTTAAAAAGTTCTAAGACTTTTTAGTAGCGAATTCGTACAGTTTTGCATCCAAAGTCGGATGTTTTGATTTGGACAGATTCTAGACATAGCATGTTATGACCCATGTAGAACACAATGCATCAAGTTTTACATGTTGACATTCAAATAGAATATGTTCCTTAACATTTAAGTATTCATATTACAGAAGATTAAAACTCAATTCAACACACAAATAAAGTTATGCCATTTTCTGTGCACTTGGGATAGATTCGGTCTCAATTCGCGAAGTCATATTCGCATGCAATTGTCTCAACATCTAGAAATCTTTAAGATACAACGTCTCATGAAAAGTGAAGTACTAATCATAAATTTTCCAAATATTATAAGCATATGTTCCAGAAATTAATTCAATAATCCAAACAAATCTGTTTTATGTTACGATCAACAAACGTCGTCATAAATATTCGAATGAGCATAAAATGAGTTTTAAGAATCTAAATCATGTGATATATTAGTCTAACTTGAGTGATTTTTCATAAGCTATTTGTTAGAGAACATTTTATTTTCTATAACACAAGCAATTCCTCCAAAAAATCAGTTTCACACAAACACAAACCGAAAACTTTGAACAAGCATCCCGGGTGAGCCGTTAATTTAAACTAGGTGATTCTTAAGTCCAAATTCAATATTTTTTTGATAGAAATATATTTATACACATATAATCTACTGAATATAAATAAAATTTTCACGTATAGCATGTCCTAAAAACGAATTTTATTTCAAAAACAACGCATAAACGAGTAAACCGATCAATCAAATACATTAAATTGGTCAAAGACATGAGCTGTAACAACATCCATCATGAATACATGTAAAAACACTAAAATTAATAATTAGGGTTACAAGAATTATACCTCTAAATATTAAATTGTGTATGACTACGCGTAGAGAACAATGCAAGGAACACTTTTGATCAAAGGAGCACAAGCAAAGAAGCAAATTTGATGGTGATGTTATGGTGGTGGTATTCGTCGATCTAGAGGAAGTGGGAGAGAGAAGAAGTCATTTTTTAGGTTTATGGGGATAAAGTTGTAGCTATCTAATTAATTAGGGATTACTTGGGGCCTAATTAACCTAACATTGACTAAATCCAAACCACTAGCCCAAATAAATCATAAAAGAGATAGGAAGGGGGTGTTCGACCGTGGGTCCCCATGGGTGAGTCCATGGGCTCATTTTGCTCAAACGCGTGATCGTGGGGCTCGTTTCTAGTGCCATTTAACCATACCAAATCCCCAAAACGTTAACCGATCGTTTAAACGAAACCACGTGATCCAATTTATTAAAACAATTAATAAATTAAATATTTTTTTAAAAACATAATAAGTATAAAATAATTATTATTATTATTAAGTTGTTATTCGTTTCGTTGTCTTAAAGACGTTTTCCCGATTTTCAACAACCGTTCGTATTTCAAGTACTTCTAAACCGAAGCGTTATCTTATCGAATATGTATCGCATATTATTATTATGTATCCTCTAAGTAATAAGCTTGTATATATTAAAACTAAATACACAAAGTTTTAAGTTACAATAAAGATGTAAATTAAGTAGGAGTATCAAACTATTAAGTTCCTAAGACAATTAAGTGAGAAGTAACAATCAATAAATTAATATTAATAATCATGTGTATATAATTAAGCTGCATTTGTCAAGTGATTAAGGTTGAAAAGATATATATTTTATGGAAAAGTAACATTTTTTATTCATATAAACAACATTTACAGAGTATGCCAAAGGAGCATACTAATGCCCTAATATGCTTACATAAGTACCAATATTTATAAGCTAAAACGTAAGACTACAAATTAAAAATGCAATGAAGTTCTAGCCTATTCCCATTCTAGACGTGCACAAAGCATCGAATGATAAAGGATTTAGAAGCCAACTTGACCACTCGATCTCGAAACCTTTCACTCTATTTGATACCCATAAATGACTCAACACTTGAATTTCACTAACGATCGCCGCACTGCACTGCTTTTTTCATTTGAAGACCGATTCATTACGATGTTTCCATAACATGTATCCGGTTACCCATTCCACCTCTTGCCAAAGCATTTTCCCAAAGTTTGACTTGAATGTGAATCCGTTACCCTTGAATGCTTCGTCCAAGTTCATATTACCAGGAAATCCAATTCGCCACCATTTATAAACGAACTCCCAAACTTCACGTGCTCTTTGTAAGATATGAGTGAATGTTCCATTGTTTCTAGATTATCGTCACATATCAGACACCTCACCGAATCTAAATCTAATCTATGTTTATCAAGCTCAACCCGACACGGAATTCTACCTTTGCTAGCCCGCCAAATAAATAGCCCGACTTTTGATGGAACCAAGTTGTTTCGTTGTGTTTCGGGTAGGGAAGTATTTTGATTTGTTGAATGATGTAGAATTGATGATGAAAGTGTTTTCGTTGACCATTTCCCGCTTGTTGAAAGCCGCCAAACCCAAGAATCTATCCCATCATTTTTTAAAATCGTTCCAGTAATTTCTTCTTCCAGTTTCTTAACTTCGCTAGCTAACCTACCTGTTAAAGATCTCGACCAGTTCCAGAAAATGTGAACTCGCTTTTAGACCTTTGTACCAAGTCACTGACCCACGCCTCTTTGTTTGAAACAATTCTATAAATCCTCGAGTACCTGTCCTTCAAATTGCTATTGCCACATCAAATATCTTCCCAAAATGACGTGAGAGAACCATCGAATAAAAGTTTCTTAAAGGAAGTAGAGAATTCAATGCCTAAGGCATCGATCACTGTACCAGCCTCCAAGATTGATTTCCAAGTGGAGTTGTTGCCTTTGAGTTTGAAGTTTGAATTAAAACCCAACCCCCCGTCCCTCCTGAAAATGCTTTTGATAATGCGAACCCAAAAAACGTTCCGGTTATTGTGAAATTTCCACCACCATTTCCCTAAAAGAGCTAAATTTTTTGCTTTTAAAGATCTCACATTTAATCCCCTTCACTAAAAGGTAACATAATTGACTCTCATTTGACCCATGAAATTTTTGTAGACTAATATAACCCCCCCCCCCCCCCAAAAAAAGAAATGACTTCACATACCTTCGAGTTTTTTGACGACACAGGAAGGAGCGGGAAATATAGAAAAGAAATACAATGCTAGGCTACTCAGGACTGATTTAACTAAGGTTAACCGACCCACAAAAGACATCGCACATGCTTTCCAATCGGCTCTTTTGCTGAATTTACTCACTACCGGGTCCTATTCTTTTGATCTTTTCATATTACCACTGATAGGAAGTCCCAAATACAAGAACGGGAATTTTTACACTTTACACCCGAGCCAATTAGCCATTAGATTAATCTCGCTATCTTGAATACCAACACCAAGTATGCAACTTTTATTTACATTCACCTTAAGGCCGGATGTTTGTTCAAAACATTTGAGCAACTTTATGAGATTTCGCAAGTTCCTTTTGCTCCATTCCCCGAAAAAAACCGTATCGTCGGCATATTGAAGGTGGGAGAGTAAAGCATTATCCCGACTAATTTCTACGCCTTTAAACATTTGAACTTCAATTGCACTTTTAATCATGACATTAAGTCCTTCAACTGCCATAATGAATAATCATGGAGATAGAGGAACACCCTGCCTGTAACAGACTGAAACCCGGGCTAGTTGTAAGTGGACTATTTTGCCCTTAGGGTTTGTGCTTAGTCTTAAGTGCTTTTTATTTTAATTATTTTATTAGTGTTTTATTATAATTGTGTTGTGACCAGTTTGTGACAAGGGTCCAGAACAGGTTTGTTTATTTTATTTGGACCTCGTTTGGGTTACCTAATCTTGTGCGAAAGATATCAGATAACTGGTAAATACCCGTGTGTTGTGAGGTGGGGAAAATAGCAGCCTTAAGTGACTAGTGTACTGCCTTCTTCTTTCCATTTCTAGAATTTTCCCAAACACACCCCTACCTTCATCCCTCCCACCTAACCAAACCCTAATTCTCCATTGTTGATCTTGAGCTCGATTTGGTCTTGAAATCACGTTCTTTACACTCCACTGATTCTTTTAAGGTATGAATCATGAGCATTCATGATCAATTTAGTATTAAAATGGTGTTTTTAAGTGTATTTGTTCAAAAGCTTGATTTTGTGTCAAAATCCATGGATTTGATGTTGTTATGGTCAAAACTTTGTGGGTTTATAGTCTATAACATGTAGTGTTTGAGTTGTGGTAAGTTTTGGTGTCGAAAACGAGCTCTAGATCGAGTTTTGGTGAATTTAGCTTGATGTTCGTAGGTTGTGTTCAGAATCTGCAGATGATGAACACAGTCGGCCGACTGTCGGTCGACAGTCGACCGACTGGCTAGTGAACCGACCGACTGAGTTCGACTTTCGGCCGATTGTGGTGATACCAAATAAGTCGACCGATTGGGAAAGTCAGTCGACCGGTTGTGTCTACAGTCCACCGACTGTCTATGTTAGTCGACCGATTGAGGAGACAGTCGACCGACTGTGTGTCCAGGGTAGAATTTTTTACCAAAGTGCCTTTTTCTAGCCGTTATGCTGCCCGTTTGTATTTTGGTTTTCAGGATGTAAATTTTGAAAGTGCATAAGTGTTAAGCATGAAAATTTTAGCGGACGCATTTTTACTAATTTGCTATAATTCGCTGTCAGCGTGTCTAATCTTGATGGGAACACTATTCTAACTTGGTTTTTGCTGTTCTCAGGAGATAAGGACAAGGAGGAAACTCAGAAATAATAACTGAGCAGTTGCTGGTAATTGGTGAGTGGGTTTATCTACGGATAGGGTTTAAGTAGCATATCATGCTACTGTGGTCGACTCTTTTACCATGCATAGTGTAGGAATTGCTATGATAGAATAATATAGTTTGCCTAATGTTGTATGTGAATTATGTGTACACTGTGTGAATGGCACCAGTCGGGCCTAAGGAGACTGGGGACTCGAGACCGTGCCTAGGAGAGGTTAGAGTCCGTATGAGGTCAACCGTGCCTAGGGGAGGTTGGGTCCATAGGCTACTGATTGTGGAGTATAGTGTGAATGATGCATCCCCTGCATCTGGGTAACTATACTGTGAATTGAGTAGCAGGGACTATCGGTAGACTCAGGTCCGATCAGCTGGGAGTCGTGTGCTCGTACAAGCCGCTGATCCTCGTATTGTCTTTTTTTATGCTAGTTGGTAGTTAGCAAGTGTTGTTGTTAGCATATAGCTTGTGTGTGGCTTAAGCTATATCTGTTAGATAGATTCCATTCATTTAGCGGTGCGCTAATCCCCCACATGTTTCCCCCTTTGCAGGTTTAGGTACTGCTAGATGGGATGGGTATTGATGCAGAAGACATGTTTGACAACCCAACTCTGATGTGGACTTTGGTATAAATAATGTTTTGTAATAACGTAACACCGTTGTGTAAACTTAAACATAATTTCACGGATTAATGTAATGACGTGACTTATATTGTGTTTATTATTAAAGTCTTCCGCTGTGTATAAAAAAAATGGCCAGTTTTACACTGCCTCATGCCTTTTTCTAGTTTAAATTCTTTCGTGGGATACCCGTTAACTAACACTGACACTTATGCCGAAGATAGACAAGCTTTCATCCATCTAATCCACCTTTCCCCGAACACCATACACGTCAAGATTTCGAATAAATAATCCCAGTTTAGACTATCGAAAGTTTTTTCAAAGTCCGCTTTGAAAATAAAACTTTTCTTTTTCTGTCCTACTAAGTCATTTAATGATTCATTAACCACGAGAATACTGTCGAATATATATCTGCCTTGAATGTACGCACTTTGTTCTTCACCAATAATTATTCCTAACACCTTTCGCAATCATAATGATAACGCTTTAGAAAGAATTTTTTAATAACTCCCAATGAGGCTTATCGGACGATAATCACCGAGGTTTAAAGGGTCTTTTTTCTTGGGGAGTAGTGTGATAAACGAGCTGTTGCACCCCTTGGAAATTTTCCCGTGCTCCTAAAAATGATGAATGGCTTTCATAAAATCTTCTTTGATGACCTCCCAAAAAATTTTATAAGATTTGATATTGAAGTCGTCCGGCCCCGGTGCTTTGGAGCACCCGCAACTTTTAATAGCTAAAAGGATTTCAGATTCACTGAACGGGGCTTCTAGAAACTCAGCATTGATATGATCCAGTTTTTTTGAAACCTGAAGACTCGTCTAAGAATAGTGTACAGCTACTATGCTGGGAGAACATGTTTTGAAAATAGTTAAACACTTCATCTTTGATCTTCACTGGATTCTCGCACCATGAGCCGTTTATATTCAGACCCCGTATAGAATTTTTATTTAATTTTCGATTGATGATTTCATGGAAATATTTGCTGTTTTCATCTCCCTCGAGTGCCCATTTAACTTTCGCCTTTTGCTTCAGAATACTTGCCAATTCTTTATCTATTTATAACCATTCTTTTCTTGTCGACATCCACTCATCTATTTCTGATTGACTTAGAACATTGGCGTCTGCTTTTGACTCACATTTTAACACTTCATCTTGTAGTCTTTTTAATTCATCATTAAACACCCTGAAGTTCATATTACCTTTTTCTTTAAGATCACTTTTAACGTTCTTTAACTTGTCTCAGAATCATTCATGGCTGCTCCCACCCCGAATTTATGACTTCCAAAGACCCTTCTTGTTTGATCCAATTATCATATACTCGAATTGGTTTTGGCCCAAAATCTGTGTTCCCATCTTTTAGTACGATTGGTCAATGATCCGAGTGTTTACGCTCAAGAGCACAAGTCGCAAGTCCTTCCCAAATTTCTAAGAATCTATCTGAAACCAAAAATCTGTCAAGTTTGCTGAATATCGTACCATCATCACTGACCCTATTGAACATTTTTCCACCCATAGGTATTTCTAACTGCTTGTTTCGATCGATGAATTCGTTGAATAACCTAGCCCTATGCTCAATGAAATTACAATTCATACGCTCTGTTGGATATCTCACTGATAATGCTAAAAATGAACATATATTTCATAGCATTATTCCTCAAGAAAGACAAGCTTTTAGTTGCAATTGTTCTATTTACAAGTGATATTCGTTTAAATAATAAAAGGTGAAGACAAAAGACAGATTCGACGAATTGAAGACGCAAACGACCAAAAAGCTCAAAAGTACAAAATACAATCAAAGAGGTTCCAATTATTGATAAGAAACGTCTCGAAATTACAAGAGTACAAGATTCAAAACGCAAAGTACAAGATATTAAATTGTACGCAAGGACGTTCGAAAATCCGGAACCGGGACATGAGTCAACTCTCAAAGCTCGACGCAACGGACTAAAAATTACAAGTCAACTATGCACATAAATATAATATAATATTTAAATAATTCTTATAATTATTTATATATTATATAAATAAATAAAAACCGTCGGCAAGAAAGACTCCAATTTGTGTGAGCTGTATTTACAAAATCCGCGACTCGCGGAGTTTGAAGGCAAAAAATGTCGCGAGTCGCGGAGCCCCAAATTCTGCAATTCCCTATAAAGCCAACCGAATTCTGATCATTTTTCATCATCTAATATCTATCTCTCTCTCAATATATACGTAATATTTATATTTATAATTTATATTTTAATTTTAATTATAATTCTGATAATAAGGGTATGTTAGCGAATATTGTAAGGGTGTAAATCGAAATTCTGTCAGTGTAACGCTACGCTATTTTTAATCATTGTAAGTTATGTTCAACCTTTTTAATTTAATGTCTCGTAGCTAAGTTATTATTATGCTTATTTAAAACGAAGTAATCATGATGTTGGGCTAATTACTAAAATTGGGTAATTGGGCTTTGTACCATAATTGGGGTTTGGACAAAAGAACGACACTTGTGGAAATTAGACTATGGGCTATTAATGGGCTTTATATTTGTTTAACTAAATGATAGTTTGTTAATGTTAATATAAAGATTTACAATTGGGCGTCCCTATAAATTACCATATACACTCGATCGGACACGATGGGCGGGGTATTTATATGTACGAATAATCGTTCATTTAACCGGACACGGGAATGGATTAATAGCCACTAGAATAATTAAAACAGGGGTGAAATTATGTACAAGGACACTTGGTATAATTGATAACAAAATATTAAAACCTTGGGTTACACTCAGTCGACATCCTGGTGTAATTATTAAACAAAGTATTAAAATCTTGTTACAGTTTAAGTCCCCAATTAGTTGGAATATTTAACTTCGGGTATAAGGATAATTTGACGAGGACACTCGCACTTTATATTTATGACTGATGGACTGTTATGGACAAAAACCAGACGGACATATTAAATAATCCAGGACAAAGGACAATTAACCCATGGGCATAAAACTAAAATCAACACGTCAAACATCATGATTACGGAAGTTTAAATAAGCATAATTCTTTTATTTCATATTTAATTTCCTTTATTTTATATTTAATTGCACTTCTAATTATCGCATTTTTATTGTTATTGTATTTAATTGTACTTTTAATTATCGTACTTTTTAATTATCACAAGTTTATTTTATGGCACTTTTATTATTCGCAATTTCATTATCGTTATTTACTTTACGCTTTAATTTAAGTCTTGTATTTATTTTTAATATTTTACATTTGGTTTTAACTACGACTAAAGTTTTAAAATCGACAAACCGGTCATTAAACGGTAAAAACCCCCCTTTATAATAATAATATTACTTATATATATATATATATTTGTATTTTTATAAAAGTAAACTAATATAGCATTAAGCTTTGTTTAAAAAGATTCCCTGTGGAACGAACCGGACTTACTAAAAACTACACTACTGTACGATTAGGTACACTGCCTATAAGTGTTGTAGCAAGGTTTAAGTATATCCATTCTCTAAATAAATAAATATTTTGTGTAAAATTGTATCGTATTTAATAGTATTTCCTGCTAAAATTAATAGCTATTTTATATACACCTCGTACGACATCACTCACTTCATTGAAATCACCTCCTAATACACACGCTACATTATCTAACTCCATCATATTATCAAGATCATCCCACATTATTTTCTTTTTTCCTATCACTGTGAGGCCCATAAATGTTAATTAGCACTGTATCAACCGAACTACCCAACCAATTCCCTCTAATGGCTAAAAAGTGATTTTTTTTCTACACCTTGCACGAAGTTGAGAGTTGTTTTATTCCAAATGGTTATGATCCCTCCCGATTTGCCTACTGCTTTTTTATACACATACCCAAAATTGGTCGAACCCCACACATATTTCATCCAAAAGTCAGATACCTCTTTCAATTTGGTTTCTTGTAACATAACTACATCAGGCATTTGGTTTTGAATCAAATCTTTGACCCAACGCCATTTGCCTTTAGGATTACCCCAAAAACCTCTGATATTTAAAGACAAGATCTTCATTGAAACAAGTTAACAAACGAACACGAAAACACTCACCTGGATTTATTACTTTTGATGATGCACACTTTTAAGACCCAATTTTTTTTCCAAATTCACTGACTTCTAAACTACTGCCCGATAGTGTCGAATCTATACCTTTACTATGCGATATTGGACGAATAGACTTTCTCGGAGTTGCAGAATGTGAACCTTGACGAGCAACATTCTTTGTATGAATAATTCTTAACGACGCCGACCATTTCCTCAAATTAGACCATCTGAGACCTTTCAATTTGATTGAACTTTTTGAATTTAAAGAATCTTTGCTGCTCGATTTATTTTTGGACGTCATTAACTCAGATGATGAATGAATAAATTGAACCCCGTTTGCCTCGCCTAACTTTCTTTTTTTTCGAGAATCTGGAACTCTCACCATCAATCTTTGTAGCACCATCATTTAATAGTGTTTTCCCAATGATTGTTGATTGTAGCTCGAAATCATCGACCAAATCATCGACTGAATCATCAGACCGAGAAAAGGAAGGGTTATGTTTACTATTATGTACAGGTTGAGAAAAAGGACAGTTAAGTTTGGATTGTTTAGTAGGCTTGGAATTGAATATGAACAAATTGGGCTCTGAAGAGTTGGGCTTGAACTTAGGTGTTGTTCTTAGGCTTTTGGATCTAGAAATATGTGGGCTTAGGTTAATAGGTTTGGTTACAGGCTCATTTATAGTGTAAGTAGATTGCTTTTCTGGGTTTGGAGCTGTCTCAAAAATGGGCTGGGTTGAGGAATGGTTGGACTCATTGGATTGGGCTAACGGATCTTGGATGTTAGGTGTCTCAGAGTGGGCTAAAGGGTTATGGGTTTAATGGGCTCGGTTATTTGTTGGGCTTCGAAGGATTTTTTGGAAATTGGATCAGGTATTGCACGATGGATTAGATTCACGCCTGGGTTGACTCGAATCACATTTGGTTTTAGGGTTGGAGGCATTAAAGGTGGATGTTTTAGGGATGTGTGAAGAAACAGGTTTAGAATTGGTACACGACCTTTGGGTTTCTCTGACGACTTAATGTTTGCTGTCACCACTTTCCAATGACTCATTATTAGATTGAACAAAGAGATCTTTCTTCTCACAACGTGCCTTCTCGGTTTTGGGAATTTAACCTTCTTCCAAGGAATGTGATGCTTTTTCATGCTCATCATTAATTGCTTTATCGAATGAATTAACTGTTTGCTGACACCGTGACTCTTGGTCTGCTATTTTGTTCCCAATGTTTATCTTAATTGTCGCTAGAAAATCTTCATCTTCTCCGTTTGAATCGCCGGAAAAATCTGAATCACCGGCAATAGAATTGTTCTCGTTGTTATCTAATTCATTATCATCTTCTTCAAGTTCAATCTCAGGGAGACAATGTATGTATTCTGAAACATATACAAAATATGATTTTTTTTTCCCGGAGATGAGCTTTACTAGATTGTTAACTTTGCTCGGTTTGCACATTTGTACTAAAACCCTGCCGAAAACTAGGTTTTGGTTACCTTTCATAGAGAAATTAAAATACTCTAAGGGTTTACCCCACCAGATGGCTATGGATTTAAATGTGTTTTCGCACCAATCTCTAACTGAAACTCCAGTGACATTTAGCCATGTTAGACGTCCAGGTGGAGTGTAATTATCATCCCACATCTTCAAGTTATCAAGTAGATTGTGAAGGCAATGGTCTTTAGCGCTAAGAATCTGTTAACAGCTTTCTTTCGAGGCAAAGGTTAACATGATCTCCAAGCCACCAAGATACTTGATTTCAGCTTGATTAACTCCATCTGAATCACAGTTTTCAGCGAAGTGTTCAAGCATCTCCAGATTTTTCGCCTCCCCAATTAACGATTTCACAAGAACCTCTTTGTTCGTGGATTCTCTTTCGACTGTAGATTTTAACCCAAGAGTACCATTATTAGGGTTGTGTTTTTTCTAGAACACCTTCGTCTTGTTTACCACTTCTATTATTATTATTATTATTATTATTATTATTATTATTATTATTATTATTATTATTATTATTATTATTATTATCATTATTATTATTTATTATTATTATCATTATCATTATTATTATCATTATCATTATCATCATTATTATTATTATCATTATCATCATCATCATCATCATCATCATCATTATTATTATTATTATTATTATTATTATTATTATTATTATTATTATTATTATTATTATTATTATTATTATTATTATTATTATTATGCCTATGCATGGTACGGTTCCGTCCCGAATTAAGTCGGTTCGGTTCCGTCCCGAGTCCCAAAATATTTAAGAAAGTCGTACCGAGGACCGTACCAAATAAATTCGGTTCGGTTCGGTTCCATGTTTTTCGGTTCGGTTCCATGAAAAGAACCGTCCCACTTATTTTTAAGGTAAATTTATTTGACCCACTTCAACCCTTTTTATATTTTTGTCTAAACAATACTTCTAATGTTAATTACTCTATAATTTCCATAGTAATCTACATCACCAAATCACAAAAACAAACTTAGTAGCAGCTCAGTAGCTCACTAACTAAAATAAATACATCAAAGGAAACTGTAGTTGCACCTTGCACGAGACAAAAGACTTTTTTAAGAAATAATGACTAATGACATATTAATGTATCACATATACACAATCAAAGTGAAAGGACCCGTTCATATACATTATAAACGATTCACAATAGTTGATTACATTGCGAGGTATTTGACCTCTATATGATACATTTTACAAACATTGCATTCGTTTTTAAAAGACAAACTTTCTTTACATCGAAAATTGACAGGCATGCATACCATTTCATAATATCCACTATCCAACTATAAATTGATTTAATAATAATCTTTGATGAACTCAATGACTCGAATGCAACGTTCTTCGAAATATGCTATGAAAGACTCCAAGTAATATCTTTAAAATGAGCAAATGCACAGCGGAAGATTTCTTTAACACCTGAGAATAAACATGCTTTAAAGTGTCAACCAAAAGGTTGGTGAGTTCATTAGTTTATCATAATCATTTATTTCCATCATTTTAATAGACCACAAGAATTTCATTTCCAGTTCTCATAAATATACGTCCCATGCATAGAGACGAAAATAATCATTCATATGGTGAACACCTGGTAACCGACATTAACTAGATACATATAAGAATATCCCCTATCATTCCGGGATCCTCCTTCGGACATGATATAAATTTCGAAGTACTAAAGCATCCGGTACTTTGAATGGGGTTTGTTAGGCCCAATAGATCTATCTTTAGGATTCGCATCAATTAGGGTGTCTATTCCCTAATTCTTAGATTACCAGACTTTAATAAAAAGGGGCATATTCGATTTCGATAATTCAACCATAGAATGTAGTTTCAATTACTTGTGTCTATTTCGTCAAACATTTATAAAAGCGCATGTATTCTCAGTCCCAAAAATATAAAGGGTAAAAAGGCAAATGAAACTCACGCATATAATTATTGTAAAACATTTAATAAAGCATTTGCATGTATTCTCAGCCCAAAAATGTAAAGAGTAAAAAGGGCAAATGAAACTCACCATACTGTATTTCGTAGTAAAAATACATATAACGTCATTGAACAAGTGCAAGGTTGGCCTCGGATTCACGAACCTAAATTAATTATATATTTATGTGTTGGTCAATATTTGTCTAACAAATTAGGTCAAGTCATAGTGTACCACAATCCTAATGCTCGAGACTAATATGCAAAAGTCAACAAAAGTAAATTTGACTCAAAATAATTTCCAAAAATCTATACATGATTAATATATAGTTTAAATATCGTAGTTTTATATTTTTAAATATTTTTAAAAGATTTATTAGAGTAAATAATATAATTTATTTATTAATAAATAAAATTTTATATTAAATTTATATAATAAAATATACTTTTATATATATTAAGTAATAAAATTTATAGGGTTCATTTAATATCATAAAGATAATATGATAGGTATTTTTAGAGTAAGTTATTACACGTAGTAAAATATGTTTGTATCACATATTTATTTGATAAAATAATATCTATAATGCTAGTAAGTAAAAGTTGTATTATTTTGTAATAATAATTATTAATATAAAAATATCAATATTTATAATTACTAAGATGACATTATGATAAAACGATAATTCTAATTATGATAACTTTAATATTTACGATAATTTTTAATAATATATTTAAAATAATAATTCTATTTAAAATAATAATGATAATGATATTTTATAGTAACAATGACATTTTTATTAAAATGATAATTTTTGTTAAAATGATAGTTTTAATACTAACGATACTTTTAATAATAATAGTAATGATAAAAATAATAAGAACGATAATTTTATCTAAATCAATATCTTATAATATTTTAATTTCATCATGATACTCTTACTCATTATTTCCTAATCGTTTCGTTTAATAGCTTTTAATCGTCTTTTATATCGTGTTCATAATAATGATAATAATAGTAATCAAAATAATTAGGTGTTACAAATATTTGTTTTAATTACACTAATATTAATATTGATAGTTACTATAACATTATTAACGATAATACTAATAATTATCTTAATGATAATATAGTAATAATACTAATAACAATAACAATAACCATTTTTAAATAATGATATATATATTAATATTGATAATAATAATAATACTAATAATAGTAATAATAATAATAATTGGATAATAATAATAATACTAATTATAACTTTAACGATAATAACGATAGTAATAATAAAAAAAAATAACAATTTTTAATGATAAATCCCTTTTATTGATAAAGATAATAATAATGATAATAATAAGATAAAACTAGAACGACGATAAAAATGACGATAATAATAATCATTTTTAATAAAAAATATCAAAAATTCAATTGATTATAACTTCTAATCCGTTCATCGAAACCATTCGATATCTAAAGGAAAAGTTCTTAATTTTTCGCTAGCTTTCCAAGGACATGCATATCTTATACCTTATCTCAACCGTAAGTTTAACTAATTCAAGATTCAACCTAACCTGTCTAAGGGCAATATCAAAAGTACAAGCATGCATAATCCTAAATACTCAAGCACTAGTCAGGGATACACTATTAGTATGTAAAAGTTAAATTATGAGTACTCACGTATCAATATTGAGATTCAATATTGCAGGAAAGGTACGTAGACACAACGGAAATGATAAACACTATATTGACCTCACGAGCATACCCATGAACCATACTCAATCACCTCCATAGCTATAACCCATAATTTCCTTAATCCTATCCTACTCGAAAAACAATTTCGAAATCACTCGGACAGCACTCCGTCGTAATATTTTATGTATACTAATAATATCTTGAAATAATACGGAGTAAATATATATATGTAAATCGATTGAGAGAGTTTAGAGAAAAATATTTTCATGTTTCTATGAAATAATGAAACCTATTGAATTCTATTTATAATAGATTTTTGAATTATTAAAGTGAATTATTAAAGTATGAATTATTAAAGTGAATTATTAAAGTATGAATTATTAAAGTGAATTATTAAATTATGAATTATTAAAGTGAATTATTAAAGTATGAATTATTAAAGTGAATTATTAAAGTTAAAGTAAAGTAAAAATAAAGTAAAGGTAAAGTTTAAGTAAAGTAAAAGTATAAAACTATGTACGTATAATACGCGTATAAATATATATAATATTAATTTAAATCGTTATATATATTTAATAAAATAAAATATAAATATCGTTATCTTTATCATACTAGTTAAGTAATGAGTTATAAAAAGTGGTTCTAGATATTTATAAAAGTTATATACGTTTTAATAATAAAGTTCTTTTTAAACTGAAAACGTTTTTGTACGTTTGAAACTAAATAGATCAATCGAGTCTTTATGAGATTCAATCTTCCACTATCCTTTGTCTAGTTCTCAATGATTGACAATTTGTTCTTATTTATAAATTACTTTACCATTTTCCGAATATTGTTAAAATAGAAAGATTTCTCAAATCAACGTGGGCCTTTCAACAGAGACTTGTAATCATAATTCAATATATCTAATAATTCAAGCATTTGATCTTATCTTCTAATTCCATTGATAAACATTTTGAAACATATACAATCATATAAAGTATTTAATCTAATATTTTGTTTACGTTTCAAGTTATAATATATATACACATATACATATATAATCATATTCGTTTAATAGTTCGTGAATCGTTGGAACTTGGTCGAGGTTGAATGAATATATGAACATAGTTTAAAATTCTTGAAATTTAACTTAACAAATATTGCTTATCGTGTCGGAAACATATAAAGATTAAAGTTTAAATTTGGTTGGAAATTTTCGGGTTGTCACGGTACCTACCCGTTAAAGAAATTTCATCCCGAAATTTGAGTGGAAAGGTCATGAATGATAATAAGTATGTTTTCATGATGCATACAGGCTGAAAATTAGAGTTTTATCATCAGCGAATAATTTGGATAAACAATCCATTTATATGAAGAGTACGAATGAAGCTAACATAGAAGAGTGAAATGAGTAAGTGTAGATTCATCTTATCATTTGACATAGATATGATTGATTCCCAGATTTCAAGGAATTTGAAGAAAATCTTCTTAATAATATTTGACTCTCCGGTAATCAAGGGAATTAGGATCCACTTTAAATGCGATCGTCCATTTTAATTGTTCTGTCAGAGATTTTCTTATAAATTTACCTCCTTCGTTTCCTTACAACTCACACCTTCTGTTGATGCATTTTATGCAAGTCCCTAGACATCTACCCACGTCCATTGTAGGTACAACAGTTTACAAGCCACCATGATTGCTCGCTATTATCCTATCCGTGTTTGTATGTGGTTACAGGAACTGCAGGAACGAGATTTAGATGTTTAACTATGTTAGACTTAGTCAGACATACGAGTGAAGCCTCACTAGTACGGCTGACAGGCTCATACGCACGGTTGATGCTGAGCTAAGTCATAATTACAACCTAAATGAGAAGACACGAGTGAGTGATCACCCGTACGGCTGATGAAGCCAACTCGTACGTGTGATGAATGAATCGTATGGGTGAGTTAACAGCAGGGGTATATAAAGTCTTTTGTTCTTCATTTTAGGTTAAGCCTCTCATTTGTTACACACACTCAGATCTAGTGAGCTCCTCCGATTCTCTCTCAGTCCAAATCACCCAGGTGGTGAATAATAGCTCTAGGTGTTGATCTAATCACACTTGATTTAGTTGTGGTTTGACTAAATTAATCAAAAAAAAAACTTAACCTATTTACTAGAGGGTTTGATTCACTTACTCCGCCATTGTGTGAGTTAAATCTGTTAATTTCTAAGTTTCTAGTCATGTTTCATCACCTTCTATTCTTTCCCCCTCAACTCATATTTTAAAGTATTCATCAATATGCTCCATCCAGTTCTGATTCTCGATATACTTCTAACTTTCATATCGGTCATTCTTCTTTTTCATCTACCGCCGGAAGAATCTATTTACTTCTACTATATTCTTGGGTTTATAGTGTTTCTAGTTCTCCCGTGTCTTTATATTGCTATATGCATCGATATATATGGTTTATAATTTCTGGTTTGTCGTTGGGCTTTATATGTTCCCTTATATTTCAAAGTCTCTGCTTCTGTCTTCCATAATCATTCTCATTCACAGTTAATGCTCTCTTTTATTTGCTGCAATTTATACCCCAATTTCTATTTCGGAGTTTTGTCCTTTCATTTCTTCTTCTTGCGATTAAGCACCGCTTGTAATGGTCCAGAATTCACAGATATGAATTTCGGAATGAACATTGTTAATGTTCTAGGAAGGAAATTGTGATGGCATGATCTTGACTTGTCAAATTACTAGAATACCTTGGAAAATGCCGAATCATCAAGAAATATTTTCTTGATATTTTAGAGGTTAAATAGAATACAGGAGTCGTATAACATGGCACATGATGATGTTATGATCTGTGAATCATCACGTTCCATTTAGAAACTCAGCATGACTTACTGTAATATAATCACATTGATCAAGTGTCATTATATTATACTAATTCATGTTTCAGTTCCCAACACTACTTCAAAATATTCCTATTTTAAACTTGAATGTTTCAGAATTTAGAAACTAAAATAGTTTCTTTTATGATGTAATACAGATAGCACGAAGAGGTAAATGATTTCAAATAAGAAAAATTAAGAAAATATCTTCAGAAATATGGAGGATATTTATAATGAAAGATATGATGATATTTTAGAATTTCTAATATCAGAGGATGATGAAGAATATTGTCCGCAGGGGTTTAGAGTCAGGAGCAAGGTATTCGTTAATGACTTCAGCAGGTACTGAATCATTTGGATCCTTTGAAGTTAGGTTCAGTCTTTGTAATTTGTCCACAGCCTCCTTCCTACTTTGCTCAATCCGTTTTCCAGTTCCAAAACTTCTCTTTTTCTGTGCTTTGCCAGCACACTTCATCATTATCATCCAGCTTTTACCGTTTAAAGTCGTTTATAGTTTTTGCTGCTTCATCAGCATTTTTCTCATTTTCGGAGAACCAATTCATAGTTCGGAGTGTTTTTCAGAAACTTCACATTCAAATTAAGTCCAGAAGATATAAGTTATATATACACATATAACTGTTGGCGTAGACATGCTGCGAGATTTCAAAATACTGATTGCTAATTTCCAATGATTCGTATGGCAATTCTCATTACAAGATGCGAATGAGTAAATGATGGGGTTTCAATGAATAATTATAATGACTTTTTGGAGAGGCTAAAGTCAAAGGGTAATAAAGTTGTTGGTACATCTGCTAATAATGTGGTGGAATGTAAAAGGTTCCCTGGTAACGATGGTGTATATCTCAAGGTTATAATAAGGTTAGTCTGACTGAAAAGTCAAAAACTGGAGCTGTGACAAAACTGGCTACTTTGAATAGGAGTCGCAAAGTTATTTTTGCTAATAAATGCCAAAGAATCTGACGCGGATACGTTGTTTAAACTTTTACTTTGGATTCAAGAGTTTTTCGGGTACATAACTGTGGGTAACATGTGGTTGGATCATCATCTCGATTGCTCATCATTCGAAGTGTCTTCAGAAATTTTCGAAGGGTTTGAATACAGATTGTAATCGTTAACATACATTTGATGTTCTAACACAGTTTTGAAGTCAAAATATAGCTTGTGAAAGATGTAAGGATCTAAGAGTGATGATTTTGGTCATATCTCAAGTTGAATTTTGAGATTTCAAAATTAGAATATGTAATTAAATTTTGAATGAGTATGGTTGTTTTGATTTCTATAAAAGAATGTATATTGTTGTGAAAGTAGAGAGTATAATGGATGATTTGCTGAATCAGATTCGAAGAATGTAACATATTAATTGCGAATTTATATATCTCTCGGGTATTACCTACCCGTTAAAAAAAATTCACAATTAATATTTTGTACAAAAGAATTTTATTACAGTCTTTATGAAAATATATATATGTATATTTTCTTCATATGTAACATAGATTTAATGAGTTAATGTTAAATTAAACTCATTTGATTTACGGTTGAAACTAGAATTGAATAATCCCTAAAGGCTTTAAAAAGTACATAACTTTTACGCAGTATTTCTTTAATGACATTGAAATTATAAATCAATACTTCGTTATTTGTTGATGTATGATGTTCGGTTCGTGAAATTCTTGTGAATTTCGCAAAGTACGGATGATGTTATCTGAAAAGTTTCGGGTACATCGATGATGAAAGTGTAAAATCAAATATATACTTGATTTATTATGAATTGGAATTTGTTGAATTGCAACAGAGATTGTAGTTAACGCTGGTTAAGTTGCGGCCGAAGGACGTACATTATTGCATATTTGTAATATGAATTAACCGAGTAGTTAAGATTCACACACAATAGCTTAGCACAGAAAGATTTATTTCAAAATATATATATATATATATATATATATATATATATATATATATATATATATATATATATATATATATATATATATATATATATATATATATATATATATACATATAATTTCTTCAGAGGGAATGAGTTAATTCTTCATAACTCGTTGATACAATATACACGTTATTGATTCGTAATGATGTCCACAGTGATTTTTGAACTGACGGAGTTTGTGATATTATCGGTGTTGTTGATTCGGATGTTGACTGTACTGACGATGCTGGTAACGCTGACGGTACTGTTGATGTTGTTGGTAAAGCAAGTTTAGCTTTTTAATCACACACCATTTTTGTCAGGGTTTCTACTCTTCCTTCTATCATTTTGGTTCGCTTAACTGATTTATGGTTAGGGCTAGATTAGATAATCTCTAAGACTTTATAGATTAGATCATCGCCGCGGAATGTTTCTCCAATGAAGTTATGAATTAATACTTCGTCAGTTATTGTTGTTGGTACTCCTTGGTATCTATGGTGCGTATGACGTTGATGCTCGTGGGACAGATTGTGAAGTTGAGGTTTACGACGCGGTTGTGGTTGGAGGTGGTAATGGTACTGTTGGCATTGATGATGGTGGTACTGGTTATGCTGCTGATGCTGCTGCTGGTGTTTGTAATCTCTGCACTATATTCTCCAAAGCCACTACCCGAGCGCGAAGCTCGTTGACTTCTTCTATTACACTGGGGTGATTGTCGGTTCGGACGAGCGGATAAATAAAATCTAAAATTTGATGTAATATATAATCGTGACGAGATACTCTGGAAATGAGCGAGAAAATGGTGTTTCGGACAGGTTCGCCGGTAAGTGCTTCAGGTTCTTCGTCAAGAGGGCAATGTGGTAGATGGAAGGGATCACCTTCTTCTTGTCTCCAATGATTGAGGAGGCTACGAACCCATCTCCAATTCACCCAGAATAGGTGATGACTGATTGGTTGATCTATTCCGGTCACACTGCTTTCGGAGCTTGAATGGGATTCCATTTCGGAATCTGAGTGACTTGAACTGATGACGAATTCCATTTCGTACGATTGGATAAAGGATTTTTTTTTTTTCGATATGAAATGATTTTGGCTAACGGATGGTATTCTAATTACATAGAATAAATATATATATATATATATATATATATATATAGATCAAAAGATTTCGTAGATTACGGAGGACTTTGCGGGATATGTCAGGCAAAGTTTAAAGTAACAGATACGATAAGATATGATTTAGCAGATATGCTAAGATATGAATTTTTGTCTATACACTATTCATGCAATCAATGCAGCAAGACGTGTCTTAGACTAAAAATGATAAGCAGGTAATTTCCTGAGGATGATAAGTAGTTAATTTTCGACACAAAATGATAAGCAAAACTTTTGACATGCAGACACAGTCGAAGTCCAGACTCACTAATGCATCCTATCGACTTATCAGTTAGACACACTAATGTAGACCTGGTTCGCTAAGACCACCGCTCTGATACCAACTGAAAGGACCCGTTCATATACATTATAAATGATTCACAATAGTTGATTACATTGCGAGGTATTTGACCTCTATATGATACATTTTACAAACATTGCATTCGTTTTTAAAAGACAAACTTTCTTTACATCGAAAATTGACAGGCATGCATACCATTTCATAATATCCACTATCCAGCTATAAATTGATTTAATAATAATCTTTGATGAACTCAATGACTCGAATGCAACGTTTTTCGAAATATGCTATGAAAGACTCCAAGTAATATCTTTAAAATGAGCAAATGCACAGCAGAAGATTTCTTTAACACCTGAGAATAAACATGCTTTAAAGTGTCAACCAAAAGGTTGGTGAGTTCATTAGTTTATCATAATCATTTATTTCCATCATTTTAATAGACCACAAGAATTTCATTTCCAGTTCTCATAAATATACGTCCCATGCATAGAGACAAAAATAATCATTCATATGGTGAACACCTGGTAACCGACATTAACTAGATACATATAAGAATATCCCCTATCATTCCGTGATCCTCCTTCGGACATGATATAAATTTCGAAGTACTAAAGCATCCGGTACTTTAGATGGGGTTTGTTAGGCCCAATAGATCTATCTTTAGGATTCGCGTCAATTAGGGTGTCTGTTCCCTAATTCTTAGATTACCAGACTTTAATAAAAAGGGGCATATTCGATTTCGATAATTCAACCATAGAATGTAGTTTCAATTACTTGTGTCTATTTCGTCAAACATTTATAAAAGCGCATGTATTCTCAGTCCCAAAAATATAAAGGGTAAAAAGGCAAATGAAACTCACGCATATAATTATTGTAAAACAGTTAATAAAGCATTTGCATGTATTCTCAGCCCAAAAATGTAAAGAGTAAAAAGGGCAAATGAAACTTACCATACTGTATTTCGTAGTAAAAATACATATAACGTCATTGAACAAGTGCAAGGTTGGCCTCGGATTCACGAACCTAAATTAATTATATATTTATGTGTTGGTCAATATTTGTCTAACAAATTAGGTCAAGTCATAGTGTACCACAATCCTAATGCTCGAGACTAATATGCAAAAGTCAACAAAAGTAAATTTGACTCAAAATAATTTCCAAAAATCTATACATGATTAATATATAGTTTAAATATCGTAGTTTTATATTTTTAAATATTTTTAAAAGATTTATTAGAGTAAATAATATAATTTATTTATTAATAAATAAAATTTTATATTAAATTTATATAATAAAATATACTTTTATATATATTAAGTAATAAAATTTATAGTGTTCATTTAATATCATAAAGATAATATGATAGGTATTTTTAAAGTAAGTTATTACACGTAGTAAAATATGTTTGTATCACATATTTATTTGATAAAATAATATCTATAATGATAGTAAGTAAAAGTTGTATTATTTTGTTATAATAATTATTATTATAAAAATATCAATATTTATAATTACTAAGATGACATTATAATAAAACGATAATTCTAATTATGATAACTTTAATATTTACGATAATTTTTAATAATATATTTAAAATAATAATTCTATTTAAAATAATAATAATAATGATATTTTAAAGTAACAATGACATTTCTATTAAAATGATAATTTTTGTTAAAATGATAGTTTTAATACTAACGATACTTTTAATAATAATAGTAATGATAAAAATAATAAGAACGATAATTTTATCTAAATCAATATCTTATAATATTTTAATTTCATCATGATACTCTTACTCATTATTTCCTAATCGTTTCGTTTAATAGCTTTTAATCGTCTTTTATATCGTGTTCATAATAATGATAATAATAGTAATCAAAATAATTAGGTGTTACAAATATTTGTTTTAATTACACTAATATTAATAATAATAGTTACTATAACATTATTAACGATAATACTAATAATTATCTTAATGATAATATAGTAATAATAATAATAACAATAACAATAACCATTTTTAAATAATGAAATATATATTAATATTGATAATAATAATAATACTAATAATAGTAATAATAATAATAATTGGATAATAATAATAATACTAATTATAACTTTAACGATAATAACGATAGTAATAATAAAAAAAATAACAATTTTTAATGATAAATCCCTTTTATTGATAAAGATAATAATAATGATAATAATAAGATAAAACTAGAACGACTATAAAAATGACGATAATAATAATCATTTTTAATAAAAATATCGAAAATTCAATTGATTATAACTTCTAATCCGTTCATCGAAACCATTCGATATCTAAAGGAAAAGTTCTTAATTTTTCGCTAGCTTTCCAAGGACATGCATATCTTATACCTTATCTCAACCACAAGTTTAACTAATTTAAGATTCAACCTAACCTGTCTAAGGGCAATATCAAAAGTACAAGCATGCATAATCCTAAATACTCGAGCACTAGTCAGGGATACACTATTAGTATGTAAAAGTTAAATTATGAGTACTCACGTATCAATATTGAGATTCAATATTGCAGGAAAGGTACGTAGACGCAACGGAAATGATAAACACTATATTGACCTCACGAGCATACCCATGAACCATACTCAATCACCTCCATAGCTATAACCCATAATTTCCTTAATCCTATCCTACTCGAAAAGCAATTTCGAAATCACTCGGACAGCACTCCGTCGTAATATTTTATGTATACTAATAATATCTTGAAATAATACGGAGTAAATATATATATGTAAATCGATTGAAAGAGTTTAGAGAAAAATATTTTCATGTTTCTATGAAATAATGAAACCTATTGAATTCTATTTATAATATATTTTTGAATTATTAAAGTGAATTATTAAAGTATGAATTATTAAAGTGAATTATTAAAGTATGAATTATTAAAGTGAATTATTAAAGTATGAATTATTAAAGTGAATTATTAAAGTATGAATTATTAAAGTGAATTATTAAAGTTAAAGTAAAGTAAAAATAAAGTAAAGGTAAAGTTTAAGTAAAGTAAAAGTATAAAACTATGTACGTATAATACGCGTATAAATATATATAATATTAATTTAAATCGTTATATATATTTAATAAAATAAAATATAAATATCGTTATCTTTATCATACTAGCTAAGTAATGAGTTGTCAAAAGTGGTTCTAGATATTTATAAAAGTTATATACGTTTTAATAATAAAGTTCTTTTTAAACTGAAAACGTTTTTGTACGTTTGAAACTAAATAGATCAATCGAGTCTTTATGAGATTCAATCTTCCACTATCCTTTGTCTAGTTCTCAATGATTGACAATTTGTTCTTATTTATAAATTACTTTACCATTTTCCGAATATTGTTAAAATAGAAAGATTTCTCAAATCAACGTGGGCCTTTCAACAGAGACTTGTAATCATAATTCAATATATCTGATAATTGAATAATTTGATCTTATCTTCTAATTCCATTGATAAACATTTTGAAACATATACAATCATATAAAGTATTTAATCTAATATTTTATTTACGTTTCAAGTTAAAATATATATACACATATACATATATAATCATATTCGTTTAATGGTTCGTGAATCGTTGGAACTTGGTCGAGGTTGAATGAATATATGAACATAGTTTAAAATTCTTAAAATTTAACTTAACAAATATTGCTTATCGTGTCGGAAACATATAAAGATTAAAGTTTAAATTTGGTTGGAAATTTTCGGGTTGTCACACAAAGGACCTTAAAGGGATTAAAAATAGATAATTGTCTAATAGACCAAATACAAAAGTCTAATGAAATTAAAAAAAAAAAAAAAAAAAAAAAAAAAAAAACTAAGATGCTAATGTTTAAAAAAATTTAGTAATGCAGAAAATCTCTTAATAGTAACTATTTTAATCTTTCATAGTCCCTTGATCACTAGCTATAACGTACTCCATTTCATTGTCATCCAAATCCTCATCCATGTCACTCACATTTCTTGAGATACGCATCCAATATTGAGTACATATAAGAGCTTCCACTTTGCTTGGAGACAAGGAATGCATCCAACACCCTACCACCTGTGCTAAATGCCGACTCCGAAGCAACAAATGTAACAGGAATCGCCAAAATATCTAAAAAAAATGATGACGACGACAACAACAACATTTATATTAATAAATAAAATTATCATGAATTTCAATATATTATATCAAGTTAAGTATATTACCTCTAGCCATGTTAGATAGAATTGGAAATCTCAGACTATTATCTTTTCACCACGATAAGATATCAAACCCTTTTACCATTGGTGCACGAGGCTCACTCTTATATTTATCTAACTCTGTTCCTGATTCAACATTGCTACTATCCCCATCCTTCAAAAAAGCTTCAAAAAAATCATTTTCTTCATCAATTAGATTTACCACATTTTCTTGTCTTTCATAATTCTCATTTGAGCTTCTCACCTCATACATAAGACGATATTCCTCATATAATAGTTTCATTTCCTTTTCAACTAAGCCGACATGAAACTCTACCTCTTGTTGCTTTGAACTCTCAACTCGTTCAACAAACTCTGCATGTGGTTCTCCTTCCAAAGGTTCATATGATTTCATATCAAATATGCGTTTAAAACCAAACCTTATAATCGATAATTTCATTCGAGGATCCAGCACAGCAGCAAAATACATGAGCATTTTCAATTTGTTGATACCATTTCAATACTTATCAAACCTTCTTCTCATGTCCTTTAACATCACTCTAAACTCTATAACAGAATCATTAGTAAACTTATTCAATTGATCATCAAGATCAATCACTTCATTGAAATAAGAATTCGCAACAACATAAGATGTCCTGGATAATTTTTCAGTTTTGGTTTTAAAAATCCGCAAAAAACGTGTGAGATTATTAACGCATTCCCAATCAACAAATGTCGGAATATCATCACCTAAACATATATAGAGGATTAAGAATTGTTAATTGTCAATATTAAATAGAAAGCTTAAATAAAACAAAAAAATAGATAAATTAACAAATGTTTAAATAATTACCTAAAACGTGAACATAATTACGATCTTTATTCTCATACAAATCGAAAGCACCCTTCACCTTTTCAGCAATTTCCAACATGTCATATGTAGAGTTCCATCTAGTTGGACAATCAAGATGTAACATAGCTTTCGACTTCAAATTCAACTCATCCACACAAGCTTTAAAAATGTCACATCTACCTGTAGATTGCCTAATATATTTAACTGCTCCACGAATACGATCAAGTGGTTTATGATACCTTTTCAATCCTTCTTTGATAATCAAGTTAAGTATGTGTGCTGAGCATCTCATCTGAAGGTACTCCCCGCTCGCTATCATTTTTGTAGGTATCTTCTTTTTTTTCAAAAACACCAAAGCCGTTTCGTTCGAGGATGCATTATCTGCAGTTATTGACATCAAATGGTCGATACCCCAATCATGAAGACAATCTAAAATTTCTCTTCTAATATCATCACCCTTGTGGCTATAAATTGGCTTGAAAGTAATTATCCGTTTATGCAATTTCCAAGATTCGTCAATAAAGTGTGCTGTTACAACCATGTAATTCACCTGTTGTATAGATGTCCAGGTGTCCGTGGTTAGGCTAACACGTTGTTTACCTTTCCTAATCATAGCTTTCAGTTTCGTTTTTTCTTCCACATAAAATTCGGACACATCCCTAGAAACCGTTGTACGTGAGGAGATCTTGAAATAGGGGCAAGCAACTTCCATGAATTCTTTAAAGCTTTCTTTTTCGACAAAAGAAAATGAAAGTTCATCTACAATTATCATTTTGATCAACGCTTTTCTAATTTTTTCACTATCAAACCTCCATTTGTCTACGCTCGCTTTTCTAATATTATTATTATTATTATTATTATTATTATTATATTAATTAATGTAATATAATACTCCCTTTCGTCCCATGACAAGTGTCCACTTACTTTTTGCATACAGTTTTAGAAAATCCAACTAACTCCATTCTCCACCAATCAGAAATCTTCTCTTTCCAGAATAACCTCTTTTGACTGGTTGAAACACAAAGTGGACACTTGATATGGAACGGAGAGAGTAATTATTACTGTATTGATTATATTATAGTTATACATAAAATATAAAATTAGTATTATTATGGCAACAATCAACACTGACGTAGTGGGACCGCTCCTTAACCAATAATTTTTGTAACTAATTTTGTATGACAACAAGTTACTCATCATCGAAGAAATGGAGCTATCGTAATTAACATCGTTTTCCCTTGTTTCTTTATTTTATTACACCCAATACATCAAGTCAAAGCTCAAGTCGTTTAAAATGGAGACTAATTGACTATTATGATGTTACAAATGACGTGTTTATAACCAAATTATAGTTTGTACTACGTTTTTAAGCAGCTTTAAAAACTAAGAAACGATAATTAAATAAGTAACATATAGTTAACAAAAGTAACGGAAAATGTTTTGCAGCTCATGAGGATCGAACATCTGGGCTTTTGAATAAATTAAACGAAGTTCGTATGAAGGAGATATGCTCAAAATGGTGACAACTCGCAAAATTTGTAAGCCTTCACTATTTTGATCATATATCTTTCATATCGACTCATATTTAGTTGGTTCAAAATCTCAAACACTCGTAACTCAAAAGGCTACAATTTCTTTTTTTACAGTTACCTGTTAACAGAACCACCAGTTCGGAATTGATTTACTTTTATAATATATAGTTTTTTTTTTTTTTTTTAACCTGGGTATCCAATATTTTTTTAACTGACTAATCCCATCATTAACGGTGTGTGCTTGTGGCGTGTTGGGCATATTTTGAGCCGAGAACACCTCTAATGGTGTGTGCTCACGAGGTGCTCACCAAGCGTGCTGGACGGTTGCATACAAAAAGTGCAAGGCGTGTTGTTCAGTTTGGTCGATGTTTTTTTTTCTTTTCGAACGGTTAAATTTTATTAAGCAACCACCACTCTAACAAGACGCTAGAGAGAAAAAACATACACGAAAGTTACAATGGCTTTGAAAGCCACTCCGACCAACTAATATTGAGTTTTCCTCCATCACTAACCCAATTAAACAAAATCATACAAATTGAATCAAATAACTCTTGTTTCTCCAACGTATGAGTGGCAAAAAGAACCGTGTTTCGATACTTCCACAATATCGATGTAGTAGCTGCTAAAATATTGAGTTTGGACTTTTGGTCGATGTGGCCACTTCTAATTGGTTCTTTTTTCCTTTTTATATCTCCTTTTTATTCAACTTCTAATCATATTTTAACACATCACCCAACATGTCACTCAACACACCACCCCATTATTTATCAGTTTATCAGCACGTCCGTCAAACACCCTACCCCAACTCATCAACACGCCAACACGTCCGCCATGGTTAAAGTCTTTAACTTAAAGATGATCTTATACAAATTTCAACATATATATTAAGTAATTGAAATGATTGTACCGAACTTAGTTTTAAAGTTACGTATTACTTATAGTTTAATTATCATCTAACTTTTATATATACATATACATACATACATATACATATATACATATATGTCTTGTAACAAACTAAAATTTTATATTATACGTAAAAGTTAGTACTACCTCCGTCTCAATTAGATAGTCCTGTTTTTCCATTTTGGGATGTCCTAAATTAATAGTCCACTTCCATAAATAGAAAGGAAATAAGATATTTGATTGGTGGATCCGGAGAGAGAAGATATTTCATTGGTGGATAAATGAAGTTAGTGGATTTTCCTAAAACTGTGTGCCTTTTGTCTGTGGACTATTAAATTGGGACGGATTGAGTATTAAATAATAATAATTTAAGCTTTGCCACTTCCAATAATAAATAAAAGGTGAAAAGGGATACAATTATACAATTTGGTTAGAACAGAAGTTGCGAGATCAATAGCAGAATCTGGTAGAGGAAAAAAGTCGAGTAAAAGTGATTCCGAATGAGGGAGGATGAATTGGGGGCCCACTGGCCGTTTGATCAACTAAAACTCTCCGCCCATATTCCTTACTCCCTTAAAAAATAAAATTAAATAATAATATGTCGCTTTCGCATTATTTATGATTAAAACTTTTAATGTTTATCTTACGTCATTATCCGTTTATTTATTGAATTGGCAATATCCATAACAAATACACTTTACACGTATTCACGGTTAACTAGTGGGTGAATCGATCAAAGGCTCGTAACCGGGTCTTTCATTTGATATGTTCTTCTTCTTCTTCTACACGAGTCCAACTTCTATTGACTTACTCAACCTCAAAAGATTAGTAATCACAAGTGTTGGTTGACCTTGAACATAAAATGAGCTTCAGAAATTAACTTTATTATTGAAATGAATACGTTCTTCTTTTTTCACCCCCAAAAATCCCCAAAAATGACAACTTTGTTAAACAAAACGAGCATACAAAACAAGCCACAAGACGTTAAATGATAGA
This sequence comes from Rutidosis leptorrhynchoides, assembly GCF_046630445.1. NCBI lineage: Eukaryota > Viridiplantae > Streptophyta > Magnoliopsida > Asterales > Asteraceae > Rutidosis > Rutidosis leptorrhynchoides. Next base: position 487,835,372 of record NC_092333.1, read on the forward strand.
TTAGATTCAAGTTTAATATGTGAGCTTGGGTCCCTTAAGATTTATTAGGTTATTAGAATAGAATTTTATATACTCTATAAATAGTGTCTTATGTCATTAATAATGTTTACGGGGAATTCATGAGGCCAACCCACAACTAGCAAACAAAACCAAAACGAAAACCTACCAACAAAAAACTAAACTATCACAAACACCCAAAAAAAAGCAAAGCAAACCGAAGAACCTACGAGCAAGGTTGCAAAATTCGTTATTCGGGGATTGATCGGTGATTAATCGGATTGTACTTTATACATTTAGAATATTATATTTTAAAAATTATGTGTAAATATTGAAGAAAACCATTAAAATAAGGGGGATGATTCTCACACACACTTTTTTGATCCTCACACACCAATTGAGTATTATTAGAAGAGTAAAAGGTTGAAATAGGTGTGTGAGGATCAAAAAAGTGTGTGTGAGAATCATCCCCCTTAAAATAAACATAAACTTTATTATAATTGTTTAAAAATGGTTCATTTTTTTTCAAAAACTCTAAAATTATAGTTAAATTCATGTTAAAATGTTAATCAACTTTGACTTCGACCGACTTTGATTACCAAATTCGATTTTAACTCATCAATCGACGTTGACCGATTAATTAAACGGATTTTGGAATATCGACACAGACTGCTCTTAAAAATGAGTAATCCGGGATTAATCGTGTTTTTTACAACAGTGCCTACGAGAATGAAAATAGTGGGTACAAGATCAAACTATTAACAAGAGAGATTCAAGTCATCTACCACCGCAAGTATACCAAAATCTAAAAACAAATTTAACACCCAACAAAAGCTCAAATACCCTAAACCCTAAACTATATCTTGAGCCTCTTATGCCATTTGTTGCTGATAGTGCAAGCGGACCTGTAACATCCGCTTCTATGAAAAAAAGAAAAAGTCTGGTAATAAGAAATTGGTTGAGGATTTTGGTCAAATCTATCGATGTGAGAATGTGGGAACTTCTGGTTTTAATACCTTGCATTTTCGTGATGATAATGTCTCATCTATGGCTCGAACGTCTAATTGTAATGGTACCATGTGCTTCTCTAATCTTGCCCTTTTTCGATTTTGGAGGCGCCTTTGAATTGACGAGTTTCCCTTCAACGCGGGAGCCTTCGAAACCTTTTACGGCCGATTCGAAAAAGTAAACCATATGAACTCTCAATACCATCACCATCAAGATTATCATCAAACAAAAATTGAACCACATCTTCAAAATCGAGGGCATCCACGTGATACCTCAAACGAGAAGAGTCAACATGCCCCCTTCCTTTCTTTTTGCTCTTCTTCGACCCCTCACCCTTCAAAGAAGTGCACGCTATAGTAGCCCCCATCAACCGAATTATTTTTAATACTATTTCACTCGGCCAAACATGACGATTCACAAATTTTACCATTACACAGGACACGATTTAGTGTCACCATCCATTTCATTTTTAGCCATCGGCAAAATACCTCTAAAATTAATCTTGGCAACACCATCTTTAACAATAGAAACATCTATTCAATTGGCAACCACTTCGGGCTTCAACCACCACAGTTCAAACATTATCAACTCCAAACGAGCACAACAAACAGCCATTCTCCATCTCGACCTCCTGGACATTCGAACAAATCCAACTTGGGCATAACAACACGTCACCTCCTCATCCACTACACTCTTCCCAGGAACTTTGCCGTTGAATTGAAAATGTAACAATGATTTTACGTAAGGATATTGTAGTTACTCATGATTACTTCATTATCAAGCCATTTAGTTTTGAACCCAACTCAGTTTCAAATTAACCATAATTCACTATATGTAATTGAGTAGGATTTCTGAAACACTCTTTGAACTAAAGTTACTCATAATTCACGCATCAAACTCATCAGCTCTTGTCATAATTCACTCTTTTAACTAAAGTAACTAAAGTTACTCATATTGTAGTTACTCATAATTCACTCATCAAACTCATTGGCTCTTGTCAATCTAACCAATCGAATTCACGGCTAACCTGGTCAACTTGAGCTAAAGTTTACACTGTGTTACCTCTAAATAATTATGTGCTGAATATTCATAACGCCTGTTTGTAACATCTGTATGACAAGTGGTGGTGCTTAATGGAACAAAAATATACAAAGTTTGAAATTATCTTCTATTTTTAACATGTGTATAATGAAGCAAAAATATATGTTGTAGCATTCAAAGTTTGAAATTATCTTTCATAATTAAGCACCTTTGTCGACAATTCCAGAACGATTATCAAAAGTTTATATTCTTTTATTTATTTTTTAAACATAACTAATACGGGAATTTTACATTATTAAGATTATGAACAATTCAACACTAAATTATTCAATTTGATCAAACACACCATTAGTCAAATTTGAGCTGTATTAAGCTATTTTTTACTCCCCATTTTAACCGTGACACTAAACATAGTTAACAGTTTATCCTAAGCGGAATTATAGATATTTACACAGGCATAATCAGGAGGGTAACTACATTACTCGATCAACTATTTTATGACTGGGACATCCGAAAACAGGACTACCAAAAAAACAAAAACTCATTGCCCATGACTCTTCGTATCACACATGGATTACAACATTGTTGTGCCCATATGGGTTATCTGGTTCCGAGACAACCATAGCAACTGCAAATAATACTGATAACTTCAAACTAGAATTCTTGTCTAAGCAGACTATAAAGTAAATTTTACAGATGAACAAATAGAGTACTTGCTTCCACAAACAAAAATCCCATCCCACTTACAAAATAAATCATAATTAAAATGGTCAAAATCACAATATTCCTTCCTTACCTTTTTTATTTTTCTTTTAGTTTTTTTCCACATAATACTTCTTCAATTGTTTTTTACCTACTTGATATACTGAGAGACCCATTTGAATCCATCACCATAACCCATCTTGCGGACAATGCTGCACATAAATACTTCCAATGGACGCACACTCGAATCTTGAAGGTTAACCTTACCTTTGCCGGTGGTTACACCAGTGAGTCCAAGGTGGTAACGCAGTTCATCCTCTGAGGCTGCATATGGTATGTCGATCTTGTTTCCTAAAATAAGGAATGGCACAGCAGACAAGTTCTCATCAGAAAGAAGTGCATCCAATTCCTTTTTGGACTCTGCAAACCGTTCCTTATCGTATGCATCCACAAGATACACCACTGCATCAACCTGAAATACCTCACGAGTTTACATGATTACGGTATCAATTAAATGCATGTATGATGTGAACCTGGAGAATATATCACCAGGCAAATAAAAAACAAAAATTATGAAGTGTCAATGACAAACATTATCTACCAGCTTTTGATAGTACAAACAAAAGCATTGAAAAATCTAATGAGCGTCTTACAAGTTGTAGTTAGAGACAACAATAATATTGTAGTAATGTTCCAAATCTCACCTCTTGTGAATTATAAATAAATCACGGTGACAAGAAAAAAATGAACATATTAGACAAAGGCATACATTGCCATATTTGTGGTCATATAGTGTGTGTGAAAGACTGTAAGTAGAGTATATAAATCATACATATATCTATTTCAACGATGGTCACAATAGTTAGATCAATACTAAGGGTTGATATTTTCACTCGTACATTTGATAAATCCACCCATAATTATGATTAACATTTATGTACATTACAAATATCTAATGCATGATATTAGTAGATTCATCAAATACATAAGTGAAAAGATCATTGCCCTTGACTCCTCAAGGTTGAAAAAACCGTGAGACAAATATGAGTCGATAACAACCGTGGAGAGATTATTCAGCCAAAACAGGACTAGTCGGGTGTTGACTAACGTAAATAATACATAATACACACTGTAATAAATAAACCAAATATAGATATGTCAAATTAGTAAAAGTTGTGGTTGTGTACAAAATCAGATACAACAGCCACATTACTAGGTACTATACAATTTACTAGGTAAACCTTATTACTTTTTTTTCGAACAAACAATAACACTGAACGGATGTGAAAATCAACAAGTACAACTGATACAAAAGTAATCCAAAACCTAGCTAAAAGAAGCGGCAAAATATACTAACCTAAATCAAAATACCTGCCAACAGGGCGGAACGCAAATGACTAAGAAAGTTAATAATGCCTAACAAGTTAACAACAAAAAACCTACGTAACAGCTGCAGCAAAAAAATACAATACAACAAATAGGTACAACAAAACAGTACAGGTACAACAAACAGCAAAAAACAACAAAAAAACACCCCAAGCCATCTCAAGATGAGTCGAAACCGCAAAGTTCCTCCCTCAGTTCCGAAACCAGATCTTCAACTTAGAAAACGTCGCTTAGTCCAAACCCATAGACGTCCCCGGAATAGAAAGGACCCTCAAACGTACGTATGGCCATATTCAAACCCAAAACCACCACCATCTACCCCGTTCCTCCTCCAACTGCCGCTAGTGGCCTTCACCAACATAGTAAAAAACCACCACAACCATCGAAGAAAAAGTGGAATCGAATGTCACACCCACCGTTACAAAAAGACCACCCACCCACCATCGCCTAACCGCCATCAGGGTGGTAGACCACCACAAACACCAGCCGACGTCAAAACATGTCCAGTTGGGTGACCACCAAAAACCACCGAGTACCATGGATGGAAAGGAAAGAACAAGGGAAGATTGCAGATGCAAAGGAACTCCCCTTCACCCCAAATGGCCGGTGGCCACCACCGACAGGGTGGTAAGCCACCAACCATTGCCAAAAAGAAAGAACCATACAGATCATGTGCCGGAACAGGTTAGAAAAGCGACGAAAGAGAGCCCAAAACAACCATAGCCACAACCACCATGAGAACGGTGGTGAAAGGTAGATATGGTCGCCGGAACAAATTCCGGCCGCCAAGAAAAGGGAGTGTCCCCAGAGAACATAAGAGAGAAAAGAAACGCCAAGCCACCGGCGAGATGCCAGTGGCCGGAAAGGGAGCAAACCTTAGAAGCTACAAAACGACGGTGAGAATAGTGGTAATATGTTGATATATATCTACAGTGGCAGTTTGCTTGGTGACAAAGTAATGCGCTACCTAGAATCTTGTTCCCTGTATTTTATCATAAAATGGGAGACCCTTATTCAACCAACACTTCCTTAGCATCAAGGATACCGAACAGACTAAACTGTTGGAGCTTAATACTTATTATCTTACTTTTATCTTTATATGTGATATGTGATATGTGATTATATGTGATATGTGATATCTTGAAGGGTTTCATATATCCTAACGATATATTTCCTTCAGCTAAAAAATTGTACATAACTATTAATGTTAATCGTCTGAGTGCATTAATGATCCTAAGACTATCATTTAATTAGATATAACAGAAGCATTAAGCCACGAAGAAATCCTAGTTTGAATTAACGTTAAATCACTTTTTCACGACTTATCATTATTACAACGGTTTCAAATGGGCGATCTAACTGTATGGCTGTATGAGCAAGCATTATGGGTATCATCACAATCACACCACAACATGTTCTAATTTCCATTGAAGGACGTCGTTACATATTAATAACATGGCATATAAGAGCTTTGAATATATTTCGGCATCATGAAATCGTTTATGTGGTCATCTATTTGTAGATATTACATATAGTGGATACAAGAGCCTTGTTTTAACAATCTAGCCAGAATGTAACATCATATTATCTCTATCTCACATCTATGCGAGCAAATGCACTACAGCGTTCTTTATTACCTCCATATAACTCAAGTCTCCTTATATTAAAAAAAGCCTGTTATGATCATAATTATACTTGCTCAAACATCTACTATCTAACATGTCCCATACATAAACTCATGCTTAGTGGATCATCGAGAATCGCCAGATCCCAGTTCAAAAAAAGTCTCTAACATAAACATGAGATATTCAAGTAAAATACTTTTATTCTAATAAATCAGAAAAATTTAATGAAACGATATGAATCCAAGTCAGAACTTGGCCAATCATTTTCTAGACAACAAACAAGAACAGACAAAGTCTCTACTACCCTGAAATTGTTCCAAGACAGGGGCGATTGAAAACCTTGAGATTGAAATTTCTAAATAGACCTCTATATATGTTTTATATTCTATAGCAATCACAGTTTCCGTTCCCCAAATACCTCCCCCCAAAAAATGAAATTCGGATGATACACAAAACAGATATTTGCCGAAAACGAGATCACTGGTATGATAATTTGCTAATAATTTTCTCTTATGTCATTAGGTCTTGTTTGTTCAAAAGTAGTTATTTGTGGAGTGTAGAATATAGAAAGAAGAAACATCACTTGGATGTCATTAAGGTCTTATTTGTTGAATATGATTTCGAACCGTTTTACTAAACAGCAAAATAACTCACCCTTTACAATAATAGTGACTTAATTATCATTCTGATTGTGTTTTATCAATAGACTCCCAAACAACATTACATATATTAACATAATGTTAGATTGTATCAAACTGACATACCTTTTGCCAGAACTATTCAGACCTCGCAGTCTAACTAAGATTAGCAAACCATTTTATGTCAGGATTACATGATCCAATGAAACTTCAACAACAATTTTCAGAGTAGCCTGTATGCATGTTCTATTATCATACATTCCACGATAGTTAATTTCTCAGTCTTCCGAAAATATTCTACAACACCAGCAACAAAATAAATGAAATTATGCGATAGACACATATTTCATTCAAAAGTTATAATCAAGAGCACGTACAAATCAATATCATCATAATCAAAATCAATATGCATATTTAAGAACAGTTTCAAACATAAAGCATGCACTAATAGTCTATCTCAGACTAACTACTTTGATGACTCATAACAACAAGCTAAATCATAACTATTTAAGCACAATGCTACACATATCCTTCTGAATTTATACCTAGACTTCTTTCCTAGATCTATAAATCAAACTCCAATCGCATTTACTATACGAACAGGTGATCTAAGTACACATCATTCACCTCAACACAAATTGAATATAACATCTTAAAATCTGATATTCAAAACTAACATACAAAGCCACATATATACACGTATATATGTAAGCCGAAGATATACTAATAAATATAAATATATCTATACATAATTATATAATTGTAAATAATTGAATAAATTACCTTGGCGTAATAATCCTTCCAGACTCTACGAGCAATCTGATGACCTCCTAAATCAAAAGCTTTGAACTTAATTTTGCCTATACTCAATTCCTCAGATGTTGGATGTTGAGTCGGTTGATGTTGAACTAATCTCTAAACAATTAAATAATATCAAAGTTAATATCAATTTGATCTAAATCGCACAAAATTATGTAAAATCAAACAGAATAAAATAAAAAATAAATTAGAAATTTAACCTCATCTTTAAGCATATGAAGCAAAGTAGTTTTACCGGCATTATCAAGACCTAAAAACAAGATCTTAGCTTCTTTTTGCCATAAACCGAGGGATGCTAATATGCCATAAAACCAATCGAATAAAAACATATTCGATTTGATATTACAGAGATAAAAGTATAAAAATAAAAAAAATAAAAATAAAAACTAAAATTGGTTAGAAATAGATTAGATCTAGAGAGTGATACAAGTGGTTTCTTGTGTGGTTAAATTTGATTTGATAAATGGCTCTGACCTAAAAACTAACAGTTTCCAAGCTAGAGGCGTCTTACCTAATGCGACAAAATTTATACGGTTCACGCCTTTTTCGGTGTTTAAATATTACTTGTAATTTGTATTATTAAATATTAAATTAAATTAATAATAATATTAGGGGCCCCATAATATTAATATTAACATATTAAATTAGGCTTACCCACCACTTTTTATTCTATGGATAATAGAGTTGTAATCCTTGAATCCAACAATTTACTTGAAATTCAACGGACTAATCAGAACGCGACATGTGACGCGACAATTACATCTGATTAATATTTGTTTTTTGTTTTTTTAAATTTTGAAATTTTTTTATTTCGAAATTTTTTCTTTTTGGAATTTTTTTTTTAAATTTAAAATGTCAAATTCAATCACATGTGATCTGCAGGTCAAATATTATTTTTAATAAAAAAAAAATTTCAATCACATATGATTGAGTTTTACAATCACATGTGATTGGCATGCAGAATCACATGTGATTTACTGGATGTCAGATCCAATCACATGTGATTGAAAAAAAAAACATTTTTTCGAAAAAAAAAAATTTGAACAAAAAAAAAATTTTAATTTTTTTTTTCAATCACATTTGATTGTCGCGTCACATGTCGCACTCTGATTGGTTTCTTAGATCTCAGCTTAAAAGTTGGATTCATTTGAATATTTCTCTAGAATAATAATATAAGTTCAACTCCCTAAAATAATTTACAAGTATAATTGTGAATTTATGAGATAAAAGTGTAAATGAATCAAAAAATAATATCAACTCCAATGAAATTAATTATTATTATTATTATTATTATTATTATTATTATTATTATTATTATTATTATTATATTATTATTATTATTATTATTATTATTATTTATTATTATTATTATATTATATTATACGGAGTACTAACTTATAGTATTATATTCATCCCTTAAACTGACATCAATGACAAACTGCCAGAGAAGACTAAAAGTGTTTAACGATAATATTTTGATGGGTTTTTTCTCTCATCCTTAGGAGTTGAACCAACGGAATTGAATTCCACCACCGTTCTCCACCACCCATTCACCACAACCTTTTTCCAATTAACTCCCGTTTTTCGTTTACACCCTTCAGCTTTTTCACTCCCTACGACCTATTTTCATCTTATATTCACCCTTTATTATTTTATGGCTCAATTCCCTGGTTTTTCCCCCAATACTAACTGTACCGGTCTTCATAATTCGTCGGAAAAATCGGATTCTGGAAGAACACCTTCTTCTTTAACATTTGGTGATTTTCTTCCATCTGATTTGTACACTGAAGCCACTCCCTCAAGATCTGCAGCTACGGTTACTAACAGGGCACTTGGGTTCGACGGTAATTCGGATACGAGTTCTGGCCCAACTGGTGTACATTCGGACTCTTCGGCTAATACAGTTTTCATCGGACGGGTTGACAGATCCGTTACTCGTCATATGCTGGAATCAGTTTTTGGTAAGATTGGGAGTATTACTTGTGACGACCCGGAAATTTCCGATCAAATTTAAACTTGATCTTTAATTGTTTTAGACACGATAAGCAAAGTCTGTAATGTTGAGTCTCGAAAATTTGGAAAGTATGTTCATATATTCAAATTACCCTTCAACTATTTCAGACGATTCACGAACAAATATATATAATTGTAAATATAAGTATATATAATAAATTAAAATAATAAAATACAATTTGATCATTTAGATTAAGTATGTAAAATATTATATAAGATATTAAAGTGAGTATTAAAACAAATCTATATATGTTCCTATAAATAATTATTAAATGTATATTGAAATATATATATAAAATATATAAATGTTAAAAATTCAAATATGTTATAGGATAAGTATTACATAAGTGATAAAATGTAAAGTTAATATATTATTTGAAATTATAAGTTAGAATATAAATGATATATCAATATTATTATTATTATTACTTTCATTATTATTACTAAGATTAATATTGATATTAATAATTGTATCATTAATATTATTAATTTATAAATATGTATATATAAAATTTGATATGTATAAAAAGTTGACATCCTCTTACTTTCCAGCTGGTATGTTTTTAATTATATTACTAATAATGGAAGGTGACGTACGAATGATTATTGGATACCAAATCCAACAAATGAATCCTCTTAGTGATTAAAGGAACCGAACCAATCACTTTCATTACTTTATTCTATTGTTTTTTTTACCCTTTGAAACAAATCCAACGACTACTACAACTGTTCTATTTCTTTTCGTCTAATTCTATATCTGTCACATAAGAATGAAGCCAAACACCATAAATCACAAATGAATATTAACACAATCATTATTCTTTCTCTACATTTTCTTTCTATACAACGAGTTCATATATATAATCATCGACACACACACATACAAACTTAACCTTATTACCTTAACCGAACCATAGAGCACAACGGTTTCTTGTTCTTTTTCGTGAACCCGCAACAAATAACATCATAGTGTACAATAATCAAACAACAAACCCATTTGTTTTACTACTATTATACGGTTTACAATTGAGGAACAACCCAAGACAAAATCACATGCTAATTGAATGCATTTGTTAAGATTAAATGTCTTTCTTGTTCCCTTTGTGGCCAACAAACACCCATTAAGTAATCCCACTTGTGATTAAACAAACCGAATTTATTATGTGATACTTGAACCGTGCTCGTCAAAACCACCCAATAATTCACCTAACATTTATCAATCACTCCTACTGATTGTCTTTTAGCTTCCATGATTGAATTGCTTTACATATGGGACAACTTAAATATTTTATGGCAGACCATATTAAAGGTAGAGAGCTGGACTTGTTTAATATATTGGGTCATAACTTTATTAGGTGGACCGAAACAAGAATGAATCAAATTATAGAGATGGATATTATAATATCCATTTACATAATAACTATTATTATTTCTGTACAAGCTCGAACCATCACAACCTTATCATTATGAAACCATCATCTCTCTTTCTCCCTTGTTTCTTTCTCCTTTGTCCAATAATCATCAAACCGCTACATTTTATTATTGATAGAACATCCATTTTATTGCTACAACCATTGCTGTTTCAGTCGATGTAGAACACACCTAGGGACACCATTACACAACTGCTACCCTACTGCTGCTATCTTCATCTATTCCTGTTTGATCGATCACTAAGTTCATCACCAAACCGGCGAACATCGATTGTTAAATATTACTTGTTTCTTCTTGTTCAACACACATAAATTTAAAGATTCAAAAAAAAAAAAAAAAAAAAAAACACCCAAGAACACGCCTTCGATATGCTGCTGCTACAACACTTTTGTATTTTTGCAAACGATCATGTTTTTTCGTTCTCATCAAACACAATTACTGATGCACGTACCTTTTGTTGTTTCTGTTTCTGGTCGAACGGCAGCACCCACACCCACCCAAAACCTATTTTTTTTTTCTGTTACCAAGTTTAGATCACCGACAGCTTTCCTTCCCTTCTTAAAAACGAGTTGGGTTTATTTTTCACTTGGGCTTCCTTTTATTAATTGCGCCGTGTTAATGGGTGTAATATTGGGCCGAGAGTGTTTATTTGTTTGTTGGGCTGAGACTTATTTTTCAGTTGGGCCATGTGTTGTTTTCTTATGTTGGGTCGATGGAGGATTAGAGTGGGCCGAGAGTTTGATATATGTTAAATGAATAAAATCGCGAATGAAACCAAGAACTTATGAGTGCTTCAGTAGTTTGGTGATGTTTGGGTTAGCCAAGAGGTCACAGGATCGAACCTGGGCTGGAGCAAATATATATTTTTTTTTATGTAGAAGATGAAACGGACAGCGCTATAGATACTGGATATATAATAATGGATTGTGTTTTAATCAAAAAAGAGGAAATGGAGGGATGGTTAAGAGAGTTATGTGTTAAGCGAGAGGTCTTGGGTTCAAGCCCGGGCAGTGGCATCTATTTATTTTAAAGCTTTTAACTTGGAGGTAGTAATATTATTTTTATTAGTATTTTTATTACTTATTATTATTATATTTATTATTTTTATTATTATCATCATTAGTATTATTATTATTAAGGATTATAGATATTAGTGTTATTATGAAAATGATAATAATTGATATGTTATGATAAAAAAAATAATAAATAAGTATGATATGAATATGAATATAAGTATAAATATGCAAGTAGGATTTGGAATGAAGATAACAATAAATTTTTTACTATGATACAAAGTTGATATTATGAAATGATAATAATCCTATTATGAATTGTTTAAGTGAAATTTTAATGTTATGATTGAGATTATGATAACATAAGATTATGAATATTACTAATATTAGTATCATTATTAGGAACATAAGTATTAATATTATTATTATCATTATCATTTTTATTATTAGTATTATCATTATTAATAAAGTTATTATTATTGTTAATTAGTAAACCATTAATTTCAAGACTATCATTTTAACAAATAAATATTTCGTACATTAAATATAGTTATTACATATACTATAATTATATTAATATTACATTTAATTATATATTAAACATAATTAATTAAGTTATTAATGAAACACATAATTAAGATAACAACTAAATCAATAATAATATATAAATTTGATTAATTTCCATTATATGTGTTGATATAAATAAATATATATAAATGATATAGGTTCGTGAATCCGAAGCCAACCCTACATTTGTTCATTGTCGTCATATGTATTTTTACTACAAAATACAATAGGTGAGTTTCATTTACCCCTTTTTACTCATTACATTTTTGGGCTGAGAATACATGCAAATGCTTTATTAACTGTTTTACAATATTTATATGCGTGAGTTTCATTTGCCTGTTTACCCTTTATATTTTTGGGCTGAGAATACATGCCCTGCTTTTATAAATGTTTTACGAAATAGACACAAGTGATCAAAACTACATTATATGGTTGAATGATCGAAATCGAATATGCCCCTTTTTATTAAGTCTGGTAATCTAAGAATTAGGGAACAGACACCCTAATTGACGCGAACTCTAAAGATAGATCTATCGGGCCCAACAAGCCCCATCCAAAGTATCGGATGCTTTAGTAATTCGAAATTTATATCATGTCCGAAGGAGGATCCCGGAATGATGGGGATATTCTTATATGCTTATTGTGAATGTCGGTTACCAGGTGTTCAATCTATATGAATGATATTTTTGTCTCTACGCATGGGACGTATATTTATGAGAAATGAAAATCTTGTGGTCTATTAAAATGATGGAAATGATTATTTATGTTAAACTAATGAACTCACCAACCTTTTGGTTGACACTTTAAAGCATGTTTATTCTCAGGTACGAAAGAAATCTTCCGCTGTGCATTTGCTCATTTTAGAGATATTACTTGGAGTCATTCATGACATATTTCAAAAGACGTTGCATTCGAGTCGTTGAATTCATCAAGATTATTAATAAGTCAAATATAGTTGGTTATATTATGAAATGGTATGCATGCCGTCAACTTTTGATGTAATGAAAGATTGTCTTTTTAAAAACGAATGCAATGTTTGTAAAATGTATCATATAGAGGTCAAGTACCTCGTGATGTAATCAACTGTTGTGAATCGTTTATAATCGATATGGACTTCATCCGGATGGATTATAATGGGTCTCTACAGTTGGTATCAGAGCGGTGGTCTTAGCGAATCAGGTCTGCATTAGTGTGTCTAACTGATAAGTCGTTAGGATACATTAGTGAGTCTGGAATTCGACCGTGTCTGCATGTCAAAAGTTTTGCTTATAATTCGTGTCGAAAATCATCTACTTATTATCCTTAAGAAATTACCTGCTTATCATTCTTAGTCTAGACACATCTTACTGCAATGATTGCATGAATAGTGTATAGACAAAATTCGTATCTTAGCGTATCAGCTAATCCATATCTTAGCGTATCTGTTACTGTAGACTTTATCTGACACGTTTCCTTAATTTTCTCCGTAATCTACGGGATCTTCTATACTATATTAGATATTCTATATAATTAGAATATCATTCGATAACCGAAAATCATTTCATATCAAAACCCTTTAACTGATCGTGAGAGATGGATCCTACACCCAGCTTGGATTCTGTAGCGACCCGACCAAATCATGTTTGACGGTGCCGTCTACTTAGGTCCCGTTACGTGGTCATAAGTCTTTAAGACAAAGTTTGACCAAAATATGTCGCCTTCATTTCAAAATAAAGATTGTTCCCAAAGTTTACAAGAATTGTTCAACCAATAGTTAAGTTACAACGTTATAATGCGAATGAAATCTAGGCGACACGGTTTAAAGTAAAGTCAAAAGACGCTCCATGAAATGCACATATACTCGACATCCAATGCAAGTATCAAAATAATGAGCGGAAGCATGTATCATGTATCGTTCAAGGACCTGAGAAAAACATAGAAATCTGTCAACGAAAACGTTGGTGAAATCATAGGTTTAAGTAAGTAAGTACAAGTGAACCACAAGATTTGCATCAATGAATTAATAGTAATACATTCCAAAAGTTTGTTTCACGAGCACCCAATTATCAATGCTTAACATTTCCTTCCATTGAACCCCATCACTTAGTGCTAGAACATACACTGTTTCTCGAAAATATATTTCATTCGTAAACGGTAGCGAACCGTTTGAATGAGGGTTTGTCAAACCCATATGGATCCATACAACATAAGTTCTCGCTTACACCCGGCAAGTGTAACTAATGATAATCGAATTGAGGATTTTGTTCTAAACTCGTATGTAGAATGTTTGTTTTTCCTGTACTTGTGTTCACTTAGTAAAGAAATGTTTATGTTTTCTCATCCCAAATGTAAGTTCAAAAAGAGTAAAAGTGGGACTATGATCTCACCTTGAGTGCACGAGTAGTAAAGTACTTCAACAAGTAAACGTGTGCAAAGAACAATGCTAGTCTTGACCTAAACAATAGGTTTGTATCAATAACGGTAAACACGATAGGTCAAAGATGTTCAATTAGTCCTATGGCTCGTTAAGACTCGATCCTAATAGCATGTGAATCAAATTGTCATGTTTCATGCAAGGTACAAGTATAAAAACATGTTAGAACGATTGCACAATTATTTGGTTAAGTTTGATTAAAAGTCAACTTGGTCGGGTCAAAGTCAACGAAAAAGTCAACATGTTCGGGTCGGGTCCCGAACTATTTTTCTGAGGTTTTTAATCATATATGAGTATGTTAGAACAAGTTTCATGTGAATCGGAGGTCCATAGTATGCCAAACATTTTTCGTAATTTGGACATGGTGGTCAGAACCTGACCACGGCTTATGTCGCGCCGCGACATAGTCTGGCCGCGCCGCGGCATTGGCCGTGCGCTGGTACCTGGTCAGTCTCAATTGTTCAAGTCCCAAATCAAAACTCTTTCAAGCATAAATTACAAACCGCTAACATTTAGAACTCGCACCTTATATCGTTGGAAAGGTAATTTGACAAAGAACGCAACTATGCACTTTTTATCAATCAACTTTCATTTACAACAACCAAAAACCGCAATCAATGCTCCTCATTCAATGCATACAAGTCATAAACGCCATTTAATGATTCGATAGCCAAATTACATGAACAATATGCCGTTTCGAAGGTAATTAAGCATACAACACAACCTAACACTTACAATTAACATTTCATGTCATTTAATGCATCAAAAATCCATTCCTAGTTCATGAAACCCTAACCAAAAATCACCAAATTTCATAATCAAGTTTAAGAGGTTTCTTAGATCAATCTTTACATCCAAATGAAGCTAATGATACTAGTAACACTTTTAAAACATGCACATTAACAATCTAATAACATTTGATCATCCAAAATCAAGGATTTAGCAAGTAATTTTCATAATGAACTAGTTACACCAAAAACAACAAATCGAGCATACAAATTACTTACACGACATCACAATGAGCCATAGACACTAATTAACATACTTTTAAGTCAAGAACACAAATTTAAAGAAAACTAGTGTTTTAGAAATGTTACCCAAACGAGATGAAGTTGGTACCAAAACGAAGAGGATGAAGAGAGGATCACGAATATGTAATTTATTTTGTTGTAAGCCTCCTAGATCGGATTTAGATGATGATTGAATGAATTTGGAAATGGTGTGTGTGTTCTTGCTAGAGAGAAAGAGAGAGAGATGGAGATGATAATGAATGAGTGAAAGGGGTTTGACCCTTTGACCTAGTCAAGGGTTTGATCCCTTGTCAAGTTTAGTCCCTCAACTTTCGTTCGGGTGCGTAAATTACCTAAACGAGATAATTTAAAACGCGTATCAACGGGAGATGTTATAAACATATAACGGACTTTATATTAGTATAACGGAAAAGTAAATGGAAAAAGGCGGGATGTTACATTACCTATTCCTTAAAAGAAATTTCGTCCCGAAATTTAAGTAGGCGTAGTAGTCGTTGTTTCTTCCTCGAGATCTTGCGTTTCCGAATTCACGAATAGATGAGGATACTTCCTTTGCATTTGATCTTGTCTTTCCCAAGTAAACTCGGGTCCTCTTTTGGCATTCCAACGAACCTTGACAATCGGGATTCGGCTTTGTTTCAATGTCTTGATGGAGGTGTCCACAATTTCAACCGGTTCCTCCACAAAATGAAGTTTGTCATCAATAGCAAGTTCTTCGAGAGGGATGACGATATCGGGTTCGGCAAGACACTTTTTCAAGTTAGATACATGGAAGGTAGGATGAACGGAATTCAATTGAGGCGGAAGATATAAACGATAAGCAACGGTTCCAATACGCTCCAAGATTTCGAAAGGACCAATATACCGCGGATTTAGCTTCTCGCGTTTCCCAAAACGGATTACACCCTTCCAAGGTGCGACTTTTAACATTACTCGGTCACCGACTTGAAATTCAAGATCGTTGCGTCGTTTGTCGGTATAGCTCTTTTGACGACTTCGGGCCGTCCTAAGCCTATCTCGGATTTGAACGATTTTCTCGGTGGTTTCGTGAATGAGTTCGGGTCCGGTGATTTGCACGTCGCCTACCTCGGCCCAACAAAGAGGTGAACGACATTTGCGGCCATATAGCGCTTCAAAAGGTGCGGCTTTAATACTCGCGTGATAACTATTGTTGTAAGAGAACTCGGCGAGAGGTAAGTGCTTGTCCCAAGCTTTTCTGAAATCAACCACGCAAGCTCGTAACATGTCCTCTAAGGTTTGGATTGTATGTTCGCTTTGTCCATCGGTTTGAGGATGATATGCGGTGCTCATGTCTAAACGCGTTCCCAACGCTTCTTGCAATGTACGCCAAAATCTAGAAACGAAACGGCCATCTCGGTCGGAGATAATCGATAAAGGTACACCGTGTCGGGCTACGATCTCCTTAATGTAAAGTTGTGCAAGTTTCTCCATTTTGTCCGTTTCTTTCATGGCAAGGAAGTGTGCGGATTTGGTGAGACGGTCAACAATAACCCAAATGGTATCATAACTGCCCGTCGTTTTTGGTAGCTTGGTGATAAAATCCATCGTTATCCTTTCCCACTTCCATTGCGGGATCTCGGGTTGTTGAAGTAGTCCGGACGGTCTTTGGTGTTCGGCTTTGACTTTGGAACATGTCAAACACTTGGAAACATAAGTAGCTACGTCCCTTTTGATGTTCGGCCACCAATATAGTTGTTTAAGGTCGTGGTACATCTTATTGGCACCGGGGTGAATCGAGTATCGTGACTTATGGGCTTCATCTAAAATAAGGCTTCGTAGATCCCCATAACTAGGCACCCAAATTCTTCCGGCGAAATATCGGAGTCCGGTTTCTTTAACTTCGAATCAAGAGGTGAGGACGTTCAAGTGTTCGAGAGAGATGTTTTCATCCTTGAGAGCCTCATCTTGGGCTACCCGAATTTGGCTATTAAGGTTGGTGTGAATGGTGATGTTTAAAGCTCGGACACGGAGAGGCACCGCTCTTTCTTTTCGACTTAAGGCATCGGCTACTACATTTGCCTTCCCGGGATGGTAACGAAGCTCGCAATCGAAATCGTTTAAGGTTTCAATCCACCTTCGTTGTCTCATGTTTAGTTGCTTTTGATCGAAATTGTGTTGAAGGCTTTTGTGATCGGTGAAGATAGTACTCTTGGTTCCATAAAGATAGTGTCTCCACATTTTAAGTGCAAAGACAACGGCTCCGAGTTCGAGATCATGTGTCGTATAGTTTCGTTCATGAATTTTGAGTTGTCGAGAAGCATAAGCAATGACTTTCGTTCGTTGCATCAATACACACCCAAAACCATGTTTTGAGGCATCGCAATATACAACAAAGTCATCATTGCCTTCGGGAAGTGACAAGATAGGAGCGGTGGTTAGCTTCGTTTTCAAGATTTGAAATGCGGATTCATGTTCGGTCGCCCAAATGAATTTCTTTCCCTTGTGAGTCAATGCGGTCAGAGGACGTGCAACCAAAGAGAAATTTTCGATGAATCTACGATAGTACCCGGCGAGACCCAAAAATTGACGAATGTGAGTAGGAGTAGTAGGAGTCTCCCATTTACTAATGGCTTCGATCTTTGTGGGATCGACTTTAATGCCTTGATCACTTACAACATGACCAAGAAATTGAACTTCCTTCAACCAAAATTCACATTTGGAGAATTTGGCATAAAGTCGTTCTTGTCTCAAGAGTTCAAGCACAAGTCGGAGATGTTGTTCGTGCTCTTCTTCATTTTTAGAATAGATCAATATATCATCGATGAACACAATAACGAATTTATCGAGATACGGTTTGCACACGCGGTTCATAAGATCCATGAACACCGCCGGTGCGTTAGTGAGACCAAATGGCATGACGAGGAATTCATAACTACCATAGCGAGTCCGGAAAGCGGTTTTGGAGACATCTTCCCCCTTAACCCTTAATTGATGATAACCCGAGCGGAGATCGATTTTCGAATATACACAAGACCCTTGTAGTTGATCAAAGAGGTCATCGATGCGAGGAAGAGGATATCGGTTCTTAACCGTCAATTTATTTAGTTCACGATAATCAATGCACATTCGTAGGGATCCGTCTTTCTTTTTAACAAACAAAATCGGAGCGCCCCAAGGTGAATGGCTAGGTTGGATAAAACCACGGTCAAGTAGTTCTTGGATTTGACTTTGCAATTCTTGCATTTCGGATGGAGCGAGTCTATATGGTGCACGTGCTACGGGTGCGGCTCCCGGAATAAGATCGATTTGGAATTCAACCGGTCGATGAGGTGGAAGACCCGGCAATTCGTCGGGAAATACATCAGAAAAGTCACTAACAATTGGCACATCATCGATATGCTTCTCATCGGACTCGACTTTCTTAACGTGGGCAAGGATCGCAAAACAACCCTTACGGAGTAGTTTTCTAACTTTAAGGCACGAAACGAGATTGAGTCTGGTGCAACTCTTATCGCCATAAACAATCAAAGGTTCACCATTCTCAATAGGAATTCGGATTGCGTTAAGATCACAAAGGATGTGAGATTTCGTTTTGACTAACCAATTCATACCGATTATTACATCAAAGCTTCCTAGTTCCATGGGTATCAAGTCAATTTCAAATTCCTTACCCAAAATGTTTAACGCATACCCCCGGTAATATGTGTCGGCACTTAATAGTTTCCCGTTAGCCACTTCAATGGTATAAGGGGTATCTAATGGAAGAGGTGGAGTGCTAAAAGAATGAGTCAAAGTCTTGGATACAAAGCATTTATCGGCACCCGAATCGAATAAGCAAGAGACATAAGAATTGTTGAGAAGAAACGTACCCGTGACTAGTTCAGTGTCATCCCGGGCTTCCTCGGTGTTGATGTTGAAAGCTCGGCCGCGCGTATTGGGGTTATCTTTCTTCTTTGGGCATGCATTTCTATAATGACCCGTTTGGCCACATTCGTAACAAGTGCCCGTCTTTGGTGCATTGGGCCACTTTCGAGCGACGGGAGTGGCACTTTTACAATCGTTGGCCTTATGACCAATTCCTTGGCACCGATGGCAAATTAGCTTACTACATTCGCCAAAGTGATGTTTGTTGCATTTGTTGCAAAAAGGTAGATTCCCGGCATAACCCTTCTTGCCGTCGAAAGTGAAAGATTTCTTGGCAAAGTTGTTGTTGCTTGATTGGGAGGGTTCCCACTTTCTTTTGTTGCCGCCCGATTTATCCTCGGCCTTAGGTGCCGGAACTACGATTTCGTCAACCGTTTCAATTAGTTGGCGAGCCATGTTCATAGCGGCTTGATGAGTAGTGGGTTTGGATGACATCACCCCTTGTTTGATGCTTTTTGGAAGACCGAGCATGTAGAGCTCAATCCTTTGAGATTCGGGGTTAACAAGATTAGGACACATCAAGGATAGTTCGGCGAAGCGTTGATTATAAGCTTTAAGATCGTTTCCGACCGCTTTCAAAGCTCTTAGTTCTTCCTCAAGCTTTCGGGTTTCTTCGCGCGGAAAATATTCAACAATCATCTTTTCCTTTAGATCGGCCCAAGAGAGGGCATGAGCTTCATCGGTACCCACCGATTGTACATAAGTATTCCACCATGTAAGAGCGACACCGGCGAAGGTGTGAGTAGAGTATTTGACCTTGTCTTGGTCCCGACAACCGCTTATGCTAAAGACGGCTTCCGTTTGCTCAAACCATCGGGTGAGCACGACCGGTCCCCCGGTTCCATCAAAAGTGTGAGGTTTGCACCCCATGAAAGCTTTATAAGAGCATCCCTCGTTTGAGTTTCCGGCTCCATTGTTGTTGTTGTTGTTGTTGTTGTTGTTGTCGTTGTGGTTGTTATTATTATTGTTGTTGGATGAGTGACCGGCCATGGCCGCATCTACGGCGGTAGCTATCATCCGTTCGAGAGCTTGTTCGGGAGTTTCATTGCGGCGTACACGAAGAGGAGCCATTGTTCCTTCAAGACACAAGAATATCATTGATTAGTATTCTCAATAATACTAACCGTGATATAGAATAAAGATAAAGAGAAGTTTTTCCTCGACTCGCCTTAAATTCTTTATGTCATAATGTCGGAACGTTCATATGAGTCACCGTAATATAATCCCGGAAATTATATTACCCTGATTCATATGTGCATTCGACATCATTTCATATAGTCAAGGTGGCGTGTCAATCAAATTAAACAACGTGAGATTAAGATGAACTAAGAGTAGATATGAGTAGAAGCGTTCGAGTATAAATGCACAAGTAGTCAAGTAATTCCTACTTCAAGTCTATATGCCGGTTGTAGTCTAGACTCACCAATGTACCCTATGACTCGGGGTTGACACTAATGAACTCTAAATCCCTACAACCAACGCTCTGATACCATCTGTAGCGACCCGACCAAATCATGTTTGACGGCGCCGTCTACTTAGGTCCCGTTACGTGGTCATAAGTCTTTAAGACAAAGTTTGACCAAAATATGTCGCCTTCATTTCAAAATAAAGATTGTTCCCAAAGTTTACAAGAATTGTTCAACCAATAGTTAAGTTACAACGTTATAATGCGAATGAAATCTAGGCGACACGGTTTAAAGTAAAGTCAAAAGACGCTCCATGAAATGCACATATACTCGACATCCAATGCAAGTATCAAAATAATGAGCGGAAGCATGTATCATGTATCGTTCAAGGACCTGAGAAAAACATAGAAATCTGTCAACGAAAACGTTGGTGAAATCATAGGTTTAAGTAAGTAAGTACAAGTGAACCACAAGATTTGCATCAATGAATTAATAGTAATACATTCCAAAAGTTTGTTTCACGAGCACCCAATTATCAATGCTTAACATTTCCTTCCATTGAACCCCATCACTTAGTGCTAGAACATACACTGTTTCTCGAAAATATATTTCATTCGTAAACGGTAGCGAACCGTTTGAATGAGGGTTTGTCAAACCCATATGGATCCATACAACATAAGTTCTCGCTTACACCCGGCAAGTGTAACTAATGATAATCGAATTGAGGATTTTGTTCTAAACTCGTATGTAGAATGTTTGTTTTTCCTGTACTTGTGTTCACTTAGTAAAGAAATGTTTATGTTTTCTCATCCCAAATGTAAGTTCAAAAAGAGTAAAAGTGGGACTATGATCTCACCTTGAGTGCACGAGTAGTAAAGTACTTCAACAAGTAAACGTGTGCAAAGAACAATGCTAGTCTTGACCTAAACAATAGGTTTGTATCAATAACGGTAAACACGATAGGTCAAAGATGTTCAATTAGTCCTATGGCTCGTTAAGACTCGATCCTAATAGCATGTGAATCAAATTGTCATGTTTCATGCAAGGTACAAGTATAAAAACATGTTAGAACGATTGCACAATTATTTGGTTAAGTTTGATTAAAAGTCAACTTGGTCGGGTCAAAGTCAACGAAAAAGTCAACATGTTCGGGTCGGGTCCCGAACTATTTTTCTGAGGTTTTTAATCATATATGAGTATGTTAGAACAAGTTTCATGTGAATCGGAGGTCCATAGTATGCCAAACATTTTTCGTAATTTGGACATGGTGGTCAGAACCTGACCACGGCTTATGTCGCGCCGCGACATAGTCTGGCCGCGCCGCGGCATTGGCCGTGCGCTGGTACCTGGTCAGTCTCAATTGTTCAAGTCCCAAATCAAAACTCTTTCAAGCATAAATTACAAACCGCTAACATTTAGAACTCGCACCTTATATCGTTGGAAAGGTAATTTGACAAAGAACGCAACTATGCACTTTTTATCAATCAACTTTCATTTACAACAACCAAAAACCGCAATCAATGCTCCTCATTCAATGCATACAAGTCATAAACGCCATTTAATGATTCGATAGCCAAATTACATGAACAATATGCCGTTTCGAAGGTAATTAAGCATACAACACAACCTAACACTTACAATTAACATTTCATGTCATTTAATGCATCAAAAATCCATTCCTAGTTCATGAAACCCTAACCAAAAATCACCAAATTTCATAATCAAGTTTAAGAGGTTTCTTAGATCAATCTTTACATCCAAATGAAGCTAATGATACTAGTAACACTTTTAAAACATGCACATTAACAATCTAATAACATTTGATCATCCAAAATCAAGGATTTAGCAAGTAATTTTCATAATGAACTAGTTACACCAAAAACAACAAATCGAGCATACAAATTACTTACACGACATCACAATGAGCCATAGACACTAATTAACATACTTTTAAGTCAAGAACACAAATTTAAAGAAAACTAGTGTTTTAGAAATGTTACCCAAACGAGATGAAGTTGGTACCAAAACGAAGAGGATGAAGAGAGGATCACGAATATGTAATTTATTTTGTTGTAAGCCTCCTAGATCGGATTTAGATGATGATTGAATGAATTTGGAAATGGTGTGTGTGTTCTTGCTAGAGAGAAAGAGAGAGAGATGGAGATGATAATGAATGAGTGAAAGGGGTTTGACCCTTTGACCTAGTCAAGGGTTTGATCCCTTGTCAAGTTTAGTCCCTCAACTTTCGTTCGGGTGCGTAAATTACCTAAACGAGATAATTTAAAACGCGTATCAACGGGAGATGTTATAAACATATAACGGACTTTATATTAGTATAACGGAAAAGTAAATGGAAAAAGGCGGGATGTTACAGATTCCATTAGTTCCGGAAGCGATTTCGAGATGCGTATTGAAGTAGACTCCGAAGTCAATGAACCCGAAGTGTCTCCACCGTTTAGCTATTCTTCTTTCTGGAGGAGATGGGGGTGGGTCTGGGACTTACTCACTCGATGGAGAAATGAAGAAGGCGAGCCCTACCGCGAACCAAACTTACCTCCTAACATCGGAGAAAACGATGTACTCACCGGTGAACCTATGCGTAACACTGTATTCACCCTTCTTGCTAAAGTTTTCCACCTCGAAGGTCGCGTTACTGCAATCTCAGAAAATATTCAACCTCTACTTCCGAATACCAATCGAAGGGGAATATTAGAAGAAGTTAGGGAACTTCGAATTGATAATCAAGATCTATCGAATCAGATGAGTGGATGGATAGAAATGATAGAGGGTAAGATAGAAACCCTGATAAGAATAGTGCGTGATGTACAAGCTATATTTACTACACCAACATCATCACCAACCTCAGCACCAACAACACTTGGAGCACCGACAACAACAGTACCACCATCAGCAGCACCAGCAGCATAACCAGTACCAACAACAACAACATCATCACACGTCTCAACCTCGCAATCTATACCTCAAGCATAATCATCGTTCTACGAATCGTTCTACATAAACTATCTTCGTCCTTCATGGCGATTATGTAATCTCTAATGTTTTATAGATTATGTACTCTAGTTCTAGCCGTAAATCTGATGAGTTTAATATCACATTGACTCATTAAATCCATGATTACGTCTGAAGAAAATATATATATATATATATATATATATATATATATATATATATATATATATATATATATATATATATATATATATATATATGTTTTCATAGAGATTGTAATTAAAAAAATTTTTATTGTACAAACTGTTAATGGTGAAAATATTTTAACGGGTAGGTAATACCCGAGGAATATTTAGATTTCGCATTAATAAGTTACACTGTACATTCTTCAAATCTGATTCAACAGTCATTTACTATCCTACTTACATTCACTGATATACGAATCTGTTCACCACAAAATAACCATTTTCATTCAAGTTCATATTTGGATTTTGACTTCTCAGAATCTAACAAGTGGCATAATGAAGAAAACATTGGACAAAATAAAATTTATTAGAAACAAACAAATTAATTATAAAGAATTTTGTTAAGAATCCACGCTAACTGTTCCTAGCTAACTGTTTCTAGCTAACTGATTACATTTATTTATCGCATTTTAATTCTCGCAATTTTATTTATTATCATTTAATTTCTGTTATTTACTTTACGCACTTTAAATATCAGGTCACGATATATATTAATTAATTAGAATATTATAAATTAAACTATTTATGAATTATTGAATTACTAACTATGGACTATCAATATTGGATAATTAAAATGAATTAAAATATTGATTATAACATATGAAACTAAACAACTCTTCAAGTTTGCCACTTTATTTCATCTTAAACCTCATTTGTATCTTGACGATTACAATCTGTGTTTAAACCTTTCATGATTCTTGAAAACACCTCAATCGGGAGGATGAATCAACCACAACTTCATCTACAGAAGGAAAGATTTATGCATATAGTTATGCACCTGAAAAACTCTCGGAAAACTTAGTAAACGTTTAACACGTAGTTGTGCTAATTCCTTTAGTGTTATTATTACCCAAAATAACTTTACAGTTCTTTTTCAAAATAGCCGATTTTGTCATAGCTCCAGCAAGACAACTTCGACTTTTCATTCAAAACAACCTTATTATAACCTTGATATAAATGAGTGCTCATTTATTGTTACCAGAGAACCTTTCATATTTTACCATACTACCATCAGCGTTTAATCATCTAAAAACACAATTCTCCTGAAAACACCTCGGATTGATAACCGACGATTCAGATATGACTGCATTAAATGCAGACGAAATAGTAAAATTGTAGATGGCCTAAATGGCCAAGAGTTTGATGATAAAGAATGGAGTGTTGGGAACGCTCGATAGAAAATTGGGTACTGAAAAACGGATTAAGCAAACCATGAAGGAGACCAAGGACAAATACAAGGGCCAAACCCTATATTCAAAGAATCCAGGTAATTCTGGATCCGCCGAAATCTTTAGAGAATATCTTGCTCCGATGTCATGTCAAAATCTTGCGAAAAATTTTTCTTCATCAACCTTCGAACTTAGAAATTTCAAAATATCATCATAAATATCTTCGATATTTCTGAGGATATTTTCATAAATATTCTTGTCCGAAATTATCTACCTCTTCGAGTTTTCTGTATTTCATTATATTGGAAACTTCTGTAAAATCTAAGTATAAATTATGAATGAATTGTGGAGAAGTGTTGGGAATTGAAGCATGAGTTAGTATAATATAATGGCGCCCGGCCAACGTGATTATATTACAGTAAGCCATGCTGAGTTTCTAATGAAACGTGATGATGATTCACAGTAGATCATACTATCATCATGTGTCATGTTACATAACTCTTTCATTCTATTTAATCTCTAAGCATATTAAGAAAGTATTTCTTGATAGTTCTATCTGTAGTGACCCGAACTTTTTCATGTTTATATATATTAATTGAGATTGATATTTACATGATTAAATGTTTCCAACATGTTAAGCAATCAAACTTGTTAAGACTTGATTAATTGAAATATGTTTCATATATACAATTGATCACCCAAGTTGACCGGTGATTCACGAACGTTAAAACTTGTAAAAACTATATGATGACATATATATGGATATATATATATATATATATATATATATATATATATATATATATATATATATATATATATATATATATATATATATATATATATATATATATATATATATATATATATATATAGTTAACATGATACTATGATAAGTAAACATATCATTAAGTATATTAACAATGAACTACATATGTAAAAACAAGACTACTAACTTAATGATTTTTAAACGAGACATATATGTAACGATTATCGTTGTAAAGACATTTAATGTATATATATCATATTAAGAGATATTCATACATGATAATATCATGATAATATAATAATTTAAAATCTCATTTTATATTATAAACATTGGGTTAACAACATTTAACAAGATCGTTAACCTAAAGATTTCAAAACAACACTTACATGTAACGACTAACGATGACTTAACGACTCAATTAAAATGTATATACATGTAGTGTTTTAATATGTATTTATACACTTTTGAAAGACTTCAATACACTTATCAAAATACTTCTACTTAACAAAAATGCTTACAATTACATCCTCGTTCAGTTTCATCAACAATTCTACTCGTATGCACCCGTATTCGTACTCGTACAATACACAGCTTTTAGATGTATGTACTATTGATATATACACTCCAATGATCAGCTCTTAGCAGACCATGTGAGTCACCTAACACATGTGGGAACCATCATTTGGCAACTAGCATGAAATATCTCATAAAATTACAAAAATATGAGTAATCATTCATGACTTATTTACATGAAAACAAAATTACATATCCTTTATATCTAATCCATACACCAACGACCAAAAACACCTACAAACACTTTCATTCTTCAATTTTCTTCATCTAATTGATCTCTCTCAAGTTCTATCTTCAAGTTCTAAGTGTTCTTCATAAATTCCAAAAGTTCTAGTTACATAAAATCAAGAATACTTTCAAGTTTGCTAGCTCACTTCCAATCTTGTAAGGTGATCATCCAACCTCAAGAAATCTTTGTTTCTTACAGTAGGTTATCATTCTAATACAAGGTAATAATCATATTCAAACTTTGGTTCAATTTCTATAACTATAACAATCTTATTTCGAGTGATGATCTTACTTGAACTTGTTTTCGTGTCATGATTCTGCTTCAAGAACTTCGAGCCATCCAAGGATCCGTTGAAGCTAGATCCATTTTTCTCTTTTCCAGTAGGTTTATCCAAGGAACGTAAGGTAGTAATGATGTTCATAACATCATTCGATTCATACATATAAACCTATCTTATTCGAAGGTTTAAACTTGTAATCACTAGAACATAGTTTAGTTAATTCTAAACTTGTTCGCAAACAAAAGTTAATCCTTCTAACTTGACTTTTAAAATCAACTAAGCATATGTTCTATATCTATATGATATGCTAACTTAATGATTTAAAACCTGGAAACACGAAAAACACCGTAAAACCGGATTTACGCCGTCGTAGTAACACCGCGGGCTGTTTTGGGTTAGTTAATTAAAAACTATGATAAACTTTGATTTAAAAGTTATTATTCTGAGAAAATTATTTTTATTATGAACATGAAACTATATCCAAAAATTATGGTTAAACTCAAAGTGGAAGTATGTTTTCTAAAATGGTCAACTAGACGTCGTTCTTTCGACTGAAATGACTACCTTTACAAAAACGACTTGTAATTTATTTTTTGACTATAAACCTATAACTTTTCTATTTAGATTCATAAAATAGAGTTCAATATGAAATCATAGCAATTTGATTCACTCAAAACGGATTTAAAATGAAGAAGTTATGGGTAAAACAAGATTGGATAATTTTTCTCATTTTAGCTACGTGAAAATTGGTAACAAATCTATTCCAACCATAACTTAATCAACTTGTATTGTATATTATGTAATCTTGAGATACCATAGACACGTATACAATGTTTCGACCTATCATGTCGACACATCTATATATATTTCGGAACAACCATAGACACTCTATATGTGAATGTTGGAGTTAGCTATATAGGGTTGAGGTTGATTCCAAAATATATATAGTTTGAGTTGTGATCAATACTGAGATACGTATACACTGGGTCGTGGATTGATTCAAGATAATATTTATCGATTTATTTCTGTACATCTAACTGTGGACAACTAGTTGTAGGTTACTAACGAGGACAGCTGACTTAATAAACTTAAAACATTAAAATATATTAAAAGTGTTGTAAATATATTTTGAACATACTTTGATATATATGTGTATATTGTTATAGGTTCTTGAATTAACCAGTGGTCAAGTCTTACTTCCCGACGAAGTAAAAATCTGTGAAAGTGAGTTATAGTCCCACTTTTAAAATCTAATATTTTTGGGATGAGAATACATGCAGGTTTTATAAATGATTTACAAAATAGACACAAGTACGTGAAAATACATTCTATGGTTGAATTATCGAAATCGAATATGCCCCTTTTTATTAAGTCTGGTAATCTAAGAATTAGGGAACAGACACCCTAATTGACGCGAATCCTAAAGATAGATCTATTGGGCCTAACAAACCCCATCCAAAGTACCGGATGCTTTAGTACTTCGAAATTTATATTATATCCGAAGGGTGTCCCGGAATGATGGGGATATTCTTATATATGCATCTTGTTAATGTCGGTTACCAGGTGTTCACCATATGAATGATTTTTATCTCTATGTATGGGATGTGTATTGAAATATGAAATCTTGTGGTCTATTATTATGATTTGATATATATAGGTTAAACCTATAACTCACCAACATTTTTTGTTGACGTTTTAAGCATGTTTATTCTCAGGTGATTATTAAGAGCTTCCGCTGTCGCATACTTAAATAAGGACGAGATTTGGAGTCCATGCTTGTATGATATTGTGTAAAATCTGCATTCAAGAAACTTATTTTGTTGTAACATATTTGTATTGTAAACCATTATGTAATGGTCGTGTGTAAACAGGATATTTTATATTATCATTATTTGATAATCTACGTAAAGCTTTTTAAACCTTTATTGATGAAATAAAGGTTATGGTTTGTTTTAAAATGAATGCAGTCTTTGAAAAACGTCTCATATAGAGGTCAAAACCTCGCAACGAAATCAATTAATATGGAACGTTTTTAATCAATAAGAACGGGACATTTCAGTTGGTATCAGAGCGTTGGTCTTAGAGAACCAGAATTTTGCATTAGTGTGTCTTATCTAGTTTGTTAGGATGCATTAGTGAGTCTGGACTTCGACCGCGTTTACTTGAAAAATGATTTCTTAACAAATTTTGTTGGAAACTATATATTTTTAACATGTGAATATTATGTGATATATTAATCTCTTAACGCGTTTGATATTATGTGATAGATGTCTACCTCTAGAACAAGTCCCATTGACTCACCTAATAATAATGAAGAGTCAGATGTAAATTGGAATGATTCGTGGACTGATTCACAAGTTCCCGAAGAGGAACCGGAAGAAGAATCGGAACCGGAAGAAGAATCGGAACCAGATGAAGAAATAGAACCGGTGGGGGAAATAATAAAACGGTTAAGTAAAAGAAAATCCTCAACCAACCGACCAAGGTTAATTATGGTCAATGGTGTTTCCGCCAAGGAAGCAAAATATTGGGAGGATTACCAATTCTCCGATGAATCGGATTCCGACGAGAATTCCGATGATGTTATAGAAATTACCCCAACTGAATTTAAAAAGGCAAAAGAAAATAATAAGGGAAAGGGCATAAAAATAGAGAAATCTAATTCCAACCCCGATGAACTTTATATGTATCGTCAACCCCCGAAGTCCTTAAGTTGTAACAATGACCCGGGAACCTCTAAACCACCAGGTTTTTCTAAACCAATGTGGAAAACGACGGCTCGTATTAGGGGAACATCATATATCCCTAGAAACTTGGCAAAACGAACCAAAACCGAAGAAGAAGAAACGAGCGAGTCGGAATAAGATAGTTGTATTCGTGTGGTGTAATATATGTAATATAGTGTGCTTATGCTTTATGATATATGTAAAAAAATTGCTTGTATTAATAAGTATTTTTTTTTATGAATCTAACTCTTGTCTATTTTACAGTATAAAAACACAAAATGGATAGACAACCCAATATTTTAAGAGACCTACCCGGAGACATGATTGATGAAATCTTGTCTAGAGTCGGTCAGAATTCTTCGGCACAACTATTTAAGGCGAGATCAGTTTGTAAGACATTCGAAGAACGTTCCAAGAATGCCTTGGTTTATAAAAGGCTTTCGTTCAAAAGATGGGGGATATCACATTGGGAAATCCATAAGTTACGATGTGTTTACTTTGACGCATATATTGCGGGGAACCCAAATGCTATTTTACGCAATGGGTTAAGAAATTATTTTGACTCAATATATCTGAATATTGGACTTCGTGATTTAAAAAAAGCGGCTAACATGTAACATAAAGAAGCATGTTATGCTTACAGATTAGTAATGTTCGCTTCTCACCAAAGTGAGAACAAGAACATCGGGCTACAACTATTAAACAAAACGTTCCCACAAGTGACGGAGTCGGTAATTGGGGTAAGAAATGAGGTTTTTAGATTATTACGGGACTGTTGGACATTACGTAACCCTCGTCCCTTTGACGATGTTACAACACGCTGTCTTATCAATGGCCATAACGGTTATGTTCCACAAGACCAAGGATGGGAAGTAGTCCTAGTAAAACCAGAATGCATGACTTGTTTCTGGACGTATGAATTACGTGTCTTTATTGCCTTTGCTGAACGACTTGTGTACTAGCTAGAATTATCTTCACAACCATCTTGTATCAAATTTATTGTGTGCTATATTTCATGCTATATGTAAAATAAGCGGTATTGTAAGTTTGTAAAATATTGTGTAAAAGTTTGAACGCGAAATATTATTATAATCAGTTTTTCATATAGAATTGTAGTAGTTGAATTGTATATTAGCTACTAAGTATGAACTTAACGGGTAGGTACTACCCGAATTTAAACTTATAAAACGCTAATATGAAGAAAAAGCTTTTATAAATGAGTTCATATTATACTACGAAATACTATTAACTACTCTTAATATTCTGTATGATTAACTTGTTCCATTTGACTATTTTGAAGGAAATGGCACCGACTACTCGACACACCATGAATATGAATGAAGAGGAATTCCGTACGTTTCTAGCTTCAAACATAGCCGCAGTACAGGCTGCGCTACATACCAACAATAACCTTGGATCTAGCAGTACAGGAAATCGTGTAGGATGCACCTACAAAGAATTCACCGCCTGCAAACCTTTGGAATTTGATGGAACCGAAGGACCGATCGGATTGAAACGGTGGACCGAGAAGGTCGAATCGGTGTTTGCCATAAGTAAGTGTACTGAAGAGGACAAAGTGAAGTACGCTACGCATACCTTCACAGGTTCTGCGTTAACATGGTGGAATACCTATCTAGAGCAAGTGGGACAAGACGATGCGTACGCACTACCGTGGTCAGCATTCAAGCACTTGATGAACGAGAAGTACCGTCCCAGAACCGAGGTCAATAAGCTCAAGACAGAACTTAGAGGGTTACGAACCCAAGGATTTGATATTACCACGTACGAAAGACGATTCACAGAATTGTGCCTATTATGTCCGGGAGCGTTCGAAGATGAGGAAGAGAAGATCGACGCGTTTGTGAAAGGATTACCGGAAAGAATCCAAGAAGATATAAGTTCACATGAGCCCGCCTCCATACAACAGGCATGTAGAATGGCTCACAAACTAGTGAACCAGATTGAAGAAAGAATTAAAGAACAGACTGCTGAAGAGGCCAATGTGAAGCAAGTCAAAAGAAAATGGGAGGAAAACGGTGATAAGAATCACCAATACAACAACAACAGCAATTACAACAATAATCGCAACAATTATCCCAACAATCGCAACATCAATCGCAACTACAACAAACGGCCCAACAACAACAACAACAACAACAACAGCAACTACAACAATCATCCCAATAACAATAATAACCGCAACAACAACAACAATCAGAAGCAGCTATGCCAAAGGTGTGAAAAGTATCACTCGGGGTTCTGCACTAAATTTTGCAACAAGTGTAAAAGAAATGGTCATAGCGCGGCGAGGTGTGAGGTCTATGGACCAGGGGTTAACAGAACGAAAGGAACAAATGGTGTCGGAGCGAGTAATGGCAGAGCAAGTTATGCCAATGTAGTTTGTTATAAATGTGGAAAATCGGGCCACATTATTAGAAATTGCCCGAACCAGGAGAACACGAATGGACAAGTCCGCGAAAGAGTTTTCAATATTAATGCGGCAGAGGCACAGGAAGACCCGGAGCTTGTTACGGGTACGTTTCTTATTGACAATAAATCTTCTTACGTTTTATTTTATTCGGGTGCGGATAGAAGCTATATGAGTAGAGATTTTTGTGCTAAATTAAGTTGTCCATTGACGCCTTTGGATAGTAAATTTTTACTCGAATTAGCAAATGGTAAATTAATTTCAGCAGATAATATATGTCGGAATCGAGAAATTAAACTGGTTAGCGAAACATTTAAGATTGACTTGATACCAGTAGAGTTAGGGAGTTTTGATGTGATAATCGGTATGGACTGGTTGAAAGAAGTGAAAGCAGAGATCGTTTATTACAAAAATGCAATTCGCATTATACGAGAAAAAGGAAAACCCTTAATGGTGTACGGAGAAAAGGGCAACACGAAGCTACATCTTATTAGTAATTTGAAGGCACAAAAACTAATAAGAAAAGGTTGCTATGCTGTTCTAGCACACGTCGAGAAAGTACAAACTGAAGAAAAGAGCATCAATGATGTTTCCGTCGTAAAAGAATTTCCCGATGTATTTCCGAAAGAATTACCGGGATTACCCCCGCATCGATCCGTTGAATTTCAAATAGATCTTGTACCAGGAGCTACACCAATAGCTCGTGCTCCTTACAGACTCGCACCCAGCGAGATGAAAGAACTGCAAAGCCAATTACAAGAACTTTTAGAGCGTAGTTTCATTCAACCAAGCACATCACCGTGGGGAGCTCCTGTTTTGTTTGTCAAGAAGAAAGATGGTACATTCAGGTGTATCGACTACCGAGAGTTGAACAAACTTACCATCAAGAACCGCTACCCACTACCGAGAATCGACGACTTATTTGATCAACTACAAGGCTCGTCTGTTTATTCAAAGATTGACTTATGTTCCGGATATCATCAAATGCGGGTGAAAGAAGATGATATTCCAAAGACTGCTTTCAGAACACGTTACGGTCATTACGAGTTTATGGTCATGCCGTTTGGTTTAACTAATGCACCAGCTGTGTTCATGGACCTTATGAACCGAGTGTGTGGACCATACCTTGACAAGTTTGTCATTGTTTTCATTGATGACATACTTATTTACTCAAAGAATGACCAAGAACAAGGTGAACATTTGAGAAAGGTGTTAGAAGTATTGAGGAAGGAAGAATTGTACGCTAAGTTTTCAAAGTGTGCATTTTGGTTGGAAGAAGTTCAATTCCTCGGTCACATAGTGAACAAAGAAGGTATTAAGGTGGATCCGGCAAAGATAGAAACTGTTGAAAAGTGGGAAACCCCAAAAACTCCAAAACACATACGCCAGTTTTTAGGACTAGCTAGTTACTACAGAAGGTTCATCCAAGACTTTTCCAGAATAGCAAAACCCTTGACTGCATTAACGCATAAAGGGAAGAAATTTGAATGGAATGATGAACAAGAGAAAGCGTTTCAGTTATTGAAGAAAAAGCTAACTACGGCACCTATATTGTCATTGCCTGAAGGGAATGATGACTTTGTGATTTATTATGATGCATCAAAGCAAGGTCTCGGTTGTGTATTAATGCAACGAATGAAGTTGATTGCTTATGCGTTTAGACAATTGAAGATTCACGAACAAAATTATACGACGCATGATTTGGAATTAGGCGCGGTTGTTTTTGCATTAAAGACTTGGAGGCACTACTTATATGGGGTCAAAAGTATTATATATACCGACCACAAAAGTCTTCAACACATATTTAATCAGAAACAACTGAATATGAGGCAGCGTAGGTGGATTGAATTGTTGAATGATTACGACTTTGAGATTCGTTACCACCCGGGGAAGGCAAATGTGGTAGCCGATGCCTTGAGCAGGAAGGACAGAGAACCCATTCGAGTAAAATCTATGAATATAATGATTCATAATAACCTTACTACTCAAATAAAGGAGGCGCAACAAGGAGTTTTAAAAGAGGAAAATTTAAAGGATGAAATACCCAAAAGATCGGAGAAGCATCTTAATATTCGGGAAGACGGAACCCGGTATAGGGCTGAAAGGATTTGGGTACCAAAATTTGGAGATATGAGAGAAATGGTACTTAGAGAAGCTCATAAAACCAGATACTCAATACATCTTGGAATGGGGAAGATGTACAAGGATCTCAAGAAACATTTTTGGTGGCCGGGTATGAAAGCCGATGTTGCTAAATACGTAGGAGAATGTTTGACGTATTCTAAGGTCAAAGCTGAGCATCAAAAACCATCAGGTCTACTTCAACAACCCGAAATCCCGGAATGGAAATGGGAAAATATTACCATGGATTTCATCACTAAATTGCCAAGGACTGCAAGTGGTTTTGATACTATTTGGGTAATAGTTGATCATCTCACCAAATCAGCACACTTCCTGCCAATAAGAGAAGATGACAAGATGGAGAAGTTAGCACGACTGTATTTGAAGGAAGTCGTCTCCAGACATGGAATACCAATCTCTATTATCTCTGATAGGGATGGCAGATTTATTTCAAGATTTTGGCAGACATTACAGCAAGCATTAGGAACTCGTCTAGACATGAGTACTGCCTATCATCCACAAACTGATGGGCAGAGCGAAAGGACGATACAAACGCTTGAAGACATGCTACGAGCATGTGTTATTGATTTCGGAAACAGTTGGGATCGACATCTAGCGTTAGCAGAATTTTCCTACAACAACAACTACCATTCAAGCATTGAGATGGCGCCGTTTGAAGCACTTTATGGTAGAAAGTGCAGGTCTCCAATTTGTTGGAGTGAAGTGGGGGATAGACAGATTACGGGTCCGGAGATTATACAAGAAACTACCGAGAAGATCATCCAAATTCAACAACGGTTGAAAACCGCCCAAAGTCGACAAAAGAGCTACGCTGACATTAAAAGAAAAGATATAGAATTTAAAATTGGAGAGATGGTCATGCTTAAAGTTGCACCTTGGAAAGGCGTTGTTCGATTTGGTAAACGAGGGAAATTAAATCCAAGGTATATTGGACCATTCAAGATTGTTGATCGTGTCGGACCAGTAGCTTACCGACTTGAGTTACCCAAACAACTCGCGGCTGTACATAACACTTTCCACGTCTCGAATTTGAAGAAATGTTTTACTAAAGAAGATCTCACTATTCCGTTAGATGAAATCCAAATCAACGAAAAACTACAATTTATCGAAGAACCCGTCGAAATAATGGATCGTGAGGTTAAAAGACTTAAGCAAAACAAGATACCAATTGTTAAGGTTCGATGGAATGCTCGTAGAGGACCTGAGTTCACCTGGGAGCGTGAAGATCAGATGAAGAAGAAATACCCGCATCTATTTCCAGAAGATTCGTCAACACCTTCAACAGCTTAAAATTTCGGGACGAAATTTATTTAACGGGTAGGTACTGTAGTGACCCGAACTTTTCCATGTTTATATATATTAATTGAGATTGATATTTACATGATTAAATATTTTCAACATGTTAAGCAATCAAACTTGTTAAGACTTGATTAATTGAAATATGTTTCATATATACAATTGACCACCCAAGTTGACCGGTGATTCACGAACGTTAAAACTTGTAAAAACTATATGATGACATATATATGGATATATATATATATATATATATATATATATATATATATATAGTTAACATGATACTATGATAAGTAAACATATCATTAAGTATATTAACAATGAACTACATATGTAAAAACAAGACTACTAACTTAATGTTTTTTAAACGAGACATATATGTAACGATTATCGTTGTAAAGACATTTAATGTATATATATCATATTAAGAGATATTCATACATGATAATATCATGATAATATAATAATTTAAAATCTCATTTGATATTATAAACATTGGGTTAACAACATTTAACAAGATCGTTAACCTAAAGGTTTCAAAACAACACTTACATGTAACGACTAACGATGACTTAACGACTCAGTTAAAATGTATATACATGTAGTGTTTTAATATGTATTTATACACTTTTGAAAGACTTCAATACACTTATCAAAATACTTCTACTTAACAAAAATTCTTACAATTACATCCTCGTTCAGTTTCATCAACAATTCTACTCGTATGCACCCGTATTCGTACTCGTACAATACACAGCTTTTAGATGTATGTACTATTGGTATATACACTCCAATGATTAGCTCTTAGCAGCCCATGTGAGTAACCTAACACATGTGGGAACCATCATTTGGCAACTAGCATGAAATATCTCATAAAATTACAAAAATATGAGTAATCATTCATAACTTATTTACATGAAAACAAAATTACATATCCTTTATATCTAATCCATACACCAACGACCAAAAACACCTACAAATACTTTCATTCTTCAATTTTCTTCATCTAATTTATCTCTCTCAAGTTCTATCTTCAAGTTCTAAGTGTTCTTCATAAATTCCAAAAGTTCTAGTTACATAAAATCAAGAATACTTTCAAGTTTGCTAGCTCACTTCCAATCTTGTAAGGTGATCATCCAACCTCAAGAAATCTTT
Source organism: Rutidosis leptorrhynchoides (assembly GCF_046630445.1). Lineage (NCBI taxonomy): Eukaryota > Viridiplantae > Streptophyta > Magnoliopsida > Asterales > Asteraceae > Rutidosis > Rutidosis leptorrhynchoides. The sequence goes on from NC_092333.1 coordinate 487,872,332, forward strand.
GTTTCTTATAGTAGGTTATCATTCTAATACAAGGTAATAATCATATTCAAACTTTGGTTCAATTTCTATAACTATAACAATCTTATTTCAAGTGATGATCTTACTTGAACTTGTTTTCGTGTCATGATTCTGCTTCAAGAACTTCGAGCCATCCAATGATCCGTTGAAGCTAGATCCATTTTTCTCTTTTCCAGTAGGTTTATCCAAGGAACTTAAGGTAGTAATGATGTTCATAACATCATTCGATTCATACATATAAACCTATCTTATTCGAAGGTTTAAACTTGTAATCACTAGAACATAGTTTAGTTAATTCTAAACTTGTTCGCAAACAAAAGTTAATCCTTCTAACTTGACTTTTAAAATCAACTAAACACATGTTCTATATCTATATGATATGCTAACTTAATGATTTAAAACCTGGAAACACGAAAAACACCGTAAAACCGGATTTACGCCGTCGTAGTAACACCGCGGGCTGTTTTGGGTTAGTTAATTAAAAACTATGATAAACTTTGATTTAAAAGTTGTTATTCTGAGAAAATTATTTTTATTATGAACATGAAACTATATCAAAAAATTATGGTTAAACTCAAAGTGGAAGTATGTTTTCTAAAATGGTCATCTAGACGACGTTCTTTCGACTGAAATGACTACCTTTACAAAAACGACTTGTAATTTATTTTTCCGACTATAAACCTATAATTTTTCTATTTATATTCATAAAATAGAGTTCAATATGAAACCATAGCAATTTGATTCACTCAAAACGGATTTAAAATGAAGAAGTTATGGGTAAAACAAGATTGGATAATTTTTCTCATTTTAGCTACGTGAAAATTGGTAACAAATCTATTCCAACCATAACTTAATCAACTTGTATTGTATATTATGTAATCTTGAGATACTATAGACACGTATACAATGTTTCGACCTATCATGTCGACACATCTATATATATTTCAGAACAACCATAGACACTCTATATGTGAATGTTGGAGTTAGCTATACAGGGTTGAGGTTGATTCCAAAATATATATAGTTTGAGTTGTGATCAATACTGAGATACGTATACACTGGGTCGTGGATTGATTCAAGATAATATTTATCGATTTATTTCTGTACATCTAACTGTGGACAACTAGTTGTAGGTTACTAACGAGGACAGCTAACTTAATAAACTTAAAACATCAAAATATATTAAAAGTGTTGTAAATATATTTTGAACATACTTTGATATATATGTGTATATTGTTATAGGTTCGTGAATCAACCAGTGGCCAAGTCTTACTTCCCAACGAAGTAAAAATCTGTGAAAGTGAGTTATAGTCCCACTTTTAAAATCTAATATTTTTGGGATGAGAATACATGTAGGTTTTATAAATGATTTACAAAATAGACACAAGTACGTGAAACTACATTCTATGGTTGAATTATCGAAATCGAATATGCCCCTTTTTATTAAGTCTGGTAATCTAAGAATTAGGGAACAGACACCCTAATTGACGCGAATCCTAAAGATAGATCTATTGGGCCTAACAAACCCCATCCAAAGTACCGGATGCTTTAGTACTTCGAAATTTATATCATATCCGAAGGGTGTCCCGGAATGATGGAGATATTCTTATATATGCATCTTGTTAATGTCGGTTACCAGGTGTTCACCATATGAATAATTTTTATCTCTATGTATGGGATGTGTATTGAAATATGAAATCTTGTGGTCTATTATTATGATTTGATATATATAGGTTAAACCTATAACTCACCAACATTTTTTGTTGACGTTTTAAGCATGTTTATTCTCAGGTGATTATTAAGAGCTTCCGCTGTCGCATACTTAAATAAGGACGAGATTTGGAGTTCATGCTTGTATGATATTGTGTAAAAACTGCATTCAAGAAACTTATTTTGTTGTAACATATTTGTATTGTAAACCATTATGTAATGGTCGTGTGTAAACAGGATATTTTAGATTATCATTATTTGATAATCTACGTAAAGCTTTTTAAACCTTTATTGATGAAATAAAGGTTATGGTTTGTTTTAAAATGAATGCAGTCTTTGAAAAACGTCTCATATAGAGGTCAAAACCTCGCAACGAAATCAATTAATATGGAACGTTTTTAATCAATAAGAACGGGACATTTCACTATATTCTCCGTGAATTCTGGTAATTTACCAAATCAAATCGTGCTATTACGTTCCTTCTTGCTTAGAACATGATGATCAATCGAAACTTCATATTTATGAATTCTGGACCGTTACTCGCTTTACTAGAGGTCGAGAAGAGAATGAAAAGGTAAAGAGTTCTGAAATGTAAGGGAAGATATAAAAACTGACAACAACACAGTAATCACAAACCGTGTACATTAATACAAATAGCAATATAAAGACACGAGAGTACGATAAACACAATAAACCCAAGAGCAAAATAGAAGTAAACAGATCCCTCCGGTGATAGATGAAAAAGGAGAATGATCGATATGGAAGTCAGGAATATATCCAGGATTGAAACTGGATGGAACATATTGACTGATGATTTGAAAGTATGAATTAAAATATAGAAAATGGGAAGTGGTAGGAAGTAATGGAACAGAAGAAGTTCATTTATAGTAGAAATACCGGACCGAGCAATCGAGGTAGATCATCGCATTTAATTGAAGAGATCCTAATTTCCTTAATTACCGAAGGATCAAATCTTATTCAGATTTCGAAGATTTCTTTAAATCCCTTGAATTCCGAAATTCAAACGTGACTACGTCAAAAGTAAAGACGAATATCTATTACCTTATCTCAATTTTTTTTTGTGATAGCTTCACTCGTACTCTTCGAAAAATCGAATTATCTTACCTATATTATTCAATGATGATAAAACTCTATTTATCAACTTATATTTGTCATGAAAACATTTTTATGGTTATCCATGACCACTCCACTCAAATTTCGGAACGAAATTTCTTTAACGGGTAGGTACTGTGACGACCCGGAAATTTCCGATCAAATTTAAACTTGATCTTTAATTGTTTTAGACACGATAAGCAAAGTCTGTAATGTTGAGTCTCGAAAATTTGGAAAGTATGTTCATATATTCAAATTACCCTTCAACTATTTCAGACGATTCACGAACAAATATATATAATTGTAAATATAAGTATATATAATAAATTAAAATAATAAAATACAATTTGATCATTTAGATTAAGTATGTAAAATATTATATAAGATATTAAAGTGAGTATTAAAACAAATCTATATATGTTCCTATAAATAATTATTAAATGTATATTGAAATATATATATATAATATATAAATGTTAAAAATTCAAATATGTTATAGGATAAGTATTACATAAGTGATAAAATGTAAAGTTAATATATTATTTGAAATTATAAGTTAGAATATAAATGATATATCAATATTATTATTATTATTATTATTACTTTCATTATTATTACAAAGATTAATATTGATATTAATAATTGTATCATTAATATTATTAATTTATAAATATGTATATATAAAATTTGATATGTATAAAAAGTTGACATCCTCTTACTTTCCAGCTGGTATGTTTTTAATTATATTACTAATAATGGAAGGTGACGTACGAATGATTATTGGATACCAAATCCAACAAATGAATCCTCTTAGTGATTAAAGGAACCGAACCAATCACTTTCATTACTTTATTCTATTGTTTTTTTACCCTTTGAAACAAATCCAACGACTACTACAACTGTTCTATTTCTTTTCGTCTAATTCTGTATCTGTCACATAAGAATGAAGCCAAACACCATAAATCACAAATGAATATTAACACAATCATTATTCTTTCTCTACATTTTCTTTCTATACAACGAGTTCATATATATAATCATCGACACACACACATACAAACTTAACCTTATTACCTTAACCGAACCACAGAGCACAACGGTTTCTTGTTCTTTTTCGTGAACCCACAACAAATAACATCATAGTGTACAATAATCAAACAACAAACCCATTTGTTTTACTACTATTATACGGTTTACAATTGAAGAACAACCCAAGACAAAATCACATGCTAATTGAATGCATTTGTTAAGATTAAATGTCTTTCTTGTTCCCTTTGTGGCCAATAAACACCCATTAAGTAATCCCACTTGTGATTAAACAAACCGAATTTATTATGTGATACTTGAACCGTGCTCGTCAAAACCACCCAATAATTCACCTAACATTTATCAATCACTCCTACTGATTGTCTTTTAGCTTCCACGATTGAATTGCTTTACATATGGGACAACTTAAATATTTTATGGCAGACCATATTAAAGGTAGAGAGCTGGACTTGTTTAATATATTGGGTCATAACTTTATTAGGTGGACCGAAACAAGAATGAATCAAATTATAGAGATGGATATTATAATATCCATTTACATAATAACTATTATTATTTCTGTACAAGCTCGAACCATCACAACCTTATCATTATGAAACCATCATCTCTCTCTCCCCCTTGTTTCTTTCTCCTTTGTCCAATAATCATCAAACCGCTACATTTTATTATTGATAGAACATCCATTTTATTACTACAACCATTGCTGTTTCAGTCGATGTAGAACACACCTAGGGACACCATTACACAACTGCTACCCTACTGCTGCTATCTTCATCTATTCCTGTTTGATCGATCACTAAGTTCATCACCAAACCGGCGAACATCGATTGTTAAATATTACTTGTTTCTTCTTGTTCAACACACATAAATTTAAAGATTCAAAAAAAAAAAAAAAAAACACCCAAGAACACGCCTTCGATATGCTGCTGCTACAACACTTTTGTATTTTTGCAAACGATCATGTTTTTTCGTTCTCATCAAACACAATTACTGATGCACGTACCTTTTGTTGTTTCTGTTTCTGGTCGAACGGCAGCACCCACACCCACCCAAAACCTATTTTTTTTTCTGTTACCAAGTTTAGATCACCGACAGCTTTCCTTCCCTTCTTAAAAATGAGTTGGGTTTATTTTTCACTTGGGCTTCCTTTTATTAATTGCGCCGTGTTAATGGGTGTAATATTGGGCCGAGAGTGTTTATTTGTTTGTTGGGCTGAGACTTATTTTTCAGTTGGGCCATGTGTTGTTTTCTTATGTTGGGTCGATGGAGAATTAGAGTGGGCCGAGAGTTTGATATATGTTAAATGAATAAAATCGCGAATGAAACCAAGAACTTATGAGTGCTTCAGTAGTTTGGTGATGTTTGGGTTAGCCAAGAGGTCACAGGATCGAACCTGGGCTGGAGCAAATATATATATTTTTTTTATGTAGAAGATGAAACAGACAGCGCTATAGATACTGGATATATAATAATGGATTGTGTTTTAATCAGAAAAGAGGAAATGGATGGATGGTTAAGAGAGTTATGTGTTAAGCGAGAGGTCTTGGGTTCAAGCCCGGGCAGTGGCATCTATTTATTTTAAAGCTTGTTACTTGGTGGTAGTAATATTATTTTTATTAGTATTTTTATTACTTATTATTATTATATTTATTATTTTTATTATTATCATCATTAGTATTATTATTATTAAGGATTATAGATATTAGTGTTATTATGAAAATGATAATAATTGATATGTTATGATAAAAAAAATAATAAATAAGTATGATATGAATATGAATATAAGTATAAATATGCAAGTAGGATTTGGAATGAAGATAACAATAAATTTTTTACTATGATACAAAGTTGATATTATGGAATGATAATAATCCTATTATGAATTGTTTAAGTGAAATTTTAATGTTATGATTGAGATTATGATAACATAAGATTATGAATATTACTAATATTAGTATCATTATTAGGAACATAAGTATTAATATTATTATTATCATTATCATTTTTATTATTAGTATTATCATTATTAATAAAGTTATTATTATTGTTAATTAGTAAACCATTAATTTCAAGACTATCATTTTAACAAATAAATATTTCGTACATTAAATATAGTTATTACATATACTATAATTATATTAATATTACATTTAATTATATATTAAACATAATTAATTAAGTTATTAATGAAACACATAATTAAGATAACAACTAAATCAATAATAATATATAAATTTGATTAATTTCCATTATATGTGTTGATATAAATAAATATATATAAATGATATAGGTTCGTGAATCCGAAGCCAACCCTACATTTGTTCATTGTCGTCATATGTATTTTTACTACAAAATACAATAGGTGAGTTTCATTTACCCCTTTTTACTCATTACATTTTTGGGCTGAGAATACATGCAAATGCTTTATTAACTGTTTTACAATATTTATATGCATGAGTTTCATTTGCCTTTTTACCCTTTATATTTTTGGGCTGAGAATACATGCCCTGCTTTTATAAATGTTTTACGAAATAGACACAAGTGATCAAAACTACATTATATGGTTGAATGATCGAAATCGAATATGCCCCTTTTTATTAAGTCTGGTAATCTAAGAATTAGGGAACAGACACTCTAATTGACGCGAACTCTAAAGATAGATCTATCGGGCCCAACAAGCCCCATCCAAAGTATCGGATGCTTTAGTAATTCGAAATTTATATCATGTCCGAAGGAGGATCCCGGAATGATGGGGATATTCTTATATGCTTATTGTGAATGTCGGTTACCAGGTGTTCAATCCATATGAATGATATTTTTGTCTCTACGCATGGGACGTATATTTATGAGAAATGAAAATCTTGTGGTCTATTAAAATGATGGAAATGATTATTTATGTTAAACTAATGAACTCACCAACCTTTTGGTTGACACTTTAAAGCATGTTTATTCTCAGGTACGAAAGAAATCTTCCGCTGTGCATTTGCTCATTTTAGAGATATTACTTGGAGTCATTCATGACATATTTCAAAAGACGTTGCATTCGAGTCGTTGAATTCATCAAGATTATTAATAAGTCAAATATAGTTGGTTATATTATGAAATGGTATGCATGCCGTCAACTTTTGATGTAATGAAAGATTGTCTTTTTAAAAACGAATGCAATGTTTGTAAAATGTATCATATAGAGGTTAAGTACCTCGCGATGTAATCAACTGTTGTGAATCGTTTATAATCGATATGGACTTCGTCCGGATGGATTAGAACGGGTCTCTACATTACTGACGTTAAATTCTGGCCGGGCCGCCGTTACTCATTCGTTACATATGTTGTTGCTGCTGACGCTACGACGGCGATTTCAGATTTAAATGGTTCTACCATTTTTGGTAAGCCTATTTATGTGGGTAAGCCGAAAAGATCCTCTACAACTTTTGGTATTCGATAGAAAGTTGGATCGACTCAGGTACTTAGATGCAAAATTTCTCTTAATCCGGTAATCACCAACAGGATTGAGTGGTCAATTTTAATTGTCGATTCGCTACCGTTGTTAGACACGAAGGTGTCTAGTTTTTTGATTGCTAATAATGTTCAAGCCGTTAACATTAGTAAGGTGGGAGCTTTCGGTTGTGTTGTAACCTGTGGTGATAAAGAAGGTTATGCGAGTATTCTAGGTTCGAAGTCAGACAATTTTGTTATGATTCGACCTTTGTCGGAAGTCGCTGACTCCTTCTTCAGATTTGCGTGGATCGAGATTTCGGGTATCCCGGTCACTTGTGTGTCTAAAGATAGCGCTTTGGAAGTAGCCGAGCTTTTCGGTGAGGTGATTACCGTGGCTAGTTCTTCTACAACGCTTGGGAAAGTTGGTTCGCTATTTGTTTTTATCAAGTCAAAATGTGCTAAACATGTGCATGGCTCTATCGAGGTGGATATAAAGGACAAGAACGGTTCTAAATGCAACGTTTGGGTGTCGGAATTATCCGATCTTTCTTGTCTTAATCTAGTATTATTTCACACTTTCGATCGTAATCTTTTTGAATCAACTAATAGGTTCGTGGTTTCGAATGGAGGATTAGTTCCCGCATTTGTTGAAAATGATCGTGATGATGGTACCGAGCACCCTTACTATTCAAAGCAGATCGAGGATGCTTCAGTTAAGGTGAATCGAGCTTTACATGGTCTTGTGGTTAAGTGTGGAACAAAATTAGATCAACATGTTTCTGGAGTTGAGTTAAAGTGTTCCACTCAAGCTTCTGTACCCGAATTAAGTGTAAATGCATCTGGATTAGCTAATAGGCCAAATGATGGGCCGTTTGGTGTAGCTTGCTTTGAAGACAGGCTTGGTACTGTTTCTGATTCAACCCAAAATTTAAGCAGCAGGCCCATTGGTGGGGATGATAACGGGCCTCAAGAAGTGGGAGGTAGGGAGCCCGTCACCAAGTTCGATGATATCATGTCAAGATTATTGTCTAAAAAGAAAGATATTTTAAAGGCTGACTTGATTGCTAATAAGGGTGATAAGCTCGAAGTCGACAACGTCTTTAATCCGGTGGAATTTGGTCGGGGTGGTAGAAGGTACTGTGATTACTTACACCCGAGTTGCAAAGGTTTTTGCAAGGAATGGTATATTCTAAATGGCCGCTTGAAGAAACCGCAAGAGGAGGTTTTGGCTAAATCAACATTTAGAATGAAGAAGAGGGATGAGATCGTCTCGAGTTCTTTTAATCTGCATGATAATGTTAATGACATCGAGTTTGGCGATGCAGTACAAAGGATGTTTATTGAAGATCAAATCGGGGAAGTTGGAGAGAGCTCTTCGTACGTGGGTTTAAAACCGGTGTCCAAATCAGTTGGGAAAGGTTTTTTCAAAGATTTAGAAGATCGTGGCATTATAGCTCCTTCCGAGGCTATTTTAGTTGGGGACGGTTCTTCTAATGTTTTGACCTTTAAAATTGTTAACCGGAATAAAAAAAGAATCGATTGGGAGATCGTTGACGATAAGATGAAGAAGGTGATCAATTAGTGCGTTTGGTTGTTTGTTTGTTGTATTTTTATAGATTCGCGTTTTTAGGTTTGGTTAGATGATTATTATGATTTGTTCGCGGTTGTATTTCGTTTATTTCATAGTTAGAGGCTCGGTGATGGATAGTTTTAGTGTTGTTATTTTTGCTTTCTAGGTCCGAACCTCTATGCTTTCATTTTGTATCTTTCGGTTGGGAACGGTTTCTTTGGAAAATGTTCTCGTTATCTATACGAGTTATCGTTTTTTTGCCAAAAAAATAATAAATAAAATCAACGCATTAGTACCAAAGTACCAAATTTCTAACATCGACTATCATAGCTAGAATATCCTCCTTATTTTTTTAAAATTTATTTTAACTAACACAAAATAATAATAATAATAATAACAATAATAATAATAATAATAATAATAATAATAATAATTATTATTATTATACACATAATTATATCTTTTTAAACAACACATTTATTAATAAACACAAATACGATTAAATTTTTTTCTAAAAAAACATAATTGAAAAGATGCAGTAATAATGTAAAACGAAAAGTACTAAATTATGCATTTTGAGCATGGATATTATTCGGTAGCGTCCAAATGTGTTCAAATAGATCGTTTGGTAGTGAATGATGAACGATCCGATCATGCAACTCTTTAGCCATACGTTCGCGTGTTTCAACCCTCTTCCTCCATGAAAGTTGTGGTCGGTTGCGACCATTTCAAAGATAATCTTCTTTCAAATTACATAAAATGCGTCTATTATCTTCCGCAATCATATTGTGTAGTATCTCACATGTGTACATGATTTGTCGTATCTTGTTTAAATTATATGCTCATGCAAATTTTTTTAGAATGGTCCAACGACCTTGGAGAACACCAAATGCACGTTCCACATATTTTCTTGCTACTTCTTGAAACTTTTTATTCTTTGGCTCAAGTGGATGTTTAAACGACTTAACAAGTGTCACCTATTTCGGATAAATCGCACGTGCGAGATAATAATCTTTGTGTTGAGTCCCCTACTGATTTAAGGATTGACAAAACATTATTGTAAGCACTAACTATAATGTGCAGGGCAACATAAGTTTATTTATTTGTTAACAACATTGTTTGCTGTGTCCAAGTGTATAGTATACTACCTTCACTATCAGTACAAGATAGCTCAAGTTTCAAGGTTACTTCTGACCAGCATAGGATGTATGCAGAACCAGCACGAGCCACCTAAGAAGAACCTGCGACGATCGCTCTAAATCTATATGGACGAACACGTCATTCATTGATTTCATTGCGAGGTATTTGACCTCTATATGATACGTTTTGTAAACATTGCATTCTTTTAAAAAGGCATACCATAAATGAATATTAAATTCTAAGGTTTTCGACATCTGATGATCTATACATATAGAAAATCACCGTAAATAATAGTTTACAATATTACATCCGTTGACAATGCAGTCAAAATAGATACATGGTGATGGTTTTGTGAATGCAACGTTTTCTTGAATAAAGCATGCAAGACTCCATGCACATAGCTTGTATAATGTATAAGCAAACAGCGGAAGACTTCTAGGGAACCTGAGAATAAACATGCTAACAAGTGTCAACACAAAGGTTGGTGAGTTCATAGTTTTAGTGTTTCGCATAATCTGTATATAAAAGTGGATCACAAGATTTCAGTTGTTTCATCCGAAACATTTATCAGGTTGGTGAGTTCATAGTTTTAATGTTCACATCATCTGTATATAAAGGTGGACCACAAGATTTCAGTTGTTTCATCCAGAAACGTTTATCAAAATATTCTACGAAATTGAGCACCCTGGTAACTAAACTTAACGTATATATAATTTGTACCCTTTGTATAATCATCTTAATAATACACGCAAACCAACGTGTACGCTTATCAAATAGCATACGTCCGTTAAAAGGCTAGCGCTCTAGCTCGGACGGGGATATCAAGCCCTATGGATCCATATACTACTACTCGCGCCCACTAGTTCTTATAACTGGCAGTTACTAGTTACCAAAGCTAAGGGATTTTCGGTTCAAACTCAGTGTAGAATTTAATATGTACTTGTTTCCATTGCGTTTAAAATAAAGTGCATGTATTCTCAGTCCAAAAATATATATAAAAAGGGAGTAATGAAACTCACACATATAAATATTGTAAATCAGTTAATAAAGCATTTGCATGTATTCTCAGCCCAAAAATGTAGAGAGTAAAAGGGATCATATGAAACTCACGCATATAAATATTGTATATCGGTTAACAGAGCATTTGCATGTATTCTCAGCCCAAAAACGTAAAGAGTAAAAGGGATCAAATGAAACTCACCTTAGCAGCACATAAAGTTGTTCATCGTAATGTGACCGAAACTCGGATTATCAAATAATCGTAGATCTCAACGTATCAATATTGTGATTCAATATTTCAGAAAAGTACGTAGACGCAACAGAGATGATAAACACTAGGTTTGACTTGCGAACTATACTCTTGAACATTACCCATAACCTCCTTAGTAATAACCCATAATTTCCTTAGCTCTATCCCGCTCGTAAAACTCATTTTTGAAAGTGACACGCTCATAACCTCGTCGTAGTATTATATGTATAATACTAATTATTAATAATACTAATAATAATAAGATTAATAATAATATTAATCTTAATAATAATAATAATAATAATAATAATAATAATAATAATAATAATAATAATAATAATAATAATAATAATAATAATAATAATAATAATACGGAGTAAAATGATTTTAATTAGAAGTGGAAGTGGTCGAGCTTTTATAGTGTAGCCTGATTTCTCCTTCCATGCGATCGCATGGATTTTAGGCTATCTGGCCATGCGATCGCATGGCCTCTTTTTCCAGCTCACATGTTTTTAACTCCTAGCTTGTCGACATAATATAATAATATATAATATATATAATTTAAATTAATTAATTATATATTATATTTTATTCCCGTGCATAGTTGATTTGAAATTTTTGTTTCGATTAGTCGTACGTTGTCATTCGACTTATGTCCCGGTTCCGGTTTTTCGAACGTCCTATCGTATACTGAGAAAACTTGTACTTTACGTTTCGTGAATCGTACCTTTGTCAAAATATAGTCTTAAATCATCCATAAACTATACCACTCGAGGTATAACTTATATATTTAAGTATTTTGGTCATTTACTTCATATCAAAAATGGTTTTACTGCAGCAAAGTCAATTTTTACTGTAGCAAAGTCAATTTCACTGTAGCAAATAGTGATTTTCGAAAACACTGTAGCATCTTGGGTACTGTAGCAATTTGAAAATACTGTAGCAAATTAGTGTTTTACTGGTTCATCTTAAATGCTTTAGTTAACTTATCTAAATATCAATCGAACAAATAAACGAATGTTACTATCGTTTACTAAATAACTTGAAATTATATATATGTATATATCTTTTTAATATATAAATCAGTTTTTAAATACACATTGAAAGTTATCTATAAATAAATTTTAATAATAAATATTTCAACTTATCATATATATTCAAATAGATATTTAAACCAATAAGTTTAATGTACGGTATCAAACCATTAATACATTGTTACCTTTTCAAGTTATAGTATATATGTATCTATTTACATATAATTGTTCGCGAATCGTCGAAAACAACCGAAGGGTATTTAAATATATAAAAGTAGTTCAAAAATTTTGAGATTCAGTTTTACAGACTTTGCTTATCGTGTCGGAAATGTTAATCATACAAAGATTAAGTTTAAATTTGGTCAGAAATTTCCGGGTCATCACAAAACCAGTAAGTGAAGGACCAGCAGAGGCTATAGCAGCACACAACACTTAAGCAAATCATGCTCCATTACAAGCATGATGACTTCATGTGCTGTCTATATCGATTGACACTATTAACAATGAATGATGCATTTGGAGTTGTATCTTCTAGTAATTCATTGAACAACTTCAAGCATTATGGTTGGGTGTCCATGTGCCCTTTCCATGCTATCAGACAAGTTTCCATGCCAAATTTATACAATCGATGCTACAGAGCATCACAGAAAACCATGCAACTGAGCATGTGCATGATGTAAACGTTGGATGTCATAGTAGTTTGGTTTTCGCAAATACTCATGTGAAAATAGATGAAAATACATTTACAAAAATTATCCAAACAATCCTATTACGTTTGACTTACCTATTATCTAATAGTACATTGACTCAGCAGCAAAACATTCAATGCATTGAATGTTTTAATTTTTTTTTATTCTAGCGTTTTCCCGCCAAAATAATGACATTCATCACAAAGTGTCTTTTTTAAATGTTCATATTTTCATCTAATCTATAATGTTCGTGAACAAAGTTTTTTCAAAAAATGAAAAAATAAAAAATAATAATTTGCTTCCTCCTTCCCCCTAAAAAGTGCTTCCCTCTTGATTATGACCATATATATATATATATATATATATATATATATATATATATATATATATATATATATATATATATATATATATATATATATATATATATATATATATATATATATATATATATATTTAATAAAACACAAAAACTTGAATTTATATCCGTTATAACACATGCAACAGCTACATTTGTTCGATTGTAGTCCCAACCTGCTGCTGTTAACATTCTCGCCAAATCAACGGTAAAGTGCTGGTGGCAAGTGTGGGTGGCGAACCCGTGCCTATGACGTTATGCAGGTAACGAAGGCCACGTAAGCCATTGACGAGCTAAGAACTAGTCTCACAGACATTGTAATCGATCGAGTCAAGAGAAAATGGAGATGTCGTTCGGTGTCCATTCTATTTTCATAATTTTTATTTATTTTTCAATTATGATTTTTTTATTTTAAGTTAAATAACAATATATATATATATATATATATATATATATATATATATATATATATATATATATATATATATATATATATATATATATTACAATTAACTAAATAAAAAGGATTCCATTAATTTTAAAAAAGCAATGCATGACTTAAATATATAAAAAAAATATATAAAAGATTAAGACACACAAATACGATTGATTATAATAAATAAAACTGGAAAGATAATTCATCGGTTTTAGCAACACGTTCAGAATCTTCATTCATCAAGGCCACACAACTCCGCATCTCACGCCTAATTGCATCATTTTGCATTCTGACTAACTCCATGTCTTCCTCCATTATATCAATTGCCAACGCCTTCATTTGTGCTTCAATTATCCTTGTGTGATAGTACAATATTTTTTATTCGCTGAGCGTACTAAAACTTTGTTGAACCGATATATGCAACGACTTACAAGATGAAATGTTAGATGGTCCACTATCCGATCTCACTTTCCTTGATATTCTAGGCTTTCTGGGTGGACTTTCCTGGACTTTCTTGGCTTCTCTCAAACGATCACGTCCGAATAATTCTACGTTTGGATTTGGCTCTTCTCTTTCTTCATCATCTCTATTCAAGTCACTTGGGTCCACTTGCTCGCCTTCCACATCAACCGGCCGATATCTTGCATTTCGCCTACCCACAACAATTGGATCGGGATGTAGACACTTCGACTTGTGCTTCAAAAAATTCCGAGCTAAATAACTAGGAAAAGTTCTCTTCACTTTTCCGATAACATCTTCGCAACGAATTCGAAAATCATCATCGTTCTCTCCACTCCTCCATGGATGATTCAATCGATTAACATTGTCGTTGTATTTTTGACAATCAACATTCAACTTTGTCCACTTGCTAGTTCACGCATCTTTCAAATGCTGATAAACTGGATTGCATTTGTTTTATTAGTCAATAACTTGATACCAAAACGATTTTTCTAAACCAAATAAATTTGAATTAGTAACAACAATTTATTTATATCTATATATAATATACACACACATTTATATATATGTTTGTATACAGTGTTGTAAAAAACCTGATTACTCGCCGATTAATCCCCGATTAATCATTTTTAGGAGCAATCCGTTCCGATTTCTAAAAATCCGTTTAATTAAATGGTCAACGTCAATTGATGCATTAAAATTGAATTTAGTAATCAAAGTCAGTCAAAGTAAAAAATGATTAACATTTTAATATGAATTGTAACTATAATTTTATAGTTTTGAAGCAAAATGAACAATTTTAGACAATATGTTAAAAATTATCTGTATATTTATGGTTTTATTCTATAGTTACACTTATAATTTTTAAAATTTAATATTTAAATGTATACAGTACAATGCGATTAATCTCCGATTAATCCCCGAATTGCCGATTAATCCTTTCATAGTCTCAACCTATTAATCCTCGAATAACGAATTTTGCAACCTTGTTTCTGTGTGTATATATATATATATATATATATATATATATATATATATATATATATATATATATATATATATATAAATTATATATATATATATATATATATATATATATATATATATATATATATATATATATATATATATATATATATATATAAACTCTAAACATGTGTATATATATAGTAACTTCGATATATAAATCGTATATATCAGTTTGTGTGTTTCCGACATATGAATCTTTCGAAACAGTGACTCAACTTTCGGCCTAGCCTATCTCCTCTTGTTCAAGCCACGTGTTTTGAATGATGGTTCATTTTTTTTCCCTTTCTACGTTCCTTCGCCAATTTTTTTCCCTTTTTTTTCTTCTTTTCTTTGCTTTGGTGTCGGTGTTTCGACCTCGTCTTTGAACGAATTGGGGGGGGGGGGGTTGATTCATTTGTGAATTGAGGTTGAGGTAGTGATTGATTGTTAGTTCGACTCTTCCAAGACAAAAACGCGTTCATATCTTCGGGTGAAAGTTGTTGATTTTTTACGTTAACTTGGTACGTAATACCAAATGAATTAGTTGTAGGCGGAATCGGATGAGCCGCGTTAGAAGCAGACTAATTCCGTTGAATTGAAAAACTATTACTTGGTTGTATTGGAGAGAGTTTGGGTATTATTTGAGAGTTTTGATTGTTAGACGTTTTTGTAAATAAATGGTTGATATTTTTATATAATATATGTATATAGGGAGATTGAGATGAGAAATGTATGAAAATGGTATACGAAGTGTATATTTATAGATGGTAAAATGTATTAATTAAATGAAGAAGTATGTGTAGAAATTGATCCATTGTAAAAGTTAACGGTTAGAATTTGAAAGAAGTCCGCGAAAACGTGTAATTCCAGACGCGTTGCTAGTGTCGCTTTGCAGTGCATCCTCGACGTTGATTTATGAAAATGCCGAAATCCACCTGACCACCTTTGACACCTGGTACTCTAAGTGGAAGTCTAATATGTACAGTAAATGTTCTAAAAGCCCAGTGGGTCGTATTTATTGGCCCTAGGGTTATGTTAAATAATATTTGGATCTAATTGATTTAGTTGGACTAGAATATTAGATACTGGAATTCATCAAGCCCAACAAGACCACAAATGGTTGGTCAAACTATGACAAATTGCATAGTACTGCTTAAGCTCAATTTTGGGCCCAACTAATATAATTTGAGGGCTTCTATTTTGACACTTTTTTCTATATTTATTTTACTACGTAGTACTAGTTTATTTATTATTTATATTTATTACTTTATAGATAAAGGTATAATCACAAACATTTTAATATGCAGGTGTTTGTTTTACACGTTAAGATTTTGTTACGGATTATCATTTGTTGATTTTGGATTTTTTACGGAATATACACATACACACACATATATTATTGCTTAATAAAGAAACTTGAACGTATAAATTAGGGAACCGAAATTTATACTGATGTTTAGAGGCGAATCTAGTAGTATGCTCGTGGAGTTACGAGACACCACTAATTTGAAGATTTTTAGTAAAAAATACTCTTTAAATTGTATAGGACACCACTAAATTTAAGTGTAGGACCCCATGTATTTTTCAAATTTATAGGTTTTCTTTTAAATTGTATTGGACACCACTAAATTTAACTACTCGGACCCCATATATTTTTTGAATTTATAGTTTTTTTTTTAAAGTAAACTATCACTAAAATAACATTCAGAAATAAGTGGTATTGAAAAAAAAAATTCGGGACCCCACTGATATATAATCCTGGAATCGCCACTGCTGATGTTGCTTGTTTTATACACTTTTTATACATATTTCGATGGTAATACCGATCATATATACACAATATCTAAGTTAACTTACGATATCTATTTAGTTAAAAATTGATTTTAGTTAAAATGATGATAGAAAGATATGCGAATGTGAAATAATATGATGGAAATATACCGAAAAGTAACTAAATAAATGTATATTTAGTGAGTTTTTACCACTTTGATCATATCTCTTTCAGTTGAACTCAAATTTAGTTTATTCAAAAGTTTTAAACGTACCAAGTTTAGTTTATTCGAAAGTTTAAACGTTCGGAACTCAATGGGCACAAATTTCATTATTTAGTCAAATTTTGAAAGGGAAGCGATTACTTCTTCCCGCCTATATAAATCCGCCTCTGCTTTGTATACTCGATTGGTTCGTATATTCAATCGACACGTAAAATATAAGTCAACTAGTAAGAATCCTATGACCAAAGTATTTCTAGTATAAAATAAAAGTATTTAAAATGTCAAAGATTGATATCGTTTGACATTTTTCATTGAATTCGATAAGAAAATACCACAGACCAAAGCAAAGGAATGGGTTGACATTTCACAAAATATGGGATGGGATTCCATAAGAAGTGTGAAAACAAAAACAGTGATACGATAAATAGAAAGATAAAGGTCATTGGGCCGGGTTATTATGTTATGGGTTTACAAAATGAGAGGAAAAAAAACCCACATGGACATCACTGCCGAGGCACGTGAAGCCCTCATCCACAAACCCACGTGCCTGCAACATTGGTTTAGTTTATCAAAGTCCTCTTCATATCTAGTTTTTTAACTTCTCACTCAATTTCATCACCAAATTTACTTATATTCTGTTTTTCATTTCTTTTTTTAATAATAATTCGAAACAGTTTACAAGAATGATACAGAGAATGTGGATGATAACTCAAAACGTAAAACTCTTTATCACGTTTTCGTGGCAAGCTTTTAAGCCTACTTATTGCTCTGCATCTTAACACTCAGCTATTGTTAGTTTTTAAGATGTTTTTATTAAATATTTGCCGACTATGTCTCTAAGAAGTTGAGGCATAAAGGTTTCTATAGTAAATAGTGAAAGCCATTTGTTTTTAAGTCTGCAGAATATCATAATCCCGTTTGCAAGCAATTAAAATATATTTCTAAGGCAGAGAATTTGCAGGCAGAATAAAATATTATTTTCTTAGCAGTCTTCAGAAAAAATGACAGTCTGCAGTATACATAAGACATTAAAATTTCCAGACTGAAAAACAAACAACACTTTACACTCCCCGTTCCATTTTTTTTGAATCAGTTTTTACCATCAAAATTTAATAGAACATAACCATTACACTTAACATTTTATAAGGTTACAAATTAGGGCTAAAGCTAAAATGTGTCATATACTTTCATTTTTTTCTCGTTGTAGGCTATATACCACAAATAATACTAGTGTAGGTGTGAACTTGTCAGTTATGTGTCATTATCAACATATAAAAAGTTTTACCTTAGAAATAATGTATTTATTAAAGAAAAAATTTTGTGGTTGGTCCTTGACGTAAGTATCATATTTCACGTTTACCACTTATGTTTTTTTCCGACTTGGTAGGTCACTCAAATATTGTATATTACGCGGTTGGTCCTTCATCTTCACGATGTACCCTCATATGTTTGACATGTGATTTGACTTAAACGACTTTTAACATACCTTAGCTTCAGGGACCACACATGCACAATGAGCAAACTACAAAGGGACTGTTCACATAATATGTTTACATTAACACACATTTTTAAAGTTTATGACCCGCATTGGTATTTTGTGCCATATAGCCTACACCGAAACAAAATTAAAAATATTTGATATATTAGTAGCTTTAACTTTACAAGTTATTCATCACTTTGGACCAAATTTTATTAAAAATAAAAGTATTTAAATTATATTTAAAATAAAAGTATTTGAGAGGAAACAAGGAGATGAAGAGGTATTATTAAATTTTAACCATTCCCTCGATGTATTTTTTTAAGACACATATTATATACTTAGAGATAATAACCGAACATTACATGATTATCTCTATTTATTTTTAAAAATAGACAATAAAATTGAAACATAAGAAAATAAAATTATAAATAATAGGTTGAGATTTGAAACGGAAGAAGTAAGTTAAAACACGTGTTTTATACTAATATTTTTGATCGTTTAACTCGTCTCAGTCACATTGTTCAGTTTAACTTAACATACAAGTTTAAGAAATTTCATTAACTATAATATTTATTAATCAAGTTTTAAGAAATTTCATTAACTATAATATTTATTAATCAAGTTTTATGTTTACCCTTTTAATTCTTTTTGATTAGTAAAAGAGGAAAGTAAACAATTATAAGAAGACGAATTAAATATTTATTTTTTAGGTAGTATTACATTACATTTACAACAAAATAAATGTATGTTTAGATTTAATATCTTGATAATGTTCACAAATAATTTCACTCCACATAACTAATTTAAAGTACAAGAATTAAGCTCAAAATTTGTAAAAAATTGAATTGTGAGTGATAATAACAAACCCATTGATATTATAGATGAGTGTTTTAAGAAAAAACCAGTTGAATTTAGATAGCTTTAAAATTCTTAAACCTTAATAATATCGAATTATACAATATTATTATATTATACAATGAATTTATGTATTTTAACGACAACTTTAAGTATAAAGTAAATATAATAATCTATAAGTTCTATTAAAATGCTACAATGATGATGCAATAATTACTTTTTTCCTTCTATAAAAAAAATTAAAAAGAAAAAAGAAAAATTGTGAAGGCATTTAGGTGATGTTATAAATATAATTATTTTTACAATTAAACTTAAATCTACTTAATGATATCATAGATGAGAATTATCTAAGCTTAAAAAATTCAAAATAAAGAAAAAATTCTAAGCCCTCATGATGATGTTATTATATTTAGTAAAAAATATTAACATGTTAATTTTACAATATATGGAGCATTATGTACAACCTTATGATAAAACACCTTCATGACTAAATGTTCAATATTTGAAAAATTATGTACAACCTTATGGTAAAACACACACAAGATTATATGTACAATATTTGAAACATTATGTACAACCTTATGATAAAACACTCACATGACCATATGTGTAAGCTTTAAAACAAATTGTACAATCTTTTACAAATCACCTCATAAACACATGTACAAGCTTTGAAGCATATTGTGCAACCTTCGTATAATAATTGGTATTTTTATTTTTAAAAATTTATCAAGAGAAATTTGTTATTACTAATAATTATTATTAAAAATATAAATACTCACTTTTTAAACAAATTTTATTATTAATTATTATAATTATAATTATAATCATAGTTTTTATATTATTATTATTCAGATATGGGTGCTTTTTACGAGATTAATTACGTTACATATGTATGCGAAATAAATGTCTCAATAAAAAGTTGTAATGTAGGCTTTTATGACAAAGTTAAGTACATCAATGCAGTTCATCTATTCTGACCAAGTTAAGTACATTAATATATTTGTAAAAATAACTACAAGCTTCTAAGTCGGAATTTGTTCTTTCACGGGTCATTAAACTAAATGACTTTAACATTTACATTCTCTTAATACCTAAAACATATTATTAAACTGTTTTATTTAAACAAACCCGTGATTTCACGGGTCATTTCACTAGTATATATAATTATAGTTATTATGATTTAATATAGTAGTAAATATAATTACAACAATTAATAGAGTTTAAAATTAAGAAACTTTGATAACTTTTAAATTATATATAGAGGTCAATAATTATAATACAAAAATCTAGAAAGATTAGAAATTTAATTATGAGTGTAACATGATAATAGAATATGAAAAAAAAAAATTATTATGAACCGTTTAATATGGGTAAACAAATTTTTATCGTATATATCTTTTTCCATTTATGCTCTTCTACAAAGTTAATTTTTCAATTAATCCTATGTAAGCACGCTGTGGACATATATAAGGTTAGCTTGCGGATTCTACATGGCAATATGCATGAGCCATGTTTATTTTTTCGAGCTGTCAAAATTTCATTAGAAGAACCCTTAACAAGATGCTACGGGAAAAAATTAAAAAATATTACACAAGTTTTTAAAGCCACAAGTTCCAACTAATACTTCTACAACCTCTATTACAATACCAATAAAATGACATTTCACGAATAAAATCAAAAAGATCACTTTTCTGAAAAAGAGAGGGCCCAAAAGTCGTACTATCACGAAGCTTCCAAATCAACAAAAGAGAAGTCGCAAAAATAACCAAAACTTTCTTCCTTGTCTCCGTATCTCCACGCAAATCATCCAACCAACAACCAAGAACTTTGTTCTTGCCATGAAAAAAAATAAAGGATCGAGCGGTCCATATCAAGCCATAATTCAATCTGATTTCAAACATCTCTAGCCACAGGACAGACAAAAAACACGTGCGAAACACTTTCGGTGCCATAGTGACAAAAAACACGACCTATTTGCTCAATCTCCAAGCCTTTTTGTGAAAGTTTAAGCCTCGTAGGTTCCTATATAAAGCAAGACGTCATAAGAATATGTTAACCTTACGAGGATTTGAAGTGTACCATCTAGTTGCGATGTGACCAATAGGAAGTAATGAATCATTAATAAATTTCCGAATGCTTCCAACCTAAAATTCTTCAATCCCTTCCAACTTCCACATCCATGTGTCTTCCTGTGACGAGATGTTGGTGAAACCAATTTCCCGAGTTAATTCATCTAAGCTTTGCACGTTACGACTACATATCTCATCACAGATCCAACACCAACACCAACACCACGTACCATTTGCCCACCTTTCAGATATAGTGCATTGTGAATTAGCCTCAAGCTAAAATAAGCGTAGATATTTATTAGCCAATGAAACTCCACCACATCAAGAGTCGAGCCAAAATCTGACCGAACCTCCATTACCGAATTTTTCCTGGACAATATATGTTGAGGATGTAACTGTTTCTATTGAGCATTTACGAAGAATTTAAGAATAATCGCCCATATACCTTTTTGCCTCGGAATGAAATCAGACGGGTCAGAATTATTACCATTTAGGTTTAAAACCCATGAAAATTTTATTCTACCATTTGCATGGCTTCTCAAACTTTTTTTTTAACTTACTTATTGGCTGGAGGTCCATTCGAAAGCAATCTCTGTATCCATAGAGCATTGAGAGGGAGGACTTTCTCTACTCTTGGGGTGTTTCATTCTGAGTGGGGAAATAATTTTTCTTTATTTTAGGATAGAGTGATTGTCTACATCCTACTTCCCCATACCCCCTTTCGTGGATTGAGTGTTGTTGTTGCTGCTGCTGCTGCTGCTGCGCCGCTGCTGCTGTTGTTGTTGTTGTTGTTGTTGTTGTTGTTGTTGTTGTTGTTGTTGTTGTTGTTGTTGTTGTTGTTGTTGTTAGAACTGGGATGTGATGCAATCCGCCAAATCCATTTAGATGTGGGAGCAATGTTGAAGGCACGTAAACTACCTATGCCCACATGTAACGACCCAACCCGTTATCCAACCGAATATGCAACAACAATTTTTTTTTATTTATACAGAAGGGGTGTGCGGCGCGCAACCCTATATGTGCGCGGCGCGCACATAGCTTAGCAGCTTGCTGTCCAAAATTTCCAATTAAAGATCACCCACTTCCCGACACTTTTAGACGAAACGGTTTTCACATCACATTATAATAGAAAAAACTAACACGTTCCAATAATAAAATGAGTTTTACGACACCGGGCCCACATTGGCCGTTTTACGACTTTCGTACAAAATACACGTTTTCGACCACATGAAACAACCCAACCCGTATTCCATACGATAATTTTTTTTTTAAATAATACACATTTACGCGCCAATTAAATATGTAACCATTCCACACGTTCGTTGGAACATACAACAAGTTTTAGTGTTTACAAAAGGCACAAAGGCCATTAACGAATGAGATACAAGTTTGACCAATACAAAATGATAGTTTTAAACCAAACAACACATCGAGCATGGTTTAGGACTAAACTACCCAAAACGCTAGGCCAACTTCCAAAAGCTCCAACAAAACATCATCAAAGGACACCTAATGCCCGATAACCCCCTTGCCCTTATCCACACCTGCATCTAAAAAGATAAACAACGAGAGGGGTAAGCTAATGCTTAGTGAATGCAATAATTATACATGTACATATATAACCTACTTATTTGCAACCACTTACGCAACACCGCATACAAGCTAGCAATACGACGACCATGCAAACATCATGCATAAACTACTATTCACAATTTACAAGAAGCTAGCAACACCAATAGCATATAGTTCAATATTAATTATGCTAATGCCAAACTCACACAACCATGGTTAACCAATAGTAAAAGGAATGGTACTCGAATTTCCCATCGGTGTTCATAACAACCGTTAGTGCACAACACATATATCACTAACCCTTGGACAACACATATCTGTTTATAAAATCGTTAGTGTACAACACATATAACACTAAATCGGACAACACATATCCATTCATAAATCATTAGTGTACAACACATATAACACTAAATTGGACAACATATATCCGTTCTTAAAACCGTTAGCGTACAACACATATAGCACTAACTAGGACAATGCATATCCTTACGTACAAATAAGCACATCATATATGTAGTGACCCGAAATTTTCCATGTTTATATATATTAATTGAGATTGATATTTACATGATTAAATGTTTCCAACATGTTAAGCAATCAAACTTGTTAAGACTTGATTAATTGAAATATGTTTCATATAGACAATTGACCACCCAAGTTGACCGGTGATTCACGAACGTTAAAACTTGTAAAAACTATATGATGACATATATATGGATATATATATAGTTAACATGATACTATGATAAGTAAACATATCATTAAGTATATTAACAATGAACTACATATGTAAAAACAAGACTACTAACTTAATGATTTTTAAACGAGACATATATGTAACGATTATCGTTGTAAAGACATTTAATGTATATATATCATATTAAGAGATATTCATACATGATAATATCATGATAATATAATAATTTAAAATCTCATTTGATATTATAAACATTGGGTTAACAACATTTAACAAGATCGTTAACCTAAAGGTTTCAAAACAACACTTACATGTAACGACTAACGATGACTTAACGACTCAGTTAAAATGTATATACATGTAGTGTTTTAATATGTATTTATACACTTTTGAAAGACTTCAATACACTTATCAAAATACTTCTACTTAACAAAAATGCTTACAATTACATCCTCATTCAGTTTCATCAACAATTCTACTCGTATGCACCCGTATTCGTACTCGTACAATACACAGCTTTTAGATGTATGTACTATTGGTATATACACTCCAATGATCAGCTCTTAGCAGCCCATGTGAGTCACCTAACACATGTGGGAACCATCATTTGGCAACTAGCATGAAATATCTCATAAAATTACAAAAATATGAGTAATCATTCATGACTTATTTACATGAAAACAAAATTACATATCCTTTATATCTAATCCATACACCAACGACCAAAAACACCTACAAACACTTTAATTCTTCAATTTTCTTCATCTAATTGATCTCTCTCAAGTTCTATCTTCAAGTTCTAAGTGTTCTTCATAAATTCCAAAAGTTCTAGTTTCATAAAATCAAGAATACTTTCAAGTTTGCTAGCTCACTTCCAATCTTGTAAGGTGATCATCCAACCTCAAGAAATCTTTGTTTCTTACAGTAGGTTATCATTCTAATACAAGGTAATAATCATATTTAAACTTTGGTTCAATTTCTATAACTATAACAATCTTATTTCAAGTGATGATCTTACTTGAACTTGTTTTCGTGTCATGATTCTGCTTCAAGAACTTCGAGCCATCCAAGGATCCATTGAAGCTAGATCCATTTTTCTCTTTTCCAGTAGGTTTACCCAAGGAACTTAAGGTAGTAATGATGTTCATAACATCATTCGATTCATACATATAAAGCTATCTTATTCGAAGGTTTAAACTTGTAATCACTAGAACATTATTTAGTTAATTCTAAACTTGTTCGCAAACAAAAGTTAATCCTTCTAACTTGACTTTTAAAATCAACTAAACACCTGTTCTATATCTATATGATATGCTAACTTAATGATTTAAAACCTGGAAACACGAAAAACACCGTAAAACCGGATTTACGCCGTCGTAGTAACACCGCGGGCTGTTTTGGGTTAGTTAATTAAAAACTATGATAAACTTTGATTTAAAAGTTGTTATTATGAGAAAATGATTTTTATTATGAACATGAAACTATATCCAAAAATTATGGTTAAACTCAAAGTGGAAGTATGTTTTCTAAAATGGTCATCTAGACGTCGTTCTTTCGACTGAAATGACTACCTTTACAAAAATGACTTGTAACTTATTTTTCCGACTATAAACCTATACTTTTCTGTTTAGATTCATAAAATAGAGTTCAATATGAAACCATAGCAATTTGATTCACTCAAAACGGATTTAAAATGAAGAAGTTATGGGTAAAACAAGATTGGATAATTTTTCTCATTTTAGCTACGTGAAAATTGGTAACAAATCTATTCCAACCATAACTTAATCAACTTGTATTGTATATTATGTAATCTTGAGATACCATAGACACGTATACAATGTTTCGACCTATCATGTCGACACATCTATATATATTTCGGAACAACCATAGACACTCTATATGTGAATGTTGGAGTTAGCTATACAGGGTTGAGGTTGATTCCAAAATATATATAGTTTGAGTTGTGATCAATACTGAGATACGTATACACTGGGTCGTGGATTGATTCAAGATAATATTTATCGATTTATTTCTGTACATCTAACTGTGGACAACTAGTTGTAGGTTACTAACGAGGACAGCTGACTTAATAAACTTAAAACATCAAAATATATTAAAAGTGTTGTAAATATATTTTTGAACATACTTTGATATATATGTATATATTGTTATAGGTTCGTGAATCAACCAGTGGCCAAGTCTTACTTCCCCACGAAGTAAAAATCTGTGAAAGTGAGTTATAGTCCCACTTTTAAAATCTAATATTTTTGGGATGAGAATACATGCAGGTTTTATAAATGATTTACAAAATAGACACAAGTACGTGAAACTACATTCTATGGTTGAATTATCGAAATCGAATATGCCCCTTTTTATTAAGTCTGGTAATCTAAGAATTAGGGAACAGACACCCTAATTGACGCGAATCCTAAAGATAGATCTATTGGGCCTAACAAACCCCATCCAAAGTACCGGATGCTTTAGTACTTCGAAATTTATATCATATCCGAAGGGTGTCCCGGAATGATGGGGATATTCTTATATATGCATCTTGTTATTGTCGGTTACCAGGTGTTCACCATATGAATGATTTTTATCTCTATGTATGGGATGTGTATTGAAATATGAAATCTTGTGGTCTATTGTAACGATTTGATATATATAGGTTAAACCTATAACTCACCAACATTTTTTGTTGACGTTTAAAGCATGTTTATTCTCAGGTGAATATTAAGAGCTTCCGCTGTTGCATACTAAAATAAGGACAAGATTTGGAGTCCATGTTTGTATGATATTGTGTAAAAACTGCATTCAAGAAACTGATTTCGATGTAACATATTTGTATTGTAAACCATTATGTAATGGTCGTGTGTAAACAGGATATTTTAGATTATCATTATTTGATAATCTACGTAAAGCTTTTTAAACCTTTATTTATGAAATAAAGGTTATGGTTTGTTTTAAAAATGAATGCAGTCTTTGAAAAACGTCTCATATAGAGGTCAAAACCTCGCAACGAAATCAATTAATATGGAACGTTTTTAATCAATAAGAACGGGACATTTCAGTTGGTATCCGAGCGTTGGTCTTAGAGAACCAGAAAATTTGCATTAGTGTGTCTTATCGAGTTTGTTAGGATGCATTAGTGAGTCTGGACTTCGACCGTGTTTTCTTTAAAAATGATTGCTTAACATTTTTGTTGGAAACTATATATTTTTAACATATGAATATTATGTGATATATTAATCTCTTAACGTGTTTGATATTATGTGATAGATGTCTACCTCTAGAACAAGTCCCATTGACTCACCTAATAATAATGAAGAGTCAAATGTAAATTGGAATGATTTGTGGACTGATTCACAAGTTCCCGAAGAGGAACCGGAAGAAGAGTCGGAACCGGAAGAAGAATCGGAACCGGATGAAGAAATAGAACCGGTGGGGGAAATAATAAAACGGTTAAGTAAAAGAAAATCCTCAACCAACCGACCAAAGTTAATTATGGTCAATGGTGTTTCCGCCAAGGAAGCAAAATATTGGGAGGATTACCAATTCTCCGATGAATCGGATTCCGACGAGAA
The DNA here is from genome assembly GCF_046630445.1 of Rutidosis leptorrhynchoides. Lineage (NCBI taxonomy): Eukaryota > Viridiplantae > Streptophyta > Magnoliopsida > Asterales > Asteraceae > Rutidosis > Rutidosis leptorrhynchoides. The sequence goes on from NC_092333.1 coordinate 487,899,855, forward strand.
TTCCGATGATGTTATAGAAATTACCCCAACTGAATTTAAAAAGGCAAAAGAAAATAATAAGGGAAAGGGCATAAAAATAGAGAAATCTAATTCCAACCCCGATGAACTTTATATGTATCGTCAACCCCCGAAGTCCTTAAGTTGTAACAATGACGCGGGAACCTCTAAACCACCAGGTTTTTCTAAACCAATGTGGACAACGACGGCTCGTATTAGGGGAACATCATATATCCCTAGAAACTTGGCAAAACGAACCAAAACCGAAGAAGAAGAAACGAGCGAGTCGGAATAAGATAGTTGTATTTGTGTGGTGTAATATATGTAATATAGTGTTCTTATGCTTTATGATATATGTAAAAATTGCTTGTATTAATAAGTATTTTTTTTATGAAACTAACTCTTGTCTATTTTACAGTTTAAAAACACAAAATGGATAGACAACCCAATATTTTAAGAGACCTACCCGGAGACATGATTGATGAAATCTTGTCTAGAGTCGGCCAGAATTCTTCGGCACAACTATTTAAGGCGAGATCAGTTTGTAAGACATTCGAAGAACGTTCCAAGAATGTCTTGGTTTATAAGAGACTTTCGTTTGAAAGATGGGGGATATCACATTGGGAAACCCATAAGTTACGATGTGTTTACTTTGACGCATATATTGCGGGGAACCCAAATGCTATTTTACGCAACGGGTTAAGAAATTATTTTGACTCAATATATCCGAATATTGGACTTCGTGATTTAGAAAAAGCGGCTAACATGCAACATAAAGAAGCATGTTATGCTTACGGATTAGTAATGTTCGCTTCTCACCAAAGTGAGAACAAGAACATCGGGCTACAACTATTAAACAAAACGTTTCCACAAGTGACGGAGTCGGTAATTGGGGTAAGAAATGAGGTTTTTAGATTATTACGGGACTGTTGGACATTACGTAACCCTCGTCCCTTTGATGACGTTACAACACGCTGTCTTATCAACGGCCATAACGGTTATGTTGCACAAGACCAAGGATGGGAAGTAGTCCTAGTAAAACCAGAATGCATGACTTGTTTCTGGACGTATGAATTACGTGTCTTTATTGCCTTTGCCGAACGACTTGTGTACTAGCTAGAATTGTCTTCACAACTATCTTGTATCAAAGTTATTGTGTGCTATATTTCATGCTTTATGTAAAATAAGCGGTATTGTAAGTTTGTAAAATATTGTATAAAAGTTTGAACGCGAAATATTATTACAATCAGTTTTTCATATAGAATTGTAGTAGTTGAATTGTATATTAGCTACTAAGTATGAACTTAACGGGTAGGTATTACCCGAATTTAAACTTATAAAACGCTAATATGAAGAAAAAGCTTTTATAAATGAGTTCATATTACGCTACGAAATACTATTAACTACTCTTAATATTCTGTATGATTAACTTGTTCCATTTAACTATTTTGAAGGAAATGGCACCGACTACTCGACACACCGTGAATATGAATGAAGAGGAATTCCGTACTTTTCTAGCTTCAAACATAGCCGCAGTACAGGCTGCGCTACATACCAACAATAACCTTGGATCTAGCAGTACAGGAAATCGTGTAGGATGCACCTACAAAGAATTCACTGCCTGCAAACCTTTGGAATTTGATGGAACCGAAGGACCGATCGGATTGAAACGGTGGACCGAGAAGGTTGAATCGGTGTTTGCCATAAGTAAGTGTACTGAAGAGGACAAAGTGAAGTACGCTACGCATACCTTCACAGGTTCTGCGTTAACATGGTGGAATACCTATCTAGAGCAAGTGGGACAAGATGATGCGTACGCACTACCGTGGTCAGCATTCAAGCACTTGATGAACGAGAAGTACCGTCCCAGAACCGAGGTCAATAAGCTCAAGACAGAACTTAGAGGGTTACGAACCCAAGGATTTGATATTACCACGTACGAAAGACGATTCACAGAATTGTGCCTATTGTGTCCGGGAGCATTCGAAGATGAGGAAGAGAAGATCGACGCGTTTGTGAAAGGATTACCGGAAAGAATCCAAGAAGATATAAGTTCACACGAGCCCGCCTCCATACAACAGGCATGTAGAATGGCTCACAAACTAGTGAACCAGATTGAAGAAAGAATTAAAGAACAGACTGCTGAAGAGGCCAATGTGAAGCAAGTCAAAAGAAAGTGGGAGGAAAACGGTGATAAGAATCACCAATACAACAACAACAGCAATTACAACAATAATCGCAACAATTATCCCAACAATCGCAACATCAATCGCAACTACAACAAACGGCCCAACAACAACAACAACAACAGCAACTACAACAATCATCCCAACAACAATAATAACCGCAACAACAACAACAATCAGAAGCAGCTATGCCAAAGGTGTGAAAAGAATCACTCGGGGTTCTGCACCAAATTTTGCAACAAGTGTAAAAGAAATGGTCATAGCGCGGCGAAGTGTGAGGTCTACGGACCAGGGGTTAATAGAACGAAAGGAACAAATGGTGTCGGAACGAGTAATGGCGGAGCAAGTAGTGTCGGAGCAAGTTATGCCAATGTAGTTTGTTATAAATGTGGAAAACCAGGCCACATTATTAGAAATTGCCCGAACCAGGAGAACACGAATGGACAAGGCCGTGGAAGAGTTTTCAATATTAATGCGGTAGAGGCACAGGAAGACCCGGAGCTTGTTACGGGTATGTTTCTTATTGACAATAAATCTGCTTACGTTTTATTTGATTCGGGTGCAGATAGAAGCTATATGAGTAGAGATTTTTGTGCTAAATTAAGTTGTCCATTGACGCCTTTGGATAGTAAATTTTTACTCGAATTAGCAAATGGTAAATTAATTTCAGCAGATAATATATGTCGGAATCGAGAAATTAAACTGGTTAGCGAAACATTTAAGATTGATTTGATACCAGTAGAGTTAGGGAGTTTTGATGTAATAATCGGTATGGACTGGTTGAAAGAAGTGAAAGCGGAGATCGTTTGTTACAAAAATGCAATTCGCATTATACGAGAAAAAGGAAAACCCTTAATGGTGTACGGAGAAAAGGGCAACACGAAGCTACATCTTATTAGTAATTTGAAGGCACAAAAACTAATAAGAAAAGGTTGCTATGCTGTTCTAGCACACGTCGAGAAAGTACAAACTGAAGAAAAGAGCATCAATGATGTTCCCATTGCAAAAGAATTTCCCGATGTATTTCCGAAAGAATTACCGGGATTACCCCCACATCGATCCGTTGAATTTCAAATAGATCTTGTACCAGGAGCTGCACCAATAGCTCGTGCTCCTTACAGACTCGCACCCAGCGAGATGAAAGAACTGCAAAGCCAATTACAAGAACTTTTAGAGCGTGGTTTCATTCGACCAAGCACATCACCGTGGGGAGCTCCTGTTTTGTTTGTCAAGAAGAAAGATGGTACATTCAGGTTGTGTATCGACTACCGAGAGTTGAACAAACTTACCATCAAGAACCGCTACCCACTACCGAGAATCGACGACTTATTTGATCAACTACAAGGCTCGTCTGTTTATTCAGAGATTGACTTACGTTCCGGGTATCATCAAATGCGGGTGAAAGAAGATGATATTCCAAAGACTGCTTTCAGAACACGTTACGGTCATTACGAGTTTATAGTCATGCCGTTTGGTTTAACTAATGCACCAGCTGTGTTCATGGACCTTATGAACCGAGTGTGTGGACCATACCTTGACAAGTTTGTCATTGTTTTCATTGATGACATACTTATTTACTCAAAGAATGACCAAGAACACGGTGAACATTTGAGAAAGGTGTTAGAAGTATTGAGGAAGGAAGAATTGTACGCTAAGTTTTCAAAGTGTGCATTTTGGTTGGAAGAAGTTCAATTCCTCGGTCACATAGTGAACAAAGAAGGTATTAAGGTGGATCCGGCAAAGATAGAAACTGTTGAAAAGTGGGAAACCCCGAAAACTCCGAAACACATACGCCAGTTTTTAGGACTAGCTGGTTACTACAGAAGGTTCATCCAAGACTTTTCCAGAATAGCAAAACCCTTGACTGCATTAACGCATAAAGGGAAGAAATTTGAATGGAATGATGAACAAGAGAAAGCGTTTCAGTTATTGAAGAAAAAGCTAACTACGGCACCTATATTGTCATTGCCTGAAGGGAATGATGATTTTGTGATTTATTGTGATGCATCAAAGCAAGGTCTCGGTTGTGTATTAATGCAACGAACGAAGGTGATTGCTTATGCGTCTAGACAATTGAAGATTCACGAACAAAATTATACGACGCATGATTTGGAATTAGGCGCGGTTGTTTTTGCATTAAAGACTTGGAGGCACTACTTATATGGGGTCAAAAGTATTATATATACCGACCACAAAAGTCTTCAACACATATTTAATCAGAAACAACTGAATATGAGGCAGCGTAGGTGGATTGAATTATTGAATGATTACGACTTTGAGATTCGTTACCACCCGGGGAAGGCAAATGTGGTAGCCGATGCCTTGAGCAGGAAGGACAGAGAACCCATTCGAGTAAAATCTATGAATATAATGATTCATAATAACATTACTACTCAAATAAAGGAGGCGCAACAAGGAGTTTTAAAAGAGGGAAATTTAAAGGATGAAATACCCAAAGGATCGGAGAAGCATCTTAATATTCGGGAAGACGGAACCCGGTATAGGGCTGAAAGGATTTGGGTACCAAAATTTGGAGATATGAGAGAAATGGTACTTAGAAAAGCTCATAAAACCAGATACTCAATACATCCTGGAACGGGGAAGATGTACAAGGACCTCAAGAAATATTTTTGGTGGCCGGGTATGAAAGCCGATGTTGCTAAATACGTAGGAGAATGTTTGACGTGTTCTAAGGTCAAAGCTGAGCATCAGAAACCATCAGGTCTACTTCAACAACCCGAAATCCCGGAATGGAAATGGGAAAACATTACCATGGATTTCATCACTAAATTGCCAAGGACTGCAAGTGGTTTTGATACTATTTGGGTAATAGTTGATCGTCTCACCAAATCAGCACACTTCCTACCAATAAGAGAAGATGACAAGATGGAGAAGTTAGCACGACTGTATTTGAAGGAAGTCGTCTCCAGACATGGAATACCAATCTCTATTATCTCTGATAGGGATGGCAGATTTATTTCAAGATTCTGGCAGACATTACAGCAAGCATTAGGAACTCGTCTAGACATGAGTACTGCCTATCATCCACAAACTGATGGGCAGAGCGAAAGGACGATACAAACGCTTGAAGACATGCTACGAGCATGTGTTATTGATTTCGGAAACAGTTGGGATCGACATCTACCGTTAGCAGAATTTTCCTACAACAACAGCTACCATTCAAGCATTGAGATGGCGCCGTTTGAAGCACTTTATGGTAGAAAGTGCAGGTCTCCAATTTGTTGGAGTGAAGTGGGGGATAGACAGATTACGGGTCCGGAGATTATACAAGAAACTACCGAGAAGATCATCCAAATTCAACAACGGTTGAAAACCGCCCAAAGTCGACAAAAGAGCTACGCTGACATTAAAAGAAAAGATATAGAATTTGAAATTGGAGAGATGGTCATGCTTAAAGTTGCACCTTGGAAAGGCGTTGTTCGATTTGGTAAACAAGGGAAATTAAATCCAAGGTATATTGGACCATTCAAGATTATTGATCGTGTCGGACCAGTAGCTTACCGACTAGAGTTACCTCAACAACTCGCAGCTGTACATAACACTTTCCACGTCTCGAATTTAAAGAAATGTTTTGCTAAAGAAGATCTCACTATTCCGTTAGATGAAATCCAAATCAACGAAAAACTTCAATTCATCGAAGAACCCGTCGAAATAATGGATCGTGAGGTTAAAAGACTTAAGCAAAACAAGATACCAATTGTTAAGGTTCGATGGAATGCTCGTAGAGGACCCGAGTTCACCTGGGAGCGTGAAGATCAGATGAAGAAGAAATACCCGCATCTATTTCCAGAAGATTCGTCAATATCTTCAACAGCTTAAAATTTCGGGACGAAATTTATTTAACGGGTAGGTACTGTAGTGACCCGAACTTTTCCATGTTTATATATATTAATTGAGATTGATATTTACATGATTAAATGTTTCCAACATGTTAAGCAATCAAACTTGTTAAGACTTGATTAATTGAAATATGTTTCATATAGACAATTGACCACCCAAGTTGACCGGTGATTCACGAACGTTAAAACTTGTAAAAACTATATGATGATATATATATGGATATATATATAGTTAACATGATACTATGATAAGTAAACATATCATTAAGTATATTAACAATGAACTACATATGTAAAAACAAGACTACTAACTTAATGATTTTTAAACGAGACATATATGTAACGATTATCGTTGTAAAGACATTTAATGTATATATATCATATTAAGAGATATTCATACATGATAATATCATGATAATATAATAATTTAAAATCTCATTTGATATTATAAACATTGGGTTAACAACATTTAACAAGATCGTTAACCTAAAGGTTTCAAAACAACACTTACATGTAACGACTAACGATGACTTAACGACTCAGTTAAAATGTATATACATGTAGTGTTTTAATATGTATTTATACACTTTTGAAAGACTTCAATACACTTATCAAAATACTTCTACTTAACAAAAATGCTTACAATTACATCCTCATTCAGTTTCATCAACAATTCTACTCGTATGCACCCGTATTCGTACTCGTACAATACACAGCTTTTAGATGTATGTACTATTGGTATATACACTCCAATGATCAGCTCTTAGCAGCCCATGTGAGTCACCTAACACATGTGGGAACCATCATTTGGCAACTAGCATGAAATATCTCATAAAATTACAAAAATATGAGTAATCATTCATGACTTATTTACATGAAAACAAAATTACATATCCTTTATATCTAATCCATACACCAACGACCAAAAACACCTACAAACACTTTCATTCTTCAATTTTCTTCATCTAATTGATCTCTCTCAAGTTCTATCTTCAAGTTCTAAGTGTTCTTCATAAATTCCAAAAGTTCTAGTTTCATAAAATCAAGAATACTTTCAAGTTTGCTAGCTCACTTCCAATCTTGTAAGGTGATCATCCAACCTCAAGAAATCTTTGTTTCTTACAGTAGGTTATCATTCTAATACAAGGTAATAATCATATTCAAACTTTGGTTCAATTTCTATAACTATAACAATCTTATTTCAAGTGATGATCTTACTTGAACTTGTTTTCGTGTCATGATTCTGCTTCAAGAACTTCGAGCCATCCAAGGATCCATTGAAGCTAGATCCATTTTTCTATTTTCCAGTAGGTTTACCCAAGGAACTTAAGGTAGTAATGATGTTCATAACATCATTCGATTCATACATATAAAGCTATCTTATTCGAAGGTTTAAACTTGTAATCACTAGAACATAGTTTAGTTAATTCTAAACTTGTTCGCAAACAAAAGTTAATCCTTCTAACTTGACTTTTAAAATCAACTAAACACATGTTATATATCTATATGATATGCTAACTTAATGATTTAAAACCTGGAAACACGAAAAACACCGTAAAACCGGATTTACGCCGTCGTAGTAACACCGCGGGCTGTTTTGGGTTAGTTAATTAAAAACTATGATAAACTTTGATTTAAAAGTTGTTATTCTGAGAAAATGATTTTTATTATGAACATGAAACTATATCCAAAAATTATGGTTAAACTCAAAGTGGAAGTATGTTTTCTAAAATGGTCATCTAGACGTCGTTCTTTCGACTGAAATGACTACCTTTACAAAAATGACTTGTAACTTATTTTTCCGACTATAAACCTATACTTTTCTGTTTAGATTCATAAAATAGAGTTCAATATGAAACCATAGCAATTTGATTCACTCAAAACGGATTTAAAATGAAGAAGTTATGGGTAAAACAAGATTGGATAATTTTTCTCATTTTAGCTACGTGAAAATTGGTAACAAATCTATTCCAACCATAACTTAATCAACTTGTATTGTATATTATGTAATCTTGAGATACCATAGACACGTATACAATGTTTCGACCTATCATGTCGACACATCTATATATATTTCGGAACAACCATAGACACTCTATATGTGAATGTTGGAGTTAGCTATACAGGGTTGAGGTTGATTCCAAAATATATATAGTTTGAGTTGTGATCAATACTGAGATACGTATACACTGGGTCGTGGATTGATTCAAGATAATATTTATCGATTTATTTCTGTACATCTAACTGTGGACAACTAGTTGTAGGTTACTAACGAGGACAGCTGACTTAATAAACTTAAAACATCAAAATATATTAAAAGTGTTGTAAATATATTTTTGAACATACTTTGATATATATGTATATATTGTTATAGGTTCGTGAATCAACCAGTGGCCAAGTCTTACTTCCCCACGAAGTAAAAATCTGTGAAAGTGAGTTATAGTCCCACTTTTAAAATCTAATATTTTTGGGATGAGAATACATGCAGGTTTTATAAATGATTTACAAAATAGACACAAGTACGTGAAACTACATTCTATGGTTGAATTATCGAAATCGAATATGCCCCTTTTTATTAAGTCTGGTAATCTAAGAATTAGGGAACAGACACCCTAATTGACGCGAATCCTAAAGATAGATCTATTGGGCCTAACAAACCCCATCCAAAGTACCGGATGCTTTAGTACTTCGAAATTTATATCATATCCGAAGGGTGTCCCGGAATGATGGGGATATTCTTATATATGCATCTTGTTATTGTCGGTTACCAGGTGTTCACCATATGAATGATTTTTATCTCTATGTATGGGATGTGTATTGAAATATGAAATCTTGTGGTCTATTGTTACGATTTGATATATATAGGTTAAACCTATAACTCACCAACATTTTTTGTTGACGTTTAAAGCATGTTTATTCTCAGGTGAATATTAAGAGCTTCCGCTGTTGCATACTAAAATAAGGACAAGATTTGGAGTCCATGTTTGTATGATATTGTGTAAAAACTGCATTCAAGAAACTGATTTCGATGTAACATATTTGTATTGTAAACCATTATGTAATGGTCGTGTGTAAACAGGATATTTTAGATTATCATTATTTGATAATCTACGTAAAGCTTTTTAAACCTTTATTTATGAAATAAAGGTTATGGTTTGTTTTAAAAATGAATGCAGTCTTTGAAAAACGTCTCATATAGAGGTCAAAACCTCGCAACGAAATCAATTAATATGGAACGTTTTTAATCAATAAGAACGGGACATTTCAATATACGTACAAGTATACTTATTCCACTCACCTTAACACCTCGGTGGTGATTTAATGCTTCCGAAGACTTCAAAGCAAAGTACCTATTTACATAAGTACACATTCAATTACACACTAGTGGAATTAACCACATTACACAATACTTGAGCATTTAATGACTCAATTCGCATTAAATGACTCAACCACACCAAAACCGTCCTTAAATGGTCAAGACCCGACTTTAACCACTAAAGCTAGTGAATTAAAGTCTTCTAACCTCAACTAACACAAACTTAGGGTAATTCATACCCATTTCACCCAAACTAGGTCAACTAGTACATTTTGACCCATTTTAATTACTTAGCCTCGCAATCAACTCAAACTTACCCATTAATACTTCTTTCATAAATCCGAAAGTGTATTAGTGACTAGCAATACCATTTGACACTTACAACCTCAAATCACAAGACCAAAACCCTAGTTTGTGGCCATTAGGGTTTCATTACAACAACATAACCCAAATTCACCCATTTTACCCTCAAATGGGTCATACAAGTCTCTAGTAACCAAAACCCTAGCCATTAACCAATTAAAACTTAAAACATAAAGTTAGAACTTACCGAGACTATCAACGTGTAGCTAGAGACACAAGGAACAACTTTAATTCTTGCTCCGAAGATCAACCCTCAATCCTTCACTCTCCAATATCACTTTTAATTCAAATGAGTTTTAAGTTTTGGGAGAGAAAATGAAAGAAAATAGAAAAAGGAAATGAATTAAATGAACAAGTGGTGCAGATTTAATGCTCCAATCTGATCTAGACGTCAAATTACCAAACTGCCCCTCAAAATCTCTTAAAAAAAGCTAAGTCCGGATCCTGTCCAGCAGTACTGCCGCGGCGCGGCTCATTCGTCGCGGCGCGACGTATAAAGGGAAAACAGACCCTTCATAACTCATTCTCTGATCCAGGTTTGCTTGATATGCCGCGGCGCGGACCACTTTGTCGCGGCGCGGCTTAAAGCTGCACCTGAACAGCTCGACCACCTTAAGCAAATTTTGATTTTTATTTAATTGTACACTCCATTCCCGCTTCATATATTTGCCTAACCCTCAACAATAGTCTCACAAGACTTAACGCTATCAAAACTCATGTATAAACCTGTATATGCGCATATTGTCAAGCATATCTACGTATATGCACATATCTACACACATATCTATACATTTCCACATAAACTAACGAGTTACAAGCGTACTAATGATTAAGTATGTACCTTTAGACGTGTACGGGGAAACGGGATGTTACACTACATGATTTTAAAACAAAATGAAGACCGAGCATGGTGATTGGAGATTCGCTACCCAATCCTAATCACATCCAAAGCATGTCTTCTAAAGCAACCTACGCGAGTCCACTAAATTCCCACGCTTACCCGAGCCACCGCCTCCATGCAAATCTATAAAAATGTAAACAACGAGAGGGTAAGCTAACGCTTAGTGAGTGACAATATACTACATACATATATATGCATAAAATGGACACGCCACACAAATAATCAATTAACACATACCGGAGCATCCACGTATTAGGCAAACTAAGCATACCGTTCAACCACTATATAACAAGCTAATAATCAACAAGTAAGTTCACCAACGACGCTATGAACAACTCCAACAAGCTACACCCGGAGGGTTAGCTACATCACAATAATACGACGATATATATAACAAAGCGTAAACCGCCCAAGGTTAACCCCTTAACCCAATACCAAATGAAGATTGACTGAACTACACGAGCCTTAGTAAATCTGCATCCACACGAGACTACTATCTTCAATATCACAACAACATCGAGGTTGGCCGAACTACACGAGCCTTAGTGAATCCGCAACCACACGAGATCACTACCTTAATAAGATGACCGAACTACACGCGTCATCTTGAATCCGTATCCACACGTGATCCACTTCCCACATAAAAACTCACGGTCATGGGATTATAAAATCCACCACATCGGGGTTATTCACATCACAAGCACATGTGATAACGTACACACAAAGTGTGCACCTCGCCAAAGGTGGTCAACCAAAACGTACAACCGTGCCAATTGGACCTGTTACGCAAGTCCATTAAATCCACCTATATGTGAAGTGAGCTCTATAACCGAGAACTACTTCACCCGACCCGCACCTATCCTACACATACATACGCACATAGGATATTAACACTCACCTTGTCGCCTTGATGAATGCAACCGAAACAATCCGCAACTCACCAATGGAATGTACCTATTCCAAAATCACAATACAAGTAACACACATAGAGTGGATTTACAAACCAACTCAAAACGACACTTAGTGCAATTTCGACTAATTGCACTTCCAAGCACAAACCGCGCCCAAACTAACCAATAATCACTAACACAAGTGAAAATGGTCCTAATACGCCAATCAAACCCAAACACAAGTGTTAAACACTTATCATTCTCAAAATCACCCATAAACCCTAATTTTGACTCATTTCAAAATTAGTCTTTCAAATACACTAAAATGGGTTCCAACACTTCCATAATCACTAAACCTAGTGATTAAACCCAATTACAAGTCTTAAATCATGGCCAAGTCGGTTTCCAACCCAAAATCCACCACCACCAACAACAAACCCGATTACTAGCAACAATGAACTCACTTCAAGAGTTTAAATGGGTTTCTCTACAAATCACGTTCAAACCCTAACTTTGAATATCAAATCAAATAATGAAATTCGGAGTTAGAACTTACCACAACAACCAAAACGTAGCCAAGAACGAGATGAACAACTTTAATACTTGAGCTTTGGTGAGAATCCAACTCCTTCTTCTCCAAATGGAGCTTCCTCTCTCTAGAACTCTTCTCTCTCTAGGGTTTAAAGATGAGAGTGTTTGTGGTGTAGAAATGAGGATAAGATGATCAATGGATCAGCTTTGAAGGCTCCAAACCGACTCCAAGTGAAATGACCAAAATGCCCTTCATTTAACTCAAAATAGAAAAAGGCAGGAATTCTGTAGCAGGCCACGTGCGCGGCACGCTCCCTTAAGTGTGCGCGGCGCGTACATTTGTCTGAGCAGATTCTGAGCTTTTAATTTTACACCACGCCCCACCCACTATACGTACATCATTCTAAAGCTATGTACCATAAATATTTGGGTCTTACACCACACCTCCTTTTTTGATAGATGCTAAATAGAGTTCCACGTCACCCAATGCATTTTCTTTGAATCCCTCGAAGAACTTGAAAAGAATTTGGCTCCTATTGATTCAAGTTCATTAATAATGGCTTTCGGGCATTTGTATAACGATAAATATTATATATATGTACTTTTCAAAATCGACTTCACAAGAGTTAGCCGACCCCCTATGAAAATCATATTGGCATGAGCCATGTTTATGCCTTTATAGTGTCTGCCATGTAAATGTATGAATATAGTTATAAATAGAATTAATGTTCTTGCTTTTAGAATAAAAAATAAAAAAATTTACCTTTTCTGATAAAATGAACTTCTAATTCGCCAAAATGTCTGAACTTTCCGGGAGTACATTGGTAGGAAGCAAATGGGATTGCTTGAAGGAGAGGAAAATCGCCGGAAGCATCTGGAGAGAAATTAGGTATGTGTGAAGGGAGAAGAAATGACAAAGAGGTGATAAATATCTAATAAGTAAATGGATTAAAATACCCTTTAACAATAGAAAATTCATGTGAACAGTAATGAGATGGTTTTAAATGCTATATTTATAATTTAGTCGAACTACAAATACTTTTACAAAGGAAAAAATTAAAATTATTTGTTAAATTAAACTTTTGTATCGTTTTGGACGTGCAAAAGGATATATCACATATTTTTGGAACATATAATACCCAAGATAGACATATTTAACAAACAAATATTATCTTCCAGATTTTAGTTTAATTGATAATTTGGTTAAATATTGAATGTCTATCCATTTTATTTTATAAATGATATGAAAGGGAATTATAGATATTTTAGTAAGTTGTTAAGGTGTGGTTAGTTTTAACACTATGATTGGAAAGTGAGTCGTTAATTAATGACAATAAACAAATCTTGTGTTTCTGTAAACCTACACATCGGCCACTTCATACTGGTCCAACCATTCATGAAATTATTAATTATAATTTGATATAAATAATGTGTGTTTATTTATTTAATTTTGTGGTTGTGCAAGTGTTGGTTGTGGAGAACAAGAGAAGGTTATCTATAAGCAGCAGTGACAGAGGGTTTAAATTTTTGATAAGAGAATCTAAAGAGAACCCAATGTTCAACACTGTTTACTCGGCACATTTTTTATATTTATTTTTGAAAAGCAAATATTAAAATATCTATCTGAAATTTTGAGCCGGACGCGACTTCTTCATTTGGCTTCTTTAGGATCGGTTATGAAAGTTCGAGAGTTTGATCGTGTTGAAGGTAAACTTATTTATTCTATGTTGTTGCCTAAAACCAAAAAACTAAGAAAAAAAAAGATTGTTCAAGGCGCGAATTGAAGACATTCTCGAAGTTTGTGACGGACATATGTTTGGTTGAATGCTTGTTGGAGTTGGACCCTATTATCGTCGTTGTATCTTTTTTACTGGCCTCTTTATAGTCTTCTTATGATTGTTTGTAGTTTGGCTTTTGTTTGGTATTTAGTTTAGTTCCCCGTTTAGGTTTGTTTGTGCCCAAGTTTTCATGTTTCTTGTTTTTGGACTGAGTTTGTTGTGGTTCTTCGCCCATTTGATTGTATGTTTCTTTAGGGCTTCATTGTTTTGATATAGGTTTGTAAGAGTGCAAAGCAAAGTCCCACATCGATTATGGGACAAAACAAATATATTATATAAATCTAAGGGAAAGTCAGTCTACCACCAATTGGTTTTAGAATAAAGATGGACTCTTTGGCTTATATTGTTGGACATTGTGTTTGGGCTATACGATCCATACAGTTTAGCTATCGAGAGAATGGTGACTAAACTTTTACTTTGTTGTTCACGATCTAATTGGATCATATGATTATTTTTAACATTTTTTTATCCACTTCAAAGTATGAGTGAAGTGTGAATATTAGTGAGGATTAGATATGAGATCCTTTGTAAGAATATTAGTGTCCTAACTCCTAACCAGTAGACGATCTTATTATGGATGGATTTTTGTTCTTCATAGGTGGTTAGAATCACACACTAATCAAACGGTTCGAAGTTTTGTGGCGTGTCTTCGAATAAGGTTATCCTTATCACTTACCAAATTTCATTCTACGTGATTAGCGAAATACTTCATCTGTTTCAAATTAACTTTCTCAGTTTAATTTTTATAGTTTTTTTTAACTTTAACATTAAATATTTCTATTTTGCTGTATAATTAGTTTATAAAAATTATAATAATTAAAATACATTTAAAACCTAGGTTATTCATAGAAATTTCACTAAATATTTATAAAAGAAACAAAATTATAAGTCAAAGTTGGGATAAAAGATTTTTGAAAGTTAAATTTTTTTTTTTTAGAACGGCTATAATATGTATTATGTATAAGAATATGTATCCGTATAGAATTATATCCGTATAGAATATGTATAAGAAAATGTGGACATGTTACACTGTGTAGGATAATTTCCAACTCACGACAATAATATTAAAACCCTTTGTTATTATAAAGTATATAAATATAAATATATAAAAATAAATGTAAATATATAAATATATAAAATACATATGCATATATATATATATATATATATATATATATATATATATATATATATATATATATATATATATATATATATATAATATAAATAAATGAGAGGTGATCCTCACACACCGCTTTTTAATTCATGTACACTTTTGTCTCTTAAACTCACAATTATACCCCTAAATAAATCTAGGAAGTTGAAGTTATATTATTATTTAAACTACAATTAAAGTTATAATAGGTAATTAGCTGTACATGGATAAAAAAATTGGTGTGTGAAGATCAATTTCCTAAATATAAACATGTAAATATGCATTATTATAATGATCACATTATTGTTGCTTGAGAAGATGATAAAGAGAGTTCCCATGTTTTTGAATCCCTTTTAACAGGGATCTTGTTATAAAGTCTGGAGCCCTCACATGCTCACTTTTTCTTTTTTTCATTGGTTTTTATTTTTTGGAAATCAGAATAAACAAATTTACCCAATCCAATCCATAATTCCATATCATCCCCCAAATAACACCCATAATATATGCCCTAACTAACTTTAAACAAATAAAATATATTAAACAATTTGCATCTGATTCCCACACATTATTATGGATGCCACAATGATAACCATATTTTGATTGGTTAGCTTCAATCTTAAGCTCTCCAACCATATATAGATTAAACAACATTAAATCCACCGTTAAAGTACCTTCACTTTACATAGTCCTCCACACCTAGACACATGGAGTAGTACAATAACCTAATCACTTATGTAGATACACAATGTACTTTTACCATAATAAAAATCATAATATGTTGATTTTTTGGTCTTAACTGTTAATGTTGTTTGAGACAAAAGCGTTGACGTGACTACATTTGTAACGAATTAGAAGTCAAGCATGTTTTCACGCACACAGTAGCAGATCTCGAGTCATTTTCGGGGATGAGAAAAAACTAAAACTTATAAATAGTTTTTCCCTTCTTTTAATTGAAAATTTTTAAATTCGTCGAAGCTATTGTTCGAATCTTATCAAATTCAATCAAAGCGCTGATCAACTAAAGATACATCCAACGCAGTTCGTATATATGTATCATATTTCTACTCAAAATCTGAGAGGCCACCACCCAGTGGCGAATCTAGGATGAAAATCCAATGGGGTCCTCAAAAAAATTTCAGAGCTAATTATATTTTAAGGGTACTTTAGTGGTTGTTTAACTCAGAAAAACCTCAAATTTTAAAATTATATGGGGTCCTATAGTTGAATTTAGTGGTGTCCTATACAATTTGAAGAGTACATTGTATAAAAAAAATTCGAAGTAGTGGGGTCATCGGACCCCACAGCCTATAAGGTAGAATCGCCCCTGCCACCACGGCTCTCTATCCACTCAAGATCTTTTCATGAGTTCCTTATCAACATATGTATCCTAGTGCCCCCTTTTATCCATCAATGCGTGTACATAAATCACTTTTCCCTCAACTTCGTGCTAGTTAATGTGAATTTTGATATCATGGAAAAAAATTGTTAGAAAGGTAAAACTATAGGATTAATGGGCCTCAAATAATTCCTAAATCATTAAATAGTACAATGATGGGCAACTCACATATTAGTCAACCCTTGGGAATCCTATGATGATAAAACATATGATTAATTATTAGATCGACTACTTCAAGTTAAGCAATGTATTAAAACATCATTAAATGGTATTTATATATGTTAATGGTAGGTGCCCAATATAGAATCCTTTCCTCCATAATGCACTTGGCACTAGATTAACCTTTTAAATTGTTACTCTATATCAAGCAATTAGGGTCTTAAACCTCCAAACATTGCACATTATTGTTGATAAAATCTTGTGAATAGAGGCCAAGACATAACATGTGTTTTTTGGCATAAGAAATGTAGAATTATAAGGTATAAAAATGGCTTTTAATAATGTTTTACACATGTCAATAATGTGGAATGACACCCAATTCATGTAGGCTGCTAACCCTCAAATGATTTATAGGATTGATTGCTATCTAACTCTATTTCCATGTGGTCACAACTGGTTTTTAGCTTTTCATGGCCTAACATAAGCTCTATGTGTACGATTTTATTAATAAAAAATTGACCAAGTTTATCCATTCAAAATAACTAGACGAAACATAACACGTTTATTATTTTTTATTTTTTTAAAAAAAGCAAGCAACTGATATAATATACATATATAAACAAGTATGTAAGGGTTTATGACCTAATATTATGAGTAATTTCATCAAATTACCCAACCTATAAAGATAAACGAAGACATAACAAGAAAATTAAGAAGACGATAATTTAACGTGGTTATATGTAATCAAGAGTTGATTATTTTTAATCGACAGACCAAACTAGAGAGATTTTATTGATAGAATTCGTGATTAATGTTATGGGTTACAATAGGGTGTTTATATAGGCAAAACTCAACATGGAAACAACTTAACGAGCAAGAAAACGCGTTTTTGAAAGTTTCTTCCCGTTAAGCCTCGACTCGCGATCGCGAGTTCTTTTCTTCAGCAAAATTCGCGTTCGCGAATTTCTGTGTCGAGCATGCCGAGCTCTTCCTCCAGTCGCGAGTTTCATTCTCCCCATCGCGAAATCCAAACCACGATCAGTCGCGATCGCGACTTTCTCCTTAGCGATTGCGAGCACAACATCAGCAGTTCTTTGTTTTGTTATTTTTTACATCCAACAATCTCCCATTTGAAGGATAATTTAAACAAAACCAACCTTCGTCAACCCAACATTTCAACAAACTAACCAAGATCGTTAAACCACCATTCATACCGTCAAAACACCATTTAGAACATGCATACTCAACACATTCTTCGGATGAGTAAACTTTCGATACAAGGTTTTCGACACTTCTTGTTAGAAGCGAACCATCATCTCTCAATCTCTTTAGTCGGTCGTCTTCTCTAATCAATTCATGAGAAGACCGGTTGAGGCAATGCAAAGCCTCAACTTGTCCGTCGTCACCCACTTAGTAAGCATATTCGCGGGATTCTTCGAACCAAAGACTTATTTAATATTAAAGTACCACCTTTTATATGTTGTCCAATAAAATGATACCTTAACTTGATGTGTTTCATACGACTATGAAACACCGAATTCTTTCCAAGATGAATCGCACTTTGATTATCACAATACAAGACGCGATAGTCTTGTCTTTTACCCAACTCACCCAAGAAGTTCTTCAACCAAACAAGCTCTTTAGAAGCTTCCGCAATAGCCATGTATTCGGCATCTGTGGTTAATAAAGTAACATTCATTTGTAGTCGAGACATCCAACTAACAGCCGTCTTCCCTATTGTGAAAACATAACCCGTAGTGCTTTTCCCCGAATCATCACATCCACCCAAATTAGCATCCGCGTAACCCCTAAGTATGACATTGTTTTTAGAGAAGCACAATCCCATACTAGAAGTACCTTTCAAATAACAAAGCAACCATTTGACCGCTTCCCAATGCTCTTTCCCCGGTTTAGACATATAACGGGTCACAACTCCCACCGAATGAGCAATACTGACGTCTCGTACAAACCATGGCATACCAAACACTACCCACGGCCGATGCATACGGAACATTTTCCATCTCCTCCTTATCTTCTTCCGTTTTAGGTGATTGACTTTTCGATAACCTTATTGCGCTACCCAAAAAAGGCATAGAACGAGCCTTTGAATTCTTCATGTTAAACATCTCTACACCTTTCTCAATATATTTGGATTGAGACAAGTATATAGTACCTTTCACACGATCACACACTATACTCATTCCAAGTATTTTCCTAGCACCACCAAGATCTTTCATCTCGAACTCATGGGAAAGTAATCTCTTCAACTTGTTGATTTCGGACATGTTAGAACCTACAAGTAACATATCATCCACATACAAAAATAAAATAATAAGAAGACTTGAATTTATTCAAGTAGCAACAATGCTCCGCTTCACATCTTAAGAAATCAATCTTCTTCATAAACTCAGCAAACTTCAATTACCATTGCCGAGGTGCTTCCTTCAATCCATACAAACTTTTCTGTTGCTTACGAACCCACTTCTCTTTACCCTTTACCTCAAAGCCCTCAAATTGATTCATATGGATCTCTGCATTAAGATCTCCGTGTAAGAACACAGTCTTCACATCTAGTTGCATTGGACTTAAGTCCTCAGATGCAACGATAGAAAGTACCAACCGAATAGTAGTAATTTTAACTACCAGTAAAAATATCTCGTTGTAATCAACTCCTTCCTTTTGTTGAAAGCCTTTGACCACCAACCGAGCCTTGTACCTTTTCTTGCCATCCAACTCATTCTTGATTTGATACACCCATTTATTTTGCAGTGCCCTTTTATCATGAGGTAATTTCACTAGTGACCAAGTTTCATTCTTTTTAAGTGACCCCATCTCTTCTTTCATGGAAAGCTTCCATTGTATGGATTCTTTCGATTGTCTCGCCTCAAAGTTACTCTTGGGTTCACCATTCTCGGTATAATACCATACCTTTTGTAACACCGTACATTTTACACACATATTTTTTTTTTAAAAACTCACAGCTGAATACTAGTTCTATAAACACATCATATAAATATACATTACGCCATTATACGATTAAAAACGCTGGTGTTACGTTAATATTACAAACCTTTTCTAATTTAAAGTTTATTACAAAAACATCAGAGTTGCATTATGTCACACATCTTCATCTTCCCTACAATACCCACCAAAACTGCTAATATACACTTGCAGGGCAAAACACTGTGGGAGAGTTAGCATAACGCTAAGTGAATGGAAATAATCCAATAGGATATCACTATAAGATCTAAGCACAGCTCAAGGTCACAAGTCACAAGCTACTGGGGCACTAGCGCAGAAAAGATCACAAGTGGACCGGTGGCCTGGCCGGGCCTTTAACTGCTAGCTGATCGAGCTACAGTTCACCGATAGTCCTTAGCACTGAAACACTAGTATAGTCTTCCAGATGTGATGCACTCGTCATTCACACTATACCACCACATCAGTAACACCGGACCCAACACAATTTCTATCGTACAAAACACCCCGCTAGGAATGGTTGACCTCTTTCGTCGCACAAAATACCCCGACAAGATCACTAGGTGTACACGCAATCACATAATGTCACACTGATCACAGAATAAAGGCATAGTATATTCATACATAATATGGGTTATTGAGTATATATATCACAAATCACAAGACATAACGCTGTCTTATCACTATCTAACAATATCCTAAAGGATAGTGCCACTCACCTGAAAGCACAAATACACAGTGGTCTTATTTTACCGAGCCTTCACCTTTCTGTTTGCCACCTAATAATTATTACATATACACAAGTTAGTCACAGCATTATATCCGTAAATATACAAACAGACAACATAACTGTAACAACCCAACCCGTTAACCAACCAAAAACGCAGCATAAAAAAAAATTTAAAACTGAGCTGACCAGATGGGGTGCGCGGCGCGCAACCCCACCTGTGCGCGGCGCGCACAAGGCCTGGAGCCCGCTGTCCACTTTTTCCAATTTTCGTAAAAAGATCTCCTGCTTCCCGACACTTATAGACGAAACTTTTCACAACCTTTTATATTTGTCAAAACTAACACGTTCCAATAATAAAATGAGTTTTACGAGACCGGGCCCACATCGGCCGTTTTACGACTTTCGTACAAAATACAAGTTTTCAACCATATGATTTTTAACACGAAATAAAGACCGAGCATGGCGATTGGGGATATGCTACCCAATCCTAATCAATCCAAAAGCAAGATCTTCTAAAGCAACTACGCAAGTCCACTAGTCCCCACGCTTACCCGAGCCACCGCATCCGTGCAAATCTATAAAAAGGTCAACAACGAGAGGGTAAGTTAAAGCTTAGTGAGTGAGAATATACTACATACATATATATGCATAAAATAAATGCGCATCGCCAACACACAAATAGTAATCACATACCGCAATCCAAGCATAACTAAGTAATGTCATACCTAACGTACCACCAAGCCAAACCACAAGATTAGTTACAACAATAATAGTATATAAGCATACACATATGGTAGCCAACACTACAAGATTAACCCTTAACCTCAAACATACGAAAGTTGGCCGAATAACCCGATCCTTAGTGAATTCGCACATCCCGATATTCACTTCTTCACCAATTCAACAACCGAGATTGGCCGAACTACCCGAGCCTTAGTGAATTCGCACAACCCGAGATTCACTACCTCATCAACAAGATGACCGAACAACCCGAGTTATCATGAATCCGCACTACCCGAGATTCACTACCCAAAAATATTATGAATACGTGCAAGCCGATATTCATTTCCCACACCACAACCCATGCCGTAGGGGTTATAACTCCAAATCACAATCCATGTGATAGCGTACACACAAGTGTGCAACTCGTCAACGGTGGTCAACCAAAACGCACAACCGTGCCAATTGGATCTATTACACAAGTCCATAAAAAAAATCCACCTATATGTGAAGTGAGCTCTATAACCGAGAACCACTTCACCCGACCCGCACCCATCCTACACATACATATGCACATAGGATATTAATACTCACCTTGTCGTCTTGATGAATGCTACCGAATATCCGCAACTAGCCAATGGAAAGTACCTATTCCATTATCACAAATACAATAACACACTTAGAGTTGATTTACAAACCAACTCAATTCGACACTTAGTGCAAATTCGACCAATTGCACTTACAAGCACAATTCACGCCCAAACTAACCAATAATCACTAACACTAGTGACAATGGTCCTAATATGCCAATTTAACCCAATCATAAGTGTTAAACACTTAAGATTCTTAAAATCACCCATAAACCCTAATTTTGACTCATTTCAAAATTAGTCTTTCAAACACTCTAAATGGGTTCCAACACTTCCATAATCACTAAACCTAGTGATTAAACCCAATTACAAGTTCTAAACATGGCCAATTGTGACGATCGCTCCAAATCCATATGGACGAACACGTCATTCATCGATTTCATTGCGAGGTATTTAACCTCTATATGATACCTTTTGTAAACATTGCATTCTTTTGAAAAGGCACACCATAAATGAATATGTAAATCAAAGGTTTTCGACATCTGATGATTTCTACATATAGACAATCACCATAAATAATAGTTTACAACAGTACTTCCGTTGACAATGCAGTCAAAATAAGATACATGATGATGATTTGGTGAATGCAACGTTTCCTTGAAAAATATGCCATGTAAGACTCCATGCACATAGCTTGTCTAACATATAAGCAAACAACGGAAGACTTCTAGGGAACCTGAGAATAAACATGCTAACAAGTGTTAACACAAAGGTTGGTGAGTTCATAGTTTTAATGTTTCGCATAATCTGTATATAAAGGTGGATCACAAGCTTTCACTTGTTTCATCCAGAAACGTTTATCAAAATATTCTACGAAATTGAGCACCCTGGTAACTAAACTTTAACGTTATAATAAGTACCCCTGTTTTAACATACATGCAACCAACATGTACAATACACGCAATCCAACATGTACTAAACTCAAATAGCATACGTCTGTTTTATAGTTCAGGCTAGGGTTTCTATACCTGGAACAGACGGGGATGTCAAGCCCTATGGATCCATATACTACTACTCGCGTCCACCAGTTCTTATAACTGGCAGTTACTAGTTACCAAAGCTAAGGGATTTTCTGTTCAAACTCAGTGTAGAATTAAGTATGTACTTGTATCCATTGCGTTTAAAATAAAGTGCATGTATTCTCAGCCCAAAATATAGATTGCAAAAGCAATTAAAAAGGGAGCAAATGAAACTCACCTTAGCAGTACATAAAGTCGTTCACCGAAATGTGACCGAAACTTGGAATACCAAATAACCGTAGATCTCAACCTAGAGAACATATGTTGGTCAATAATTGTCTATCAAGCTAGGTCAGGTCATAGTGTATCACAATCCTAATGCTCGGGATCTACATACAAAAGTTATCCAAAGTCGTTTCAAAAAGTCAATTTTGACAATAGTTCAACAAAATGAGACATACCTTATATAAGGAGTCATTTACTCGGTTGGTAATATTCAAAAATCCATTTTATCAATCTCGTAAACAAGTTGTTTAAATCTTAATTGCATATTCAAAAGCAATTTCAATTAACATCAATCATAATTCAGTTGATCATATCTCTTAATCCGTTCATCGAAACTATTCGATATCTAAATGAAAAGTCATTGATTTTTCGCCAGCTTTCCAAAAACATGCATATCATATACCTTTTACCAGTAACATATGTATTTAATTCGTGATTAATCATAAACTGTTTAACGACGAAATTTAGCATACAAGCATGTATAAATATATATACTCGAGCACTAGACATGGATACATAATTAATTTATAAAAGATAAAATATGAGTGCTTACGTATCAATATTGAGATTCAATATTGTAGGAAAGTATGTAGACGCAACGGAGATGATAAACACTAGGTTTGATTTACAAATATACCCCCGAACATTACCCATAACCTCCTTGGCAATAACCCATAATTTCCTTAGCTCTATCCCGCTTGAAAACCATTTTGGAAGTGACACGCTCATAACATCGTCGTAGTATTTTATGTATAATACTAATTAATAATATTAATAATAATAAGATTAATAATAATATTAATCTTAATAATAATAATAATAATAATAATAATAATAATAATAATAATAATATAAATACGGAGTATGATATATGTGTGTGTAAGACAGAGGCCAGAATGCTCGAGCTTTATAGTGTGGCCAGATTTCAGACTCCATGCGATCGCATGGTTTCTGTGTGTTATGGCCATGCGATCGCATGGCCTAGGATTCCAGCTCACATATGATTTGTAATCTAGTTCGTCGACATATTAATTTATTATATATATAATATATTTAATTTATATAATTAATTATATATTATATTAAATTCACGTGCATAGTTAACTTGTAATTTTTGTTCTGATAAGTCGTACGTTGTCACTCCACTTATGTCCCGGTTCCGGTTTTTCGAACGCCCTTTCGTACGCTGAGAAAACTGGCTCTTTACGTTTCGTGACTCGTACCTTTGTTAAAATATAGTCTTAAATTATCAATAAACTATATCACTCAAAGTGTATTTTAAACTTTCGAGTGTTTTGGTCATTTACTTCTATAAATCATCGTCTCGTAGTATATACATATACATATATACATTTTCATTTTGAAATAGTGTTTTACTGTAGCAAAGTTAATGTAGCAAATAGTGATTTTCGAAAATACTGTAGCTTTTCGGGTACTGTAGTAATTCGAAAATACTGTAGCAAATTAGTGTTTTACTGGTTCATTTTAAATGTTTTAGTTAACTTATCTAAATATCAATCGAATCAATAATCGAATGTTACTATCGTTTACTAAATAACTTGAAATCATATATATTTAAATCGATATATAAACCAATAAGTTTAATGTACGGTATTATGCAATTAAAACTTTGTTACGTTTTCAAGTTATAGTATATATATGTATCTATTTACATATAATGGTTCGAATCGTTGAAAACAACCGAAGGGTACTTGAATAGTTCAAAAATTTTGAGATTCGGTTTTACAGACTTTGCTTATCGTGTCGGAAACTTTAAATCATTTAAAGATAAAGTTTAAATTTGGTCAAAAATTTTCGGGTTATCACAGTACCTACCCGTTAAAGAAATTTCGTCCCGAAATTTGAGTGAGGTCGTCATGGTTTACAATAAAAATGTTTTCATGACGAATATGAGTTGGTAAATAGAATTTTATCACCATTGAATAATACGGATAAAACAATCCGATTACTCAAAGCGTATGAGAGAAGTTATCGTAATAATGTGAAATGGAGAATAGAGATTCGTCTTATCTCTTGATGTAGTAACGATTGATTTCCGGAATTTGAGGAATAGAAAATCTTCATAATTTAAATAAGATTTGATTCTTCAGAATTTAAGGAAATTAGGATTTCCTTTGATTAAATGCGTAATCTGTCTCGATTGCTATGTCTGATATTTTGCTATAAATTGACCTCTTCCGTTTCATTTATTTTCACCACTCCTATAATCTTCTTTCTTATTTCATACTTACAAAAGATTTGTGAAAATGCTTCATCCAGTTCTGATTCTTGATATTTTCTTGGCTATCATATCATTCATTCTTCTTTTTCATCTGTCACCAGAGGAGGTTATTTTCTTCTACTATTACCTTGGGGTTATATTGTTTTTCATTCTCCCGTGTCTTTATATTATTATACGCATTGATATACACGAATTGTAATTTCGGGGTTGTTTTCGGGCTTTATATTTTCCATTATATTTCGGAGCTTCATGCTTTCGTTTTCTCTTCCCGACTTTAAGTCAAGCGAATAATGGTCCAGAATTCGTAGGTATGAATTTCGGAATGAACATAATTAATATTTTAAGAAAGAAATGGTAATGGCACAATCTGACTTGTCAAATTACCAGAATACCTCGAAAAAGACCGAATCATCAAGAAAAATATTTTCTTGATATGTTTAGAGGTTAAATAGAATGAAAGAGTTATGTAACATGGTTCATGATAAGGGTATGATCTGTGAACCTTTATCACGTTCCATTAGAAACTCAGCATGACTTACTGTAATATAATCACGTTGATCAAGTGTCATTATATTATATTAACTCATGCTTCAGTTCCCAACACTACTTCAATAACATTCATAATTTAAGTTCAAACTTTTCAGATTTTAGAAACTAAAACAGTTTCCTTTCTGATGTAACACTGATATCGAGAAGAGATAAATGATTTCAGATAAGAATAGTTATGAAAATATCTTCAGAAATATCGAGGATATTTATAATGAAAGATACGATGATATCTTAGAATTTCTAATATCAAAGGATGATGAAGAAGATTTGTTCGTAACGGTTTTGTGTCAGGAGCAAGGTATTCGTTAATGACTTCAGCAGATACTGAATCATTTGTATTGTAGCGACCCCGACAAATCGTCAAGTGACGGCGTCGACTACGTAGGTCCCATTACCTGGTCATAAGTCTTTAAAACAGACGTTTGACCCAAAATATGTCGCATCCATTCAAGTGTAAAGATTGTTTCAAAGTTTACAAAGATAATTGACCACAAGTTAAGTTACAACGTTATAAGTACAAATGAAAACTATGCGACTCAGTTTAAATAAGTTCAAAAGATGCTCCAAAATGCATGTATACTCGACATCCAAGCAAGTATCAAAAGAGTGCGGAAGCATGTATCACTAAGCATTCAAAACCTGAGAAAACATAGAAGAATCTGTCAACGAAAACGTTGGTGAAATCATAGGTTTAGTAAGTATTAAACGTTATTTTTGAACCACAAGATTTTGTATTTCCATAACGTAGATTATCCAAATCATTTGCATTCCAAAAGTGTTGTTATACGCGAGCACTCAATTATCAAAACTTAACCAACGTTACCCCATCACACAGTGCTAGAATCCACACTAAAACACAAAAATATATTTCATCCGCATAACGGTAGCGAACCGTCCGAATGAGGGTTTGTTAAACCCGTATGGCCACACAATATAAGTTCTCGCTTACACCCTGCAAGTGTAACTAATGATAATCGAATTGAGGCATTTTTGTTCTAACTCGCACGTGGAATGTTTGTTTTCACACTTGTGTTCAAAACATAAAAGTAAGTAGTACAAGATGTAACAAAGTATATGTTTTCTCAGCCCACGATTTAAAAGTATAAAAGTTGTTGAAAAGGTGAGACTATGATCTCACCTTGAGCGCGAAAGTTAATAAAGTACTTCAACAAGTAAACGCGTGCAAAGACAAAGCTAGTCTTGACCTAAACATATAGGTTATATCAATATCGGTAAGCACAAACGGTCAAAGATGTTCAATTAGTCCTATGGCTCGTTACGACTCGATTATATTAACATGTGAATCAACTAGTCAAGTTTCATGCAAGTTACAAGTAAATAATCATGTTAGAAAGGTTGCATAAGTATTTGGTTAAGTTTGACAAAAAGTCAAACTTGGTCGGGTCAAAGTCAACGGAAAAGTCAACGGGGTCGGGTTGGGTATCCGAAAATTTTTCTAAGTTATATAGTCATATATGAGCATGTTGGCCAAGTTTCATGTTAATCGGAGGTCCGTAGCATAGCAAACATTTTGCGTCAAAAGATCAAAGCAAACAGCCCATTTTAGTGTATCAGGACGGTGTCCCAAAAATCAGGACGACGTCCTGATATGAAGAGTGGGACGGCGTCCCAATTGTCAGGACGGCGTCCCAATATGAAGGGTGGGACGGCGTCTAGGAGGTTGGGACGGCGTCCCAAAAGGCTTACAGGTCCTGTTTGCAGAAAACACAAGGCACGAGCCAAACTTCAATCAATCCTAGTTTATGATCCGCAAACAATCAAGACATGTATTTTATATCACCGGAAAGCTCTTTCGACAAGGAACACAACTAGATACATTTCCTAAATCAAATTTATCATTTTAGACAACAAAAATCTCGTCGAAAGTTCGTTAAACGTTCCAAAACAAGGTTTCAAGTTCATCAATTGCAATTCAAGTTTCGGGAATCCAATTTATACATATGATATGCCGTTTTGAAGGTAATGAAACATGTAATACAACTAAACACTTACTAACAACATTTCATGGCATTCAAATCATCAAAAGTTCATTTAAAGTCTATCAAACTCTAACGAAAATTCACAAAAATCAATAGTCATGAGTTTGATGTTTCCTTAATCAACCTATACATCAAAACGAAGCTAAAGATACTAGTAACACTTTTAAAACATGCACTTTAACAATCTAACAACATTTGATCATCCAAAATCAAGGATTTAGCAAGCAATTTTCATAATGAACTAGTTACTCCCAAAAACAACAAATCAAGCATACAAATTACATACACGACATCACAATGAGCCATAGACACCAATTAACATACTTTTAAGTCAAGAACACGAATTTAAAGAAATCTAGTGTTTAAGAAATGTTACCCAAAATCGAAGTGGTTAGCATCAAATCGAAGAGGATGATGAGAGGATCAAGAATATGTAGTTTGTTTGGATTGAAGCTCGCTTGAACGGATTTGGATGATGATTTAAGGTTTGAATGTTGAGAGAGTTTGAAAGTATCAAAAAGGAAGAAGGAGGTGAAATGAATGGATGGAGGAGAAGGGTTGACTAGTTGACCTAGTCACTAGTTTGACCCTTTGGCGACTTTAGTCCTTCGAGTTCAAATCGGGTGCGGGATATAACCAAACGATTTATTTTAAGTTACACGGGAGTACGGGAGATATTGAAATCCGATAACGAGAATATTTAAAACGTTACATAACAAAGGATACGAATCTAGATACGAAGGGTATTATTTAAAAAGAAAAAGACGGGCGTTAAAATAATTTAACGGAAAAATGCGGGATGTTACATTATCCACACCTCAAAAGAAATTTCGTCCCGAAATTTAGTTGGAAGTAGTAGTCGATATCTCTTACTCGAGACTTTACGTTGTCAATGTTATGAATAAGTGAAGGCACGTCCTTGAGTGTTCTCATGAATTTGGATAGTTAGGGTATTTCGTTGTATTAAGGTTCGGTTTTTACGATCCCTGGTTTCAACTGGTTTTCCTATGAAGAGAAGTTTGTCATCGATAGTTGATGTATCTAGCAGGATTGCACGTTCCTGTTCCGCAGGACACGTTTCTAAGTTTGTTACATGGTACACAGGGTAAGCGGAAACTTAATTGAGTCAGAAGTTCCAAACGGTAGGAAGCGGTTCCAATACGCCCCAAGGTTTCAAAAGGGTTAACGTGTCGCGAGTTTAACTTTCCCTGATTCCCGAAACGGATTACACCTTTCCAAGGTGCGGGTTCTCAATATTACACTGTTACAGGGATTTTGTGAGGTTTTCATCTAAGTTTGGTATAACTCTTTTGGTGACTATGGGTTGTCTCGAGCCCTTCTCGGACTTGAATGATCTCAATTGTTGTTTCTTGATTGAGTTCAGATTCTGTGTTTTGTTTGCCACATGCGTTGGTTAAATGAACAGGGGTACGACATTAGCGGTCATATAGGGTTTCGGAAAGTGCGGGTGAACACACGAGTGGTAACTACTGTTGTACGAGTGATCTACTAAAGGTGACAATACGAGTTTGTGACATGTCTTTCCAAGACGTAAATCGTTCGTTTGCTCGGTTCATCGGTTTTTGGGTGGTACGTGGTACTCATGTCTAAGCGGGTCTCCAGGGTTTCTTGTAAAACTAGAAGTGAAACGAGTATTTCGATACGGAATAATTGACAAGGATACACCGTGTTGGAATAGAATCTTTTAAGATATGTTTGAACAAGTTAGTTAGGGTTTCAAAAAAAATGTTCGTTAGGACTATTCACCCTCGTGGCGAATACTAATGTAATGTGAGGAGTTTCTCTATCCATGGAGAAATGTTACAAGGAGTTTCCTTAAACGGAAATGCGAGCGATAAAGATAGGAGTGAAATGAGGACTGAGAATAGGATGAGCTTACATCTCGAGGTTGCCATAACGTGCCTCTAGTTGTCGAAAATTGAAGTCTGGAAGAGAAACAAGATAGTACACGTAATTGTATAGTTCGGGGTTGAATAATAGTTGGTCGATTATCAGAAACACAAGGACGTTAAGTCAAAGAAGAGTGAAGTATCGTTGGATTGTGTGTTATCTTAAATTCCAGTAATATCAGACAGTAACGGTGAAATAACAGAGGTATGTGTGTGGTACGTGATGACGAGAAAGTTGATAGGATCTACAGTTTAGTATTCGAATTCTTCGTGCAAAATAACGAATTTTTGTTACGTAAATTTTGAGTCGAGAGAGTATGCCTTTCGGCGTTCATGTAGAAATATTTCCATGTTTGAGTTCCATCTGTTGCTATACGATTTTAACTAGAAATGTTGGTGTGAAGAATCACGCTCAAGGTTCGAACACGGAGAGGTTTAAAGTTTTCCCTTAGTGAGTTAACGAGTTTAAAAGTCGGGTAACACGAGAAAAGTCAGAAATGAATCTTCGGTGATAACAGGCGAGATCTAAGATTTTACGAATACAAGTCTGAGTTGAGAGAGTTTCATGATTACGTGTGGCTTGATTTCGAGATTGATTGTAATGCCTTGACCATTAACATCATGGTCTAGAAAATTTGACTTCGTTTAACAGAAATTCTCACTCGGAGAATTTGGTATAGAGTTGCTCTTTTCTCAAAGTTCGAGCGTAAGATGATGATGTTGTTCGTTTGCCTTCTTTACTTGAATAAGTTAAGATGTCATCTATAAATATGATAACAGATTTGTCTAGATAAGTTGCATACGTGGTTTAGGAGGTTCATGAATACGGACGGAGTCCTAAATAAATCAAACGGTACTAAGAGGGATTTACAACTAACGTTGCGAGCTCGGAAAATGGCTTAGGAGACATCGTCTCCCTTAACCCCCAATTGATGATAACCAGAACGGAGGTCGATTTGGAATACACGGGATCCACGCAAATAATCATGAGGTAATGGATACGAGGAAGAGAGTATTGGTTTCCAACCGAAAGTTACTTAGTTCACAATAATCTATACATAAATGTAGGGCAACAATTTCTCCTTAATGAATAGGTTTTGAGTTCCTTAGTTCTATAGGTGTCGAGTCCAATTTCTTAACGCATATCCTCCGATAAAATTTATAGGCACACAATATTTTCCGTCGGTCACTTAAATCGTCTAAGTAGTATCTGGGGGAAAGAGGTGGAATATAAAGAGCACGAGTCAAATCCTTGGTTATAAAACGTCTAACGGTACTCGAATCGAATAAGTATGAAATATACGGTTTGTTGTGAAGAAACGTACCCGTGACTAGTCCATCATCGTCTCGGGCATCCTAGGTGGCGATGTTGTAAGTTCAACAGCGCGCGTTGGTTTTTGCTTTATTCTTTGGGCATTCATTCCTAAAATGACCCGATTGGCCACATTTGTAGCAAATACAAGGCTTTGGTGCGTCGGGCCCCTTTTGAGTGACGGGGGCGGTACTTCCACAATACTTGGCAATATGACCACTACCTTGGCACCGATGGCAAATTAGCTTGCCACATTCACCAAAATGATGCTTGTGGCATTTGTTGCAAAAAGGTCGTGTCCCGGCATAACTTCTCTTGCCGACGGGGGTGAGAGGTTCCTTGGCAAAGTTGTTGTTGTAGTTGCTCGATTGGGGGGCTTCCCATTTTATTTTGTTTTCACCCGACTCATCCTCGGCTTTAGGTGCCGGCACTTCAATCTCGTCTACCGTTTCGATCAATTGACGGGCCATATTCAGGGCCTCTTGGTGATTACTGGGTTTGGATGACATTACTCCTTGTTTGATGCTCTTGGGAAGACCATCCATGTAAAGTTCAACCCTTAGAGGTTCGGGGCTCACGAGGTTTGGGCACATCAAGGATAGCTCAGAAAATCGTTGATTATATGCCTTTAGGTCATTCCCGACCGCTTTTAAAGTTCTTAGTTCGTGTTCGAGCTTACGGGTCTCTTCGCGCGGGAAGTATTCGGTGATCATCTTTTTCTTTAAGTCGGCCCATGAGAGAGTGTGAGCTTCATCGATACCCACCGACAGCACATACGTATTCCACCATGTGAGGGCGATACCGGCAAAAGTGTGGGTGGAATATTTGACTTTGTCTTGGTCCCGACAACCGCTTATGCTAAAAACGGCTTCTGTTTGCTCAAACCATCGGGTGAGCACAACCGGTCCTCCGGTCCCATCGAAGGTGTGAGGTTTGCACCCCATGAAAGTTTTGTAGGAGCAACCCTCGTTTGAATTACCGGCTCCATGGTTGTTGTGGTTGTGGTTGTTATTGATGTCGGAGGAGATACTAGCCATAGCCGCACCTATGGCGGTGGCTATCATGCGTTGAAAAGCTTGTTCGGAAGTTTCATTACGTGGCCCGCGACGGGGAGGCATTGTTCCTTCAAGACACAAGAATATCGTTGATTAGTATTCTCAATAATACTAATCATGATAGGGAATGATGATGTAGAGAAAATTTTCCTTGACTCGCCTTAAATTCTTTATGTCATAATGTCGGAATGTCCATATGAATCACCGTAATATAATCCCGGAAATTATATTACCCTGATTCTCATGTGCATTTAACATTACCTCATAAAGTCAAGGTGGCGCGTCAACAAAATTTATCAACGTAAGATCAAGATCGAATACGAGTTAGATATGATAGAAGAGTTCGAGTATAGATGCACAAATAGTCAAGTAATTCCTACTTCAGTCTATATGCCGGTTGTAGTCTAGATTCACCTATGTACCCTATGACTCAGGGTGGACACAAATGAACTCTAAATCCCTACAACCAAGGCTCTGATACCACTTGTAGCGACCCCGACAAATCGTCAAGTGACGGCGTCGACTACGTAGGTCCCATTACCTGGTCATAAGTCTTTAAAACAGACGTTTGACCCAAAATATGTCGCATCCATTCAAGTGTAAAGATTGTTTCAAAGTTTACAAAGATAATTGACCACAAGTTAAGTTACAACGTTATAAGTACAAATGAAAACTATGCGACTCAGTTTAAATAAGTTCAAAAGATGCTCCAAAATGCATGTATACTCGACATCCAAGCAAGTATCAAAAGAGTGCGGAAGCATGTATCACTAAGCATTCAAAACCTGAGAAAACATAGAAGAATCTGTCAACGAAAACGTTGGTGAAATCATAGGTTTAGTAAGTATTAAACGTTATTTTTGAACCACAAGATTTTGTATTTCCATAACGTAGATTATCCAAATCATTTGCATTCCAAAAGTGTTGTTATACGCGAGCACTCAATTATCAAAACTTAACCAACGTTACCCCATCACACAGTGCTAGAATCCACACTAAAACACAAAAATATATTTCATCCGCATAACGGTAGCGAACCGTCCGAATGAGGGTTTGTTAAACCCGTATGGCCACACAATATAAGTTCTCGCTTACACCCTGCAAGTGTAACTAATGATAATCGAATTGAGGCATTTTTGTTCTAACTCGCACGTGGAATGTTTGTTTTCACACTTGTGTTCAAAACATAAAAGTAAGTAGTACAAGATGTAACAAAGTATATGTTTTCTCAGCCCACGATTTAAAAGTATAAAAGTTGTTGAAAAGGTGGGACTATGATCTCACCTTGAGCGCGAGAGTTAATAAAGTACTTCAACAAGTAAACGCGTGCAAAGACAAAGCTAGTCTTGACCTAAACATATAGGTTATATCAATATCGGTAAGCACAAACGGTCAAAGATGTTCAATTAGTCCTATGGCTCGTTACGACTCGATTATATTAACATGTGAATCAACTAGTCAAGTTTCATGCAAGTTACAAGTAAATAATCATGTTAGAAAGGTTGCATAAGTATTTGGTTAAGTTTGACAAAAAGTCAAACTTGGTCGGGTCAAAGTCAACGGAAAAGTCAACGGGGTCGGGTTGGGTATCCGACAATTTTTCTAAGTTATATAGTCATATATGAGCATGTTGGCCAAGTTTCATGTTAATCGGAGGTCCGTAGCATAGCAAACATTTTGCGTCAAAAGATCAAAGCAAACAGCCCATTTTAGTGTATCAGGACGGTGTCCCAAAAATCAGGACGACGTCCTGATATGAAGAGTGGGACGGCGTCCCAATTGTCAGGACGGCGTCCCAATATGAAGGGTGGGACGGCGTCTAGGAGGTTGGGACGGCGTCCCAAAAGGCTTACAGGTCCTGTTTGCAGAAAACACAAGGCACGAGCCAAACTTCAATCAATCCTAGTTTATGATCCGCAAACAATCAAGACATGTATTTTATATCACCGGAAAGCTCTTTCGACAAGGAACACAACTAGATACATTTCCTAAATCAAATTTATCATTTTAGACAACAAAAATCTCGTCAAAAGTTCGTTAAACGTTCCAAAACAAGGTTTCAAGTTCATCAATTGCAATTCAAGTTTCGGGAATCCAATTTATACATATGATATGCCGTTTTGAAGGTAATGAAACATGTAATACAACTAAACACTTACTAACAACATTTCATGGCATTCAAATCATCAAAAGTTCATTTAAAGTCTATCAAACTCTAACGAAAATTCACAAAAATCAATAGTCATGAGTTTGATGTTTCCTTAATCAACCTATACATCAAAACGAAGCTAAAGATACTAGTAACACTTTTAAAACATGCACTTTAACAATCTAACAACATTTGATCATCCAAAATCAAGGATTTAGCAAGCAATTTTCATAATGAACTAGTTACTCCCAAAAACAACAAATCGAGCATACAAATTACATACACGACATCACAATGAGCCATAGACACCAATTAACATACTTTTAAGTCAAGAACACGAATTTAAAGAAATCTAGTGTTTAAGAAATGTTACCCAAAATCGAAGTGGTTAGCATCAAATCGAAGAGGATGATGAGAGGATCAAGAATATGTAGTTTGTTTGGATTGAAGCTCGCTTGAACGGATTTGGATGATGATTTAAGGTTTGAATGTTGAGAGAGTTTGAAAGTATCAAAAAGGAAGAAGGAGGTGAAATGAATGGATGGAGGAGAAGGGTTGACTAGTTGACCTAGTCACTAGTTTGACCCTTTGGCGACTTTAGTCCTTCGAGTTCAAATCGGGTGCGGGATATAACCAAACGATTTATTTTAAGTTACACGGGAGTACGGGAGATATTGAAATCCGATAACGAGAATATTTAAAACGTTACATAACAAAGGATACGAATCTAGATACGAAGGGTATTATTTAAAAAGAAAAAGACGGGCGTTAAAATAATTTAACGGAAAAATGCGGGATGTTACATGTATTCTTTGAAAGCAGGTTTAGTCTTTGTGATTTGTCCACAGCCTCCTTCATGGTTTGCTCAATCTGTTTTTCAGTTCTAAACCTTCTCTTTTTCTGAGCTTTGCCAACACACTATTCTTTGTCATCAAACTTTTGGCTGATAAAGTCGTTTACAGTTTTTGCTGCTTCATCAGTATTTTTCCAAAATTCAGAGAACTAGTTTCGCAGTTTGGGGTGTTTTTCAGAAACTTCACCTTCGAAGTAAATAAGTCTAGGAGATAGACATTATATGTATATATATAACTGTTGGCGTAGAATTGCTGCGAAATTCGAAATAGTGATTGCTAATTTCCGGTAGTTGGTATGGCAATTACCGTTACAAGATGTGGATGAGTACATGATTGGGTTTCAATGAACAATTATAATGGTTTTTTGGAGAGACTTTAAGTCACAGATTAATGAATTTACTGGTACATTTACTGTTAATGTGGTGGAACATGAAAGGTTCCCCAGTAACAAAAACGTATATGTCAAGGTTATAATAAGGTTAATCTGAAAAGTCGAAGTTGACTGGTTGAAAGTGTGGTAAAACTGGATACTTTGAAAAGGGATTGCAATATTATTTTCAGTAATAACAATGCTAAAGGATCTTTCACATTTTTGAAGTCAAAGTATAGCTTTGAAAGATGTAGAGATCTAAGAATGATGTCACCCGTTAAATCTTGACTTGGATTCTGATCCATCAATATCAGAATATGTAATTGAATTTGTATGGAAACGATTGTATATCGCTGTGAGCATAGTTAATAATTTTTGAATCAAAGTTGAAGAATGTACAGTGTAACATATTAATTGTGAACTTATATATTTCCCGGGAATTACCTACCCGTTAAAGATTTCACAAGTAATATTTTGTACAAAATAATTTTCATTACAGTCTTTATGAAAATATATGTATGTATATTTCTTCAGATGTAATACAGATTTAATGAGTTAATATCATATTAAGCTCATTTGATTTTCAGCTTGATTTAGAAATGATTAATCTCTAAAACATTAAAGATTACATAATCTTTGCGGAGTTTTTCACTAATGAAATCAACACTTCATTATTTATTCTTATTGATATTCCTCGGTGAAGGATGTTGGTGCTCGTGGAATTTTTTGTGAACCTTACAAGGCACAGATGATGTTTTCTGGAAAGTTTCGAGTACATCGAAAATGAAAATGTAAAATCAATTATATAATTGAATAATACACTTGGTTTATTATGAAATGGAATTCATTGGGTTGAAACAGAGATTGTAGTTAATAATGGTTAAGTTGTTAAGGAAGGATGTTCATCATTGCATATTAGTAATATGAACTAATCGAGTAGTACCTACCAGTTAAGATTCACACGTAATAGCTTAGTACGAAAAGATTTATTTTGATTTCAAAATTCATATATATTAAATATACATAAAATTTCTTCAGAGGAAATGAGTTAATACTTCATCGGCTATTGTTGCTGGTATTTCTTGGTAACTACAGTGCGTATGATGTTGATGCTCGTGGAACAGATTGTGAAGTTGAGGTTTGCGATGCGGAGGTTATTGGTAGTGGTAATGGTACTGTTGGTGTTGTTGTCGGTGGTACTGTTGATGCCGGTGATGCTGCTGGTGCTTGTAACCTTTGCACCATATTCTCTAAAGCCACTACCCGAGCGCGAAGCTCGTTGACTACTTCTACTACACCGGGATGATTGGCGGTTCGGACGAGCGGATGAATAAGATCCAGAATTTGAGATAGTATATTATCGTGATGAGATACTCTGGAAATGAGAGAGAAAATGGTGTCTCGAATAGGTTCGTCGGTAAGTGCTTCAGGTTCTTCGTCAAGAGGGCAATGTGGTGGATGGAAGGGATCACCTTCTTCTTGTCTCCAATGATTAAGTAGACTACGAACCCATCCCCAATTCATCTAGAATAGATGATGGCTAATTGGTTGATCCATTCCAGTTACACTGTCTTCGGAATTCAGATGAATATCCATATCGGAATAGCTGTCGGAGTTTAAGGAATTTGAACTAGATACGGGATCCATCTTGTATAATTAGGGAGATGATTTTTGATATGAACTAGATTATAGAATTTAGTTTGGTATTCTTCAATACATAATTTACATATGTATATATAATACCAAATTCCATAAATCACGGAGAAATTTTCGGAAGATGTCAGGAAAAGTTTACAGTAACAGATACGCTAATATATGAATTTTGTCTATACACTATTCATGCAATCAATGCAGCAAAACGTGTCTAGACTAGGAATGATAAGCAGGTAATTTCTGACAAGAAATCATAAGCAAAACTTTTGACATGCAAACACGGTCGAAGTCCAGACTTACTAATGCATCCTAACAACTATCAGTTAGACACACTCATGCAAGACCTGGTTCACTAGGACCAACGCTCTGATACCAACTGTGACAATCGCTCCAAATCCATATGGACGAACACATCATTCATCGATTTCATTGCGAGGTATTTGACCTCTATATGATACCTTTTGTAAACATTGCATTCTTTTGAAAAGGCACACCATAAATGAATATTTAAATCAAAGGTTTTCGACATCTGATGATTTCAACATATAGACAATCACCATAAATAATAGTTTACAACAGTACTTCCATTGACAATGCAGTCAAAATAAGATACATGATGATGATTTGGTGAATGCAACGTTTCCTTGAAAAATATGCCATGTAAGACTCCATGCACATAGCTTGTCTAACATATAAGCAAACAGCGAAAGACTTCTAGGGAACCTGAGAATAAACATGCTAACAAGTGTCAACACAAAGTTTGGTGAGTTCATTGTTTTAATGTTTCGCATAATCTGTATATAAAGGTGGATCACAAGCTTTCAGTTGTTTCATCCAGAAACGTTTATCAAAATATTCTACGAAATTGAGCACCCTGTTACTAAACTTTAACGTTATAATAAGTACCCCTGTTTTAACATACATGCAACCAACATGTACAATACACGCAATCCAACATGTACTAAACTCAAATAGCATACGTCGGTTTTATAGTTCAGGCTAGGGTTTCTATACCTGGAACAGACGGGGATGTCAAGCCCTATGGATCCATATACTACTACTCGCGTCCACCAGTTCTTATAACTGGCAGTTACTAGTTACCAAAGCTAAGGGATTTTCGGTTCAAACTCAGTGTAGAATTAAGTATGTACTTGTATCCATTGCGTTTAAAATAAAGTGCATGTATTCTCAGCCCAAAATATAGATTGCAAAAGCAATTAAAAAGGGAGCAAATGAAACTCACCTTAGCAGTACATAAAGTCGTTCACCGAAATGTGACCGAAACTTGGAATACCAAATAACCGTAGATCTCAACCTAGAGAACATATGTTGGTCAATAATTGTCTATCAAGCTAGGTCAGGTCATAGTGTATCACAATCCTAATGCTCGGGATCGACATACAAAAGTTATCCAAAGTCGTTTCAAAAAGTCAATTTTGACAATAGTTCAACAAAATGAGACATACCTTATATAAGGAGTCATTTACTCGGTTGGTAATATTCAAAAATCCATTTTATCAATCTCGTAAACAAGTTGTTTAAATCTTAATTGCATATTCAAAAGCAATTTCAATTAACATCAATCATAATTCAGTTGATCATATCTCTTAATCCGTTCATCGAAACTATTCGATATCTAAATGAAAAGTCATTGATTTTTCGCCAGCTTTCCAAAAACATGCATATCATATACCTTTTACCAGTAACATATGTATTTAATTCGTGATTAATCATAAACTGTTTAACGACGAAATTTAGCATACAAGCATGTATAAATATATATACTCGAGCAATAGACATGGATACATAATTAATATATAAAAGATAAAATATGAGTGCTTACGTATCAATATTGAGATTCAATATTGTAGGAAAGTATGTAGACGCAACGGAGATGATAAACACTAGGTTTGATTTACAAATATACCCCCGAACATTACCCATAACCTCCTTGGCAATAACCCATAATTTCCTTAGCTCTATCCCGCTTGAAAACCATTTTGGAAGTGACACGCTCATAACATCGTCGTAGTATTTTATGTATAATACTAATTAATAATATTAATAATAATAAGATTAATAATAATATTAATCTTAATAATAATAATAATAATAATAATAATAATAATAATAATAATAATAATAATAATAATAATAATAATAATATAAATACGGAGTATGATATATGTGTGTGTAAGACAGAGACCAGAATGCTCGAGCTTTATAGTGTGGCCAGATTTCAGACTCCATGCGATCGCATGGTTTCTGTGTGTTATGACCACGCGATCGCATGGCCTAGGATTCCAGCTCACATATGATTTGTAATCTAGTTCGTCGACATATTAATTTATTATATATATAATATATTTAATTTATATAATTAATTATATATTATATTAAATTCACGTGCATAGTTAACTTGTAATTTTTGTTCTGATAAGTCGTACGTTGTCACTCGACTTATGTCCCGGTTTCGGTTTTTTGAACGCCCTTTCGTACGCTGAGAAAACTGGCTCTTTACGTTTCGTGACTCGTACCTTTGTTAAAATATAGTCTTAAATTATCAATAAACTATATCACTCAAAGTGTATCTTAAACTTTCGAGTGTTTTGGTCATTTACTTCTATAAATCATCATCTCGTAGTATATACATATACATATATACATTTTCATTTTGAAATAGTGTTTTACTGTAGCAAATTAGTGTTTCGAAAATACTGTAGCTTTTCGGGTACTGTAGTAATTCGAAAATACTGTAGCAAATTAGTGTTTTACTGGTTCATTTTAAACGTTTTAGTTAACTTATCTAAATATCAATCGAATCAATAATCGAATGGTACTATCGTTTACTAAATAACTTGAAATCATATATATTCAAATAGATATATAAACCAATAAGTTTAATGTACGGTATCATGCAATTAAAACTTTGTTACATTTTCAAGTTATAGTATATATATGTATCTATTCACATATAATGGTTCGCGAATCGTTGAGAACAACCGAAGGGTACTTGAATAGTTCAAAAATTTTGAGATTCGGTTTTACAGACTTTGCTTATCGTGTTGGAAACGTTAAATCATTTAAAGATAAAGTTTAAATTTGGTCAAAAATTTTCGGGTTGTCACACCAATTTGTTCACCAACCCAAAACCCACCAATAATAACCAATAACCCGATTACTAGCATCAATAAACTCACTTCAAGAGTTTAAATGGGTTTCTCTACAAATCAAGTTCAAACCCTAACTTTGAATATAAAATCAAACAATGAAATTCGGGGTTAGAACTTACCACAACAACCAAAACGTAGCTAGGAACGTGGTGAACAACTTTGACACCCGAGCTTTTGATCAATTCGAACTCCTTCTTCACCAAAACCCCAAATCTCTCTCTAGAAATCTCCCTCTCTCTCAAAGATACTTGAGAGTGTTCGTGGATGTGAAATATGATCCAAAAGTGGATCCAACCCAGCTGATAAGGCCTGAGATCTGGCCTCAAGTGAAAAGACTAAAAAGCCCCTCAATTAACTTAAAATAGAAAAAGACAGAATTCTGTCGCAGGCCACGTGTGCGGCGCGCACACCTTATGGTGCGCAGCCCGCACCCATGTCTGGGCAGATTCTGACATTTTAACTTTTACACTATGCTTCACCCACTAAACGTACATCATTATAACTCTATGTACCATAAATATTTGGGTGTTACAACTCTCCCCCACTTAGAATCGATCACGTCCTCGTGATCCTCGTCACGAAACCAAACGGACCCACACTCTACGGTCCTCAAACATACGTTCCAAACCGACTCCTACCCCAATTAACATAAACTCGAAGATTAAACCATTTACCAATTACACACGTGCACGCATTTCGAGACATGCAATACACACGACATCCGAAAACTACCACAATCGCTTAACATTCGCGGAAACATCATGTTTCCTTCCAATCTCTCTAGGCAATCCTCCCCAAAGAACCGCCTTTAACACTAAATCGTCATCCGCGATTTATCAAGTCCGCAAATCCGAGCACTAAAACTTGCTCAATTCCACACATCGGGAAAAACTCAACCAATCGCTTACCGAGATATAAATCCCTTAGCGTACCCTTACCGAGTACAATGCTAAAAGCAACCAAGTCTCAACCTAAGGCCAACAACCCGAAACGATGAAGACCGAACAAAAATGAATCCTTACGGATACGCTTACCACATAACATCTCTTGTAGTGCGCAATACGACCAATACGCAACTATCGTAACATCATAAACAAACGGCTAGAACCGATAGCGCCCCAACGACTATGGCAACGCAAATCCCAAGGTGTACAAAATCGACTATTGTCACACCCGTAACAACATGTGAGCGAAACACGGCTATCGCATCACTAATCACACGACATGGTCCTCACGACCCCACCATTGGTGTATAAACAACCAATAGTTTACAACACAACATGGCCGAAACAACCCGAGCCTAAACACATATGGAGGATGGTCGAAACAACCCGAACCTTAGTGAATTCGCAATAACCCGAAATTCACCAACCCAATCCATATTTCCCACAACGAAATGACCGCACAACCCGAGTCATCGTGAATACGCGCAAACCGATATTCACTACTTCTACCCCATAGTATAAGCGAGGATGGCCGTACAACCCGAGCCTTAGTGAATCCGAACTACCCGACATTCACTACCTCAAACTATGAGTCCAACCAACAAGGACAATCGTACAACCCGAAACATTGTGAATACGAACTACCCGATATTCACGTCCCAAACCACACACAAAGAATGGTACTCGCATTTCCCACCGGTACTCGCATTTCCCGATAATGTTATACCATGTCAATATAACACTACTCCCATCACAAATATCCATTAGTATACTTAACACCGCGTACACTAATTCCTCGGTGGCACCTTAACACGTCGATGCTTCACCCCGGGTGGCGTCTTAACACGTCGACACTACACCCATGATGAAGTCAGTGGACCCCGAAGGTCATGCTTCACCAATATGAAACTACTCCCATGATGAAGTCAGCAGACCCTGAAGGTCATGCTTCACCAATCAACGCCCTTTTGGCCTCGAACAACGAGTAGCGTAACACCGCGCTCTGCTACGCCATAGTGAATCCTAACGGATACCAATAACCATTCACACAATCGAGCAAGAATCACCTACCTCGAACATAGGCACAAAACAATAATTCCCTAGGAGAGAATCCGACGCACACATCCCTTAGTCGAGGGATTTCACCTTGCTCGTCAAACACGTCCATTATCTCTCAACGAGATTACCACACTATCACCTCGGTGATAATTTACATCCAAACCATAAGTACAATTTAATCGAAATTGTACTCTACCACCAATCGACCAAAACTAGGTCCCAACACAAGTTTCGGATCTATCATAAGCATTATCCGAATCTTCACCCTAAGGTCTCCTCGTGCGGGAGTGCAACTCCCCCACTTGGAACTACGTTCCATATTCACAATTCGTACTACCGTACAATGCTACCAAAGGTAGACTTTACCAACAATTGGGTTCACACGACCCATCACCACATCTTGCTCCATCCTTGAGCATGCAAGGATTTTAACCAATCCTTAAACACTTCAAACAGAAGTCACTACAAGTTGCACAACTTTCCTCTCGCAATCTTCCAATTGCTATGGCTTGTCCAATT
Source organism: Rutidosis leptorrhynchoides (assembly GCF_046630445.1). Lineage (NCBI taxonomy): Eukaryota > Viridiplantae > Streptophyta > Magnoliopsida > Asterales > Asteraceae > Rutidosis > Rutidosis leptorrhynchoides. The sequence goes on from NC_092333.1 coordinate 487,942,560, forward strand.
TCCACCTAGTCACTCATGTACCTAAGGGTTTCTTACCGGTACCCTAAGCACAAAGTAACCGCACTACCATCGGAGTCAAATACCATGCTAGTAGGTATGAAAGAGGCACCTAACACCGCGTCGCGTAGACTCCATTACCAACATACATCGAGATCAAACACTCGACCTTTAAGGGTTTTATCCACCCGTTGAACCTCATGGTTCCACTACTTCAACACTAAAGCAAACACGTGCTAACAACCGAACACCAAAGCCCATACCCATGGCTTGGTAGAAATATTTCCCAACACTAAGGAATGCTTGGTTGCACCAAGTCTTACGCCCTTTGTTCGCCAATCAAAATGCCACCATAGAGTAATTCCAATAGGAACATCACTCATAACAACAATATGTACAACACAATGCTTCTAATAACTCAAACTCAACGGCACATATTTATTAAAATGAAACGTACCTTAACGTCTCCTTGCGACATTCGCCGTCGCCAACTCGGGACAATCCGTCTTGCGATGTCCCTCTTTATGACAATAGTAGCACATTCCGTCATCACTTCTCGGCATTGTGCATTCCCATAACTTGTAGCCCCTAACACCACAATTGAAACATCTAGGCGCACGAGAACTCGTCGAACCTTTATCCACATTACCCATACTCGCACTCGCGCCCTTAGTTTTCTTACTTAGAGCACCATACGAATCGACCCTTCTCTTACTTGAAAGCTCCCCAACCTTCGATCGCGAATATGATTCGAAACCCCTAGCCATGTTGAATAACTCCGCAAACGAGTTTACTTGGCCAACGCTAATCTTGCCCTGCAACTCATCATTCAAAGTTCGATAGAAATCTTCCATCAACATCCGATCATTCCCAATATACTCCGGGCAAAAACGAGCCTTCGACATAAAAGTCGTATTTAGAGTATTCAAGTCCATCGATCCTTGTTGCAAATTTCGCAACTCATTTCGCATTTCCGACAAATCGGCTGAAGTCCGGAACTCCTCGAAGAATTCCTTCTTAAAATTGCCCCAAGATAACGCCATAAACGGTTCACCACCGACAAGATCAATCTTACCATCCAACCAATCCTTTTCCCTACCCCGTAACAAGCTAGTAGCGAGCCTTGTCCTCTTCTCGGGAGGGCATTCAATCGTGCGAAAACACCCTTCGACATCCGAGATCCAAGTTGTGCTTACCAAAGGATCCGGTTTCCCATCGTACATCGGAGGTTTGGTCCTCATAAAGCTCTTAATACAATGCTCCATTTCACTACTACCCAGAAATTCGGAATACCTCCTATCTATTCTTTCTTCCAACGCACTCATTTGCTCTGCAATGGCGGCCGCAACTCTAGTATTAAACTACTCATCATTCGCCTCGATCTCATTTTGCGTCGTCATTCTAAAGAATGCCAAAAGATTAGTCCACGAACGTATATAACCATACGCACCACACCGCCCCATCTTGCTAAACACTCGTCGTACATCACTTGTTAGACACAATTTGCATCCGTAATAAGGTTTGCAAGTCCTTATTACGCACACACACCGTATCAACTTGTTAGTACAACGACTATCTTGCTTGATGTTATCTCCAATAATATCCACGTATTAATACACATGTTAGTCCACCCACAAACAAGGACACTAACTACAGCCCGTTCCAACCCGTACTCCTACAAGTCCCGCAACAAATAAGCACACACAAAAGTTTAAGTCTAGGCACCTATCTCAAGTCACCTAAATCCCTTAGACCATGCTCTGATACCACTTGTAACAACCCAACCCGTTAACCAACCAAAAACGCAGCATAAAAAAAAATTTAAAACTGAGCTGACCAGATGGGGTGCGCGGCGCGCCACCCCATCTGTGCGCGGCGCGCACATTGCCTGGCAGCCCGCTGTCCACTTTTTCCAACTTTTGTAAAAATATCTCTTGCTTCCCAACACTTATAGACGAAACGCTTTTCACAACCTTTTATATTAGTCAAAACTAACACGTTCCAATAATAAAATGAGTTTTACGAGACCGGGCCCACATCGGACGTTTTACGACTTTCGTACAAAATACAAGTTTTCAACCATATGATTTTTAACACGAAATAAAGACCGAGCATGGCGATTGGGGATACGCTACCCAATCCTAATCAATCCAAAAGCAAGATCTTCTAAAGCAACTACGCAAGTCCACTAGTCCCCACGCTTACCCGAGCCACCGCATCCGTGCAAATCTATAAAAAGGTCAACAACGAGAGGGTAAGCTAAAACTTAGTGAGTGAGAATATACTACATACATATATATGCATAAAATAAATGCGCATCGCCAACACACAAATAGCAATCACATACCGCAATCCAAGCATAACTAAGTAATGTCATACCTAACGTACCACCAAGCCAAACCACAAGATTAGTTACAACAATAATAGCACATAAGCATACACATATGGTAGCCAACACTACAAGATTAACCCTTAACCTCAAACATACGAAAGTTGGCCGAACAATCCGAGCCTTAGTGAATTCGCACAACCCGATATTCACTTCTTCACCAATTCAACAACCGAGGTTGGACGAACTACCCGAGCCTTAGTGAATTCGCACAACCCGAGATTCACTACCTCATCAACAAGATGACCGAACAACCCGAGTCATCATGAGTCCGCACTACCCGAGATTCACTACCCAAAAATATTATGAATACGTGCAAGCCGATATTCATTTCCCACACCACAACCCATGCCGTAGGGGTTATAACTCCAAATCACAATCCATGTGATAGCGTACACACAAGTGTGCAACTCGTCAACGGTAGTCAACCAAAATGCACAACCGTACCAATTGGATCTATTACACAAGTCCATAAAAAAAATCCACCTATATGTGAAGTGAGCTCTATAACCGAGAACCACTTCACCCGACCCGCACCCATCCTACACATACATATGCACATAGGATATTAATACTCACCTTGTCGTCTTGATGAATGCTACCGAATATCCGCAACTAGCCAATGGAAAGTACCTATTCCATTATCACAAATACAACAACACACTTAGAGTTGATTTACAAACCAACTCAATTCGACACTTAGTGCAAATTCGACCAATTGCACTTACAAGCACAATTCACGCCCAAACTAACCAATAATCACTAACACTAGTGACAATGGTCCTAATATGCCAATTTAACCCAATCATAAGTGTTAAACACTTAAGATTCTTAAAATCACCCATAAACCCTAATTTTGACTCATTTCAAAATTAGTCTTTCAAACACTCTAAATGGGTTCCAACACTTCCATAATCACTAAACCTAGTGATTAAACCCAATTACAAGTTCTAAACATGGCCAATTTGTTCACCAACCCAAAACCCACCAACAACAACCAATAACCGATTACTAGCATCAATAAACTCACTTCAAGAGTTTAAATGGGTTTCTCATACAAATTAAGTTCAAACCCTAACTTTGAATATCAAATCAAACAATGAAATTCGGAGTTAAAACTTACCACAACAACCAAAATGTAGCTAGGAATGTGGTGAACAACTTTGACACCCGAGCTTTTGATCAATTCGAACTCCTTCTTCACCAAAACCCCAAATCTCTCTCTAGAAATCTCCCTCTCTCTCAAAGATACTTGAGAGTGTTTGTGGATGTGAAATATGATCCAAAAGTGGATCCAACCCAGCTGATAAGGCCTGAGATCCGGTCTCAAGTGAAAAGACCAAAAAGCCCCTCAATTAACTTAAAATAGAAAAAGACAGAATTCTGTCGCAGGCCACGTGCGCGGCGCGCACACCTTATGGTACGTGGCGTGCACCCATGTCTGGGCAGATTCTGACCTTTTAACTTTTACACTATGCTTCACCCACTAAACGTACATCATTATAACTCTATGTACTATAAATATTTGGGTGTTACAATAACGGCTATATATAAACACTTAATAAAATTTCACTGCCAAAGACCATTGGTCGATCGTCATAGACGGTAGGCCAACTGTCACCACTCCATCGGTCGATGGTCCCTCCCCATCGGTCGATCGTCTAAATAATATCCATCAATCGAAGGACTTACACCATCAATTGATGGTCTAGTCCATCGGAAGATCGTCAGCCACCATCGGTCGATGGTCAACGACCATCGGCCGACTGTAGTTCATCAGCAACATCAACTGCTAAAGTTATGGGTTTCACATCCAATCTCACCAATCTTGTTCCGAGACTCGTTTTTTACTCTAAAAACGATTATTCAACATTCACTGCATAGTTTAGGCCACAAACCCACTAATTTGACACTCAAAACAACACCAAATCTCCAGTTTTTATCCAAAAATACACTTTTGTCAAAACCACACAAAAACCCATTTTACAAGTGATTTAGATCATGAAATCACTGATTGTTAACCTTGAAATGATCAATAGAACAAGAGGAACAAGATGGTATGACTGATTTGAGTTTAAGAACAACTATGTAAATTAGCGTTAAGGATTGAAGAGGAAAAATGATGAGCGGTGTAATGTTTTGGGAAAAATCTCAAATGATAAGATACATATATGTTAAAAGGGTTAAAAATCCACACTCCACAATACACTGGTATTTTCCAGTTATCTGTAACACAATGTACCACATTTGGAAACCCAAATGAGGTCCAAATCACATAACCCAAATATCTCTGTGACCCTTGTCACAAAGCGAATCTAATCCCACAATTAAATAATCAATAACACACAATTATTTAATTCACTTAAATAAACACAAGGGACAAATTAGTAAATTACCATTAGGCCCTAGACAAGGATGTTACACCTTTTGAGTGGAGTCGTCAATGAAGGTGACATAATAATGAGAACCTCAGTGTGATTCTACATTTTTTGCTTCAAACACGTCCGTATGAACTAGCTCCAATTTCTCCAACTTGGGCGTATTCCCCAATTTCCCGAAAGTCACCTTATTTTGCTTCCCATAAATACATGGTTCGCAAAACCTAAGCTCCACTTTCTTCAAATCCGAAATTCTCCCACTCGAAACAAGCATCTTCATACATTTCTCACTCATATGCCCGAGTCTTCGATGCTATAGAGTATAATCGGTTCCAACATCCACCGTAGCAACCACCGTATCTTCATAAAACACCTCAACCATATAAAGTGTTCCACTTTTATGTCCACGAGCCACGACACAAATACCCTTAACCACCTTCCATTGGCGGTTTTCAAAAGTAACGGCGTTACCTTCCTCATCTAATTGACCAACCAAGAAGCTTCCTTTTTAGTTTAGAAATGAACCTCACGTCTTTCAGAGTCCAGTTAGAACGAAGATTAGTCTTCAATATAACATCTCCAATGCCCTCAATCTCAAACCTTTTATCGTTTTCCAATCTTACCTTACCATTATACGATCATACTCCTAATGGGTGAGGCATGAAAAGAAGCTCCCGAATCCAAGATTCAAGACTCTACCAAACTTTCAACACTACATAAAAGTGTATCATCTATATCTTTCGCAGTCAAGTTGACACCTTTCGTCGGAGTATCTTTGCAATTCCTTTGAAAGTGTCCCTTTTGATTGCAACCCCAACAAATAGCTTCACTTTGGTCCTTTGATGGATAACTCTTCTTAGACTTTTTCCTACCCTTCTTTTCTCCACGATCAATTTTCCTACCACGGTTGTCAGTACTTAAAAAAGATCCGGATGACGATTCCCCCGAGTTTCTCCTACGAGTGTCTTTATTGAGAATCAAGTCCATGATACCTTCAAATTCTAGCTGAGTAGTTCTCGTAGAGCTACTAACCGCGGTAACCATACTCGACCAACTCTTCGGTAATGATGAAAGTAAGATGAGTGCTTTTAGTTCATCATCAAACTTAATCTTTACCGATTCAAGCCTCGATAAGATGTTGTTAAACTCATTGATGTGATCCATTGCACTCGTACCTTTCCTCATCTTCGTATTAGACAATTTTTGCATAAGAATAACCTTATTAGAGGTGGTAGATTTTTCATACATGTTGGAGAGTGCCTTCAAACATGTAAACGTCATCTTCTCAGTTATAACATTATAGGCAACATTCTTAGAAAGTGAAAGATGAATCACACACAAATCTTTTTAATCTAACATCATTCATGCCTTCGCGTTTGATCTCCAACAAGGGTTAGTGTAGCTTTTTATGATACAAGTAATCTTCTATTTGCATCTACCAAAAGCCGAAGTCTTTTCCATCAAAACTATCGATTCTAAATTTCTCGTCTTTCGCCATCTTCCCAAACTCGTTAACCTTGAGCTCTTGATACCAATTATAAGGTTTTGTGACCCAACAATACGAGTAATTCCCAAAAATTACCCAACCCACAAAGATAAACAAAGACAATAACAAGAAAATTAAGAACACGAGAATTTAATGTGGTTATATGTAATCAATAGTTGATTACTTTAATCCACAGACCAAAATATAGTGAATTTATTGATAGAATTACTGATACATGTTATGGGTTACAATAGGGTGTTTATATAGGCAAAAATCAACACGAAAATAACTTAAAGAGCAAGAAAATGCGTTTTTGGAAGTTTATTCCCGGCAGGCCTCGACTCGTGATTTTGCGAGTTAATTTCTTCGGTAAAATTCGCGTTGGCGAGTTCTTTTTTTCGGTAAACTTCTCGTTCGCGTATTTTTGTGTCGAGCATGCCGAGATCTTCCTCCAGTTGCGAGTTTCATTCTCCCCGTCTCGAAATCCAAACCACAATTAGTCGCGATCACGACTTTCCCCTTCTTGAACGCGAACATAACATCAACAGCTCTTTGTTTTGTTAATCTTCACATCCAACAAATTATACAAAGAAAGATAGCTAAACAGCCTTTACGGAAGGAGTAAGATGCAACTATGTAGAGCTATAAAAACGATAAATATACAGAATTCAAGATGCAGTAATTTGAGATATGTAGTTGTCTGATGGTCAAGGAAGATCACATCCATTAACCAATTCCACTAAGATTTGAGAGTGCAATGAAAGATCCGGGGTTGATAAGCCATTGATGCAACTCGATTGTTGCCTTTTTTAGATTCATTGATATCCATTTGAAGCTGTTAATTTGCACATCGAATAATATTGCCGATGGATCCTATGATGAATTACTAAAGACTTTGTGGTTTATATGTTTTCATAGAGTGTATCCGCACACCCATTTCGTGGCAAGCAAAAACTATTTTCCCACGACTATTTTAGAGTTGTCATCTTTGATATTGAAAGCTTCCTCGATAGATTGAAATTTTGAGAAGTTATAACCCCACCATTTTACATGATCACATTTTATTAGATGTGTTCCACACTTTCCAATTCATCGCTATAAATTCAACATTGAAGTGTATTCAAGTAGATTCCTCATTTGTCTAGTTCCACACGAACTGGCCGAAGTTTAGATCTCCGAATAAAGATTTTAACTTTTTGTGGATTTTCCGAGTTGCGTAAAGTAAATGGTTTGGGAAGAACGAGTGGATATTTATTTTTGTCAATGAGATTAGAAAGTGTGTTCGTTTTAAAAATACCATTGCCTCCTTGATTCCACGACCATGTACCACCACTCAGTAAGGAAGAATCCTCGCATCTGTTGTGAAAAGAGAAGGAAGCAATGAGGTATTGTTGAAATCATTCAGCTCTCCTTCTTCTCTACACTAGGCGAACGTAACCAATTACAAGAACCCGATCGTAACCAGTTCCAAGAACCCGAGTAGATGTTGTTTATCACCATTACTCGGTTATGTACTCATGAATCTTTATCCACCTCGAGAGCATATAACCACATGGATTTTTCTTTGTGAAGATAGTTTCCAATCCATAACTCATTCCAGAAGAGAGTATTTTCTACCATCTCTGATTGTCTTGTGAAAAGATGAGGAGAATTCAACCCTGATGCTATTGATGGTGCTTGTAACTTTTAATATGTCGAGCCAAGAGGAGCGGTGATTCTTGAACCTTTCAATATTAAAGGAGGAGAGACCACCATCTGGCCATAGATGCTAGTGATGATTTTGACCCATAATGCGCTGTGTTCTGTTTTAAATCTCCACCACCATTTTCTGAGTATTGCAGGGTCTTTTTATAACTAATGAACCAATGTTAAGTCTTTTAGATTCGTATGGAAGCAATGAATTGGACCATTTAATCCAACAAGGTTTTTTTACCCGACCCGGATTCCCCCCCCCCCCTAAAAAAATTTACATCTTAGCGATTCAAGTAATAAGGGATGATGGTGCACGATACAATGAGAGATAATATAATGGCAAGCTAGAGAGAACATATTTACCAAAGTTAGTCGGCCACTAAACGAGAGCGATTTGGCTGCGGGGATGACCCCACACTTAGAGATTTTAGTGCGTAATAATTGAAAGAGGTTTGAGGAAAGATTACTTCCCTACGGTCAGGTTACTCTCCTAGTGCTGGGCTTTCCTATGGTTAGGCTCCTAATGCTGGAAAGGACCAGTCTCTTTGATAAAACTCTGCATGAAGAACAAAATAGAGTAGCATTTCCACTAGATATATTTTTATACAATGCTTTTATAATAAATATAAGTTTAAAAGAAAATAAATTAGTCTACGAAATACTCTCCTGGCCAATTTGTAGAGTGGTGTTTGCGAAGTATCCATCAGGTCCAAAGATATCATCATCATCCTTCAATATTGGCAAATCCTCAAGTGGCTATCCTGCATCCAACTCAGGGCCCAATAGTGTGTCTAGACTTAGGTCTGATGGTATCTCCAGGTGTGAAAGACTCGGGAATGGCTCCTCATCAGGGATGTTCCCGGTGATCTCAAATGAAACAACCCAACCCGTATTCCATACGATAATTTTTTTTTATAATAATAATACACATTTACGCGCCAATTAAATGTGTAAACCATTTCACACGTTTCGTTAAAACATACATCAAGTTTAGTGTTTACAAAAGGCACGAAGGCCATTAATAAATGTGATACAAGTTTGACCTACTACAAATGATAGTTTATAATCCAAACGACACATGAGCATGGTTTGGGACTAAACTACCCAAAACGTTAGGCCAACATCAAAAAGCCAACACCACAAGCACTCCCCGACAACATAAGCGGGAGAGCACTAGTCCAAACATATGCCCTTACCCTTGTCCTAGCCGGAACCTATAAAATGGTAAACAACGAGAGGGTAAGCAAAGCTTAGTGAGTGCAACAATTATACATACATATATATAACCTACTTACTTGCAAACACTTCCCAAATCCGCATACATACTAGTTACATAATTAGCATACCTTTCACATGTATAACGCTAAGTACCACGACAACAAGGCTAGTATAACAATAGCATATAACACAACAATACAATATGCTATAATACAAGTATAACGAGGATGTTCACAACATCTATAGTACTCAAAATCTCTAGGCTAGCCTAACGAATGGTATCGTCAACATCGAACTTAAAACCCATTCGCCTATAATAATGTGGTATCGTCAACACCGAACTTTAAACCCACATATGAGGTATCGTCAACATCGAACTTTAAACCCTCATCCAACGTCACTACTATAGTCGTATGGCATCGTCAACATCGAACTTAAATTCCATACGTTTATATTAATGTGGTATCGTCAACAACGAACTTTAAACCCACATATATACTCTAGGGTACGGTATCGTCAACAACGAACTTTAAACCCTTACCCCACAAATAAATAAATCATATATATACATATATAATTATTCCACTCACCTTGTCACAAGGATGATGATCTAGTACTTCCGAGCTTCAACGCAATGTACCTAAATCATTAAGTGCACATTCAATTTCACAACTAGTGGGATTAACCACAATACTCCCACTTGAGCATTTAATGACCCAAATTGCATTAAATGACTCAACTACTCACAATCGCCCATAAATGGCCAAGTCTCAACTTAAATCACTAAGACTAGTGAATCAAGGTCTATTAACTTCAATTAACACAAAACTTAGGGTAATCCATACCCATTTCATCTAATTAGGTCAACTAGTACATTTTGACCCATTTTACATTACTTAGACTCATAATCAAGTCAAACTTACCCATTTACACTTCTTTCATAAATCTTAAAGTGCATTAGTGACTAACACACCAATTGGCACTTACAACCTCAAATCACAAGGCCAAAACCCTAGATTATGGCTATTAGGGTTTCATTGCAACAACATAACCCAAACTCGCCCATTTTACCACCAAATGGGTCTTACAAATCTCTAGTACCCAAACCCTAGTCATTAACCAATTAAAACTTAAAACTTAGAGTTAGAACTTACCGAGACTATCTTCTTGTAGCTAGTAACAAGGAGAACAACTTTAAATCTCGCTCCTAGGTTCGATTCACAAATCTCCAACTTCAAATCTCAAGATCAAGCTAGGTGGGTTTTGTGTTTTGGGAGAGAAATAGGAAAGAAAATAGAAAAGAAAATGAAATAAATGAGTATGTGGCTGAGAGTTAAAGCTCCCATCAGATCCATATATGAATTTACCAATTTACCCCTTAAAATCCCTTAAATTGAGCTAAAATCCGAATCTGTCCAGCAGAATTTCCGCGGCGCGGCCCCAAATGTCGCGGCGCGACATAACGAAGGAAAATGAACCCTTCTTAACCCAACTTCTGATCTTGATTTGCTTTATGTGTCGCGGCGCGACCTTCTATGCCGCAGCGCGGCATTTAACTAAGTTTTCGAGCTGTCTTAATACTTTTTCTGAAATTGGTTAGCGTTGTTTATCGCGGCGCGACAAAGGCCTCCGCGACGCGGCATTAGCCGTCACCTGACCACTCCGACTATGAAAAACCAAATATCGATTTATACGACTTTTAAGCTTCGTTCACGCTTCTCTTATACACTAAACTCCAACTTTAAGCCCCACAAGACTTAATACCTCACCTAAACCATGTGTATACTCGTACACCTATACATTCTCATGCGTAATATAACAATTAGCACTTTGAAGCGTTTAAACACATATACGAGCAATATATAATGTTCTAAATCAATAAAATAAGTACCTTAAGACACGTACGGGAAAACGGGATGTTACAACTCTCCCCCACTTGAATCGGAGTGCGTCCTCGCGATCCAAGCTGCGTGACAAGAAGGAAGATAAACCAACACAAACTCTTCGGGCTCCCAAGTGAACTCGGAACCCTTACTACGACGCCATTGAACTTTAAAAGTCCTTACCTCTTTATGTCTCAACCTTTTGACCTTCTCATCAAGTATGGCAATCGGTTCCTCAATATATTCTAACTTATTGTTTAGATCGATCTCGTCTAAAGGCACCCAAGATGAATCATCTGCAAGACACTTACGGAGGTGGGAAACATGAAATGTATTATGGATCCCCGCAAGCTCTTCGGGTAATTCCAAACGATACGCGACTTCACCAACACGAGCTAAAACCTTAAACGGTCCAATAAACCGAGGAGCTAACTTTCCTCGTTTCCGAAATCGAATAATACCTTTCCATGGCGAAACCTTAAGCATCACCATGTCACCTTCTTGAAACTCGATCGTTCGTCTACGTTTGTCGGCATACGACTTTTGCCTATCTTGAGCCTTCTTCAAATGTTCCCGAATCAAATCGATCTTGCTATTGGTCTCTAAAACCAAATCGGTACTCCCAATCTCTCTTTGACCCACTTCTCCCCAACAAACGGGAGTTCGACACCTACGCCCATAAAGCATTTCGTAAGGTGGCATCCCGATACTAGTATGATAACTATTATTGTACGAGAATTCCACCAAAGGCAAATGCTCATCCCAACTACCACCGAAGTCAATGATGCACGCTCGTAGCATATCTTCCAAAGTTTGATTCGTACGTTCGGTTTGACCGTCCGTTTGAGGATGATATGCCGTGCTCAACTTCAATTGCGTACCCATATCTTCATGAAACTTTTCCCAAAACCGAGATGTAAAACGGGTATCTCGATCCGAAATAATAGATATAGGAACCCCATGTCGAGAGACCACTTCCTTGATAAACAACTTAGCCAAGGTCTCCGACGATATCGCTTCTTTAATGGGAAGAAACAAAGCGCTTTTTGTCAATCAGTCAACTATAACCTAAATCGAATCGAATTGGGTTCTCGCCGTTTTAGGTAACTTTGTAATGAAATCCATGGTAATGTGCTCCCATTTCCATTTCGGGATTTCTAACGGTTGTAATATACCATACGGCTTTTGGTGTTCGGCTTTTACTTGCAAACACGTGACGCATTGCTCAACATACTTCACAACATCACGCTTCATGCCCGGCCACCAATAATCTTTCTTCAAGTCAAGATACATTTTCGTCGCGCCCGGATGAATGGAGTATTTTGACTTATGTGCTTCATCAAGTAGCACTCGTCGGTAATCACCCATTTTAGGCACCCACACCCTTCCTTGGAAGGACAACAAACCACGCGGACCCATAGTAATAAACTCCGTTTGGCCCACGATTCGCTCCGTATGCTTGTTGAGAACATAAGCCTCTATTTGAATCTCACCAAGCTTTTCAAGAAAATCGTTGGTAATAATCAAACGTAACGACCCCACTTTTATCGCCGGATGTTGACTCTTTCGACTCAACGCATCCGCGACCACATTCGCCTTACCCGGATGATAAAGTATTTCACAATCGTAGTCTTTCACCACATCCATCCACCTACGTTGGCGATAATTCAAATCTCGTTGATTAAAGAGATGTTTCAAACTCTTATGATCCGAATAAATCGTACACTTGACACCATACAAGTAATGGCGCCAAATTTTCAACGCATGCACTACCGCCGCCAACTCAAGATCATGAGTCGGATATCTCGTTTTGTGTTCTTTTAATTGTCAAGAGGCATAAGCGATGACTTTACCTCTTTGCATTAGAACACACCCGAGTCCATTTAAAGACGCATCACAATAGACCGTCATGTCTTCTACACCTTCCGGCAACACTAACACCGGAGCTTGACACAACTTCTCTTTTAACAATTGAAAAGCAATTTCTTGCTCGTTCTCCCAATTAAATCTCGTGTTCTTTCTCGTCAACTTCGTCAATGGAGAAGCAATCTTAGAAAAGTCTTGGATAAACCGACGATAATAACCGGCCAATCCGAGAAAACTTCGGATTTTCGTAGGCGTAGTCGGTCGTCCCCAACTCTTCACCGTCTCGATCTTCCCTAGATCTACTTGAATACCATTTTCATTCACAATATGACCAAGGAATTGAACTTCCCTTAGCCAAAATTCACATTTGGAGAACTTTGCATACAACTTCTCCTTTCGTAGCGTCTTCAATACTTCACGCAATTGACGTTCATGTTCATTCATACTTTTCGAGTAGACTAGTATGTCGTCAATGAACACTATTACCGACTTGTCCAACATAGGTTGGCACACTCGGTTCATAAGATCCATGAATGCCGCCGGTGCATTCGTAAGACCAAAGGGCATAACTACAAACTCGTAATGCCCGTAACGCGTTCGAAAAGCCGTCTTCTCTATGTCTTCCTCACGGACCCGCATTTGGTGATAGCCGGACCGTAGGTCGATCTTAGAGAAATACGTTGCACCTTGAAGTTGATCAAATAAATCGTCAATCCTAGGTAATGGATAACGATTCTTGATCGTCACTTTATTCAACTCACGGTAATCAATGCACATACGCATACTACCATCTTTCTTCTTCACAAATAACACCGGAGCGCCCCATGGCGAAGCACTCGGTCGAATAAAACCCTTCTCGAGCAACTCTTGGGTTTGATTTAACAACTCTTGCATTTCCGTTGGTGCTAAACGATAAGGAGTTTTAGCAATGGGAGTAGCTCCCGGAACCAACTCAATACGAAACTCAACCTGTCTTTCCGCCAGAACACCCGGTAGTTCGTCCGGAAAAACGTCTTCGAATTCACTAACAACCGGAATTTCACGAATAGGTGGTGGGTCATCACGAGTATCAACAACATGGGCAATAAAAGCCATGCCACCACTAACAAGAAAATGACGTGCCCGTGCAAAAGAACATATCGGCACAAGTCTTCTCCGTTTATCGCCGTGAATAACTAACTCTCCCCCACTTGGGGTCTTCACGCGGATAAATTTATCATGGCATGCAATATCGGCTCTATTTCGATCGAGCCAATCCATGCCAACAACGATATCAAAATCGCCCAACGTCATAGGGATAAGATCAATTTTAAAGTTTTCGGCACCAAAAACAACGTCACAGTTCTTGCACACATCAACCACTAGCACCGTCTTGCCGTCCGCTATTTCGACTTCTACCGGACGACTTAACTTAGCTAACGGCCTATCAAGTTTAGGCACAAATTTTGGAGATACAAACGACAAATTTGCACCGCTATCAAATAAAATCCTTGCTGGATTAGAGTTAACCATAAAAGTACCTGAGACAACATCGTGGGATTGCTTGGCTTCGTCATTCGTCATCAAATAGTTTCGCCCTCGAGCCGTACCCGCCAACTTCTCTAACCTTTTAACATTATCGTTGTTCAAATCGGGACACTCTGACTTTCGGTGTCCTTCTTTGTTGCAATTAAAACAAGTGAGCTTGTTTGTTGATTTTGGCTTCGGACAATCTCGAGCCATATGTCCACGTACCCCACAATTGTAGCAAGTAGGGACAAAGTTCCCAAAACCACCGGTAGCGCCCTTCTTCACACTATTGACACTTTCGGAACCCTTTTTGTTCTTGTTCTTTTTATTTGAAAAATTCGAATGACTCGAACCTTCAAACTTTCTTTTCGAAAAAGTGAAATCGCTTTTTCTTGGAACCTCCGGCTCAAAACCCCGAGCCAACTCGTATAGCTCTTCAAAAGTCTTAGCCATCCCCCGACTAATCTTACCCTTGAACTCGTCATTCAAGGTACGATAAAAATCCTTCATTAGCTTGTGATCATCACCAACATATTCCGGGCAAAAACGAGTCTTTGCCAAGAAGGTAGACTTGAGAGTAACCAAGTCCATTGAACCTTGTTGCAAATTGTGCAACTCGTCCCGAATTCTATCGAGGTCAGAAGAAGTTCGGTATTCTTTGAAGAATTCCTTCTTAAACTCCTCCCACATCAAGCTCATGCATTGTTCCTCACCATATAATTAGATTTTATCATCCCACCACAACTTCGCCTCTTCTCGTAACATGCTAGAACCATACCTTGCCTTCTTCTCGGGAGGACATTCCGCGGTACGGAAAGCTCCCTCGATATCAGAAATCCAACATGTGCTTTTCAACGGATCTCGTACTCCATTAAACATCGGAGGTTGAGCATCCTTGAAGTTTTTGTAGTGGAAATCTCGTCTTCCATGACCACCATTACCATCACCCCCTTCACCACGAGGATGAATGTTTCTAGCTTCTAATGCCTCCTCGATTGCGACATTCATTCGATCATTTATCATTTTGGTTACTTGCCCATCAACCGATTCTTGAAAAACCTTTCGGACATCCTCAAGGAATTCCGCTCTTTGCCTTTTAATAATGGCCTCAACCTTGGCCGTGAACCTGGCGTCTTCACTAGTACCTCCGCCGTTAATATCATGTCCGTTTCTCATCTTCATTCTATAAGATGGAAAAGATTAAACAACGAATCGATAGGACTTAACACATAAGTATATACATATACACCACACTACCCCATCTTGCTCAACAATCGTCGTACATCGCTTGTTTGACACGATTTGAACCCGTAACAATGGTAGCTAATCATTGTTACGCGAGCACGTCGCATTAACTTGCTAGTACAACGTCTATCTCGCTTGATGATTTGCTAAACACAACACAAAACAATTAGTGCAAGGTTAGTTCACATAAACCTAAGCACTAACCGATCCCCGGTCCGACCCGCCTCCTACAAGTCCCGCATAAAGCGCATACACAATAAAGTCTAAGTCTAGGCACCTATCTCAAGTCGCCTAAATCCCTTAGACCATGCTCTGATACCACTTGAAACAACCCAACCCGTATTCCATACGATAATTTTTTTTTTATAATAATAATACACATTTATGCGCCAATTAAATGTGTAAACCATTTCACACGTTTCGTTAAAACATACATCAAGTTTAGTGTTTACAAAAGGCACGAAGGCCATTAATAAATGTGATACAAGTTTGACCTACTACAAATGATAGTTTATAATCCAAATGACACATGAGCATGGTTTGGGACTAAACTACCCAAAATGTTAGGCCAACATCAAAAATCCAACACCACAAGCACTCCCCGACAACATAAGCGGGAGAGCACTAGTCCAAACGTATGCCCTTACCCTTGTCCAAGCCGGAACCTATAAAATGGTAAACAACGAGAGGGTAAGCAAAGCTTAGTGAGTGCAACAATTATACATACATATATATAACCTACTTACTTGCAAACACTTCCCAAATCCGCATACATACTAGTTACATAATTAGCATACCTTTCACATGTATAACGCTAAGTACCACGACAACAAGGCTAGTATAACAATAGCATATAACACAACAATACAATATGCTATAATACAAGTATAACGAGGATGTTCACAACATCTATAGTACTCAAAATCTCTAGGCTAGCCTAACGAATGGTATCGTCAACATCGAACTTAAAACCCATTCTCCTATAATAATGTGGTATCGTCAACACCGAACTTTAAACCCACATATGAGGTATCGTCAACATCGAACTTTAAACCCTCATCCAACGTCACTACTATAGTCGTATGGCATCGTCAACATCGAACTTAAATTCCATACGTTTATATTAATGTGGTATCGTCAACAACAAACTTTAAACCCACATATATACTCTAGGGTACGGTATCGTCAACAACGAACTTTAAACCCTTACCCCACAAATAAATAAATCATATATATACATATATAATTATTCCACTCACCTTGTCACAAGGATGATGATCTAGTACTTCCGAGCTTCAACGCAATGTACCTAAATTATTAAGTGCACATTCAATTTCACAACTAGTGGGATTAACCACAATACTCCCACTTGAGCATTTAATGACCCAAATTGCATTAAATGACTCAACTACTCACAACCGCCCATAAATGGCCAAGTCTCGACTTAAATCACTAAGACTAGTGAATCAAGGTCTATTAACTTCAATTAACACAAAACTTAGGGTAATCCATACCCATTTCATCTAATTAGGTCAACTAGTACATTTTGACCCATTTTACATTACTTAGACTCATAATCAAGTCAAACTTACCCATTTACACTTCTTTCATAAATCTTAAAGTGCATTAGTGACTAACACACCAATTGGCACTTACAACCTCAAATCACAAGGCCAAAACCCTAGATTATGGCTATTAGGGTTTCATTGCAACAACATAACCCAAACTCGCCCATTTTACCACCAAATGGGTCTTACAAATCTCTAGTACCCAAACCCTAGTCATTAACCAATTAAAACTTAAAACTTAGAGTTAGAACTTACCGAGACTATCTTCTTGTAGCTAGTAACAAGGAGAACAACTTTAAATCTCGCTCCTAGGTTCGATTCACAAATCTCCAACTTCAAATCTCAAGATCAAGCTAGGTGGGTTTTGTGTTTTGGGAGAGAAATAGGAAAGAAAATAGAAAAGAAAATGAAATAAATGAGTATGTGGCTGAGAGTTAAAGCTCCCATCAGATCCACATATGAATTTACCAATTTACCCCTTAAAATCCCTTAAATTGAGCTAAAATCCGAATCTGTCCAACAGAATTGCCGCGGCGCGGCCCCAAATGTCGCGGCGCGACATAACGAAGGAAAATGAACCCTTCTTAACCTAACTTCTGATCTTGATTTGCTTTATGTGTCGCGGCGCGACCTTCTATGCCGCGGCGCGGCATTTAACTAAGTTTTCGAGCTGTCTTAATACTTTTTCTGAAATTGGTTAGCGTTGTTTATCGCGGCGCGACAAAGGCCTCCGCGACGCGGCATTAGCCGTCACCTGACCACTCCGACTATGAAAAACCAAATATCGATTTATACGACTTTTAAGCTTCGTTCACGCTTCTCTTATACACTAAACTCCAACTTTAAGCCCCACAAGACTTAATACCTCACCTAAACCATGTGTATACTCGTACACCTATACATTCTCATGCGTAATATAACAATTAGCACTTTGAAGCGTTTAAACACATATACGAGCAATATATAATGTTCTAAATCAATAAAATAAGTACCTTAAGACACGTACGGGAAAACGGGATGTTACATCAAAGACCTGGCCATAGGTGGCTCTATTGAGATAGGGACTGTGACTAAGTGGCAGCCCTCAGGTAGCTCACGAATAGGGACCATCTCAATGACTGGAGCAGGTGAAACAACTAAAACAGGCGGCGTGATAAGAGTAGCATGAACTGGGGCAACTGCTGAGGCTACTGAATGCACTGAGACTGGAGTAGAGTGCCTAGGAGTAGCTTGTCGTGTAGGTGGAACACGATGTGCTAATCTGGATGATGAAGGGCCTAGAGTACTCCGGGTCATTCTTTCACGGTGAAGATATGCTCTGAAAGCTCTGTAAAGTCTCTAATGATCTCTAAGTAGTGCCCATGTGACAGTTGGATCACTCACGGTGGCTCCATGGTGAATCACTACCTGTGACTCACGCGGCTCTAATGGCTCTGGATGCTTAGTGGGTCTAGAATCTAAATGCCTGGAGCATCGTACTGGAGGAGCTGGGGGTGCCACATTGATATCCTCCTCAACACTCTCTAGAATCAAACGTCTCGGGCCTAGCTGTCCCGTCGAAGGCCTATGCTGATCTGTGCTGCTCTCTGATAGGTAAACCCTGGGAGTCCTTCTCTTATGGATGGGAATGTTATAGGAAGCTCCTGAACTTGGCATTTTTCATGGATACATTTCAACAAACTATTAAGTACTAAGCGCAAGTACGTCGCTTAGGGTTAGTGCACAGTAAAATATTTTGTAGACTAAAAATAAAAAATAAAAATTTAAAAGGATAAGAAAGGAGTGCCTCCCAAGAGCGTTTTGTTTGTCAAGTCATTACAGCTCGAATTTTTCTGGCATGTATTCAGAATGGATCAAGGGAGAAGAGATATTCCTCCCAGTTGTGGTATTCTAGATAAGCTTTCAATCGGTGGCCATTGACTTTGAAGTTTCCGGTGGGTCCTTCTAATTCTACGGCTCCATACGAAAAAGCGTGTATTACTTTACATGGTCCACTCCATCGTGATGTGAATTTACCAGCGAATTTCTTGAATCGATAATTGAAGAGTAGAACTTTATCTCCAGGAGCGAACTTTGTTGGTATCAGTTTTGCATCGTATGTCAGCTTCGTCCGTTCCTTGTAGATATACGATGTCGCATATGCTTGGTCTCTTAATTCAGCGAGTTCTAATGAAAGGTGACAGACTTTTCCATAGATCATGCGGTAGGGTGTAGTTCCTAGAGGGATAATGTAAGCATCATCTAGTTTCTCAGCCTATTTATTTCCATGATGGCCGACGGTGCGTTCTAGAATTCTTTTGAGTGCTCTGTTAGTGAGTTCTGCCTGTCCATTGGCCTGCAGATGATAATCAGTGGACATCTAGTGGGTAAATCCGTATTGTTACATCACCTTCATGAATTGAGTATTACAAAAGTGTGTGCCTCTATCACTTATTATAGCACGGGGAGCTCCGAATCGACAGAAGAGTCTCTTCAGGAAATTGGTGATGACCTTGGCATCATTGGTTGGAAATGCTTAGGCTTTAACCCATCTTGAGACGTAATCTACTGCTATGAGGACATATTATTTCCCATTAGACTTTGGGAATGGCCCCAAAAAGTCTAATCCCCGTATATCGAAGATTTTGCAAGCTTGGATATTAGTCCGAGGCATCTTACTATTCATAGAGATAATCTCTTGTCTTTTACAAGCGTCGCAACTCTTTACAAGCTCTTGCGCATCTCAAAATATAGTAGGCCAATAAAATCCTGAGTCGTAGACTTTTCTTGCGGTTAAGTTTGCTCCATGATGACCTCTAGTTGGTCCGTGATGATATTGGTGTAGAATCCCTGTTGTTTGTTTCTCATCTACGTACCTCCTGATTATCTAATCAGGGCAAATTCTGAACAGGTACGGATCTTCCTAGTAGTAGTACTTTGCATATCTGAAGAACTTTCTTCTTAGGAATGTGCTCATTCCTTTTTATACTACTCCGGCAACTAGGTAGTTGGCTATGTCAGCGTACCAAGGGGTATCAGTGAATTGCGATCCTATGTTTGCTTATCCTAAGCTCATGATATGCCCGAATCAGACGGTTTATTTATGCGGTGTCATTAGGTCGCAAATTGTCAATTCAGGATATCAACAAGAAGCTGATTGTTTAATTTATATATGTTGAGCCTAAATCTATTATTCCTTCCTATGGGTTAGCAAGGGTAAATATGACCTAGGGTCGTTCCTTGAGCGGTCGAATTTGAAACGGACCTTATTCACATAATTAAGTAATTAAGATTGGGTTTGTACACAATTTAGTATCCAAGACTAGTGGCCAGGTACACCTTGTGTGGAGAGGCAGGATCCTTTTGGTCCCAATAAATTGATGACTGTTTGGAAAATCCAACAAGCAAGTCTAACCGGTTTATTCTAGACACCACTTTATCCAGAATATCAAATTGTGTAAAGGCTATAGTTGGGTTGATTTGATTTATAATTCTATTTAAAATATTAAAGCAATATAATTAAAATAAGCTAGATAGCATGCAACAGCTAAGGACAAAGAATGCGTGGTTCACCATGATTTAAGATAACGTAGTATCGGGATGATTGCGAGACACTCATTGAATAGATATACCTTGGTGTAAACACTAGATTCCCTACTAATTGATTTCTCGATCAGCATGTCACGAGGAATTAGGCTATCGTGATTCTGATCGGATGAACTATGCTCAACTCCCGATGCTTTATCTAGTTTAAGGATATAAGTGGCCCATCTTGGATGCAATGCATACCTTGAGCGCACGAATAAAGTAGCATAGCCCTATATATATATATATATATATATATATATATATATATATATATATATATATATATATATATATATATAAATAATATCCAACCTTTCTTAACACCTTAGTGTATCACCCAAGTAAGTGGTTATGAGTTCGAATTCCTTTCTGTCAATGGTTTGGTAAAATTTAAGGGTTTGTAGACAATTTAGAACCTCTGATAGTTCTCAGTCATCCTTAAAGATTTATAAGCTTAGTTTGTATTATAGTGCGTTAAATTCCCATTTATGACTTAAAACAGCCCTTACTTAAATCTACCCAATAAATCCCTTAGTTATCCACCATGCACTACACTTATAGTGATTCTATAGCTTTTAACCTTGACCATGCTCAAGTGGTCATATTGTACATCAACACTGTACTCTACTGTTGCAACAGTATTTCCTCGAGTCTTATACTCTTGACCAATGTCTTGATCTGGTCCTACGGTAATTCCCCATGTACTTTATAGTATTTCCGATGGGTTCATGCCTTGACCAATGTATAAACACAGATAATTAATTACCTTATAATTGTCGACTTTATAAAAGGTTTTAATCACGTTTATTGGTGGAAGGACGATAATAACGAGGTTTAATATCATAGACAAAAAGCGAGAGCGAAACGATAATCATCCCTAACTAACATTATTAAATCATGGCAAACAATCAAGCATTTACTCACACATCATGGCAACAAGCATTTCTAATATTAATAAATCATAAATATCGATTAAGAATATTATAATAAATTAATAAAAGAAAGGATATATATTACCAAATAATGTCGGCAGAATAACACTTGTATTTCTTCATAATATCTATAGCGTTACAATGCTCGATAACTTCTACTACTAACTACATACTAATCTCCTATTGATCACTAGAGAGCGACAATAGAGAGATAATTATTTTCCTAATCTCTGTACTTTTCTCTCTCTAGAAACTAGAGAGAAAAAGTAGAGAGAGAACTAATCTCCTACTGATCACTAGAGAGCGACAATAGAGAGATATTTAGAGAGAGAAGTGAAGAATGGTGTGTGTTGAAATGGTGGAATGAAGCTCCCATTTATAGAAAATGCTTGGTGGCAAAGTTGTAAATAAGTTACTGAAAAACCCCAGCACGCCGCTTGGCAAGTCGATTTTCAAGGCCGTTTGCCAAGGCAAGCCGTTTTTTATGTCCGTTTGTTGGTAGGCCATTTTTCCTACTGACATTGGCTTCCTTACACGGGTCACTCAAATCACTCAAGTGTTTGGGGTTCCCTATCAATCTATGAAATGAATTCGCTCATAGCCAGTCATGTTGCAAGTATTGTCATATGCTTGACTAAGAATCAAATCTCCACCGGTTAGATAAGGACGGTACTGATCTTCTCCCTAATCATTCTTTCAATAGGAAGAGCGGGTTTAAAGGTTGGTTTGCGGAGAAAGGCGAAGGTTTTGATAAGGCGAAAATGGTGATTTTCGAATCATTGAAATTTTTGAGAGATTTTTGGTTTCATGAGGATATACTTTTTCTATGAAAGATAATACTCTATTTTTGTTGAAGAGTTTCTTTAAAGGGTGCTGATTTTCAGCGAAGACTTTGCTTCTTTTCTGCAATCCTCCTAGGTCACAATCTTCATTTTCTTTGGGGATCTATGAATTTATTTGAAGACTTTTTTCTTCTTTATTTTTGAGACTTTGTTATATATATATATATATATATATATATATATATATATATATATATATATATATATATATATATATATATATATATATATATATATATATATATATATATATATATATATATATATATATATATCCCATCTTCATAACGTTGTCTATTTTTCTTCTTGTGCCAAGAGAGAAAGGTATTTCACCAGAAATAGGTCTTTTAGACTTATCAAAAACAGTCTGGAATTTTAGAATCTTTCGACAAGTGTTTGAAGTAAACTTGGTCGATCTATCTCTTTGAATTTCTAGGTTTTGGAAATGAGAACGGAAAGAAGGTGGAACGAGTAACGTATTTGATAGTGAATTTGGGGGTGAGTATTTTCTGATTCATCAACTCTTTGGTGTGAGTAGGTCGGTTTAAATGCGTGGAGTGGAAACGAAAATAGATGGTTTTTGTCTTCTCTATTCAGAATGATTTCGGAAGGAATATAGCACCTACACCACGTATGGCGCTTACTAACCATTGGCCTCGAAATGTATGTCAAGGTCAAGTTCTAACTCTAAATGCTAAAATTGGCACTCTCAATGGAAAAGATAGCGAAACA
This sequence comes from Rutidosis leptorrhynchoides, assembly GCF_046630445.1. Taxonomy (NCBI): domain Eukaryota; kingdom Viridiplantae; phylum Streptophyta; class Magnoliopsida; order Asterales; family Asteraceae; genus Rutidosis; species Rutidosis leptorrhynchoides. The sequence goes on from NC_092333.1 coordinate 487,965,864, forward strand.
TTAAAAATGAATGCTTATTGGGCCTTTTTTGGGGTGCCTCACAACAATTATATTGGGTCAATAATACCTAGTCATGCAAAGATCTTTTAGAGAATCGGTTCATCCTTAAAAAGATTTATGTCCTCATTTGTCTAAATTTTAGAACAAACATGCTTGATTTTTGAAAGTACTTTTTCAGGAAGTATCATTTAGCCAAAATTTTTGAAAAATTACGTTGAGGACAAAGAATCTAAATAGTAGGTATACTCGAAAAGCTTAGTAAAATTTTAAGTTATGAACATTTTTCGAGCATCCCATAGCTAATTACGGTGTACTACACCTGTGACGCCCCGTACAAAACCATCGTGTACGATTCGTCAACAACAAGATATTTACACGGTCAAACACTATATGCTGTTTGGAAACCAGTTTTGCATTCATAAAAAGATAGCGTTTACAAAAGATAACGTGACACGGAGGTCATTACAAAGCCATTATTCAAATAATATAAGTTGTGAATGCAAGATAAAAGTTTCATAATTGAGACATCTCTAAGTAATGCAGCGGAAATCTAGCACAGCAGGTCCATAACAGCAAGTCTATAACACCAAGACAACAAGTCTAACAGCGGAAGCAACATCGTCTAAGCACCTGAGAAATACACGCTTAAAAGTCAACACGAATGTTGGTGAGCTATAGTTTGTTTGTTCCAGTAATGTAATGTAGACCACGAGATTTCGTATTCAAATAGTATGAAACGTATATGCTTATCCGTGGGCACCCGGTAACTAACTTAACGTAATAATAGTACCTCCTAAAAGTACACTTGGCGAGTGCGTATGTCCTCGAAGTATCAAACACCCGTTAAATGCTAGCGCGACTAGCCCAAGTGGGGATGTCAAACCCTATGGATCCATATCTAATATTCGCGTTCACTGATTCAAAAACCAATGATTAAACGTTACCGTGCTAAGGGGAAAGTTTATGCCGTTATATAACCCACACATATGTAAAGTTTAAGTACTCATGTCTAGTATGTAAAACATAAAAAGCGCATGTATTCTCAGTCCCAAAAATAGTATAAGTAAAAAGGGAAGCTATAACTCACAGTGATAAATGCGGTAAAGTCGATATGCAAAGTATGCAAGTAGTAAATCGGTCCGAAAGGTCGTCAACCTAAGTCAAAGGTCATAGGTCAGTATGTTATCCCAAAAGATTTAAAAGTGCATAAATTAAGTTTAAGTGTCATCATCAACATCATCATTATCATCATCATTCATCAACACTAAGGTAAGTTCAACAAGAATAGATATCGAAACAAAAGGCTGTAAGCTTATTGCATCAACACTAAGGTAAGTTCTCATCCTTGATGCTTGTAAGCTTCAAGTGTACAACTCTTTGATGTTTTAGCATCACTTTGACCAAGGTTTAACCATCAATACACAACTAAGAGTAAAATCTATCATTCTACAAGTTTTGAACATCAAGATTGCCTCTTTATTGCATAGATCCAATAAAGCTTCAACCTTTGTCCATTTTACACAAGTTTATGCATCTCCAACATATGTGATGATGAAGACTTGATCTTTATCATCACAACAAACACAAAAAGGTTCCAAGTAAGTGAGATCTACAATAATAACTTAGATCTCAAGTATTAAAAAAACCCTAAGCTAGAAAGCTTGGATCTTTACAAGATTAATGAGACCATAAGCTAGAAAGCTAAGATCTTTAACAAAATAATGAAAGTAATGAGACCATAAGCTAAAAAGCTAAGATCTTTAACATAATAATGAAACCCTAAGCTAAAAAGCTTGGATCTTTAGTGTTCTTGAAGATCTTGAAGCATAAAGCTTGGATCTTTAAGATACAAGAAGATCATAAACACAAGTTTTGATCTTTATAACAAAACAAAGAAATTACAAGCAAGATCTAACAAGCAAATGAAGATTTCAAGCTAGAAAGCTTGAATCTTTCATGTTCTTGAAGGATTCAAACCCAAGTTTGAATCTACAAGATATAACAAGATCAAAAGCTAAAAGCTAGATCCATAAAATGATGATGATGATGTCGACTTTATGAAGAAGAAAAGAAGAAGAAGAAAATTTAAAACTTACACTTTTTAGAGTGAGAAAGACTAGAGAGAGAATTAGAGAGTAAGCGTGTATAAATTGCAAATGAGATCAAGTGTAGAATGGGTGAAATAAGGCTTCTATTTATAGTGGTGAGGAGGTGGGAGGGGTGTGGTGGCCGTGGGATTGGGGGGAGACAAGGGGGACAAACTTTTACTTTTTGGTTAATGGTTGTCTAAAGTTCGTGCTTAAGTTAGGATCCCATGCAACATTAAGGATAATGCTTAAACAAAAATGCTAGTATTTTCCCTCTAATAAATGGGCATTTGTCTTTCATTAATATGGATCACTAACTTATAATAATTGGGCTAATTAAATAGTCCACTAGCTAGTGTAGGGTGGGCTAAAGTCCAACAAGGTAGAAAGTCCAACAAGACTAACTAGTGTGCTCTAGTAAATTACTAAACGTAATTAAGCATCCAAAAACCCAAGTAATTGTTATTATAAAATAACAATTAGTATTTCATAGTCGTAAAATTCCGCTTACAACAAAAGTTAAACGTGTACACAGTACGCAGTTCGTTCTAAACGTCAAGTGACACTAACGGTCATAAAGGCTTCCTGGGTTCAAGTTAAGTAACCTACGTACTTAAAGGCACGTTTTAATATATAAACGAAAGTAATCAACATGTAGGAAGTTTCCAAAGTATAATATAGCTCAATACGCACAAATACGCAGTTTCGCAGAAAGCACAAAGCACAAAAGCAAGTCGAAAAAGTCAGGTCGTTACATTACCCACCTGTTAATGAAAATTTCATCCCGAAATTTTAAGCTGAGGTAGATGGTAGAGTTGTGAAGAGGTGAGGGTATTTCTATTTCATCTGATCCTCTCGTTCCCAAGTAAACTCAGGTCCTCGTTTAGCATTCCATCGGACTCGGACGATCGGAATCTTGTTGTGTTTCAAGGTCTTGACCTCACGGTCCATAATTTCGAAAGGTTCTTCCACTAAGTGGAGTTTGACATCAATCTTAAGCTCTTCAAGTGGTATGACAAGTTCTGGTTCAGCAAGATATTTCTTCAGATTCGACATGTAAAAAGTGGGGTGAACTGCGCTCAACTGAGTCGGATGGTCCAAACGGTAAGCAACAGGTCCAACACGCTCCAAAACTTCAAAAGGACCAATATATCGCGGATTCAACTTCCCACACTTTCCGAAACGGATTACACCTTTCCAAGGTGCGACTTTCAACATAACACGGTCGCCGATTTGAAACTCGCGATCCCCGCGTTTAAGGTCGGCATAACTCTTTTGGCGATCACGGGCCGTCTTGAGCCTTGCTTGAATTTGGACAATCTTCTCGGTTGTTTCATGGACGAGTTCGGGACCGGTGAGTTGTTTTTCACCTACTTAGGCCCGACAGATCGGAGAACGACACTTGAGGCCATACAACGCTTCGAAAGGTGCGGCGTTAATACTCAAATGATAGCTGTTGTTGTAAGAAAATTCGACTAGCGGTAAATGCTTCTCCCCAGCTTTTCCGAAATCTATAACACAAGCACGCATCATGTCCTCTAAAGTTTGAATCGTGTGCTCGCTTTAACCATCGGTCTGTGGGTGATATGAGGTACTCACGTCGAGATGTGTTCCCAAGGCTTCTTGCAAGGAACGCCAAAATCTAGTAGCAAAACGGGTATCTTGGTCTGAAATAATCGATAAGGGTACACCGTGTCGAGATACAACTTCCTTTATGTATAATTGCGCCAGTCTCTCCATCGTATCAGTTTCCTTCATGGCTAGGAAGTGTGCAAATTTGGTAAGATGGTCAACAATAACCCAGATGGTATCATAACCTCCTACCGTCTTCGGTAGCTTCGTGATGAAATCCATCGTTATTCCTTCCCACTTCCATTGCGGGATTTCGGGTTGTTGAAGTAATCCAGACAGCTTCTAATGTTCGGCTTTAATCTTGGAACAAGTTAAACACTTTCCAATGTAAGTCGCAACATCCTTCTTCAGGTTCGGCCACCAATATTGAACCTTGAGGTCGTGGTACATCTTACCACCTCCTGGATGAATCAAATACCTTGACTTATGAGCTTCGTCTAGAATAAGGATTCGTAAATCTCCATAACTAGGTACCCAAATTCTTCCTGCAAAGTATCGGAGTCCAGTCTCCTTGACCTCAAATCGAGAAACGAGAATGTTCAAGTGCTCATGAGAAATATTCTCCTTCTTGAGAGCCTCATCTTGAGCTACTCGGATTTGGTTATTGAGATTCGTCTGAATGGTGATGTTCAATGCACAGACACGAAGAGGTACTATTCTCTCCTTTCGGCTCAAGACATTAGCTACAACATTTGCCTTGCCAGGGTGGTAACGAAGTTCACAATCATAGTCATTCAATGTCTCAATCCATCAATGCTGTCTCATATTCAGTTGCTTCTGATCAAAGATGTGTTGGAGGCTTTTGTAATCGGTGAAGATAGTACTCTTGGTTCCATACAGATAGTGTCTCCATAGTTTGAGCGCAAAGACAACGGCTCCAAGTTCAAGATCGTGAGTATTGTAGTTTTGCTCGTGAATCTTCAGTTGTCGGGAGGCATAAGCAATAAACTTTATTCGTTGCATCAATACACAACCAAAACCATGTCAGGAGGCATCGCAATACACAACAAAGTCATCACTGCCTTTGGGAAGGGATAAAATAGGTGCAGAGGTTAACTTCTACTTCAGGGTTTGGAATGCCGAGTCTTGCTCTGTTGCCCAAACGAATTTCTTCCCTTTATGAGTTAACGCAGTCAAAGGGCGCGCAATCAAAGAGAAACCTTCAATGATTCTATGATAGTAATCGGCGAGGCCTAAGAATTGGCAGATATGAGTCGGAGTAGTGGGGTTTCCCATTTGCTGATTGCTTCGATCTTCGCGGGATCAACTTTGATACCTTGATCACTCACGATATGACCGAGAAATTGAACTTCCTTCAACCAAAATTCGCACTTAGAGAATTTGGCATAAAGTTGCTCTTGTCTCAAGAGTTCTAGCATGAGTCGAAGATATTGCTCATGTTCTTCTTCACTTCTGGAATAGTGAGGATATCATCTATGAAGACGATAACGAACTTGTCCAGGTATGGCTTGCATACGCGATTCACGAGATCTATAAACACGACACTTGCGTTGGTTAAATCGAATGGCATCACGAGAAACTCATAATGACCATAACGAGTTCGGAATGCAGTCTTCAGCACATCGCTCTCCTTCACCCTCAACTGGTGATATCCTGATCGTAAATCAATCTTGGAGTAAACGCTGGATTCTTGCAGCTGGCCGAAAAGATCGTCAATTCTAGGAAGGGGATACCGATTCTTGATCGTCAACTTGTTCAGCTCATAATAATCAATACACATGCGAAAAGATGCGTCCTTCTTCTTCACGAACAAAACAGGTGCGCCCCAAGGCGATGAACTCGGTCGGATAAACCCACGGTCCAGTAATTCCTGCAGTTGACTCTGCAACTCTTGCAGTTCGGAAGGTGCTAGTCGATAAGGTGTGCGAGCCACAGGTGCAGCTCCTGGCACTAGATCGATCTGAAACTCAACTGATCTCGGCGGCGGTAATCCAGGCAACTCCTCTGGAAAGACGTCGGGAAATTCGTTCACAATTCGCATATCATCCACACACTTCTCCTCAGTCTCTAGCTTCTTCACATGTGTTAAAATAGCAAAACTCCCCTTCTTCATAACCTTTTATGCCTTCATGCAACTAATAAGGTTTAGCTTCGGACTACATCTCTCTCCGTAAATAATTAGTGGCTCACCATCTTCGCGAGGTATGCGAAGAATCTTCTCACCACAGATTACTTCTGCTTTCACTTTGGACAACCAATCCATACCGATTATCACATCAAAGATTCCCAACTTAATGGGTATTAATTCAATCTCGAAATCTACACCAGCTAAGTTTATAATACCTTCTCGGCCAATTTGGTCAACTTTCTCAAGTTTTCCATTGGCCACTTCAACAAGCATACTCTCGTCTAAAGGCACTAACGACCAATCTATCTTAGAGCAAAAGTGTCTATCTACATAACTCCTATCAGCATTGGTATCAAATAGAATAGAAGCTAATAGGTTATTGATAGTGAATGTACCTGTGACCAAGTCAGGATCCTCACGTGCATCTCTGGCATTCATGTTGAAGACTCTTCCACGTGCTGGCCCGCCATCCTTCTTGTTGTTCAGACATTCATTCTTGAAGTGGACCTGCTGGCCACATTCAAAACACTTCCTTGGCCCATTCGGGTTTGTCCTCATAGCTGGGGTAGTGATCTTACAATCTTTGCCGATGTGTCCAGTCCTCTTGCACTTTTCACAAACCACATTGCAGTACCCAGTATGATGCTTATAGCATCTCTTGCACTGCGGAAGGCTACCTTTGTAGTTAGGGTTCGAGCTAGGGTTCAGGTTAGGATTCTTCCAGTCATTGTTTCCCTTGAAATTCTCATACCTCTTAGCTGGGTTTTGATCAAAGACATTTCCCTTGTTTTCGTCCCACTTACGTTTTCCATTACTAGTTCTCAATTCTGATTTTACCTTCTCTGGCTCTTGTTGGGTAATTTGATTCATCAGGGTGTGCGCCATGCGCATAGCTTCCGGGACATCTGCCGGTTTCGAAGAGGTAACATTTCCCTGAATGGTCTTGGGAAGTCCCCACAAATACCGTTCCATTCGCTTAAATTCAGGAGTAACCATCGTGGGGCACATCAAAGCTAACTCCAAGTACCTTCGGTTATAGCCATCAAGATCAGTCCCTACAACTTTCAGTTCCCAAAAATCCGCTTACATCTTCTGAATTTCGGTTTGGGGGCAATACTCCTCGATCATAGCACTCTTAAACTCCTCCCATGATGTAGCATAAGCCTCATCAATTCCCTTAGCCTGGGAGAGTGTGTTCCACCAGGTTAAAGTGCCATCCGATAGCGTACAGGAGGCGTACTTAGTTTTGTTCACTTTGGAGCAGTTACTCACACGGAATACAGATTCCAAATTCTCAAACCATCTCGTCATCCCAACTGGTTCTTCAGTACCACTGAAATTGTGGGGCTTACAGCTCTGGAACTCCTTTAATGTACACCCATTCTGAACAGCTGGGTTGGCCGGTGGAGCTGGAGCAGGGTTGGCATTTGCCATAGCCGCGGCTACTCGAGTAGCTATCATCTCCTCGAACTGAGCTGCGGTGGGGATTTCTCATGGACCTCTTCCGTTTGCCATGGATCTTCCAAACAAAAGTTTCGACTTAAGTCAAAATTCCGCATTCAATAATTCATAACGCTATAGCATAAGGTAATCAATTGGGAAACATCACACTACACGTTAACTAAGCATGGCAAGCTAGTTGCAGATAGCACTAAAACCATCAGGTAATAACTTAAATAGAACACCGTATAATAATTAAACAACATTAAGTTCCGTTCATTAATAAGAAAGTTTCATACATCTTCATAAGGTTCGTGTAACGACCCGACCAAAACCGTTATTGACGGCGTCGTTAACTTAGGTCCCGTTGCGTGGTCGTAGTCCCTATATGAGACTCGTTTGACCAAAATTATGTTGCATTCATTTGAAAGGTACAAGACTTGCAAGTTTAGTTTACAAAACCGTTCGACAACAAGTCTAAGTTTACAAAAGTCATAAAGTATAAATGAAATAACTTGCGACATAATTAGTTTTAAAAAAAAAATACAGTTGCTGTAAATAGCGTAAGTATGTAAACAAAAGTTTGAATCCAAAAGTGCTATCCCTAGCGTATGCATGCATGGTTGACTCCAATCAAGTAATCAAAGAGTGCGGAAGCATGTATCAAGTAGCCAAGTATGAACCTGAGAAAACATGTAGAAAACTGTCAACGAAAAACGTTGGTGAGATCATAAATGTATTTGTAAAAGTATAATTTGAACCACAATAGTTTGTATAGATGATTATCCAAATCGTATTTATTCCGAAGAATGTAGTTTGTATTGCGAGCACCCAATTACCAAAGCTTAACTGAATCTTCCCTCTGAATTTTGAATATAGTGTTAGAACATACACTATGCACGTTGAAATTATATTTCATCCACTAACGGTAGCGAACCGTCTGAATGAGGGTTCGTTAAACCCGTATGGCCACACAACATAATCACTCGCTTACACTTACACCCTGCAAGTGGAACTAATGATAATTGGATTGAGGACTTTTGTTCTAACTCGTCTGTATCGTTGTATTCGTATTTGTGTTCAAAGTATAAAAGTATGAAAAGTATATATACATGTGAAATGTATATAAGTATGTAATGTATATGTTTCTCAGCCCACGATTTAAAAGAATAAAAGTATTTGCAAAGGTGGGACTATGATCTCACCTCGAGTGCACGAGTATAAAAGTACTTCATAAAGTAACGTATGCATGATAGTTGCTTAGCCTTGACCTAAACAAATAAGTTGTATCAATTAACCGGTTACGACACAAGGTCGGGTGAAATGTGTTCAATTAGTCCTATGGCTCGTTACGACTCGATTAAATATAGCATGTGAATCACGTTGTCAAGTTTCATACAAGAAACAAGTATAAAAGCATGTTAGAATGATTGTATAAAAGTTTGGTTAAGTTTGACTAAAAGTCAAACTTGGTCAAAGTCAACGAAAAAGTCAACATGTTCGGGTCGGGTCCCGGACTATTTTTCTATGCTAGTTATTCATATACAAGTATATTAAAACAAGTTTCATGTGAATCGGAGGTCGGTAGCTAGTCAAACATTTCACGTGAAATGGGACAAAGAGGTCAGAATCTGACCAGGTCTATCTGCGTGCCGCGCGGGGTGAGGTGCGCGCCGCGCCATTTCCTGTACAGGCAATTCTGGTCAGTTTTCAAGTAAGCACGACCCAAAACTCAAATAATCCTAACTCACAAACCGCAAACCTCCTAAACATGTATCTCACGTCGTTGGAAAGGTATTTTAACAAGGAATACAACTAAACACTTTTCATAGATCATAAACATCATTTACAATAGCCGAAATCTCATCAAGTGATCAATAAAAGTCCATTTTCAAAGTTTCAAGTTCATCAATCGCATTTTAAGTTTCGGGAATCCAATTCACACATATGATATGCCGTTTTGAAGGTAATGAAGCATACATTACTACTAAACACTAACAATTAACATTTCATGGCATTCAAGCATCAAAAGTTCATGTCAAGAACTATCAAACCCTAGTCAAACATCACAAAATCATTAATCGGGTTTTTGAAGTTTTCTTAATTAACCTACACATCAAAATGTGGCTAATGATACTAGTAACACAATTAAAACATGCACTTTAACAATCTAACAACATTAACTCATCCAAAATCAAGGATTAAGCAAACCCATTTCAAAAACTCAAACTAGTTACTCCAAACCACAAATCGAGCAAACAAAACATATATTCATGTTACACACGAGCCATAGACACTAACTAACACAATTTCAAGTATATAAAACGAATTTAGAGAAATTTAGTGTTTTAGAAATGTTACCCAAACTTGATGAAATTGGTATCAAAATGTAGAGGATGAAGAGAGGATCACGAATATGTAATTTGTTTTGAAGTTTGCTTCCCGATCCGAATTTAGATGATGAATTTATGTTGAAGGTGAAAAGGATGTAAGTTTGGAAGAGATGAGTGAAAGAAAAATCAAAAAGAAAAGAAAATGAGGAGATAATGGTGGGAGGTGGTGACTAGTTGCTCCAATTTGGCCAAGTGACAAGATTTGTCCCTCAAGTTTCAAAGCGGGTGCGGGAATTAACCAAACAAATATTTTTAAAACGCTCGAGTAAACGGGTGATGTCAAAATTAAATAGCGGGAATATAATGAACGTTACTCACGGAAACTATTAATTTAAATACGAAAGATTATGTTTTAAAAAAAAAAAGACGGTGTTAAAATTAAATTTAACGGAAAAACGCGGGATGTTACATTATCCACGCCTCAAAAGAAATTTCGTCCCGAAATTTAGTTGGAAGTAGTAGTTGTTGAATCTTCCTCGAGATCTTGCGTTGCCAATTCTACGAGTGAGGGAGAAGTACGTCCTAGGGTATTTCAACGAATTTTGACGGTCGGAATCATATGTTGTTTTAAGGTTTGGCTTCACGATTTATGGTTTCAACCGGTCCTCCTAGGAAGTGAGGGTTATCGTCGATAGTGAGTTCATCAAAGGAGATAACAAGTTCTCGTTTTGCAAAACACGTCTTTGAGTTGATACATCGAATGTAGGATAAACGGAGACCCAAAATGAGTCGGAAAAGTCTAAACGGCTAGCGACGGGTCCAAAACACCCCAAGAATTTAAAGGATCAAAATATCGCGGATTTAGCTTCCTACGTTTTCCCGAAACGGATTGCACCTTTCCAAGGTGCGACTCTTAACGTGACGCGGTTTCCCACGTGGAATTTGAAATGTTTACGTCTAAATCGGCGTAGCTCATTTGGCGACAACGAGTCGTGTTGGGTCTTTCTTGGATATGGATAAGTTTTCTCGGTCACTCATGCATAATCCCGGTCCCGGTGAATTGGTCATCGTTTACTTGGTTCGACAAAAGGAGAATGACGTTTCCGGTCATATAAGGTTTCGAAGGCGTGGCGTCAATACTCGAATGAAAATTTTGTAGTAAGAGAGTTTGATTAAAGGCAAAGACGTTTCTCAAGAAAATTTGAAGTTGGTAATACAAATTCGTATTATGGTTTTCAAGACTTAAATCGTATGTTTGTTCGGTCCGTCGGGTTGTGGATGGTACGCGGTACTCATGTCTAAACGCGGTCCCGAGGCTTTTTGTAAGGTACTCCAAAATCTAGAAGTGAAACGAGGATCTCGATCTGAAACGGGGTACATCTCTTTAAGGTATATTTGAAAGAGTTTGTTAGGACGTGAAAACGTTTGTTAGAACAAGTTTCTGTTTCTCAAGAATTTCGCGCCGCGAAAGATTTATCGGTTTCCGAAAATGTTCGATAGGACTATTCACCCTCGAGGCGAATACTAGTATAGTGTGAAGAGTCTCTCTCTCCATTGAGAATTTAGATAAAATATTTCCTTAAACGGAAGTACGAGTGTAAGGCGAGAGAAGTTTTCCACCTCGGTGTGAGCATAACAGGTATATTGTAGTTCGTTGATAAAACTGTGCGAGGACGAGATAGTATTCATGTATAACGTATGTTTGAAGTTGAAAGAATTCGTCATTCATTCGGAAGCATAAATATGGTTCGACAATATTCGAAGGTGTGTCCCCGGTATGGTTGTTGTCAGTACTTTCGGAGTTTTTCAGATGTCCAAACATGAATAGATGAAGTCATGTACATGGCACATGGTGGTGTTTAGGTTGATCGAGTCCAATCACCATCACGAGTCATTAGAACTTTGGTATGTCTTACCGTAATATAACCACGTTGATCGAGTGTCGTTATATTACGCTAACTCATACCTCCATTCCCACATCACTCCGTAGATTCAAGTTCGTGTAATCGTGAAGTTTAAAATAAACAAAGTGTAACGACGTCTCTAACGTGACTCGTATTGAATCGAAAGAATTAGTGCAACCCTAAAGAAGCATTTCCCGAACTAGTGTGACTAATGAAGTCGTCATCATTCTCACGCGTATGAATCATGAATCCACGTGTGTTACCAAAAGTGGCGGAATACGAGTTCGTATGATGAAGGTTGGGTACCATTAAAAAGTTTGCCTAAGAATGATTCAAGTATAATGCACAAGTAGTCAAGTAAGTGCTATCTATAGCAAATGTATGTCAGAATGCAAATGCTAACTATCCGGTTGTAGTCTAGACTCACTAATGCATCCTAACGACTCTGTTAGACACACTAATGCACGTCCTAGTTCCCTACAACCAACGCTCTGATACCACTTGTAACGACCCGACCAAAACCGTTATTGACGGCGTCGTTAACTTAGGTCCCGTTGCGTGGTCGTAGTCCCTATATGAGACTCGTTTGACCAAAATTATGTCGCATTCATTTGAAAGGTACAAGACTTGCAAGTTTAGTTTACAAAACCGTTCGACAACAAGTCTAAGTTTACAAAAGTCATAAAGTATAAATGAAATAACTTGCGACATAATTAGTTTAAAAAAAAAAAATACAGTTGCTGTAAATAGCGTAAGTATGTAAACAAAAGTTTGAATCCAAAAGTGCTATCCCTAGCGTATGCATGCATGGTTGACTCCAATCAAGTAATCAAAGAGTGCGGAAGCATGTATCAAGTAGCCAAGTATGAACCTGAGAAAACATGTAGAAAACTGTCAACGAAAAACGTTGGTGAGATCATAAATGTATTTGTAAAAGTATAATTTGAACCACAATAGTTTGTATAGATGATTATCCAAATCGTATTTATTCCGAAGAATGTAGTTTGTATTGCGAGCACCCAATTACCAAAGCTTAACTGAATCTTCCCTCTGAATTTTGAATATAGTGTTAGAACATACACTATGCACGTTGAAATTATATTTCATCCACTAACGGTAGCGAACCGTCTGAATGAGGGTTCGTTAAACCCGTATGGCCACACAACATAATCACTCGCTTACACTTACACCCTGCAAGTGGAACTAATGATAATTGGATTGAGGACTTTTGTTCTAACTCGTCTGTATCGTTGTATTCGTATTTGTGTTCAAAGTATAAAAGTATGAAAAGTATATATACATGTGAAATGTATATAAGTATGTAATGTATATGTTTCTCAGCCCACGATTTAAAAGAATAAAAGTATTTGCAAAGGTGGGACTATGATCTCACCTCGAGTGCACGAGTATAAAAGTACTTCACAAAGTAACGTATGCATGATAGTTGCTTAGCCTTGACCTAAACAAATAAGTTGTATCAATTAACCGGTTACGACACAAGGTCGGGTGAAATGTGTTCAATTAGTCCTATGGCTCGTTACGACTCGATTAAGTATAGCATGTGAATCACGTTGTCAAGTTTCATACAAGAAACAAGCATAAAAGCATGTTAGAATGATTGTATAAAAGTTTGGTTAAGTTTGACTAAAAGTCAAACTTGGTCAAAGTCAACGAAAAAGTCAACATGTTCGGGTCGGGTCCCGGACTATTTTTCTATGCTAGTTATTCATATACAAGTATATTAAAACAAGTTTCATGTGAATCGGAGGTCGGTAGCTAGTCAAACATTTCACGTGAAATGGGACAAAGAGGTCAGAATCTGACCAGGTCTATCTGCGCGCCGCGCGGGGTGAGGTGCGCGCCGCGCCATTTCCTGTACAGGCAATTCTGGTCAGTTTTCAAGTAAGCACGACCCAAAACTCAAATAATCCTAACTCACAAACCGCAAACCTCCTAAACATGTATCTCACGTCGTTGGAAAGGTATTTTAACAAGGAATACAACTAAACACTTTTCATAGATCATAAACATCATTTACAATAGCCGAAATCTCATCAAGTGATCAATAAAAGTCCATTTTCAAAGTTTCAAGTTCATCAATCGCATTTTAAGTTTCGGGAATCCAATTCACACATATGATATGCCGTTTTGAAGGTAATGAAGCATACATTACTACTAAACACTAACAATTAACATTTCATGGCATTCAAGCATCAAAAGTTCATGTCAAGAACTATCAAACCCTAGTCAAACATCACAAAATCATTAATCGGGTTTTTGAAGTTTTCTTAATTAACCTACACATCAAAATGTGGCTAATGATACTAGTAACACAATTAAAACATGCACTTTAACAATCTAACAACATTAACTCATCCAAAATCAAGGATTAAGCAAACCCATTTCAAAAACTCAAACTAGTTACTCCAAACCACAAATCGAGCAAACAAAACATATATTCATGTTACACACGAGCCATAGACACTAACTAACACAATTTCAAGTATATAAAACGAATTTAGAGAAATTTAGTGTTTTAGAAATGTTACCCAAACTTGATGAAATTGGTATCAAAATGTAGAGGATGAAGAGAGGATCACGAATATGTAATTTGTTTTGAAGTTTGCTTCCCGATCCGAATTTAGATGATGAATTTATGTTGAAGGTGAAAAGGATGTAAGTTTGGAAGAGATGAGTGAAAGAAAAATCAAAAAGAAAAGAAAATGAGGAGATAATGGTGGGAGGTGGTGACTAGTTGCTCCAATTTGGCCAAGTGACAAGATTTGTCCCTCAAGTTTCAAAGCGGGTGCGGGAATTAACCAAACGAATATTTTTAAAACGCTCGAGTAAACGGGTGATGTCAAAATTAAATAGCGGGAATATAATGAACGTTACTCACGGAAACTATTAATTTAAATACGAAAGATTATGTTTTAAAAAAAAAAGACGGTGTTAAAATTAAATTTAACGGAAAAACGCGGGATGTTACAGTTCGTACAATACTTGAGTAAAACATGAAACTACTAACCAGATTACATAATGAAATCTAATACGATAGCCCTATGGTGATTGTGGGTAAATGATGTCCATCAGGTGGGACATCTGATCCTCGTGCTCAGTTACCCGAGCACGGAGGGTATGCACTTCCCTCGTCAGTTCCTCGACGATGGAGGATGCTGGTGGGGCAGGTGGTGCAGATGGTGCAGGTGACGCCGGTGGTGCAGATGGTGCAGATGTAGCACTGGAAGTAGATGGCACAGTGTGGGCGGTCTTACTCACAAATGGATCAGCGGGATAGGGCACAACTCGCTTGCGGGCGGTGACTCTAACCAACAGTCCACGTGCGTTCATGAACTGCTTACCTCCGTTAACCCCTGGAATAATAGTACCATCGAAATGATACCGCTTCTTCGGTGGGGTAGAGGGTGGCTGCACGGGCTCCTCCTCAGGGTCCTCCTCAGAATCCTCCTCGGGCTCCTCCTCGCTGATGTCATCGGATGATGAATCGTCTGAATCATCTGAGGGTGGATGTGCCTGGCCGGTGGTCATAAGTCGATATCTGAAAGGTGGAATTGGTACAATACGTCCATCAACGGTGCGTCTAGCCCAATGTCCATGCTTGTTACGTAAAGGACCGTCTCCATTTCCCCCAGGGATCACAGTATCACCGGAATGGTGCTGTGGCTCCGGGAGTCTAGGGCTGGCTGGTGCTGGAATCTCCTCTAGATCCTCGTCTCCGTCTGAGACGTCCATCAGGTCAAGCGCGTGTCCACTATCTCTGGATGAAGAATCGCCAGAGTCGCTGGAGGGTAGCGATGAATCAGCAACAATTATAGGTGAGGCAACAGTCGTCACTGAGTCACTCTCAAAGTCAAAGGTCATGGGTAGCATGTCTGACATCTGAACAAGGAAAAATAACTTTTTCCATGTCAGTAAGACATATAGCAAGCATGTAATCAGGCACTACAACATCCTAACAGTACATGACATGGTAATGAAAACAGTTCTAAACAGAAGTAACATGCAAAAGCAGGTAGTAGCATGCAGTAATAAGAATAAGTAGCAGCATGCCGTAAGTTCTCATAGCAGTAAGAGTAAGCAGTAGCATGCAGCAGTTTCGCAGAAACAGGTAAACAAGCAAGTTGTAGATTAGTCCTATTAGTGAATCCTACTCGGTCTGGTGTAGACTCACTAATGCAACCTAATTCCCTACAACCAATGCTCTGATACCAAATGTGACGCCTCGTATAAAACTATCGTGTACGATTCGTCAACAACAGGATCTTTACACAGTCAAACACTATATGCTGTTTGAAAACCAGTTTTACATTCATAAAAAGATAGCGTTTACAAAAGATAATGTGACACGGAGGTCATTACAAAGCCATTATTCAAATAACATAAGTTGTGAATGCAAGATAAAAGTTTCATAATTGAGACATCTTTAAGTAATGTAGCGGAAATCTAACACAGCAGGTCCATATCAGCAAATCTATAACACCAAGACAGCAAGTCTAACAGCGGAAGCAACATCGTCTAAGCACCTAAGAAATACACGCTTAAAAGTCAACACGAATGTTGGTGAGCTATAGTTTATTTGTTCCAGTAATGTAATGTAGACCACGAGATTTCGTATTCAAATAGTATGAAAAGTATATGCTTATCCGTGGGCACCCGGTAACTAACTTAACGTAATAATAGTACCCCCTAAAAGTACACTTGGCGAGTGCGTATGTCCTCGAAGTATCAAACACCCGTTAAATGCTAGCACGACTAGCCCGAGTGGGGATGTCAAACCCTATGGATCCATATCTAATATTCGCATTCACCGGTTTAAAAACCAATGATTAAATGTTACTGCGCTAAGGGGAAAGTTTATGCCGTTATATAACCCACACATATGTAAAGTTTAAGTACTCTTGTCTAGTATGTAAAACATAAAAAGCGCATGTATTCTCAGTCCAAAAAATAGTATAAATAAAACGGGAAGCTATAACTCACAGTGATAAATGCGGTAAAGTCGATATGCAAAGTATGCAAGTAGTAAGTCAGTCCGAAAAGTCGTCAACCTAAGTCAAAGGTCACTAGGTCAGTATGTTGTCCCAAAAGGTTTAAAAGTGCATAAATTAAGTTTAAGTGTCACCATCAACATCATCATTATCATCATCATTCATCAACACTAAGGTAAGTTCAACAAAAATAGAGATCAAAACAAAAGGCTGACTTAGGACAGCTGTTACGACCTCTATACAAATAGAAAAGATGTGTAGTCAGTGGCTATGGCTCCGTATGTGAGTCCTCTAACCGCTGACTAATTTTCAGAACCTAACTCATATTTTTCTAACCGTGGCGACGGTTTAAGTACGAGTAGGTCAAAAATTTAAGCACAAGGTTACAAAGGCGTAGTGACATTCGGAAGGCTATATATCCTAAACCGTATATAGGATTAAGTCGAGGCCTAAACGAAAAGTCATATACTCGAAACGAACTATCTGAAAATAAATTTTCCAGAAGCCCAGGAGTCTGATCAGACCCCAAAAAATAGCAAACAATTGCTCCGATGAGGTTCTTGGTGCTTGATGCTCATCACGGTTCTCATCCTTGATGCTTGTAAGCTTCAAATGTACAACTCTTTGATGTTTTAGCATCACTTTGACCAAGGTTCAACCATCAATACACAACTAGAGTAAAATCTATCATTTTACAAGTTTTGAACATCAAAATTGCCTCTTTATTGCATAGATCCAATAAAGCTTCAACCTATGTCCATTTTACACAAGTTTATGCATCTCCAACATATGTGATGATGGATACTTGATCTTTATCATCACAACAAACATAAAAAGGTTCCAAGTAAGTGAGATCTACAATAATAACTTAGATCTCAAGTATTAAGAAAACTCTAAGCTAGAAAGCTTGGATCTTTACAAGATTAATGAGACCATAAGCTAGAAATCTAAGATCTTTAACAAAATAATGAAAGTAATGAGACCATAACCTAAAAACCTAAGATCTTTAACATAATAATGAAACCCTAAGCTAAAAAGCTTGGATCTTTAGTGTTCTTGAAGATCTTGAAGCATAAAGCTTGGATCTTTAAGATACATGAAGATCATAAACACAAGTTTTGATCTTTATAACAAAACAAAGAAATTACAAGCTACATTTAACTAGTAAAATGAAGATTCCAAGCTAGAAAGCTTGAATCTTTCATGTTCTTGAAGGATTCAAACCCAAGTTTGAATCTACAATATATAACAAGATCAAAAGCTAAAAGCTAGATCCATAAAATGATGATGATGATGTCGACTTTATGAAGAAGAAAAGAAGAAGAAGAAAATTTAAAACTTACACTTTTTAGAGTGAGAAAGACTAGAGAGAGAATTAGAGAGTAAGCGTGTATAAATTGCAAATGAGATCAAGTGTAGAATGGGTGAAATAAGGCTTGTATTTATAGTGGTGAGGAGGTGGGAGGGGTGTGGTGGCCATGGGATTGGGGGGAGACAAGGGGGACAAACTTTTGTTTTTTGGTTAATGGTTGTCTAAAGTTGGTGCTTAAGTTAGGATCACATGCAACATTAAGGATAATGCTTAACAAAAATGCTAGTATGTTCCCTCTAATAAATGGGCATTTGTCTTTCATTAATATGGGTTACTAACTTATAATAATTTAGCTAATTAAATAGTCTACTAGCTAGTGTAGGGTGGGTTAAAGTCCAATAAGGTAGAAAGTCCAACAAGACTAACTAGTGTGGTCTAGTAAATTACTAAGCGTAATTAAGCATCCAAAAACCCAAGTAATTGTTATTATAAAATAACAATTAGTATTTCGTAGTCATAATATTCCGGTTACGACAAAAGTTAAAAGTGTACACAGTACGCAGTTCGTTCTAAACGTCAAGTGACACTAACGGTCATAAAGGCTTCCTGGGTTTAAGTTATGTAACCTACGTACTTAAAGGCACGTTTTAATATATAAACAAAAGTAATCAACATGTAGGAAGTTCCCAGAGTATAATATAGCTCAGTACGCACAAATACGCAGTTTCGCAGAAAGCACAAAGCACAAAAGCAAGTCGAAAAAGTCAGGTTGTTACAACACCGCTATCCCACACTTAAAAGAACATTGTCCCTAATGTTCATTCTTAGATTTTAGGGAGCTAAAATCCCACACTTAGAGTTTGAACATGTCGAAAAATGTATCTAAGATCAATATTGGGTTGGAGTCCCACACTTAGTGATAAGCTTAGGATAGGGTATAGTTTAAGGATATAACAAAGAGAAATAAACAAACGAAGAGAAAGAAACGAATTACTCCCCTTGGTGCGGTTGTGAGCTGAGGATCTGAAGGTAGACGGAGTCGGAACCATCTTCAGCTGGATTCGAATCGGCCTTCTTGAAGTGTACTCAAGCTCCATAGGGCGTTCTCATCCTCCATACAACATCCACCAATACTTGAAATGAAATAATCAACAAGTTTCCTTGTCTTTTCAACATTATTCAAAGAGTTTCCACCACAGGCATCAATAACTGTCTATCACTTGTAAAAATAGAAAAGATCAAACCTAGACAGGTGATTACGCTTTAGGCCATAGACTATGAAAAAGTTATTTGAAAACTTGAGGGTTTCAAAATTAGGTTTTTGAAAATTCAACAAATCAGTGTATTACTAAAAAGCTTAATCCCACACTTAAAGTGTTGACTGCCTTTCATTTTAAGACTTTTGAAATAATGTAATTAATTCACTTAAGCCCAAGACAAGTAAGAGAAGTGAATTCGTCCTAAGAAACATTGAAAATTTTATTTTAAGTTTCACTTTTCACTTATTCAATTAACCTAATTAACCTAATCTAACTACTACTAAAGCTATAGAAAAATAAACACACGGGTTGCCTCCCGAGAAGCGCTTGTTTTTGTTCGAGTCACGAGCCTGACTCTAGCCTTATTTCTCAGGAAATCTAGGCGGCTCTCTTGCATCCATCAGTAGATACAAGAGGTAATATTGGAACATACCGATGAGATTGAAGCGGACATAGAATAAGGTATGTCCAATGAGAGGAGAAGGTGGTTCGAAGTGAATGCTTTGTTTAACTCGAGGTATAACAAAGCTATCAACTTCTTTTTCCTCCTTGAGTGATGCGGGTTGGTCAAAGGGGTCCTCATCACTCCATGATGTGTATGTCATTATGTATTTGAGTGATGGTTTATAGGGTAGCCTTGACGCAAAACCCGTCTTTCTTCTTTGTGACTTCAAGTTGGTCGTAATGTTGTACTCTAAGGATGGAGGTGGGACGATATCCATTGACGTCTCCAATATGGTAGCAACATTAACAAATACTTCGATACTAGAATCCTCCATCTCTTTCTTCTCATCCGGGCTCTCCATTTCAATTTCTTCATCCACCTCCTCATCACTCTGGTCGGGAGATTCAAGTATAATTGGTTCAGAGAGTTCTTCTAGAACGAAATCCTCTCCAGTCATTAAAAGATCAAAATAAGGTGGGAGTGAAGATTTGGTAGGTGTGGAGTGGTTATTCTTCTTGTCTTCTACTTCTATCTTCTTCTCTTCATTCTCGGAAAAAAGGTGACTTTCCTAGTGGAGATGGTATTTACTTCGGCGTTTCCATCAGAAGGACATACAGACTCGTCGATTGTGAAAGTGACCTCTTCTCCACGGGCTCTCAATGTCCGTGAATAAACGTCAACGATTGCTTTGGCTGTATTCATGAAAGGCCTTCCTAAGATGATAGGGGTTTTCATGTCTTCTTTATAGTCCATAACCACAAAGTCGATCGGAAAAAGGAATTTGTCGACCTTAACCATGACGTTCTCAGCTATACTGTGACAACCCGGAAAATTTTGACCAAATTTAAACTTTATCTTTAAATGATTTAACGTTTCCGACACGATAAGAAAAGTCTATGAAGTTGAATCTCAAAATTTTAGAACTGTTTCATTACATTTGACGGCTCTCGACAATTCATGAACAATTATATGTATGTATATATATATATATATATGTACAAGTAAAAACGACTTTCCTACAGTAAAACACTATTTACTACAGTAAAAATGACTTTGCTACAGTAAAACATTATTTGCTACAGTAAAACACTATTGCTACAGTGAAACCGTACTTTGCTACAGTGCTACAGTGAAAACAACTTTGCTACAGTAAAACACTATTTGCTGCAGTAACACTATTGCTACAGTACCACTATTGCTACAGTACACTATTTGATGTCGACGAACTAGCAAACAAAAATGGATAAGGCGGCCATGCGATCGCATGGCAAAAACACTGAAAACTCATGCGATCGCATGAGGTACTGTAGCAGGCCACATACTATAAAAGCTCGATTCATTCCTCCGTATTATTATTTTTTTTATATTATTATTATTATTATTATTATTAAGATTAATATTATTATTATTAATCTTATTATAATATTATTATTAGTAGTATATATACCTAAAATACTACGACGAGGTTATGAGCGTGTCACCTTCAAAATGGGTTTTTGAGCGGGATAGAGCTAAGGAAATTATGGGTTATTGCCAAGGAGGTTATGGGTAATGTTCGAGGGTATATTTGTGAATCAAATCTAGTGTTTATCATCTCTGTTGCGTCTACGTACTTTCCTACAATATTGAATCTCAATATTGATACGTAAGCACTCATATTTTATCTTTTATATGTTAATTGTGTATCCATGTCTAGTGCTCGAGTATATATAATTATGTATGCTTGTACGTTAAATTTTGTCGTTAAACAGTTTATAACGAATCACGAATTAAATACATATATTACTGAAAAAGGTATATGATATACATGTTTTTGGAAAGCTGACGAAAAATCAATAACTTTTCATTTAGATATCGAATAGTTTCGATGAACGGATTAAAAGATATGGTCAACTGAATTATGATTGACGTTAATTGGAATTACTTTTAACTCTGCAATTAATATTTAAACAACTTGTTTGTAAGATTGATAAATTGGATTTTTGAATATTACCAACCGAGTAAATGAATTCTTATATAAGGCACGTCTCATTTTGTTGAACTTTTGTCAAAATTGACTTTTTGAAACAACTTTGGATAACTTTTGTATGTCGATCTCGAGCATTAGGATTGTGATACACTATGATCTGACCTAGCTTAATAGACATTTATTTACCAACATATGTTCTCTAGGTTGAGATCTACGGTTATTTGGTAATCCGAGTTTCAGTCACATTTTGGTGAACGACTTTATATGCTGCTAAGGTGAGTTTCATTGATCCCTTTTTAATTGCTTTTGCAATACATTTTTGGGCTGAGAATACATGCACTTTATTTTAAACGCAATGGATACAAGTACATACTAAATTCTACACTGAGTTTGAACCAAAAATCCCTTAGCTTTGGTAACTAGTAACTACCAGTTATAAGAACTGGTGGGCGCGAGTAGTAGTATATGGATCCATAGGGCTTGATATCCCCGTCCGAGCTAGAGCACTAGCCTTTTAACGGACGTATGCTATTTGGAAAGCGTACTCGTTGGTTTGCGTTTATTATTATGATGATTATACAAAGGGTACAAATTATATATACGTTAAGTTTAGTTACCAGGGTGCTCAATCTCGTAAAATATTTTGATAAACGTTTCGGATGAAACAACTGAAATCTTGTGATCCACCTTTATATACAGATTATATGAAACTATAAAACTATGAACTCACCAACCTTTGTGTTGACACTTGTTAGCATGTTTATTCTCAGGTTTCCTAGAAGTCTTCCGCTGTTTGCTTATGTGTTAGACAAGCTATGTGCATGGAGTCTTACATGACATATTTTTCAAGGAAACGTTGCATTCACCAAATCATCACCATGTATCTTATTTTGACTGCATTGTCAACGGAAGTATTATTGTAAACTATTATTTATGGTGATTGTCTATATGTAGAAATCATCAGATGTCGAAAACCTTTGATTTGAATATTCATTTATGGTGTGCCAT
This sequence comes from Rutidosis leptorrhynchoides, assembly GCF_046630445.1. Classification (NCBI taxonomy): domain Eukaryota; kingdom Viridiplantae; phylum Streptophyta; class Magnoliopsida; order Asterales; family Asteraceae; genus Rutidosis; species Rutidosis leptorrhynchoides. The sequence continues at coordinate 487,988,351 of NC_092333.1, forward strand.
TTTAAAAGAATGCAATGTTTACAAAACGTATCATATAGAGGTCAAATACCTCGCAATGAAATCGATGAATGACGTGTTCATCCATATGGATTTGGAGCGATCGTCATAGTTGGTATCAGAGAGTTGGTCCTAGCGAACCAGGTCTTGAATGAGTGTGTCTAATTGATAGTTGTTAGGATGCATTAGTAAGTCTGGACTTCGACGGTGTCTGCATGCCAAAAGTTTTGCTTATCATTTTTTGTCGGAAATTACCTGCTTATCATTCCTAGTCTAGACACGTTTTACTGCATTGATTGCATGAATAGTGTATAGACAAAATTCATATCTTAGCGTATCTATTACTGTAAACTTTTCCTGACATCTTCCGAAAATTTCTCCGTGATTTATGGAATTTGGTATTATATATACATATGTAAATTATGTATTGAAGAATACCAAACTAAATTCAATAATCTAATTCATATCAAAAATCATCTCCCTAATTATACAAGATGGATCCCGTATCTAGTTCAAATTCCTTAAACTCTGACAACTATTCCGATATGGATATTCACCTGAATTCCGAAGACAGTGTAACCGGAATGGATCAACCAATTAGCCATCATCTATTCTGGATGAATTGGGGATGGGTTCGTAGTCTACTTAATCATTGGAGACAAGAAGAAGGTGATCCCTTCCATCCACCACATTGCCCTCTTGGCGAAGAACCTGAAGCACTTACCGGCGAACCTGTTCGTAATACCATTTTCTCTCTCATCTCCAGAATATCTCGTCATGATCATATACTCACTCAAATTCTGGATCTTATTCATCCGCTCGTCCGAGCCGCCAATCATCCCGGTGTAGTAGAAGAAGTCAACGAGCTTCGCGCTCGGATAGTTACTTTGGAGAATATGGTGCAAAGGTTACAAGCACCAGCAGAATCACCGGCATCAACAGTACCACAGACAACAACATCAACAGTGCCATTACCACCATCAACAACATCCGCATCGCAAACCTTAACTTCACAATCAGTTCCACGAGCATCAACGTCATACGCACCGTAGTTACCAAGAAATACCAGCAACAATAACCGATGAAGTATTAACTCATTTCCCCTGAAGAAATTTTATGTATATTTAATATATATATGAATTTTGAAATCAAAATAAATCTGTTCGTACTAAGCTATTACGTACGAATCTTAACTGGTAGGTACTACTCGGTTAGTTCATATTACTAATATGCAATGATGTACATCCTTCCTTAACAACTTAACCATTGTTAACTACAATCTCTATTTCAACTTAATGAATTCCATTTCATAATAAACCAAGTGTATTATTCAATTACATAATTGATTTTACATTTTCATTTTCGATGTACTCGAAACTTTCCAGAAAACATCATATGTGCCTTGTAAGGTTCACAAAGATTCCACAAGCATCAACATCCTTCACCGAGAAATAAGAATAAATAATGAAGTATCGATTACATTAACGAAATACTCCGCAAAGATTATGTAATTTTTAATGTTTTAGAGATTAATCATTTCTAAGTCAAATTGAAAATCAAATGAGCTTAATATGATATTAACTCATTAAATCTGTATTAGATTTGAAAAAAATATACATACATATATTTTTATAAAGATGGTAATAAAAATTCTTTTGTACAAAGTATTAATTGTGAAATCTTTAACGGGTAGGTACTACTCGAGAAATATTTAAGTTCACAATTAATATGTTACACTGTACATTCTTCAATTTTGATTCAAAAATCATTAACTATACTCACTATCTTCACAATGATACACAATCATTTCATATAAATTCAATCACATATTCTGATATCGACGGATCAGAATCCAAGCCATAACTCTGAACCGGTGACATCATTCTTAGATCTCTACATCTTTCAAAGCTATACTTTGACTTCAAAACTATGCAAGATCCTTTAGCATTGTTTTTACTGAAAATAACCTTGCAATTCCTTTTCAAAGTATCCAGTATTATCAACCATTCAACCAGTCAACGACGACCTTTCAGACTTGTAATTTTGGCATATACATTTTCGTTAGTGGGGAACCTTTCATGTTCCACCACATTAGCAGTAAATTTACCAACAACTTCATTGATCTTTGACCTTCCGAAAAATCCTTATACTCATTGAAAATGTATCATGTACTCATCCACATCTTGTAACGGCAATTGCCATACCAACTATCGGGAATTAGCAATCAGTATTTTGAAATCTTGTAGCACGTCTACGCCAACAGTTATATGTGTACATATAACGTCTACCTCCTGGACTTACATACTTCGAATGTGAAGTTTTCGAAAAACACCTCAAACTACGAAACTAGTTCTCCGAATTTTGGAAAAATGTTGATGAAGCATCAAAAACTGTAAACGACCTTAACAGTCAAAAGTTTGATGATAAAGAATAGTATGGTGGTAAAGCTGAGAAAAGAGAAGGTTTGAAATTGAAAAACGGATTGAGCAGACCATGAAGGAGGCTGTGGACAAATCACAAAGACTAAATCTACCTTTAAAGAATCTAAATGATTCAGAGTCTGCTGAAATCATTAGCGAATACCTTGCTCCTTACTCTAAAACCTTTGCGGACAATATTCTTCATCATCATCTTATCTTAAATATTCTAAGATATCATCGTATCTCCCATTATAAATATCCTCCATATTTCTGAAGATATTTTTCGAAACCATTCTTATCTGAAATCATTACCTCTTCGCGCTATCTGTGTTACATCATAAAAGAAACTATTTTAGTTTCTAAAATCTGAAAAATTCGAAAAAAATGGATGTTTTGAAGTAATGTTGGGAACTGAAGCATGAGTTAGTATAATATAATGACACTTGATCAACGTGATTATATTACAGTAAGTCATGTTGAGTTTCTAATGGAACGTGACAAAGGTTCACAGATCACACCCTCATCATAAACCATGTTACATAACTCTTTCATTCTATATAATCTCTAAATATATCAAGAAAATATATTTCTTGATGATTCGGTCTTTTCCGGATATTCTGGTAATTTGACAAGTCAGATTGTGCCATTACCGTTTCTTTCTTAGAACATTAATTATGTTTATTTCGAAATGCATACCTACGAATTTTGGACCATTATTCACTTGACTTAAAGTCGGGAAGAGAAAACGAAAGCATGAAGCTCCGAAATATAATGGAAAATATAAAGCCCGAAAACAACCCAGAAATTACAAACCGTGTATATCAATGCGTATAGCAATATAAAGACACGGGAGAATGAAAAACAATATAACCCCAAGGTAATAGTAGAAGAAAATAACCTCCTCTGGTGGCAGATGAAAAAGAAGGATGAATGATATGATAGCCAAGAAAATATCAAGAATCAGAACTGGATGAAGCATTTTCACAAATCTTTTGTAAGTATGAAATAAGAAAGAAGATTATAGGAGTGGTGAGAATAAATAAAACGGAAGAGGTTAATTTATAGCAAAATATCAGACATAGCAATCGAGGCAGATTACGCATTTAATCAAAGGAAATCCTAATTTCCTTAAATTCCGAAGAATCAAATTTTATTTAAATTATCAAGATTTTCTATTCCTTAAATTCCGGAAATCAATCGTTGCTACATCAAGAGATAAGACGAATCTCTATTCTCCATTTCACTCTATTACGATAACTTCTCACATACGCTTCGAGTAATCGGATTGTTTTATCCGTATTATATTTACCAACTCATATTCGTCATGAAAACATTTTTATTGTCAGCCATGACGACCTCACTTAAATTTCGGGATGAAATTTCTTTAACGGGTAGGTACTGTGACAACCCGAAATTTTTTGACCAAATTTAAACTTTATCTTTAAATGATTTAACGTTTCCGACACGATAAGCAAAGTCTATGAAGTTGAATCTCAAAATTTTAGAACTGTTTCATCACATTTGACGGCTCTCGACGATTCATGTACAAGTAAAAACGAGTTTCCTACAGTAAAACACTATTTGCTACAGTAAAAATGACTTTGCTACAGTAAAACACTATTTGCTACAGTAAAACACTATTTGCTACAGTGAAACCGTATTTTGCTACAGTGCTACCGTAAACACTATTTGCTACAGTACACACTATTTGCTACAGTATACACTATTTGATGTCGACGAACTAGCAAACAAAAACGGATAAGGCGGCCATGCGATCGCATGGCAAAAACAATGAAAACTCATGCGATCGCATGAGGTACTGTAGCAGGCCACATACTATAAAAGCTCGATTCATTCCTCCGTATTATTATTTTTTTATATTATTATTATTATTATTAAGATTATTATTAATCTTATTATAATATTATTATTAGTAGTATATATACCTAAAATACTACGACGAGGTTATGAGCGTGTCACCTTCAAAATGGGTTTTTGAGCGGGATAGAGCTAAGGAAATTATGGGTTATTGCCAAGGAGGTTATGGGTAATGTTCTAGGGTATATTTGTGAATCAAATCTAGTGTTTATCATCTCTGTTGCATCTACGTACTTTCCTACAATATTGAATCTCAATATTGATACGTAAGCACTCATATTTTATCTTTTATATGTTAATTGTGTATCCATGTCTAGTGCTCGAGTATATATAATTATGCATGCTTGTACGCTAAATTTTGTCGTTAAACAGTTTATAATGAATCACGAATTAAATACATATATTACTGAAAAAAGGTATGTGATATGCATGTTTTTGGAAAGCTGACGAAAAATCAATAACTTTTCATTTAGATATCGAATAGTTTCGATGAACGGATTAAAAGATATGGTCAACTGAATTATGATTGACGTTAATTGGAATTGCTTTTAAATCTGCAATTAATATTTAAACAACTTGTTTGTAAGATTGATAAATTGGATTTTTGAATATTACCAACCGAGTAAATGAATTCTTATATAAGGCACGTCTCATTTTGTTGAACTATTGTCAAAATTGACTTTTTGAAACAACTTTGGATAACTTTTGTATGTCGATCTCGAGCATTAGGATCGTGATACACTATGACCTGACCTAGCTTAATAGACATTTATTTACCAACATATGTTCTCTAGGTTGAGATCTACGGTTATTTGGTAATCCGAGTTTCAGTCACATTTTGGTGAACGACTTTATATGCTGCTAAGGTGAGTTTCATTGATCCCTTTTTAATTGCTTTTGCAATACATTTTTGGGCTGAGAATACATGCACTTTATTTTAAACGCAATGGATACAAGTACATACTAAATTCTACACTAAGTTTGAACCGAAAATCCCTTAGCTTTGGTAACTAGTAACTACCAGTTATAAGAACTGGTGGGCGCGAGTAGTAGTATATGGATCCATAGGGCTTGATATCCCCGTCCGAGCTAGAGCACTAGCCTTTTAACGGACGTATGCTATTTGAAAAGCGTACACGTTGGTTTGCATGTATTATTATGATGATTATACAAAGGGTACAAATTATATACGTTAAGTTTAGTTACCAGGGTGCTCAATCTCGTAGAATATTTTGATAAACATTTCGGATGAAACAATTGAAATCTTGTGATCCACCTTTATATACAGATTATATGAAACTATAAAACTATGAACTCACCAACCTTTGTGTTGACACTTGTTAGCATGTTTATTCTCAGGTTTCCTAGAAGTCTTCCGCTGTTTGCTTATGTGTTAGACAAGTTATGTGCATGGAGTCTTACATGACATATTTTTCAAGGAAACGTTGCATTCACCAAATCATCACCATATATCTTATTTTGACTGCATTGTCAACGGAAGTATTATTGTAAACTATTATTTAGGGTGATTTTCTATATGTAGAAATCATCAGCTGTCGAAAACCTTTGATTTAAATATTCATTTATGGTGTGCCATTTTAAAAGAATGCAATGTTTACAAAACGTATCATATAGAGGTCAAATACCTCGCAATGAAATCGATAAATGACGTGTTTGTCCATATGGATTTGGAGCGATCGTCACATATACCCTTAGGATATCTAGTGGATTGGTCAGCTAGCTGGATGCTCATTTTGATAGGGTTAAGGTTTACAATTTCGAGTCTCTGAAACAGTGAGCATGGCATGAGATTGATGCTGGCACCAAGGTCAGTGAGAGAATAGATAGTACCAGATTGGTTGATAGAAAGAGGAAGGATAAATCGTCCTGTATCACCTAGTTTTTCAGGAAGAGTATTTAAGATATTAGCTGAACAATCCGCGTTCAGCGGGATATTGGGTACTTCGGATACCTTATCCTTAGTTGATAGGAGTTTTCTATTATACTTCTTACTATGAGGATTTTTAAACACGGTGTCCAAAAATTTACCGTCAAGCTTGAAAGATTTCATCTTGTTATGACTTTGCTTGAGACGGCCCGAGAATGGAATGGGTGCTTTCCCAGTAAGTTTATGTGATGACTCAATGACTAATACCGAACGAGTATTAGTTAGTTTCTTCTCATAGAAGAAACTGAAGGTTGGCTATGTGCCACCTTTGAGTCATTTTTAGGATAACCTAGAGAATCGAGACGTTGATTTAACTGAATTATTTGATTTTCAGGACTACTCAAGTGATTAGTCATGACTAAGTCAGCTGCGTCTTGTCTTGCTGTGATCATGTGGATGATTCGTAGTAGGACATCGTCTGGACTTGTCTCTGGTGGGGTAGTGGGTTTGGTAAGTTAGTTGTGCGGATGAGCTAGGATCTTATCGGAGTAGTCAACAGAGTCCTCACAATCAGCCTCGTCTACCAAGGCCGGATGTGGGTCAGTACAATTCTGGCATAATTGCACTTAAGACACATGTTGCGGGAGTTTCTTTAGCTCTTCGACTTCTTTGGTGAGGTTTTCTATTTGGTCCGAGAGAAATTTGATGGTTTTATTTTTGATAGGATCGGAGCCGGAAAGTGGTGTTGGTGATGAAATGTGCTCTTCCGTGTTCCAATCGTGATGGTACATAGTCATCTCCCCGATCAATCTCCAGGCCTCATCAGCAGTGAATTTCATGAAGTTACCTTGAGAAACAGCATCAAGAGTGGACTGGTTGTTCTGATTCAGACCTTTGTAGAAGGTTAAAATTTGAACAGAGCTCTCAAGACGGTGGTTCGGGCATCTTCGAAGCAAATGTTTGAATCTTTCCCATGCAGTGTAGAGTGATTCATCGTAGGCTTATTGAATGTTTACGATATCATTCCTAAGTCTGATTTGTTTTAATGGGGGAAAGTACCTGATTAAGAAAATTATTGCCATTTCCTCCCATGAAGTGATAAAGTTGGGTTCTAACCCCTCGAACCAGGTTTTTGCATGAAGAGTTAAGGAATAGGGGAAGAGATGCAGACGAACTACATCTTGTTCAACCCCGTTTTGCTTATATGAGTTGAATAAGGAGAGGAATCTATCTAAGTAAGAGTTGGGATCGTCAATTGGTAAGCCATGGAATGGGCAATGGTTGTGAATGAGTTGTATGATGCTACGCTTAAGCACAAAAGGCGCTCCGTTAACCTCTGGATAGAGTATCGGTTCTCCTCGTCCTTCTAATGAGGGTTTGGTGATATCAGCGAGAGTGATGCGTGCAACCATCTTCGAACTATCGACTGGTAAGTGCGGATCTCGTTGGATGAGTACAATGTATGATATCGGATAGAAGAAAGGATGTGTCGGAAGAATTCTTAGCGGTCTAAGTAGGTTAAACCATCCTAAAGGTTCACTAATAAGGAAGTCCATTTTAAACTTTTTAATTAATCTAAATTAAGCTAATATTATCTAACCTAACTACGGTAAACTAGTAACTTTTGACAAAGATAGTCTTAGTCAAAAGGTCTCTTAAAAATAAACTAATCTAAACATGCTCCAAATCGTACTACCGCTCCCCGGCAGCGGCGCCAAAAATTAACTACTACCGTGATATGCCCGAATAGGACGGTTGATTTATGCGGTGTGGTTAGGTCGCAAATTGTCAATTCAGGATATCAATAAAAGAAGCTGATCGTTTTATTTATATATATTGGGCCTAAATCTATTATTCGTTTCTATGGGTTAGCAAGGGCACATATGACCTAGGGTCGTTCCTTGAGCGGTCGAATTTGAAACGGACCTTATTCACATAATTAAGTAATTAAGATTGGGTTTGTACACAATTTAGTATCCAAGACTAGTGGCTAGGTACACCTTGAGTGGAGAGGCAGGATCCTTTTGGTCCCAATAAATTGGCGACCGTTCGGAAAATCCAACAACCAAGTCCAACCGGTTTATTCTAGACACCACTTTATCCAGAATATCAAATTGTGTAAAGGCTATAGTTGGGTTAATTTGATTTATAATTCTATTTCAAATATTAAAGCAATATAATTAAAATAAGCTAGCTAGCATGTAACAGCTAAGGACAGAGAAGGCGTGGTTCACCATGATTTAAGATAACGTAGTGTCGGGATGATTGCGAGACACTCATTGGATATATATACCTTGTGTAAACACTAGATTCCTTACTAATCGATTTCTCGATTAGCATGTCATGAGGAACTAGGCTATCGTGATTATGATCGGATGGACTATGCTCAACTCCCGATGCTTTATCCGGTTTAAGGATATAAGCGGCCCATCTTGGATGCAATGCATACCTTGAGCGCACGAATAAAGTAGCATAGCCATATATATATATATATATATATATATATATATATATATATATATATATATATATATATATATCCAGCCTTTCTTAATGCCTTAGTGTATCACCCAAGTGAGTGGTTATGAGTTTGAATTCCTTTTTGTTAATGGTTTGGTAAAATCTAAAGGTTTGTAGACAAATTAGAACCTCTGATAGTTCTCAGTCATCCTTAAAGATTTATAAGCTTAGTTTGTATTGTAGTGCGTTAAATTCTCATTTATGACTTAAACCAGTCCTTACCTAAATCTACCTAATAAATCCCTTAGTTATTCACCATGTAATACACTTATAGTGGTTCCATAGCTTCTAACCTTGACCATGCTCAAGTGTAGCTATAGTACATCAACACCGTACTCTACTGTTGCAACAGTATTTCTTCGAGTCTTATACTCTTGACCAATGTCTTGATCTGGTCCTATAGTAAATCTCCATGTACTTTATAGTATTTCCGATGGGTTCATGTCTTGGCCAATGTATAAACACAGATAATTAATTACCTTATAATTGTCGACTTTATAAAAGGTTTTAATCACGTTTATTGGTGGAAGGACGATAATAACGAGGTTTAATATCATAGACAGAAAGCGAATGCAAAATGATAATCATCCCTGACTAACATTATTAAATCATGGAAAACAATCAAGCAATTACTCACATATCATGGCAACAAGCATTTCTAATATTAATAAATCATAAATATCGATTAAGAATATTATAATAAATTAATAAAAGAAAGGATAGATATTACCGAATAATGTCGGTAGAGTAACACTTGTATTTCTTCATAATATTCATAGCGTTACAATGCTCGATAACTTCTAATACTAACTACATACTAATCTCCTATTGATCACTAGAGAGCGACAATAGAGTGATACTTATTTTTCTAATCTCTGTACTTTTCTCTCTCTAGAAAGCAGAGAGAGAACTAATCTCCTACTGTTCACTAGAGAGTGACAATAGAGAGATATTTAGAGAGTGAAGTGAAGAATGGTGTGTGTTAAAATGGTGGGATGAAGCCCCCATTTATAGAAAATGCTTGGTGGCAAAGTTGTAAATAAGTTACTGTAAAACCTCTGGTAGGCCGTTTGGGAAGCCGTTTTTCAAGGCCGTTTTCTAATGCAAGCCGTTTTTGGTGCCCTTTTGCTGGCAGACCATTTTTTCTACTGGCAAGCCGTTTTTGCTGGACCGTAACTTGTCTTTCACCGTTTTCGCTCTAGAATCTTCGTTTTAGCTCCGTTTTTGACGATTCTTACGCCTACGCATTCGTAATTGAATATCCTACAACATCATATCAAGTAAATAAAATTTTCCCAAAATTATAAAATAAGTTATTTAAACGCGAGTTTATCGTCTTAGCCGGTTTTGCTCTTTTTTCTCGTTTTCATCCATTTTTAGTGATTCTTAAAACATAGCCTTTGTAATGACATAAACTACCAAATGGAGAAATAAATGCTTATTTAGATGATAAAGTCAATTACTTTATCATAAATGGGGCTAATATCGGGGTAAAAACGTGACTATTTAGCCGATATCAGCTCATAAGCTGTTCTTCCGGAAATTTGTCTCTAATATATTGTTCAAAAAGTTGTTCCATCGCTGGATTTTCTAAACGACTATTATGATCTGCTGCGACGTTATCTGCTCCTTTATTATCTTTAATCTCAATATCGAATTCCTGAAGGAGTAAGATCCATCGTAGGTGTCTTAGTTTAGCATCTTGCTTAGTAAATAGATATTTTAGGTTTAAATGATCTGTATAAACCATAGTTTTAGACCGAATGAGATAGGAACGGAATTTGTCGAAGGCGAAAACTATTGCTAGCAGCTCCTTTTCCGTAGTGGTGTAATTCTCTTGAGCTCCGGTTAAGGTTTTGCTGACGTAATAGATCGGATGAAAAATGCTTATCTTTTCGTTGTCCTAGTACAGCTCCAACTATGAAGTCAGTCGCATCACACATGATTTCAAATGGTAAACTCCAATCAGGAGCTATCATGATGGGTGCCTGTTTGAGCTGTTCCTTTAGGTAGTTGAATGCTTGAACACATTCTTCAATAAAGATGAACGGAACTTCATTTCCGAGGAGATGAGTAATAGGTCGCGTGACTTTGAAAAATATTTGATAAAACATCGGTAGAAACCGGCGTGTCCAAGGATCCTCCTCACAGCTTTTACTGTGGTAGGTTCTGGAAGTTTGGTTATGATTTCAATCTTTGCCCTGTCGACTTCTATTCCTGACTTTGATATCTTATGTCCTAAAACTATGCCTTCTTTAACCATGAAGTGACATTTTTCCCAATTTAGAACTAAGTTTGAATCTTTGCACCGGGTGAGCATCTTGTCAAGGTTAGAAAGGCACGACACAAAGGTAGTACCAAAGACGGAGAAGTCATCCATGAAGACTTCCATACAACGTTCGATCATGTCATTGAATATAGCTACCATACACCTCTGAAATGTAGCTGGTGCATTGCATAACCCAAAGGGTATGCGTCGATAGGCAACTGTTCCATAAGAACAGGTGAAGGTTGTCATTCCTTGGTCCTTTAGATTGAGGGGAGTTTGAAAGTAGCCGGAAAAACCGTCAAGGAAACAATAGAACTCATTTCCTGATAGGCGTTCCAACATTTGATCAATGAACGGAAGTAGAAAATGATCTTTCCGGGTTGCATCAATTAGTTTAATATAATCTATGCAAACCCTCCAACTGGTGACCTCCCGTGTTGGTATAAGTTCATTATTCTCATTTTTGGTTACGGCCATTCCTCCTTTCCTAGGTACCACTTGAACAGGACTTACCCATAGTGAACCAGAAATAGGATAGATCAGACCGGCATCTAGAAGTTTAATTACTTCTTTCTTGATGACTTCTTAAATCATTGGATTGACCCTTCTTTGCCTCTGAAATGAAGGTTTGAAATTGTCTTTCATGAAGATCTTGTGGGTGCAATAGTTTGGACTGATTCCTTTTATGTCGGAAATCTTCCAAGCGATTGCTTTCGTATGTGACTTCAGAACCTTAATCAATTCTGCCTTCTCATGTGGCGTGAGATCTTTAGAAATGATTACAGGGAGTTGCGATTCTCCTTCTAAGAATGCATACTCCAGATGTTCGGGTAACTTCTTCAATTTTAATTCCGGCTGTTCCTCGATAGACGGCTTCCTTCTGGCTATCTCCTTTTTATCTAACGAGTCATATCTCTCCTGGAATTCTTATTCTTCTTCCTTAATAGCAGTCACTGATGCTATCTATTCTTTGGTTATGGAAATTGTCCTTCTTATGCTTCGTCTTCAGAAACTTTTTCTTTAGTTTCGAAGGTTGGATTAGGAATTTCATCACAGTCCTCATTTAACTGTGGTTCCTGAAATACCAGAATGAAATATGTCTCTTCATTCGATCTTCTCCTTAACAGGGATAGGGGAATGCCTTGACCTAGTGGTGCTATACGGATACTTTTGCCGAGAAAGTTACTTTCCGAGAGGGGAGATTTATATTGACCAGGATTTATGGCTGAATGGTTATCGAGATTTCCTTCAGAAGGTGTAAAGAACATATCCTTAGAAATTTGATCTTGACTGCATATAGCCATGGTATTCTCCAGATATTCATTGACAAGTTCTTGAAAAGAATCGGCGAGATTGAGATCTTCTTCGCGAGGATGGCTAATGAGTCGGTCGACATTAAATGTGACTTCTTCATTTCCAACTCTTAATTTCAGTGATTTCTCGTGTACGTCAATTATAGCCTTGGCAGTATTCAAGAATGGTCTGCCAAGTATGAGTGGGACCTTCATGTCTTCCTCAATATCCATAATGACGAAATCAACTGGGAATGCAAACTTATCCACTTTGACTAGGACATCTTCAGCTATCCCTCGAGGAATTTTAACTGATCTGTTAGCGAGTTGGATAGTCATTCTGGTAGGTCTTAAGTCATTAAGTCATAGCTTTTTGAATAATGAATAGGGCATTAGGTTTACACTGACTCCTAAATCTGCTAAAGCATTGCTGATTTGGACATCTTGAAGGTAGCAAGGTACCGTGAATCTTTCTGTATCTCCTAACTTAGGGGGAATACAATGTTGTAACACTAATGAACATTCCTCACTTAAGGGTAAGCTAACTATCTTTGTTAATCTCTCTTTGTTTGAAAGTAAATCTTTGAAAAATTTAGCGCAGTTTGGCATTTCTATTAAAGCATCTACTAGTCGTACATTCAAATGCAGATTTTTAATAATATCCCAATAATTAACAAATTACGCTTCTTGTTTTTCCTTCCTAAGCCTACCTAGAAAAGGTAAGCGGGTTCACATAATAAATTTCGGCGCTTTAGGAGAGATAGGTTCCGGTGGATTGACTACTGGGTCAATTAGCACAGGTTATGTATCGGAAATATCTTGTATGGATATATTAACAGTTGTTTCTTTCCCACCTCTAGTTACTACTAGGGCATCAAACTCACTACACTCTGTTTCAACTTTAGTGGTTAATCGTTGAAGAGTAAGCTAAAAATTGGTTATTAATTCTTCAAAAGTCTTTATCAAAGTATCAAACTTATTTTGGCATTCTATGACTTGAAGGTTTATCATGTATTGCTTCTTCATAAAGTCGACTAAAGTTTCTTTAGAGTGGAGAGTAGGTTGGTGTAATGGGAAGATTATATTAGAGTCCGAGCTATTTTACTGTTTATATGCCCATCTAGGGTAAGGATACCTTAGACTGGTTCAAGTAGCATCGGGACTTTTAGGAATTGATAAACTTTGAAGAGTGAGAGTGAGATCTTGTAACCTGGTTTCCAGCATTTTTACCGTTTGAGTGAAGATGTCATCCTTCTCAGCAGCTTCATTACTCCAATCCTCCTGTTGTACAGCTATTGTTTCTTAGAGATTCCATGCTTCGTCTGCTGTTTGTGACATGAAATTTCCTTGCGAGGCCATGTCTAGGAGAGACTTATCATCCTTGCTCAAACCATTGTAAAGCGTGCAAATTATGTCTGCCCGACTTAACGAATGATTCAGACATCTTTTAAGCACCACCTTTACTCTACTCCATGCTAGACATAATGACTCGTTTTCTTTTTGAAAAAAGTTTGTGATTTCATTTCTTAAATAGGTTTGCAGGGAGGGTAGATAAAATTTGTTTAAAAACTTTGTGGCTAATTTCTCCCATGAATGTATTGAATTCGGTTTAAGCTCATCAAACCATGTTAACGCGCGTGCAGACAAGGAATATTGAAAAAGCTGAAGTTTCAAAATGTTTTTCTCGTTTTCTTCCTTCTTAAAAGAGACAACCAGACTAATAAATTTATTTAGGTGAATGTTTGGATTGTCAGTCGAAAATCCTTGAAATTTACAGATCATCATGACCAATTTGATCATATGTGAACTGATTTCAGGAATTCCTTAGTTCCTAAGGTGATTGGTCCTCCTCTTTCTTCTAAGCATGACTTTTTCATAGAAGCAAGGGTGTTTTGTTGTTCCATTTTTTTGGTTTTCTGTTTAAAAGACTATAAAAAGTATCATTTAGAAAATATTAATTAACTAAAAGGGTCAATAATTTAATTAAAACAATTATTCTTGAAATTCAGTCGCTAACCTTATCGGATATTCTAATTGATAGGATTTCTTACATATTACTTTGTATCTAAGTGGCCAGATCGACTACGGAGAGGCAGGATCCTTTTGGTTCCAATATAATTGGAGACTGTTCGAAAAATCTAACAACCAAGTCCGTGTATAATTTTCTTTCTTAGACACCACCAAACAATACTTTGTCTGTTTAAAATCTTTCTCAATCAAAATATTCGATCCCCGGAAGCGGCGCCAAAGACTTGTTACTCTCTTGATATGACTAAAACAGCCGGTTTTATTTCTGCGGGGTCGTTAGGTCGCAAGACGTCAGAGTCAGCTATTTAGAGGGAGAACTGTGGTTTAGTATTTATATTTTGTGGGGCCTAAATTTACTTTTAACTTTCTTATGTAGAAGGTGTAAGTTAACCTAGGGTCGTACTTTTGAATGGTTTAGCGAATCGAAGATCAAGTGGATAATTGTCTTTGGTTAAATTACATAGATAAAAGATAGTAGTTGATTTTAAACTAATAATCCTAATTACGGAGAAGTAAAGGTAATGGAGGTATATCCGGTTTGGGTTAGGGAAAGGTAATTATGTTTATGTTAAAGCTATGATTAGAATGGTGTAGATCTGGTTGGATAAGCCAATCACACAGACCTACTTATCTCTAGACTCTAGGAGTTCTCATTGAGTAGTGAAAAGTATGTCACTTGGTTGTATATTTGAAAGGTAACTATACCTCGGAGGTTATCCTTAGTAAAACACTAGGTTTATTAGTGAGTTGAGTTCTAATCCTAACCCTCATTATCAGTTTGGATAAATGAATAACAACATGCACAACAAGAAAACTGTGTTCTTAGGACCCCTCGTCTGAGACCCCTGCGAAAAAGCATCCTAACCGACCAAAAATTGGGACGGGGTAATTCTTGGGGTCCTATAATATCCTAAGCTAATAAAGTGGAGTCCTAAGAATAGGACACATAATTTTTGGGTCATATTATTGATACGCTTATAAATATTTGTCCTAAAAAGATGTTTTATATGACACACAATTTTGGGGTCCTATTATTTTTTAGGACACCTAATTTTTGGGTCATATTATTGATACGCTTATAAATCTTTGTCCTAAAAAACTGTTTGATATGACACACAATTTTGGGGTCCTATTATTTTTTAGGACACCTAATTTTTGGGTCATATTGTTGATACACTTATAAATCTTTGTCCTAAAAAGATGTTTGATATGACACACAATTTTGGGGTCCTATTATTTTTTAGGACACCTAATTTTTGGGTCATATTGTTGATACACTTATAAATCTTTGTCCTAAAAAGATGTTTAATATGACACACAATTTTGGGGTCCTATTATTTTTTAGGACGCTTTTTTAATAAGGTCACAACAATAGGACACTTGGGTATTTGAGGTCCTAACTCTTAGGACCCTTAAATTCGTAGTTGCATAAAAATGTACTTACTAGGACACTATCTTGTTGGTGTCTCATAATGATCAACCAACAAGATAATACGGTCACAACAATAGGACGCTTGGGTATTTGAGGTCCTAACTCTTAGGACCCTTAAATTTGTAGTTGCATAAAAATGTACTTAATAGGACACTATGTTGTTGGTATCTCATAATGATCAACCAACAAGATAATAAGGTCAGAAAAATAGGACGCTTGGGTATTTAAGGTCCTAACTATCATATGACTATATTAGGACCCTTACTAAAGTCGTATTATTGCACTTTTGTTACAAAAATGACTAAAGTATTATATGAGTTAACTTCCATTAAATATTTAAAAGCATCGATGGCATAATGGCTTGTGTGTTATTATTTCAAGTGATTGACCTGGGTTCAAATCCATTTTATGTCTCTTTTGTTTCTAAAATTAAAAAAATATAGTTGGGCCAGATTTAATGATTCATTTTTTATTTTCGAAATTTCAGCTGGGAATTGTAGTTGGGCCAGATTTAATGGGTTCATTTTGTAACAACCCAACCCGTTAACCCACCAAAAACGTGGAATAAAAAAAAAATTTAAAACTGATCTGGAGAGTGCGCGGCGCGCACCACTGCCTGTGCGCGGCGCGCACAAGTCCTGAGACAGTTCTGATCAAAATGTCCATTTTTCGCGAAAAGATCTTCGACTTCCCGACACTTTTAGACCGAACGCTTTTCACAACAAACTTATATATGTAAAACTAACACGAATCAAACATAAAAATGATGTTTTACAAGCGGGGCCCACACGACCCAAAATACAAGTTTAATACAAGTTTAGAGTTTCGACCACCAAAAAGTTTAAGTTCCAAACTACACAATGAGCATGGCGTTTGGAATTAAACTACCCAACTACCGGTCAAACTCCAAGAGCTACTAAAGCCAAAAGTGTCCCCTAGTATCAAGCGGGATCTCTAGTCCAATACGATGCCCTTACCCTTGTCCGAAACCGAATCTATAAAATGGTAAACAACGAGAGGGTAAGCAAAGCTTAGTGAATGCAATAATTATACGAATACATATATAATTATACCTACTTGCATACACTTACACAAACCGCAAACATGCTAGCAACACAATTAGCTTATCGTCACAATAACATGCTATAATCTCCAATACCACAAGCTAGCAACAACCGCATAATAATATAACTCGAAATGATATAATATGCTTACAACACAAGTAACCATGGTTAACCAATAGTACAAGGGAACGGCGCTCGCGAAAACGCCATCGGTGTTCACAACATCCGTTAGGGCACTTAACACCTCGCACCACTAACCCCTAGGGTGGAACCTTAACACCTCGGCACTTCACCCCGAGTGGCATCTTAACACCTCGATGCAACACTCATTATTTTACGGAGTGGTGTCTTAACACCTCGGCACTACACTCCTAGGTGGCATATTAACACCTCGATGCTACACCCGAGTGGCATCTTAACACCTCGATGCTACACCCTTCACGTGAAACGTGGTGTCTTAACACCTCGACACTACACCTTTCACGCTACAACAAATAGATACATTATATACATACGCATATAATTATTCCACTCACCTTAACAATTAGATGACGATTTCAACCTCCACAAGCTTCAAAGCAAAGTACCTAATATAATAAGTACTTGATCAACACACAAGCTAAGTGGACTCAATACTAACACTTACACATGAGCATTTAATGACTTAATGTATTAAATCGCCCATTTATACCAAAACCGCCCAATTAAAGTCAAGACCACCACTAATCACTTAAAAGCTAGTGATTAAGGTCCAACAACACCAACTAACACATAATTAGGGTAATTCATACCCATCTTTCCAAACTAGGTCAATTTATTACCCAAATAACCATTTTAAGACAACACACCCATTTCGGGTCATCCACTAACTAACCAACACCCATTTACTAAATAACTAGGTGTGTTAGCAATTAACTCACCAATTAGGGTTCATAAACATCATTTAATACTTTGAAACCCTAGACTAGTCACCAATTAGTATTCAAGACTCAATTTTACCCAAGAACACCCAAAATCACCAATAATGGGTTTTGTGTTCAT
The DNA here is from genome assembly GCF_046630445.1 of Rutidosis leptorrhynchoides. Lineage (NCBI taxonomy): Eukaryota > Viridiplantae > Streptophyta > Magnoliopsida > Asterales > Asteraceae > Rutidosis > Rutidosis leptorrhynchoides. The sequence goes on from NC_092333.1 coordinate 488,006,180, forward strand.
CATTTACTCAAACCCTAACCCTTACACTAAATCAAAGTAAGGAAAATAAAATTAGAGCATACCACAACTACCACAACGAAGCTAGAGATAAGATGAACGACTTTAATGCTTGAATTTTAACCCAAAACAAGCTCCTTCCTCTTGGATTTAAGCCTTCTCTCTCAAAAATCACAATCTCTCTCTAGAATTAAAGTTAAAGTGATAAGGTTGTTGATAATGGAGTAATGGTGCTCCACAAACTGACCTATCTGTCCTTAACCCGTCCATAAGTGAATTTACCAAAATGCCCATCAAAATATCTGATTTAAAAAGCTGGAACCCGGCTACAGTAAGGGGTGCGCGGCGCGCTCCCTTTAGTGTGCGCGGCGCGCACTAGGCTCAGCTCACTCAGTGACTTCTGTTTAACTGCACAACATCACCCACACTCTATGTAACATAATTACACTACTGTACAAACTGATTAGGGTCTTACAACTCTCCCCCACTTATTCGGATTGCGTCCTCGCAATCCAAGCCGCATGACAAGAGGGAAGATATACCAACACGAACTCTTCAGGCTCCCAAGTAAACTCGGAACCTATACTTCGACGCCATTGGACTTTAAAAGTCCTAACCTCTTTATGCCTCAACCTTTTGACCTTCTCATCGAGTATGGCAATCGGCTCCTCAATATACTCTAACTTATTGTTTAGCTCAATTTCGTCTAACGGCACCCATGATGAATCATCCGCAAGACACTTACGGAGATGGGAAACATGAAATGTATTATGAATCCCCGCAAGCTCTTCGGGTAATTCCAAACGATAGGCAACTTCACCAACACGAGCTAAAACTTTAAAGGGACCACTAAACCGAGGAGCTAACTTTCCCCGTTTTCGAAATCGAATAATACCCTTCCATGGCGAAACCTTAAGCATCACCATATCGCGTTCTTGAAATTCGATCGTTCGTCTACGTTTGTCGGCATACGACTTTTGTATATCTTGAGCCTTTCTCAAATGTTCCCGAATAATATCAATCTTGTTATTCGTCTCTAAAACCAAATCGGTACTCCCGATTTCTCTTTGACCCACTTCTCCCCAACAAATGGGAGTTCGACACCTCCACCCGTAAAGCATCTCATAAGGTGGCATCCCGATACTAGTATGATAACTATTATTGTACGAGAATTCCACTAAAGGCAAATGCTCATCCCAACTACCACTGAAATCAATAATGCACGCCCGTAACATATCTTCCAAAGTTTGGTTCGTACGTTCGGTTTGACCGTCCGTTTGAGGATGATACGCTGTGCTCAACTTCAATTGTGTACCCATATCCTCATGAAACTTTTCCCAAAATTGAGATGTAAAACGGGTATCTCGATCCGAAATAATAGATATAGGAACCCCATGTCGAGCGACCACTTCCTTGATAAACAACTTAGCCAAGGTCTCCGACGATATCGCTTCTTTAATGGGAAGAAACAAAGCACTTTTCGTCAACCGGTCAACTATCTCCTAAATCGTATCAAATTGGGTTCTCGCCGTCTTAGGTAACTTTGTTATGAAATCCATGGTAATGTGCTCCCATTTCCATTTCAGAATTTCTAACGGTTGCAATTTACCATACGGCTTTTTGTGTTCGGCTTTTACTTGCAAACACGTAACGCATTGCTCAACATACTTCACAACATCACACTTCATGCCCGGCCACCAATAATCTTTCTTCAAGTCAAGATACATTTTCGTCGCGCCAGGATGAATGGAATATTTTGACTTATGTGCTTCATCAAGTAGCACTCGTCGGTAATCACCCATCTTAGGCACCCACACCCTTCCTTGGAAAGACAACAAACTACGCGGACCCATAGTAATAAACTCCGATTGGCCCACAATTCGCTCCGTATGCTTGTTGTGAACATAAGCCTCTATTTGAATCTCACCAAGCTTTTCAAGAAAATCGTTGGTAATAATCAAACGTAATGATCCAACTCGTATCGCCGGATGTTGACTCTTTCGACTCAAAGCATCCGCGACCACATTCGCCTTACCCGGATGATAAAGTATTTCACAATCGTAGTCTTTCACCACATCCATCCACCTACATTGGCAATAATTCAAATCTCGTTCATTAAAGAGATGTTTCAAACTCTTATGATCCGAATAAATCGTACACTTGACACCATACAAGTAATGGCGCTAAATTTTCAACGCATGCACAACCGCCGCCAACACAAGATCATGAGTTGGATACCTCGTTTCATGTTCCTTTAATTGTCGAGAGGCATAAGCGATGACTTTACCTCTTTGCATTAGAACACACCCGAGACCATTTAAGGAAGCATCACAATAAACCACCATGTCTTCAACACCTTCTGGTAACACTAACACCGGAGCTTGACACAACTTCTCTTTTAACAATTGAAAAGCAATTTCTTGCTCGTTCTCCCAAACAAACCTCGCATTCTTCCTTGTCAATTTCGTCAACGAAGAAGCGATCTTAGAAAAATCGTGGATAAACCGACGATAATAACCGGCCAATCTGAGAAAACTTCGAATTTCCGTAGGCGTAGTCGGTCGTCCCCAACTCTTCACCGTCTCGATCTTCCCTGGATCTACTTGAATACCGTTTTCGTTCACAATATGACCAAGGAATTGAACTTCCCTTAGCCAAAATTCACATTTGGAGAACTTTGCATACAACTTCTCCTTTCGTAGCGTCTTCAATATTTCACGCAAATGATGTTCATGTTCGTTCATACTTTTCGAGTAGACTAGTATGTCGTCAATGAACACTATTACCGACTTGTCCAACATAGGTTGACACACTCGGTTCATAAGATCCATGAATACCGCCAGTGCATTCGTAAGACCAAAGGGCATAACTACAAACTCATAATGCCCGTAATGCGTTTGAAAAGCCGTTTTCTCTATGTCTTCCTCACGGACCCGCATTTGGTGATAGCCGGACCGTAGGTCGATCTTAGAGAAATACGTTGCACCTTGAAGTTGATCAAATAAATCGTCAATCCTAGATAATGAATAACGATTCTTGATCATCACTTTATTCAACTCACGGTAATCAATGCACATACGCATACTACCATCTTTCTTCTTCACAAATAACACCGGAGCGCCCCATGGCGAAGCACTCGGTCGAATAAAACCCTTCTCGAGCAACTCTTGGGTTTGATTTAACAACTCTTGCATTTCCGTTGGTGCTAAACGATAAGGAGTTTTAGCAATGGGAGTAGCTCCCGGAACCAACTCAATACGAAACTCAACTTGTCTTTCCGCCGGAACACCCGGTAATTCGTCCGGAAAAACGTCTTCGAATTCACTAACAACCGGAATTTCACGAATAGGTGGTGGCTCATTACGAGTATCAACAACATGAGCAAGGAAAGCCATGCCACCACTAACAACAAAATGACGTGCCCGTGCAAAAGTGCATATCGGCACCGGTCTCCTTCGCTTATCACCATGAATAATTAACTCTCCCCCACTTAGGGTCTTCACACGAATAAACTTATCATGGCATGCAATATCGGCTCTATAACGATCGAGCCAATCCATACCAACGACAATATCAAAGTCGCCCAAGGTCATTGGAATAAGATCAATTTTAAAGGTTTCGGCACCAAAAACAACATCATAATTTTCACACACATCAACCACTAGCACCATCTTGCCGTCCACTATTTCGACTTCTATCGGACGACTTAACTTAGCTAACAGTCTATTAAGTTTAGGCACAAATTTGGGAGACACAAACGACAAATTTGCACCGCTATCGAAAAGAATCCTCGCCGGATTAGAATTAACCATGAAAGTACCTGAGACAACTTCGTTCGATTGTTTAGCTTCATCATTAGTCATCAAGTGGTTGCGACCCCTAGCCGTACCCGCCGCCTTCTCTAACCGCTTCACATTGTTGTTTCGCAAGTCGGGACACTCCGGCTTCTTATGCCCTTCTTTGCAGCAATTAAAACAAGTGACTTTGTTTCCGGAAGATGGTTTCGGACACTCATGAGCCATATGACCCTGTTGCCCACAATTGTAGCACGTATAAGAAAACCCACCGGTAGTGCCCTTCTTTGCACTATTGACACTTTCGGCCCCCCTCTTGCTCTTGCTCTTCTTGCTTGAGGCGTTAGAGTAACTAAAGCCTTCAAACTTTCTTTTGGAAAACATGAAATCACTCTTTCTTGGAACCTCCGGCTCAAAACCCCGAGCCAACTCAAACAATTCATTAAAAGTCTTAGCCATACCCCGACTAATCTTCCCCTTGTACTCATCATTCAAAGTACGGTAGAAATCCTTCATGAGCTTATGATCATCACCAACATATTCCGGGCAAAAATGAGTCTTTGCCAAGAATGTAGACTTGAGGGTAACCAAATCCATGGAACCTTGTTGCAAATGGTGCAACTCGTCCCGGATTCTATCGAGGTCGGAAGAAGTTCGGTATTCTTTGAAAAACTCTTTTTTGAAGTCTTCCCAAGTCAAACCCATACATTGTTCTTCACCATACAAGTTGATTTTATCGTCCCACCACAACTTAGCTTCTTCGCGTAACATGCTAGAACCATACCTCGTCTTCTTTTCGGGAGGACATTCCGCGGTACGGAAAGCTCCCTCAATATCGGAGATCCAACATGTACTTTTTAAAGGATCCTACACCCCATTAAACATCGGGGGTTGAGCATCCTTGAAGTTCTTGTAGTGGAAGTCCCGCCTTCCTTCGCCTCCTTCACCGCGAGGATAGATATTCCTAGCGTCAAGGGCCTCTTCGATAGTGGCCTTCATTCGTTCATTTATCAAATCGGTCACCTGCCCATCGACCGAATATTGAAAGACCTTTCGGACGTCCGTAAGAAAATCCGCTTTTAACTTTTTAAAGACAGCCTCAACCTTGGCCGAAAACTTGGCGTCCTCGCTTGTACTTCCGTTATCTTGATCGGGACCGTTTCTCGTCTTCATTCTATAAAACGAAATAGGTTAAACCACAAAAACGAAAGGACAATTACATGTGTATATACATATATGTCACACTACTCCATCTCGCTCAACAATCGTCGTACATTGCTTGTTTAACACGATTTGCGCCCGTAACAATGGTAGCTAGTCATTACTACGCGAGCACGTCACATTAACTCGCTAGTACAACGCCTATCTCGCTTGATGATTGCTAAACACAACACAAACAAATAGCGCATGATTAGTTCACATAAACCTATGCACTAACCATCCCGATCCGACCCAAAGTCCTACAAGTCCTGCATACACGCGCACACAAAAGTCTAAGTCTAGGCGCCTATCTCAAGTCACCTAAATCCCTTAGACCATGCTCAGATACCACTTGTAACAACCCAACCCGTTAACCCACCAAAAACACGAAATAAAAAAAAATTTAAAACTGATCTGGAGGGTGCGCGGGGCGCACCACTGCCTGTGCGCGGCGCGCACAAGGCCTGAGACAGTTCTGATCAAAATGTCCATTTTTCGCGAAAAGATCTTCGACTTCCTGACACTTTTAGACCGAACGCTTTTCACAACAAACTTATATATGTAAAACTAACACGAATCAAACATAAAAATGATGTTTTACAAGCAGGGCCCACACGACCCAAAATACAAGTTTAATACAAGTTTAGAGTTTCGACCACCAAAAAGTTTAAGTTCCAAAATACACAATGAGCATGGTGTTTGGGATTAAACTACCCAACTACCGGTCAAAGTCCAAGAGCTACTAAGCCAAAAGCGTCCCCTAGTATCAAGCGGGATCTCTAGTCCAATACAATGCCCTTACCCTTGTCCAAAACTGAACCTATAAAATGGTAAACAACGAGAGGGTAAGCAAAGCTTAGTGAATGCAATAATTATACGAATACATATATAATTATACCTACTTGCATACACTTACACAAACCGCAAACATGCTATCAACACAATTAGCTTATCGTCACATTAACAAGCTATAATCTCCAATACCACAAGCTAGCAACAACCGCATAATAATATAACTCGAAATGATATAATATGCTTACAACACAAGTAACCATGGTTAACCAATAGTACAAGGGAACGGCGCTCGCGAAAACGCCATCGGTGTTCACAACATCCGTTAGGGCACTTAACACCTCGCACCACTAACCCCTAGGGTGGCACCTTAACACCTCGGCACTTCACCCCTAGTGGCATCTTAACACCTCGATGCAACACTCATTATTTTACGGAGTGGTGTCTTTACACCTCGGCACTACACTCCTAGGTGGCATCTTAACACCTCGATGCTACACCCGAGTGGCATCTTAACACCTCGATGCTACACCCTTCACGTGAAACGTGGTGTCTTAACACCTCGACACTACACCTTTCACGCTACAACAAATAGATACATTATATACATACGTATATAATTATTCCACTCACCTTAACAATTAGATGACGATTTCAACCTCCACAAGCTTCAAAGCAAAGTACCTAATATAATAAGTACTTGATCAACACACAAGCTAAGTGGACTCAATACTAACACTTACACATGAGCATTTAATGACTTAATGTATTAAATCGCCCATTTATACCAAAACCGCCCAATTAAAGTCAAGACCACCACTAATCACTTAAAAGCTAGTGATTAAGGTCCAACAACACCAACTAACACATAATTAGGGTAATTCATACCCATCTTTCCAAACTAGGTCAATTTATTACCCAAATAACCATTTTAAGACAACACACCCATTTCGGGTCATCCACTAACTAACCAACACCCATTTACTAAATAACTAGGTGTGTTAGCAATTAACTCACCAATTTGGGTTCATAAAGATCATTTAATACTTTGAAATCCTAGACTAGTCACCAATTAGTATTCAAGACTCAATTTTACCCAAGAACACCCAAAATCACCAATAATGGGTTTTGTGTTCATCATTTACTCAAACCCTAACCCTTACACTAAATCAAAGTAAGGAAAATAAAATTAGAACATACCACAACGAAGCTAGAGATAAGATGAACGACTTTAATGCTTGAACTTTAACCCAAAACAAGCTCCTTCCTCTTGGATTTAAGCCTTCTCTCTCAAAAATCACAATCTCTCTCTAGAATTAAAGTTAAAGTGATAAGGTTGTTGATAATGGAGTAATGGTGCTCCACAAACTGACCTATCCGTCCTTAACCCGTCCATAAGTGAATTTACCAAAATGCCCATCAAAATATCTGATTTAAAAAGCTGGAACCCGGCTACAGTAAGGGGTGCGCGGCGCGCTCCCTTTAGTGTGCGCGGCGCGCACTAGGCTCAGCTCACTCAGTGACTTCTGTTTAACTGCACAACATCACCCACACTCTATGTAACATAATTACACTGCTGTACAAACTGATTAGGGTCTTACACATTTTTTATTTTCTAACGGCACATTTGTGGGGCCCACGTTTTTTTCTTTTCTTTTTCCCAACGGCTACTGATCAGTCTTTTTTTTACCCTACCCATTTCATATATATATACACCATTTCACTCTCAAATTTTTACACCTTCAAACCCATTTCACTCTCAATTTTTATTTTTCAAACCCATTTCACTCTCAATCTTTTATACTCAAAAATGGATTTCGGAAACATTGTTACGTTCGAGATTCACGGCGGAGGTTTGTTTTTTGATGACATGGACCGCTACGACGGTGGGGGGGTCGATTATGCAGATGTGCCGGTCAAGGGGCTTCGAGTTGATTAAATGTTTGATTATTTAAGGCGAAACGCGCACTGCGATGAGATTTCACAGTTTGCATATTGGAATCCCGAGAACAAGGTGTTCGAGTGGCTTCAGGATAACGATAAATGGGCGTGTCTACTCGGAACCGCAATAATCAAATCCACAAATGTCGTGTTGTATACCAAACACATTTGGGACGATCTTCCGCACAAACCGATGGTAGTGCGGATGGTAATTATACCGATTAATCAGTATCTAGTTTATGTACTAGTCTTTTTTATTTATTTATGTAATTGTGTGTTTTTTTTTTGTACTCGTTTTTTTATTATATGTAATCGTGTGTTTTGCAATCCATTGAGCCTACACATTTTACAACTTATAATTCACATTTCTCAACAACATTTCTATCCAATACTCCTTCCATATCGATGCCGATTTTCCATCGGTACACCCTTAACAATTCATTGAATAAACATGGTTGTCGATCAATAGTTAAAACATAGCCCAAAAAACATTATTGTTTCTTTTGGAGGATAAACAAACGTGTAAAGTTTTTATGTTTCTTAATGAGCTCCCAAACCAACATTAATGCAAAAATAGGTTATGTTTCTCAATGCGTATTCAGTGTATATATATTCAGTTTACATGATTGCAAAGTAACTCACCCAAATAATATATAGTTAATGATGTAATTAATGATGTTAGTTAATGATCTAATTAATGATGCGAATTGAACATGACCCTAGCCTTTTCACATTTACTTGAGATAAAATTATTAGCATTGAATTCCGCAGTTAAGAAAATAAAAGAATATGAGTAGTTGAATTCAATTCTGGACTCAATTGAATTCTGCAGTAGAGACAAAACATAAAAGAAACAAAACAAATGGAATCCTTCCTTTTTAAGGTATATTAGTTGAACTTTGGATCAGAAAGGGACTAATAGCCGATGACAGTTTTAAGCAACAAGTCAACAGCAAATTGCATACAAACATATATACAAGTAAAAGGGCAGAGCTAGTCAACAACAAACATTAAAAAGGAATCGCCTTTTTGGGTGTTCTTTGTTTCTATTAGCATAAAGAACATAAATTTGTGCAGCCCCATTGATTGGTTCATGTTAAAATGTATTAATTAAAAACCATGTTGTGATGATAAACCCTAAGCAAAATGGAAGCAATCCAGATAATATGAAGGAAAAATGGAAGCAAATAAACTGATCATCATATAATTAATAGAAATTACTACTAATATTTACATTAAATTAAAGGAGTATAATTTATACAAAATCTAAAAGATACTAACATAAATCTAGTTATATGCAAATCGGTTTACAAAAACACCCAACTCATAGGCCCAAAAACACGACATGCATTCCGGTATCGTGAGTTCAAACCCATGGATGTGTGGAAAATAACCACGGTGGTCAGAGATAGGGCACGACATTACCACGTCAGCAAAAGGACGGCGGTTAAATAACCATAAACATCGCAGCAAATCAAAAACCCTTGTTCTCACTGCAACCACCATCTCCGGCTCTGGTGGGAATGTTTCATTCAAAATTTATAAATCGACATGCTTTTCCTCTATTTTGCAAGAGGCAAACATAATTAAACCATAAACATAAACAACCTCTTTAAGTTGGCTGTTCGAAGCTTGCTTGAGACATTCAAGCCCATAATCGATATGTCTACCATCAAAATAACCTATCAAACCCCAGCGAAATATCGCATTAGGGTTTCTAAAAATTGTACAACGAAATAAAAAAATAAAGAATCTAGGGTTTCCCCAAGGTAATAGAGGCCACCGATCTAGGGAAAGCCTTTTTAATACTAAAGGATCTTTTGAAAGCTTTGAAAAGCTTCTGCATACCAACTTACACATGAACAACTGGTCGGATGAGTAACTTCCAACTCGAGATAAAATTTCCACAAGCATATCTTGTGGAAGATTTTCGATCGTCTTCGGTTGAGTAACTTCCATTTTTTTAAATAAAAAATACGAGAAAAAAGGATGAACTTGATGTACTTGAGAGAAATGTGTACAGGAAGATGATGGAAAATCTAACAGAGAAAAGACTTGAGAAGAAAATATGCAACTTGCTTTCTGGCATTAAAAGTTGATTTTTGGTGAAAGTGAATCGACAAGATACCACGTGTGCACTTAATGATGATTTTATTTAAGTATAAAATATACTTCTAATTTTATTTCAATTAGTATCTATAACAAAGTCAATATATATTACTAGCAAATAATATTAAGTAAAGGATACATGGAAAATAATAACCATTAGATTTTTGGTGAAAGTGAATCGACAAGATACCACGTGTGCACTTAATGATGATTTTATTTAAGTATAAAATATACTTCTAATTTTATTTCAGTTAGTATCTATAACAAAGTCAATATATATTACTAGCAAATAATATTAAGTAAAGGATACATGGCAAATAATAACCATTAGATTATTATGAGGACCATTACACCTTAAAGCACCTCATTACATCACCCTCAACTACGTTTTTAAAGATAAGAATATTGAAGCTAATTTTTTGAATTTAAATTTCACGACATAATATCTAATAATCTTTAAGTAATTTGGATTGACTTCAATATCTTCCAATCTTTAACTAAATATCAATAAATAAATTGACTAATTAATTAGAGTTTTTAACTTCATATACCCTTCTTAACTTTTAAAATCACATATACATACCCACTTACATAAATTAATAGTATCATATATGCCCATTGCTAACATTTGAAAAAGTATATTTACCTATATAAACGAATAATATCATATGCAATTTGAGAGGTTTCTTTTACAAGAAGATTTTTGGTGATATAAGTTTCCTATTTTACCCTTAAATTGCTATTAGGTCAATATACCATTTGGGTAAGATAGACAATTTATATCCTATAATAACTAACTATACAAAAAATAAATCAAAACTAAATAAAAAGGTGGGACCTATTAATTACCCACATAATAATTACCTACATAATAGGGATGCATTTACCTTACCCATAAAGTATGTTACAAATTATAACCATTTTTTTTCTTGTTCCCTTATATTTTCACGAATTGTGAAAATATTTTTAATATTAATCAAGTTTTTTGCCAAAAAAAAAAAAAAAAGTTACAACCATTTTGTAGTATGGTATTTTTTTTATCTGTTGGATATAGAAATTACAACATAAATAAAAACTAAAATCCATCATAATCTATAAAAATTTGATCTCTTTGTGTTTTCACCTTCACTTGAACTGCCTTGATAACGAATAGTTCTACAAAACACAATAATAATAATAATAATAATAATAATAATAATAATAATAATAATAATAATAATAATAATAATAATAATAATAATAATAATAATAATAATAATAATAATAATAATAATAATAATAATAAATAATAAATGGATCTTAATTAATAAATGGAATGATGATTCTTAATAAAAATCACTAAAAATGGCACCCACTCTCGTCCCAATTTATGTTTACTACAACGGTGAGTATTCAGATGATTGGAAATGGTATACACTTGGCGAAAGAAAAATGTTCGAAAAATTGGAGTACAAACAAACGGACTTGGTATGATTTAATTTAGACTGAGGTGGTCACCTAAATCTCTTTGTGTTTTCACCTTCACTTGGACTACCAAGTCCGTTTGTTTGTACTCCACTTTTTCGAACGCTTTTCTTTCGCCAAGTGTATACCATTTTCAATCATCCGAATACTCATCGTTGTAGTAAACATAAATTGGGACGAGAGTGGGTGCCATTTTGAGTGGTTTTTATTGTAGTGATGATTGTTTGATTTTGGAGTAATTTGATAATTTAGATGGTGTTGAGGTATGGAAGAATGGACATGTACTCGTATTTATATAGGAGAAAACCTAGCTAACCGTTGCAAATATATCCGTTGTATAATAATCTTCTATTCTTATCTTTTAAAAGGGATAATTTATATGGTGTTTATATTTATTTTAATAATAATCTTCTATCTTCTATTCTTATCTTTTAAAAGGGAGTTTGGGGTGATGTAATGACATGTTTTAGGCTATTGTAACATGTGCTTCAAACAATTGTAAAATGCTATTGATGATGTAATAATTAAAACTATTTAAATTTAAATTAAATATGTGTATTCTATAACTAAATGATCAAAATATTGTTTTCTCAACTTTATACGCAACTCGATTTCCAATGTATATCCACCAGAGTGTTCCCTTTCTCAACTTTAAATAGCAGTTTACCCTTTTCAAAATCAACATACATTTTATTCCAATTTACAATTCAACTTTTAAGTGTCCATTATCTATCCACCATTTTCAACACCCAAATACAAAAGATACCAAATCTAGGATCATGAAAACCTGTCTTCCGGATCATTGACCCTCATGGTGTTTGCAATGCATTGAGTCACGGTTCCATAATCAGATCAGAGAGATCATAGTTATTCTGATTGTGGAACGTGCCTCAATCCGTTGCTAACACTAGCATTATACCAAATCTAGGATCATGAAAACCTGTCTTCCGGATCATTGACCCTCATGGTGTTTGCAATGCATTGGGTCACGGTTCCATAATCAGATCAGAGAGATCATAGTTATTCTGATTGTGGAAACGTCCTTAATCCGTTGCTAACACTAGCATGATTTTTGACCAGCGGGTTTTGGGCCTGAAAAAAGATCTTTGAAAGCACATATCTCCATCTTTTTCATCTTATAGATATACATGTCTTGCAAAAATAAAACATAAAAAAAATAACATCACTAAAAAATAACATCACTAAACATTATGAAAAAAGGTCATGAAAAAATAACATCACTAAACATTATGAAAAAAGATCATGAAAACCTGTCTTTTGGATCATTGACCCTCATGGTGTTAGCAATGCATTGAGTCACAATTGGTAGTGAGGCATACCCAATTTAGATGAAAATTGTAGTGACCAATTTAGATGTAAATTGGGTCATGCATCAATACCATATGGGAACCAATGAAGCTCCATCTTTGTCTTTTGTTTAAAAGATGAAAATTTCCTAGTTTTGTGTTTTAAAAAAAAATGACATCACTAAACATTATGCATTGTTTGTTTGTACAATACAACCTTTAAAATTGATAGATCCACCATTTTTTTCATCTTCATTGGTTCCCAAATGGTAGTGAGGCATAACCAATTTAGATGAAAATTGGGTTATGCATCACTACAATATGGGAACAAATGAAGATTCATCTTTGTATTTTGTTTAAAAAATAAAATAGACGAAAATTTTCTAGTTTTGTGTTTTAAAAAAGGTGTATGTGTACTTGAGAGGTTTATTTTACAAGAAGATATATGATATATATGATGGAAAAATACAACCGAAGAGAGAGAAATAGGTTGCTTTTACAAGAAGATTTTTGGTGATAAAATTTCCTATTTTACCCTTAAATTACTATTAGGTCAATATACCATTTAAGGGCAAGATAGACAATTTATCCTATAATAACTAACTATACAAAAAATAAATCAAAACTAAATAAAAAGGTGGGACCTACAAGTCCATCACAGCACACACTCCATTAATTACCTTACTACTGTTACCGATAAAGTAAGTTATGGAGTACAAGTTACAAGTTACAACCATTGTGTACTATGGTATTTTTTTATCTGTTTTTTTTAAATAAATCAATAATATTATATACGAAATATATACAGGTACAATCGAGTTTCACGAAGCCTATCACGATCTATACAAGTGTAATTTGGGTTGTCTACTCACAGTTTCTAAACTACAATCACGTTTGAGAGTCTAGTTCAACTTGCTTGCCCAAATTTGTTTTTTATCTGCTGGATATAGAAATTACAACACAATTAAATTAAGTACAAGTTACACTCATACAACACTAACCATTCTCTATATTTGAAATTTGAGATTATATATGTATCATAAGAAACATAAATTCCGTCATCATCTATAAAAACTATAGTTTTGGGATATTTTTAATAAATACAAAAGAACTAAATGACACACACTCATTTGCTTAAATACCAGCATTAGTCATAACAATATTTTTCATAAGTACTACGAGTATATATTGTCGGATTATAGGCCCCTTTGAATTATGAGCCTTGTTCTAGCACACATGTTGAAAACTCACAAATCCGCCCATGATCATGATCAATTTGATTTTTATCTGTAGCAGCAACTAAAGTATCATCGTCAACAATGGCCCCATCCAAATCGCCTCTAACCATATCAATAGTCTCATTTTTTACAAGTTAAGGACCCATCAGTGTGTCACTCTGTAAATGTGTTTCTACATCATCGATACAAATTTTTTCATCCATGTCAAAATTATCTCTAGGTGTTGTCTTGATCACAACTTTCCAATCTTTACGAACAGGATCTGCAACATAGAATACTTGTTATGCTTGCGAAGCTAGGATATAAGGCTCTTTAGTTTGCTTCAGACCTCGAAAATTGAGTGTCGTAAACCCATTCTCATCAACTTTTATCCTGGAACCACTTGATATCCAATCACAATGGAACAAAACAACTTTCTTCTCATCACCATACTGCAACTCGATTATATCTTTTAAAACACTGTAGTAAGTGACATCTCCCACAATAGGATCGTTATCTCTAACACTCGAGAAGCTACTTGTTAGAGCCTGAAGTATGACTCCGCTATTTTGTGTTATCCTATTCTTCTCTACATCTTTAATGTGAAATCGGAAACCATTTATGATATATCCCTTATATTTCTTTACAACCTCACTTGGATCGTTTGCCAATGTCTCTATATCACTTGTGATTCTGTTATCCCGACTAGTCATGTCCTCTTCAACCTGATTTGAGGCAATTTGTTTATACAGTAATAAGTTTGGCTCAGTTATATCATCACTACATTATCGTAATAAAACTAGCAAAAATAACTTACGTAATCAGACAGCCACTCCTCAAACTCCTGACTATGTAAATGTTGAATCTCACGCTTACGTTTTTTCCAATTTTGATGACTAAGAATATTCAGATGCTCTCTGCAATCAAAGTAACAAAAAGAGAATAATGTACATTATCGTCAAAATTACACAATGTCATATAAAAAAATAATCTCATAACATAGTAAATTTAAATAACTTATGTTCGTAAGAAATCTATTTCACTACAATTGAACAACACATGTGAGTGTGCAATAGCCAAAGTGTCATAGCCGAGTTTTACTACGTTTGTTGCACCAATTGGTCGACCAGGCATACAAAATATTGGTAAGACAATATCATCACCACCATCATCATAATTTCGGCTAGTCTTATTATGTATGGCCTCGACATCACTGGCTAAATACAGAGAACAAAATGACAAACACTCTTCCGCTAAATATCCTTCTGCAATTGAACCCTTGGGTTTACTCTTGTTTCGCACATAAGATTTTAATGTACCTAAATACCTGAGTGGTCAAAAAAAGTTTATATCAAATTCAAAAAAAAGTTGTATTCAAACGAGTATAATTTACTACAGCATAAATGGTTACCTCTCGATTGGATACATCCAACGGTAATGAACACGTCCCCCTAATCTAGCCTCTGAAGTTAGATGAACCGATCGATGAATCATGATGTCAAAAAATGATGGTGGAAAAATCCTTTCTAAATCACAAAGTATTTTTCCAATATCTTTTTCCATGTTAAATAAATCATTAGGATTAAGAACTTTTGAGCATAATTGTCTGTAGTACCGACATAACTTCATGATAACAGAACGCACATGCTTCAGTAAATATTTCTTATTGCCACGGGAAGCAACTGCTGCATCAAAATATGATTATCGTGACTTTTTAGGCCAAACATTTTTGGAGTAGGTTTTACCTGAATGCATCTAGAAATATGAGCAGCATAACCATCTGGCACTTTCACCTCTTTTAGCACATTACAAAATTTTTCTTTTTCTTTTTTATCCATTTCGAAACATGCAGGAGGCAAATACACTTTTCCATTTAATAAAGATTCTAGATGAAGTTCATGTCTAATACCCATTTCTTCCAAATCACGACGTCCTTTTAAATGATCCTTGGTCTTTCCATCTATATTCATTAACGTTCCAATGAGACAGTCACATAGATTCTTTTCAGTATGCATTACGTCTATATTATGACGTATTAAGTTATTTTTCCAGTATGGTAACTGAAAAAAAATACTTCTCTTCTTCCAATTATATGGTAAGGATGGGTTATCCTTCACAAGTTTTCCAAATTTTATTTCAAAACCTTTCAGTTCCGCAAGCACTTGTTCCCCTGTTAAGCTACGCAGTGGCCCTTCAAGTTCTTCCATGCCATCAAAAGAATCTTTATCCATACGAAAAGGATGCAACGATTCCAACCAACGACGATGTGCCATGAAGATTTCTTTGTAGGAGTTTGATAACCGTGTTGATCTGGTTTCCTTATGGCATTAAGGACAAGCTAATTTACCTTTAGTGCTCCAACCCGATAAATTTGCATACACAGGAAAGTCACTTACCGTCCATAACAAAGAAGCACGCAGTGTGAAGTAACTCTTAGTTGATGCGTCATAAGTATTAACTCCAGTATCCCACAACTCTTTCAACTCATCAACTATAGGTTGCATATAGACATCTATATTATTACCTGGAGCAGATAGACCGGGTATAAGTAAACTTAGGAATAGAACAGGTTTTTTCATGCACAACCATGGATGTAGATTATATGGCATCAAAACAACAGGCCATGTACTATGTGAAACACTCATGTTTCCAAAAGGGTTAAACCCATCACTCGCCAAACCAAGCCTCACATTACGAGGTTCTTTAGCAAATCTACTATTCTCATAATCGAATGTTTTCCAGGCTAGTGAATCTGCGGGATGTCTTAATCTACCATCTTTCGTACGACTCTCTTCATGCCATCTCATCGACCCGGCTGTTTTTGGCGACATAAACAATCTTTGCAAGCGTGGTATGAGTGGAAAATAACATAACACTTTTGCTCCAACCTTCTTAGCTTTATAATCACCATCATTATCAGCTTATGTGGTTGACTCATTTTCAGAATCATTATTAATTTGTTTATATCTTGAGGTCTGACATACGTCACACTTAATTTTGTCCTTGTTTTCTTTCCAGTACAACATACAATCATTTGGACAAGCATCAATTTTCTCATAACCTAGACCCAAATCTCTTATTATCTTCCTTAATTCATACAATGACTTCGGTATGGCAGCATGAGGGAAGGCTTCCCTCATTGTGTCAAGAATCATGATGAATCCTTTTTCATTACATTTTTCAACACATTTTGAATGGAAGAGTCTAACAATGAACGAAAGAACAGAGAACTTACAGCCGGGATATAATTATTTCTTTGCATCTTCCAATACTTTATTAAACTTTTCAGCATTTAAGTTTGGTACAGTCTGATTTTCAGTTTGTTGGATATCATCTTCATCTTCAAACACATTGAAGACGCATTGGGCCAATGCTTTCATATCATCTTCATCAGCATCTTCAAACGTTGGTGTATCATCCGGTTCGAAATACACATTTGGAATTTTATAACCTTCGAAAAACCCGTCACATAGCAAATGTGTTTTAGCCTGGACCCGATCAACCTGTTTGTGATTACCGTAATATTTGCACGGACAATATATATGACCATCTTTTCCCTTTTTAGAGAAAATACGTTCTAAAAATTTGTCAAGTCCTTTTTCATATGCAGGGGAAGATCTACACAAGGACATCCAAGTCGAGTCCATCATATATAGACCTGTATTCTACAAACACATTTAATCGGACATAAATTAACGTGGTTCAAAATCAAAGATTGTACTGTAAGAATTAAGGGGTATGGACATGAAACAAAAGAAATTAACCTGGTTCAAAATCAAAGATTCAAAATTAAGGGGTATGGACAAAGCGTATGAAACATGCTGACCCAATTTTTCGATGATTGCAACTTATATCTTCAATTACGTATTAACTGATTAATAATCGATGATTGAAATTAACTTAGATCTACAAACACATCTTAAAAAACTGATGATGAATGCAATTGCAATTAAATACGTACGATGTTATTATAAATTGTTAATAGTAATAGTAATAATAATAATAATTATTATAATAATTATTATTATATGATGATTTTGATACATCTAATAAGATCTAATACTATAAGTTTAAGATAAAGATTCAAATAATTAATAAAATATAACTAAATGAACATAATGTAGGTTAAAAGTTGGGTTTAAGGTTTAGGGTTTATAAACCCTTAACTCTGAACCCCAAACATTAAATTATAAACCCTAAACCCTAACCCTAAACCAAAAACTCTATACCCTATACCCTAAATCTTATACCATAAACACTAAATCATGTACCCTAAACTCTATACCCTAAACCATAAGGGTGATGATCCGTACAGGTATAGGGTTAGGGTACATGGTTAACCGTTTAATGTTTATGGTATATAGGATATAGGATTTAGGGTATCGGGTTTAGGATTAAGTGTTTATGATTTAATGTGTACGTTTACGGTATATGGTATAGGGTTTAGGGTTAAGTGTCTATGATTTACTGTTTAGGGTTTAGGGTTTAGGGTCTAGGGTTTAGGGTTTATAAACCCTAAACCTTAAACCCTGAACCACAAACATTAAATCATAAACCCTAAACCCTAACCCTAAACCAAAAACTCTAAACCCTATACCTAAATCTTATACCATAAAAACTAAACCATGTACCCTAAACCCTATACCCTAAACCATAAGGGTGATGATCCGTACAGAGATAGGGTAAGGGTACATGGTTTAATGTTTATGGTATATATAGGATATAGGATTTAGGGTATCTGGTTTAGGATTAAGTGTTTATGATTTAATGTGTACGTTTACGGTATATGGTATAGGGTTTAGGGTTTAGGGTTTAGAATTTAGGGTTAAGTGTCTATGATTTAATGTTTAGGGTTTAGGGTTTAGGGTTTATAAACCCTAAACCCTAAACCCTGAACCCCAAACATTAAATCATAGACACTTAACCCTAAACCCTAAACCCTAACCCTAAACCAAAAACTCTAAACCCTATACCCTAAATCTTATACCATAAACACTAAACCATGTACCCTATACCCTAAACCATAAGGGTGATGATCCGTATAAGTATAGGGTTAGGGTACATGGTTTAATGTTTATGGGATATAGGATATAGGATTTAGGGTATCGGGTTTAGGATTAAGTGTTTATGATTTAATGTGTACGTTTACGGTATATGGTATAGGGTTTAGGGTTTAGGATTTAGGGTTAAGTGTCTATGATTTAATGTTTAGGGTTTAGGGTTTATAAACCCTAAACCCTAAACCCTGAACCCCAAACATTAAATCATAAACCCTAAACCCTAACCCTAAACCAAAAACTCTAAACCCTATACCCTAAATCTTATACCGTAAACACTAAACCATGTACCCTAAACCCTATACCCTAAACCATAAGGGTGATGATCCGTACACCACCAACTTTTAGGCACACCACCAAAAACCAAACCCTACACATTAAACACAAACCCTAAACTATAAACCCTATACCAACCCTAAACCCTACCTATACCTAAAACCCTAAACCATAAACCATATACCCTGAACATTATACCATATGCATGAACCCTAAACATTAAACCCTAAACCTTAAAGCCTAAACCATGCACCTCCCAAATTTGGGTAAATTCAAATTTCACCTCCAAACCCTAAAATAATACAATGTTAAATTATGATAAACGATGTTAAATTATGATAAATTATGATATATTTAAAAAAAAATACATTTTATGAATAATTAAATTAATTTCGTGTACATTTATTCTATAAAGTTTATAAATTAATTACCAGTAATAGCTAGATAATAGAGAAGTTGTACGGCCTCAATTAATTTTCACCAAAACTTACCCTCTCAAAAGAAACCGCCAAATATCACGGATTTCGGACCCAAATTTTGAACCTGATCGTAAATTCAAACATCACCTCCCAAATTTGGGTAAATTAAAATTTCACCTCCAAAATTTGGGAGGTGATCTTTCCACACTAGCATTTGATCCATACACTCTAAAATAATACAAACTTCCTATTTTACCCGTAAACTACTAGTAAGTCAATGTACTATTTACATGGGTAAAATAGGTAATTTAGATTGTTTTGGTGTGGATGGATCAAAACTAGTGTGTGCGCCAAATCAAATTGGGGTTAGCTAGTTAAAAGGTTTTTGAACAACTCACTTATCTCTTTTTTCACCAATTCAAAGAACAGTTAACTAACTCTCAAAGAACACAGATATCTTTTTTCACAAGATCGAACACAGGTATCCTTTTTCACAAGAACTGTATATATTTTTTCACCAAACTGTATATCTTTTTTCATGAAAATGGATTAACGATTCTGTAATTTTAATTGTTCCTAACTACTCTGTATATAAAATTGTTTATAACTCTGTTGTGTTAATTGATATAATTGCTCATTATTGTTCTTTACATTCTTGTAGATTATGGCAATTGAAGGAATCAAAAAGTCTTCACTTAGATCCTCTCAACAGGTTGAGGCTAATACCATGAGAAAATGCCAGTTCGTTGCACCCAATACCATCAGAAAACGAGTTAGTGCACCTCATGTCTCCAAAGAATCATCCTCAAAATCCAAGTCTCAAAATGGCCATGTAAGTGATAAAAGGCCGAGGTTAAGTAAAAGTAAAGTTCAACGAGTCAGCCAAGAAAAAGGTAGAGGTCTGGGTCATCTTCAACTGCAAGATGAAGATACGAAACCCGAGGATGATGCACAACGACAAAATGAAGAATACGATAATTACATAAGCTATGATGAAGATTTTGAAGAGCATCATCAACAAGGTGAACTACAACAAACTGAAGTACAACAAACTGAAGTACAACTAACAGAAGTACTACATGAACAACCTGAAGAAGGTTCACGTGTGAATGAAGAAACTGAACCAGGTTATTTTTTCTTTCTCTAATTTGGTTTGTTTATTCGATTTATATTGTTTCTTTTTTAGTGTATCAGTTGTAAATCAAGTGCACATATTTTGTAGATAATCAGTCCAGAGGACCGACTCTTATGCGGCAGATTTATATGCAAAAGCCACATGTTCGACTTCCTATTACTGTTAATGAACATGGCCAGCCAATTGGTGCAAACAGTAGTCAATTTACCCATTTTCTTGGTCACTTATCGCGGAGTTACCAGTATTGTCCAATTTATTGATCGTGGAACAAAGTTAAACCCGAAAAGAAGGATAAGTTGCTGAAGTTCTTAAGGGTACATATTTTAAAATCTGTGTGATAATATGTTTTTTTTTTGTTCTCATGCATGTGATTTATATGTTTTTTTTTTAATAATTCGTAGACAAAGTTTGATTTTCCACCAACTGCTAATTCGTGGATACTCCAATCATATGGGCGCAAGATGAAAAATTGGAGGTCGAGAGTTAAGGAATGTTACTTTGACCCGTCTAAACCAATGGAAGAGCTATTAAAGTCACCACCTTTACAACTAACCAAAAGACACTAGAGAAGACTTCTTGAATATTGGACCAGAGATGATGTGATGGTATGATATATTCTTACACTTTCATGTAGATAGACTAACCATCGTGATTTGATCTCCTCGAATACTGACCACTATTTTCTTGTTCAGGAGATGACCGAAAAAAAACAAAGACAATAGGGCTAAAAAGAAGTTGTCACAAATGACGGGGAAAAAAGTTTTGCAAGAATTCGTGAAGAACTGAAGGTAATATATCATGGGGCAATTATTTATATAGTACGTATAGCTTTTGAATATACATCGTTAATAGTTACCTCGGTTTTACTCATTGTAGGTGAAGTTGGGAAGAGAGCCAACTAGGGTGGATATGTTTAAGGAATGTTACAAAATCGGTGAAGGTGAAGCTGCTCGTGTCTTTGTAAGTAATTTTACAAAAGTAGATCAAATATATCCTACACATGATATCAGTAGATGTATATTTATATATATGTTAATCACTATAAACCACTTGTAAGGTTTTTATTTCATTTGAAGTATACTTTTAGGTCGGAGATAAAAGAAAATAACTATTAACCATATCTTTAATTTAATTAGTTACAAGGGTAAGCATTGCATATATTGTGATTGGGCTATACTGTGATTGGGCATTGCATATATCGAATATCAGAGTAGAATTATAATATGATAGTTATCCTTTGTATAGCTCACAAATTAGTTGGCAATTTTCCATGTATATCGATGCCATCTCCTGTATATATACTTGTCATATTATTGAATCAAATATCAACGATTTACTATCTCTTTTATGCAGGAAAAAATGAAAGACCTAACCGAGAAACTCGGTGATGGTGCAACTGATGCACCTGGACTAGATGATGTTTTTGCCACGGTAATGGGTAAAGCTAAAAATGGTACTGCAGAAATGTACGGACTTGGTGTTTGCGCCAATCATTTGTGGGGTGCAGGACCTAGTCGATTAGCTGTTAGCAAAGCAAATGCTCAGCTGATGTCTAGAAATGCACAACTTGAAGAAGAAAATGCAAGGTTAAAAGCCGAGAAGAACAATGGTCTGGGTGCTCAGAATGATGGTTCGCGTGTTCATGCTAATGGTTCAGGTGATCACCGTTTATGGGTATGTTTCAATTTAATAGCTTACTGTTTTTTCTACCCTTTTAGCGTTCATAAATGTTTTTTTGACAACTAAATTTTAGGTCGATAAGGAAGTTTATGTAAAAAACCTTACAAACTTCGAGAAGGTAGCAATAGGAAGGTTGAGGAGCGTTGATCCAAATACAGTTCTTAATGGAATAGAACTTGGACATGGTTGGTGTGAGGTCCATGTTCAGGTGGCCATTAAAAAGATGAAGCTTTGTTTAGGCCATATGATTATTTGAAATGCATTCATGACGTCACTGGTACGTCTATTGCTTGGCCTGATTAGTTAATCGAGGTATGTCCTTGTTAAATTTGTAATAATTAAGATTAATTTTTATAATGTGCACCTTTATGCTTATACATGGATGATTTAATTTGTAGTTGGTACGTGAGGATTGATCAAGATTGGATGGTGAAGGGTTGAAGAGTTTTTGTGTTTGTTAATGTGAGCCGGTTTATTAATGAATGTTTGTGTTTGAAACAATTTGTTGATACGATGTATGTGTTGGTGTGTTTGAAACAATGATTTGTCCTATCGTGATTTTATTATTATTGAAATAATATAACTTACTGTAAATGTAATCATGTGGTGATCAATATTATAATTTATATTTAATATTTGTTTTGTAATTTAAAATTTTAAAATTATTGTAATTGCAATGAATAATAAATTGATGCAATCAAAAGAAAACTGGATCCGAACAGAGCCCAAAAGCCCTAAATAGCTGAAGCAGGCCCGAAAGGCCCAGTAAGTTTAAACGTGGAGACAAGCCCAATTAGCATAACCGGGCACAAAAGGCCCAATTATCTGAACTGGCTTGCAAAGGCCCAATTACCATAACCTGGCCCAAAAAGCCTAATTATCTGAACTGGCCTGGAAAGGCCCAATTAACATAACCTGGCCCAAAAGGCCCAAATATCTGAACTGGCCTGGAAAGATCCAATTACTATAACCTGGCCCAAAATCCGAAATGGACCCGAATACCCGAACTGGATATTCGAAACTCATATGACTTGTTAGGACGCTTTTTTGTGGTACTAAGTTAACATATAGTTATATTAGGACCCTTTTTTGTGGTACTAAACTACTATATTTTTATAATAGGACCCTTTTTGGTACTTACATAATTTTATATATATTAGGACCCCTTTTTTGTGGTACTAAACTACTAAATGTATATTAGGACTCTTTTTTGTGGTACTAAACTACTATATTTTTATAATAGGACCCTTTTTTGGGTACTTACATAATTTTAAAATTATTTTAGGACGCTTTTATTGGTACTAACATAGTTTCTCATTATATTAGTACACTTTTTGGGGTCCTAATATTATCTAACATACAAATTTAGGCGTCAAAGGACCCTTTTGTGCGTCACAAAGTATTATAAAGTGTCCTAAAAGGCCCATTCTTAGGACCCTTTCGATGTTGTTTATAGGACTCAAATAAAAGGTCCTATAAGCGTTAGGACCCTTTTCGGTTAATACGACCGCTGTTGTTACGTCGTGCGTTTTGGGGGTCCTATCAGGTAAAGGGTCCTAAGAATGGGCCTTTTAGGACCCTTATGGGGGTCCTAAGAACCCAATTTTCTTGTAATGATGTCGTGTTGAGTGAACACTGATCACAAACAGAAGGAGTCCGTTGGGTTAAGTTGACAAAACATTAATGTAAACAAATAACCATTTCATCATACTAATAAGATCATACCAATCTAAACATCATACAACATTACAGTTGATATACTAAAAGTAAAGCAGATAGAAACCTAATAGATACCTAAACAGTTGACATGACTTAATCCTAGGGCAACAATCAAACAAGAACATGCAATAGGTTTGTGTCACACAGTTAAGGCACTAACTAGATCTTAACAGCTCCTAAGAGATCTCTGTGGAACAGTCAATAGGCATACTAGGTCATTCATGTCTCAATTCCTAAGTTCCGTATCCTAAAAGCACATTAGACGCCTCTCGGGAACTCCGGCCATACCGAGTTCATAGAATCTTCAGGTACAGTATAACCAGGGGTCTTAATCCTATGAAGTAGCTAAGTTTATATATGTGGACAAGTTCTTATCACAACCTAGGTTGGTCAATCCTTAAGATGCTAGCATACAAATTTATCGGGGTCACAAATTCAACATAACAACAGTAATAGTACTAATTTGACATAATTACGCTAACCCAAACTTCTATCATGGCAACATACAGATTAATTAAGCTAACATGGTAATATCGGAACACATTATTAAACATAAATGATAGCAATACATATTTAATTAATAAAACAAGCGTTTCGGACATAAACCTGAAAAGGCTGAAGAAATCTGCTCGAGATCGCAGAGGCTCGCCGGGATATCCTCCAAAAAAATAAAAGCTAAGCTAGCTACTACTAAAAACTAACTAAAATACTTAAAAATCTGAATTGAATTATAAATTGAGTGTGTGTAAAAATGAAAGCAAAAGCTCCTTAAATAGGCAAATTTTTCCAAGGCCGTATGCCAAGGCCGTATGCCAGAGCAAGCCGTTTTGTGTGCCCGGATGCTGGCAGGCCGTTTCCTATAGTTGCAAGCCGTATGGCAGGCCGGATGGAAAGCCGTTTGGCTGCCCTGGTCGGCTGTTTTTTCGGAGTTGTAATTTGATTTGCTGGGTCATAACTTTTCTTTCATCGTTTTCGCTCTAGAATCTTCGTTGAAGCTCCGTTTTACTTGATTCTTTTTGTATCGCCTTTGTAATTACTTAATCTACAAAATTAACTGACAAAGCGATTATTTTGACGAAAAAGTTTGGAACTTTATTGATTTAGGGCTTAATATCAGGGGTAAAAACGTGACTTTTTGGCCATTATCAATGATGATCTCGGAAGAGGTGATTAAACATAGACCCACCATCGTCGGGCTAGACAGTAAGTGATGGCTCGATGAGGGAAATAGGTTTTATTGTTTAAAGAGCGTTACCTGTTGCCTTACAAAGCTTATGAGTTGTTATGTATTTCGGTAAATCGGGTTGATTGTTGAGTAATTCCGGTCCGACGGGCTGAATATAGAAGAATGATAACTTGTCAGAAGGTATGTGTGTGTGTGTGTGTGTGTTGTGATCCTCCTTGAAGTGACCCATCCTAATCCATAAGGATGAATACAATAATA